>NW_004524617.1:13854984-13893659 GCF_000260255.1 Octodon degus | reverse complement strand
TTCTTTTTTTATTTCGGAAAAGAGTTTCTCTCTGATTTCTTCTATATCTTTCTGCTGTTGCTTTTATACTATCGACGCTTTTAATTTGTACATTTGAGCTGAGCTAGTAGAAAAGAATTCAGCTCTGAGTTCCTCTATGACTTTCTGCTGTTGCTTATTTACTATTGACACTATTAATTCATACATTTGAGCTGAGCTAGTGTCCTCTACACTTGTTCTGCGTAGGTACTGGGTTTCCTCCATATGTTTCTGCATTTGATTCTTTACTGCAGATGTTATTAATTCAGGGATTTCTTTTTTCATTTCCAATCTGAGTTCCTCTATAACTTTCTGCAGTTGTTTCTTTATTTCAGAAGCCATTGATTCATTGTTTTCAGCTGTGTGATTCCCAATTTGTTCTGTGTTATTGTCCTCTGCACTTGTTATGGGTGGGCTTGCATTCTAAGATTGCATTTTGTTCCTTCTTGTTGTCATTTTGTGTAGCACTGTCTTCTGACCTTTGTTGTAGATATTTGTTGCAGTTATAGCCTTAGCACCTACTGAAGTTCAGGTGCAGTTCTACAAATTTTGGATTTACCCAGCTGTGCCTGGCTTGGGTCTGGCTGCTGTGCTCAGCTCCTTCCTGCTGCTGCCCTTGTGGGTGAACCTGTTGTGCCCCTCTGGCAAGATGTTCTGCTCCTGGACTAGCTGTGTGGTTCTGTCCCCTACACTCTCTGCAGGGATTGCTGCTGAATTGTTTCACCCCAGGCCTATATGGTAGGACTGAGCTGAGTCTGGAGAGGACAAGGTGGAGTAGGGGGTAGAGGCAGCTCTCCCACAAACTCAACCGGGTCTGGACTAGGACTGGATCTGGGGGTTCCTGGCACGGGAGAGAAGTTCCTACTCTGTGGGTGCAGTATGTGGGGGTACTCCAGAGTGATGGGGGTCGTCCCAAGAGTGTGAAGAGGGTGTCAACCATCCTGAGCCTGGACTGGTACCTATAGGTCACACCAGCACAGGGTAGCCAGAATCTCTCCCACACACTCACTGGGCCTGGGCTAGGACTGGGTCTGGGGGTTCCTGGAACATGGCAAAAATTCCTACTGGCAGGTGGGGTAGGGGAGGTGCTGCAGAGTGGTGGGAGAGTTCCAAGGGGGTGGAAGAGGGTCTCACCCACGCTTCGCCTGGGCTGGAACCAATAGGTCCTGCTGGCGCAGGGTAGCCAGATGCTCTCCCACACACTCATCAGGCCTGGGCTAGGACTGGGTCTGAATAAATGCAGTATTGAATCATAATATTTTTGTTCTTGATTTTACTTGAATTTTGGGGGAAAATAAAATTCAAGGGAATTTTTCAGATTACATATATGATGTAATTTGTAAAGCCAGCTTATAATTTTTGTGCCATCAAGTCTCCTTCAATTGATAATAGGAAACAGGGATGAAGCACATTTGCTGAGGCTGAAGCAGAAAGATTACCAGAAGTCTGAGGCCATTTTGAACTACATAGCAAGAACATCTCTCACAAAACCAATAAATAAATCTAATACTACTGATGTCATTATTACTACAATAAAATCAAATAACAAAACCTAAGAATACATCATCAGTTCAATCTTGTACTGAATAAAAAATATCTAGTAGCCGTCTTTCCTTGGGCTCCAAATCATATATGATTTTCGAACCATATATGATTTTGGATATCTGCTTTTGGTAGAGAATGTTCTGGGTAAACTCTCATCAACTTTAAAAAAAAATTAACCAAAGCTGAGGGGCTGGGGAGATGGCTCAGTGGAATAAGCACTTCCCTGGCAAGTGCAAGGGCCTAGTTCAATCACCGGTTCCGAAAAAAAAAAAAAAAGAAAGAAATATAACCAAAGCTGATTTCATAGAGAAAACTACTTTTTAAAATCAGCTTATTGCTAGGCAACCCATTCTTGACTCTCCCTATCTTTCAGGAGCTATTCCTAGTCCCAATTCCCATTCCACATACATTTTTATCTACAATGTTTTTCCTACTCTTAACCTCTGTTGTTCTTTCAACTCCAAAGAATATGAATTTGACATATCTAACATTTAGCATTTTCCCTACATCATCTTAGAGGCCCCAGTGAGGTACTTAGAAGGCATGAGGACGTAAGTAAGACATGGAGGAAGAAATAAGAAAGATGGAAAAGGGGGGCCTGCCCCTTAGCTCAGTTCTTTAAGTGGCTGCTTCAACAAAGCAGTCAGGCTCAGGTTGCTGTGGTTCGATCCCCACAACACAAGACAGCCAGTCATGCCTTGAAGGCATTCGGCACAAAAAAAAAAGAAAGATGGAAAAGGAGGAAGGAGAAAAAAGAAAAAGAAAAATGAAAAAGAGGAAGAAGGAGGAGGAGAAGAATAGAATTCATAATGTAGCCTCCAGAACTGTTGAAATCCAGAAGCATCTAGATCCCACAGTCTACAAACTAGCCCACCTTTTGTTCGGTTCTTGTGCCCAGGAAACAACACTTTGATGCTTAACATTATTTTCTGGGTGCCCAAGTGTTATGGTCTGTGTCTAGATGTCCTCCCCAAAGTCTCATGTTGTCTTAGATGGAGCTTCTTCAGAGGTGGCTGGATCCACAATGTGTAATGCTGCATTTAAGGTGTAGGATTAGTAAATCACTGATTGCTTCAGCACCACCCTAGTCCAGCTAGCCTGGATAAATTACAAAAGGGGCACAAAAACTCTCTTAAGGTCCCCTGTTGCTTTTGCTGTTCCCCCTCTGCCATGCCACCATGCCTTGGAACTAGCCAACTATGGACTAAAATCTCCATGAACTGTGAGCTAAATAAACCTTTCCTCCATTGAAAAAATTAGTTTATTTCCTGCTAGGAGTGGTGGCACACATCTATAATCCCAGCACTCAGGAGGCTGAGGCAGGAGGATTGCTGTGAGTTCAAGACCAGCCTAGCCTATATAGTGAGCTCATGGCCAGCCTGGACTACATAGGGAGACCATGTCTCAAAAGCAGTTAGCTTATTTCCTGAATTAAATGCATAATACAAAAGGATCCCTGAATGAATTTGGGAGGGAAAAGAGAAAACAATAAAAAGTATTTTCCCCTAAACACAATTCAGTTTTGACTGACATGTACAGACCCAATTAATGATCTGAACAGAGCTGAGATGTTTGGCAGAAAATAGTTCAAAGCCCACAAGATACTAATTCAGTTGAAAGCCAGAATAAAAAAAAAATATAGTGTAGGTTTTGGAATATATCTTCTATTAGTGCTTTCTGTAAGGGCCACGTGTTAGCCATAAAGATCACCTACTGACTAAGCTCAGCCAACAGGGAAGCCACTTAGCACTGGGTGTGGTGGTGCATATCTATAATCCTAGCAGCTGGCAGCTCTTGGCACCGTGGTGTGGGAGGCTGTGCCCAGTGAGTGGAGCTGCTAATGTTTTAAGGCAGAAATCTATTTTATATGTGAAAAGTCTTGCTTCTTAAGCATTTGCATAATTTAGAACATGTTGCTAAGTTCTTTGTGCTTCATGCATTTCTGTGTTATGCCTCACAATTTTAAAAGATTAAAAGGACCATTCAGCAGGTAAATACAAACAAAACAAAGACAAAACAGGGAATTTTCCTAACATCCAGGAATTCCTTACCTAGGAATTCACCAGGGCTGGACATGGTGGTGCATGTAGTCCCAGCACTCCAGAGAGTGAGGTAGGAGGATCATCATGAGTTTGAGATCAGCCTGAACTACAGAGTGGGCCTCTGTCAGAAAGGAGAGGGAGAGAGAGAGAGAGAGAGAGAGAGAGAGAGAGAGAGAGAATGGGAGGGGGCTTGATAAGGAGGGTAGAATATGGTCCTCAAGCCACAGAGAAGAGGTGACACTTAAGCAAGTTCTTCCCTTTAAGAAAAAGAAACAGAATGACTCAAATGGAATTTTCTAGGTCCATAACCCTTCAGAAGAAGCTAAGAAAATTTTTCAAAAACCTGAATAAAAATGTTTTATTTGTTCTTCAGTCTCACATTACCACATGCTAGATGCCTGACTAATTAAACTGTGTCCCTTTAATTCAAGGCAGGTATCATTGTGTCCATGGTCCAGGAGGCCATCTTTTGGTGGCTGTGTCAACATCACCACCAACCCAG
Organism: Octodon degus; assembly: GCF_000260255.1. Classification (NCBI taxonomy): domain Eukaryota; kingdom Metazoa; phylum Chordata; class Mammalia; order Rodentia; family Octodontidae; genus Octodon; species Octodon degus. The sequence continues at coordinate 13,889,552 of NW_004524617.1, read as the reverse complement.
AGGAATCTTGTGCTTTGTGTCCTCAGCGGAAGTGAGTTTTCTAACCAACAGAGAAGTGATTTTCATGCTCTGGGGCAGGTAACCTCCTGCCCTGAGGATGGCTCTGACCCCTGCCACACCTTCCTGAGGGAATTTCCTATCTGTTAACATGAACTGTGTCCCTTAGTAAACAGTTCCCACACCATCTCTTCCATGTGCCATTTTGAAACATGCCTACTGAGGCTGAGAAATCCTAGCTACCAGAGCCTGAATCAGGATGTAGCTCGATGGTAGAATGCTTGCTTGTATGTATGAGGTCCTAACACAGGAGATAGGGTATGGCAAAACTGGCTGGGGAAATAGCCAGAAGCTACCAATTACAAGAATCCAAGATGGTGCCAAATAATTCCCAAGGCTCCACCAAATCATTCCCTAGAACCCATACATGGAACCTCTCTCAGGCTCCAACCAGATGTGGACAACATATAAGGGCACAGATGGCAGGAGAAGCTCACTATCTTGACTCCTCCAAGTAGCCTGCTCTGTGTCTTGAGTGCGCTTTTATTTTTGTTTTCATTCTTTTCTCTTTGTTTGATCCAAGTTCACTTTGCAGAGTCAGTTTTTCCCTTATACCTTCATCCCAAACAAACCTTTGGCATCATTTTCGGTTTGTCTGTCCAATTCTTTGCACAGAGCAAGAAGGACCTGGAATATTTTTAATCGGTGAGACATTTCAAAAGAACTGACAATGATCCTGGGTTCAATCCTCAATGCTACTAGATAATAGACAGATAAAGAGTGAATGGGGGTGGCGAGGAGATGGCTCAGTGAAATAAGCGCTTCCCTGGCAAGTGCAAGGGCCTGAGTTCAAACCCCGGTTCTGAAAAAAAAAAAAAAGAGTGAATGTGGGCCAGCAAGATAGCTCAGCAGACTAAGCACCTACCTCAGCAAGCACAGGGGCTGGGATTCGATTACTGGCACCACATGCCATGCTGGCCCTGCCCCCAGGCACACTGAGCCAGGGACCAAGTCCTGGTGTGGTGGCGTGCGCCTGTGATCCCAGCGCTGAGAAGGGCAAAAATAGGAGGAGCACTCCGAGTCCGAGCTGCATGTGAGACCCTGCACACACACACACACACACACATACACGCACACGCACACACACACAAAGAGTGAATGAAATAGTCCCTGTCACAGAGGGGCTTCCCGGCCAATTTTACAGACTGGAGAAACTGAACTTTCTGGTTTCTTCCTCCATCCTGCTTCATGGGGTCTCAACATCCATTCATACATTTTCGAGGTATGAATACAACCTTAAGGCATTTCCTGACTCTTGTAATGATTATTACTTTTTACTTTCTCTAAGTTGCTTTTTGTTAAGTCCCTAACTGACAATTACCACTTAATCTTGTTTGCCTTACACTATTTCTCTAATAATTTGAAGTGCTTATTTTGGAACTCCAATAATATTACAAACATTTGTTTCAGTACTGGGGAATTGAACCCAGGGCTACATTTCCAAGGTTTTTTTTTAATTCTTCATTTTTTATGAGTATTTGTTCTTTTTTATTTTTTTTTTATGGCAGAACCAGGGATTGAACTCAGGCCCTTGTGCTTGCCAGGCAAGCACTTATTCTACTGAGCCATCTCCCCGGCCCTGTTCTTTTTTAAAAAGAGAATAAAAACTTTAAAAACATTAAAAATTATACAGAATTTCAAATCAAGATGATAAGAAACCAACAATGAATATTATATTGCATCTTCTTATCTTCAAAGCAAATGTTCAGATTACCAGATACAGGCATCCAAAATTGATCAAAACATGGTCAGGGATATAGCTCAGCAGCATAAGTGCCTGCCTGGCAAGTGCAAGGTCCCGAGTTTGATCCCTGGTACAAAAAAAAAAAAGGAAAATTTGGCAAAACAGAATTAAGCATTAAATGTTCTTTTAAATAAAAATTAGTAGTATAATTATCTTAGCTATCTTGTATATATATTTTTGCCTTCCATCTTACTTTCTTTCCTCCTTTCCCTCATCCCAGTTCTTTCCTTTTGAAAGTTTCTCTCCCTTTCACTATATTTATTGTACCTTTCAAATTTTACTTCCTCTTTTAGTTTCTTACTCTAGAGAGACAACATGAGGCTGACACATGCAGGTCCTCTTTTTCCCTCTGGCCCACCTCACCCAGAGCAAACTCTTGTGAGTTCCCTCTTCTCCCTGGGCACAGGGAAAAGACAAGGCTCTTGCTGTCTCCTGGACCCAGCATCAAAACCAGGTGGATGGTTTTGCTCTACATTGCTTCTATTCTTTTTCCTCCTGTCATGGAAAAAACAAATTCTGCTGGCACTTCACTCTTGTTTTATTTTTGTTCATTTCTCTCACAGTCCTAGGGACCAAAGCCAGGGCCTTACCTGTGCTAGACAAGCCCTACCTCAGTACTTCCGTGCACTTTCTGTCCAGTACCCAAGGTTATTTTGCAAAGAAAAGGCCAAAATCTCCCATCACAAGTGGCTCATTCTAAACCTGCCCACACAGGGCAAAAGCTGTGTCTTGATGGCCCTCCTTCTGCCTTTCAAGCAGCCAGAACCTGGCACAGAGCAGAAAAGCATCTGATGGAGATCTCTTTCATTAACAAAAAATATTTTTTGCTTGCTTGTTGGTTTTTGTTGGTTTTGCTTTTGGTGCTAAGGATTTAATCTAAGGCCTCATGCATGCTAAGCAAGTGCTCTACCACTGATCTTCACCCCTGTCCAAGGAAAAGACTGTGACAAAGAGGTCCAAAGAACTCATAATACAGAAGAGAGTCCTGTTAGTAGAACCAAAAAGTCTACCCAGAGTCTTGAAGGTTCTGTCTTATTTATTGCTGTGGCTCCACTACCTTGCACAGTGCCTGATACATCCTTAATAATAAGGATAAAAGCAGCATGATGGCACATACCTGTGGTTGCACTGCTAGGGAGGCTGAGGCAGGAGAAGCACTGCAAGTACAAGGCAAGCCTGGGCTATATAATGAGTTTAATACCTCCTGGACCCTGTCTCCATCATCATCATCATCATCATCATCACCATCATAGTAATAATAATAATTAATCATAATCATAATCATAGAACAAATTGCAGCAGTGATAGCTGCCATATGTTCAATACTTAGCGCAGTGCCCAATATGTTGAAAACACATAATAAAGATATGTTGAACAAATAAAGGACTAGTACTAGAAATAGTACTGTTTATTGCACACTTACTGCTCGATGATCTTATTTAATCCTCACAGAACCCACAGGAAGTCAATATTTCCATTATTTCCATCTTGTTTTGGCTTAAGTTTTTATTGACTCATATATAATTACAAGTCTTCTGGTTTGTGGAAGCAGTAAATGCGACAACACTTGCCACAATAATGTCTGCCAAAGTGCCTAGCCATAAAAACTCCAGCACTTGACCAGGCATAGTGGCGCACGCCTGTAATCCTAGGCCTTGGGAGGCTGAGGTAGGAAGATTGCAGCAAGTTGAAGACCAGCTTGGTATACATACTGAGCTCAAGGCCAGCCTGGCATGCATAGTAAGACCCTGTCTCAAAACAAGACAAAAACAACAAAACTCCAGTACTACATGCATTTAAAGGACACTCCCAACAAAGAAGACAATTGTTGCCATTTTCATCCTCCTTAGAGTATTTCAGGACAGCCACCGTAAACTTCTTTCTCTTCTGCTTGCTCTTCTTCCTCAGACTAGTGTAAGAATTCTTCCTTTCCTTAGAGCCACCAGGGAGCCTCAACATAAGATGAAAGGTAGACTCCTTTTGAATGTTGTAATCAGACAAAGTGCATCCATCTTCCAGTTCTTACCAGCAAACACCAGCCTTTACCAAGCAGGAGAAATTCCTCCCTTAAGCCTGGATCTTGGTCTTTACATTTTTTAGAGTGTCCAAGGGTTCAGCCTGGAGCAGATGCCCTTCCTCCCCAGGGTTTGTACCAAAATCTGCATCTCAGCAGCGGTTCTACCACAGAAAGCAGATCTGAAAGGGAGACCACCTCAAGGCCCCATGGACTGTCTAGACCCCATTATTTCCATTTTGTAGATTAGGAAATCATGGATTAGGAACATCAAGTAACTTTCCCAAAAGTCCACGTGGCAAGGAATGGTGGCGTCCAAATAGCTACAGTGGTACCCCATCTACTGTGTCCCACCCCAGCCTCCCTTTAAAGTGACCACTGCTAGAATCAGGGGACACCACAGAGGCAGCCTAAGTGATTTCCCCCCACCAATAGACTTTCTTATCACATTAAAAATCTAGATTCATGCTAACTACTTTGTATATGCAGATAGTTCAATGAGAAGAAAGTTTTGAACTAAGAGTGTTTAGACAAGATATCATGTCTGCATCTCGTGCTATGAATAACTACTACAAAGACAACAATATGCAATGTATTAATTATCATAACTGTCCTACTAACCTGTTTTGAAATGGTCTCATTGCTATTTCTCAATAGAATAAAAAAATCTAGATTCATTGATTTGATTTGATTTTTAGTTCTATGTTCATTTGTTTCTTTCTTTCTTTTGTTTCTTTGTTTGAGACAGCATCTTGCTATGTAGTACAGACTGGCCCTAAATTCACTATGTAGTCCAGGCTGGCCTCAAACTATGGTGATCCTCCTGCCTCAGCCTCCTGAGTGCTGAGATTACAGGCATGCACCAGCATGCTAAAACTCTAGCTTTTTTTTGGCAGAACTGGGGATTGAACTCAGGCCCTTGTGCTTGCCAGGTGTGGAAGACCACCTGAGCAGCTCTCCTGGAAAGAAGAGCATCTGTCTCCATTTTGACTGAGCCTGACCCTATTTCCTCATATTGTTATGCACAGAGCTGGCTAGGAATTCTGTTTATCCCTCAATTGGCCTTAAACAATGTGCATTGGTCTAGCTGAGGTGCTGGTGATAGTCTTTGAAAGTGGCATGCATGTTTCCCTGGTAACCTATACCTGCTATTCTTTAATGTGAGCCAGGTTGAGACAGGATGATGAGGTAATGCTCCGCACCACCAGCTGGTATCCAGCCTCGAGATAGAGGCTATGACTTCCTGAGGCTTGAAAGACTACATCAAAGCTGAAGCACCAGACCCCCCAAAACATTAGATGCTATCTCAATGGCATAATAGTATAATGCAGATTACTCTCTCTGTATATCGTCTCTGCATATGGCGGAGGTAAATGTAGGCCACCCACCTAGCTCAGCTCACAGAAGTCACCTACTTCCCACAGTTCTCAGTCAATCCTCCTCAAGGCACTCCCCCACTGGATAAAAACCAGGTGAGGCCCTGGGTCAGCCTCTTTGTTCCGGAAAGCCATCTTCATTCGAACTACATACTGAAACCATGTTTCAAATAAGAAGCAAAAAGAGACAAAAGCAAAAAAAGACCCTACATTTGCATTTACATTTTCCTAACCTAGGAATCTTCTCTGTCTCAAATGAGCAAATAAAGAAACTGTATTTCCATTTTTTCCACTGTACTTTGAGAAAAATAGATTCTAAACTTCTTACTGCTACTTCATTGGGTGCTTTCAGGTGAATCTGTCTGTCTCATTGATGGGCCAGACCTGTGCTTATGTATCATTCTTACCTGGGCAAGAAAGTAGCAGGTAAGGGCTGCAGGGCATTTCCGGTCTGCAACCAGAGTTGTCCTTCCTTTCCTCCATCAGAGACCCAGGACACTGTAAGGCTAAAAGGAAAAATTAGGTGAAAAAGACATAGCTGATAAATATTACACAAAGAAAGCTGTATTTATGATAGTCATTTCATAAAAAAAGTTCTCTGAACTCAAAACCACCACAAAGATTAAAAGGCACAAACACTGCAAAAGAAGAAATTTTCCATGAAAACTCTGAATTTGCCTGTATCCAAAACAAAGTCTTCTTTAAAAATGGATTGATAGGGGCCAGAGATATAGCTCAGCGGCACAGATACTGCTCAATGGCACAGCACCTGCCTCACAAGCACGAAGTCCTGAGTTCAATTCCTTGTGCCAAAAAACAAAAAAAAGGATTGACAGAGCTGGGGTATATCTCCAGGGTGGGTGCTTGCCTCAGACACAGGGGGCCCTGGATTCCATCTCCAGCACCACAGAAAGAAAAGAAACAAAGAAATGAAATGAAATGAAATGAAATGAAATGAAATGAAATGAAATGAAATGAAATGAAATGAAATGAAGAAACAGAAAGGACAAACATGGACAAAAGCCATGAACTGGCATTTCACTGAAGAAAGACACCTACTGTGGTGGCACACCTACTATGAGAGGCTGAGTCAGGAGGATTGCAAACTTCAGCCCAGCCTACACAATTTATCTACTTAATGAGGTACTGTAGTAGTTGACACATTGTATTAACTTGGCTGAATCAGCTCTAGCAGTTCTGGGAGTGGGGCCCTGAGGTGCAATTGGTCCCACCCTGGGTCAAGACAGGGCACGCCCCAGAATGACTCAGCACAAAAAGCCTATATATAAAGGAGTTAAGGAAGGCTTCTGCGCCCGCTCCTCTTCCTTGGAGAAGTCCTATCTTCTGTCTTCACACTGGTCTTCACAGTCAGCTAGCATAGAAAGAAGAGAGAGGCTTGATAGACACCACCGCAGCTGCTGCTCCTCCTCTGCTCTTCCTTGTTTTCTGCCACCATGAACCGCTGTCATTTGCCTTGGAGCCAGCGAGTATAGACTGAAACCTCCACTAACTGTGAGCTAAATAAACCTTTCCTTCCTTCATTTGGGGTGTTGGGTATTTTGTCCCAGCAATGAGTGAAAAGCAACTAAGACAGATACTGTCTCAAAATAAAAACATAAGAAGGGCTGGGGATGTAAGTCATTTTAGACTCGACCCCCAGTATAAAACAAACAAAAAGCCAAAAAGATCAACATATCATTAGTCAAATTTAAGCCCCAGTAAAATACTGTTTCACACCAGCTGTTGGTGAGGAGAGAGAACAGTAAGAATTCTCATTCCAAAGCTAGGGATGCAGCTCAGCAGTGCAGCATTTGCCTGACAAGCTTGAGGTCCAGAGTTCAAAAAGAATTCTTGAGTCCAAGGAGACAGCTCAGTAGAATAAGCACTTGCCTGGCAAGCACAGGGTCCTGAGTTCAATCCCTGGTTACCGCAAAAAAAAAAAAAAATTGAATTCTTATTCCAGAGCTAGTGGCACAGCTCAGTGGTGCGGTGCTTATCCTGGTTTCAATCCTCACCACTATAAAATCAATCCATCCACTTATCCAGTTCAGCTGCCAGTGCAGATTGGAAATTGGTATAATTACTTTAGAGAGTAAATGGACACTAGTTCATGAAGTCCAGCACATGCGGACCCTGGGATCTGGTTCTCCAGGCCTAGATAAATACCCAGTTAAGTCTTGCTCCAGAATGAGGCACATACACAAGAATGTTCATAACAGCATTGTTTGAAATGGAAAAAAAAGAAGCAAACTAATCATCCATCAATAGTAATGTTTACTTATTTTAGTACATGTTTGTAATATGTAATAGATTCATTCCTCATGGGGAGCTGGTGCATACACATATGGCATCTTAGTCTTTCTTTCCTGTCTCCTCCTCCCACTGCATCCCTTAATCCCTTTCCCATCTGCAAAAGGTCTAATCCCCTCCTGTTTCCTATAGTCTTTTTTTTTCTCCATTTATGTATTTGGAACAGGGTCTCACTATGCAGCTTGGACTTGTAGTAATCCTCCTGTTTTCAGCCTCCCCAGTGCTGGGATTACAGGTGTGTGCCACCACATCCGGACTCGGGCATGGCTTGTGTCGCATATGAGACCAGGGATGGAACCTTAGTCCCTGAGTGTGCCAAAGCAGGTGCTTAGTCTGCTGAGCTATCTCACCAGCCTTGTCTCTATTTTGATCTTTGAATTATTTACATTTTGAGCTTCTCATATAAAAGAAACCATGTAACATTTAATCTTCTTTTTTTTCAGTACTGGGGATTGAACTCAGAACCCTGTGCTTGCCAGGTAAGCGCTTTTTCTACTGAGCTATTTCCCTGGGCCCAACATTTAACCTTCTATGATTTATTTCACTGAGCAGTATGGTGTCCTGCAAATGACTCAAAGTTATCCTTCTTTATGGCAGAGATACACTCCATTGTGTATAGGCAGCGTGCTCTTCACTTAAGCTCTTTAATCCATCAATAGGAATTTTTAACCTTGAATCCTTGAGAAGCTATTTTCAATCCAAGTAGACCCTGTTTCAAAATGAAAAAGGTCTGGGATGTGCTCAAAGGTGCTGGATTCAATCTTTAAAACTGAAAAAAGAAATCTAGCCAGGCATGATGGTGCATGCCTATGAACCCGGCACTCTGGAGGCGGAGGCAGGTGGACTGCTGTGAGTTCATGGCCAGCCTTGGCTCCACAGTGAGCTTTCCTTTTTATAGGTATTTTTCAGTAATACCAAATGGGGGCTGAAAATTACACATTTATATCACTTCTAAATCCAGCTTCATGTCTGGACAGGATAGCAGACAATAATTTTCCAAGCTTCCTCTCAGTACCTAGTTTCTGAAGCCATGTCAAAAACAAAAGAAGCCAGATGTGGTGTTGCACGACTTCCAGCCCAGCCTAGGCAGCTAGCTTAGTGATTTAGCAAGACCCTGTCTGAAGATTTTTAAAAAGGGCTGACAGTGTAGCTTAGCACAAAGGCTTCCGGTTTAATCTTCAGTACTCCACCCCCTACCCCACCCCTGTGCAAACCAGAAATAGGAGAGTGGTGCCTTTAACGGTTGGAAATAAAAACAATGTGAACCTAAATATTTTTCCTTTTGATGCCTGGAACCAGACCCAGAGCCTTGTGTGTGCTAGGCAGACACTGTTACCCAACTACTATATCCCTAACCCAACCTAGACATTTTTCTTTTTTGTCTTTTTCTTTTCTTTCTTTTTAACCAGGAATCACACTTAGGACCTTGCACTTGCCAGGCAGACACTTGTGCCACTGAGTATCTCCTTGGATCTTTCGTTTTTTTCTTGAGACAAGGTCTCACCATGTAGTTTAGGTTGGCCTTGAACTCACTATGTAGCCCAAGCTGACCTCGAATTCTTGGTGATCCACTTGCCTCAGCTTGCTGAGTGCTGGGTTTATAGGCATGTACCACCATATAAACCCAGCCTGGCTGAGTTCTACTTTTCAAGGAAGAAAAAGATGTAAGTAAGTTCTGCTAGGTTATGTGCTCCGGATTAGACCTTGCTCACTTGACACCTAGCCAGGTAGACAAGTTGCTCTAAGCTAAGTACAGTAGGAATCACACCACTGAGTACCAGTGTCCGTGAGGAGGCCTCTGCGCTTGTCAGGCAAGCGCTTATTCTACTGAGCTATCTCCCTGGCCTGAGGAGTCCTCATTGTGTGCCCACTGGAGCAGTCTCTGTGGTTGGCAAGCATCAACAAGAATCACTGCAAATCCAGGAGTACTGACACAGGCCAGCTTCTTGGGAGACTGAAACAGGAAGATTGCCACTTGTTCAAGGCCAGTCTGGGTTACATAGTGAGTTCAAGCACAGCCTAAACTACACAGAGAGATGTTACCTCAAAAAAAAGAATCTAGATAAGAAAGTTTTCCATATGTCAAAAAATAAGTAACAACACATCAAATTTAAAACTAATTAAAGCTAGGCATGGTGATGGATACCTATAATCCCAATATTCAGGGAAGTTGAGGGAAAAAGGCTGCAAATTCAAACCTGGGCTAGACAATGTAGTGACTCACCCATACCCTGTCTCGAAATAAAGCATACTGTTTAAAGGGCTGGGGATGTAGCTCAGTGTGAAAGCTCTAGGCTCAATCCCTAGTATGGGGGAGTGCTAAATAAAATCACATCTGTAGCCAGGTGTGGGTGGTGACACATGGCTATGATCTGATCCCAGCACTTGGGAGGCTGAGACAGGAGGATTGCTGGAAGTTGGAGGCCAGCCTACACTATGCACCAAGACCCTGTATCAAAAAAAAATTGAAGAGGCTATCAGAAAATGGAAAGATACCTTTGCTTTTGGGTAGGAAGAACCAATACAGTGAAAATGGCCATACTTCCAAAACCATTACACAGATTTAATGCAATTTCAATTAAAATTCCAATAGCATATCTCACAGAATTAGAGAAAACAATCTTAAAATTCATTTGGAACCAGAAGAGACCTAGAATAGCAAAGGCATTTCTGGGCAACAAAGGCAAGGCAGGGAGCATTACCATCCTTGATCTGAAATTATACTATAGAGCTATGGTGATTCAAACAGTGTGCTACTGGCAAATAAAACAGACCTGAAAATCAATGGAACAGATTAGAAGTTGTAGAAACGACTTCAGACATGCTCAGCCACATTATCTTAAACAAAGGCACCAAACACTTTCACTGAAAGAAAGAGCTGCTTTAATAAGTGGTGCTGGAAAAACTGCCTCACCACATACTGAAGACTAAAACAAGACCCATGTCTATCACCATGTACTAAACTAAATTTGAAATGGATCAAAGATCTACACACTAAAAACAGAAACACTCAATCTACTAGAAAACGAAGTAGGTAGAAATCTTGAAGACACTGGTGTAGACAAACACTTTATAAATAAAACCCCAATCACACAGAAACTATCACAAAGAATCAAAAACTGAGATCTCATTTTATTAAAAAGCTTTTGCACAGCAAGAGAAACCACCAACAAAGTGAAAAGATAATCCAAAATGTGGGGAAAAAATGTTTTCTTGCTGTTCCTCAGAAAAAGCATTCCTTTTTTTCTGTATTTTAGGGAAGAGTCTACAGGGTTGTGGAGGACCACCTGAGCAGCTCTCCTGGAAAGAAGAGCGTCTGTCTCCATTTTTATGGAGCCTGACCCCATTTCCTTGTATTGTTGTGTACAGAGCTGGCTAGGACTTCTGTTTATACTTCAATTAGCCTTAAGCAATGTGTATTGGTCTAGCTAAGGTGCTGCTGATAGTCTCTGAAGGTGGCCTGCGTGTTTCCCTGGTAACCTACGCCTGCTGCTCTTTAATGTGAGCCGGGTCGAGACAGGATGGTAGAGCTAATGCTCCGCACCACCAGCTGGGATCAAGCCTCAAGACAGAGGCCATGACTTCCTGGGGCTTGAAAGGCTACATCAAAGCTGAAGCATGAAAAAAAAAAAAAAAAAAAAGTGGAAGCACCAGACTTACCAAAACATTAGATACTATATAATGCAGATTACTCTCTCTGCATATGGCAGAGGTAAATTTAGGCCACCCACCTAGCTCAGCTCATAGTAGTCTCCTTCCCACAATTCTCAGTCAATCCTCCTCAAGCACTCCACCACTAAATAAAACTGAGTGAGACCCTGGGTTACTCTTTTGGTTCCAGAAAGCCATCTTCATGGCTGGACTTAGAGCCCCTTGACTCCCCAATGATTGAAAATATAATTTAGTGTTTTTATTTTCACCATGGGTTGCATTGTAAGTGGTAGATTGGAATCAATTTGATGGGATTCCAATAACGTAACTTTGGGATTACAAATATTGGCTTCTTGGACCGAGACAAGGTCCTGGAAGAGTCTCCTACACAGGGTGTTCAGGGTCTCACTACTAGATTGGACTTGTAGTGTTTACAGCCTCCCAAGAGCTGAGATTACAGGCGTTCGCCACCACACCCAGTCTCAGTTGCCATCTCAGCCTGCCCCGGGATAAGGGCCAGCACAGCAGCCCAGGGATTGAACCCCCAGACCCTGCGCCATTTTTTTCTGAACATTCCTATAAGAGCTGGTGAGATAGCTCAGTGGACTAAGCGCTTGCTTAGGCAAGTGCAGGGGCTGGGGTTCAATCCCTGGCAACACATGCCACCCCAGCTCCAGGCATGCAGAACCAGCCACAGAGACCCAGTGTGGTGGCATACACCTGTAATCCCAGCACTGGGGAGGTTGAAAATAGGAGGATCACTATAAGTCCAAGCTGTGTAGTGAGGCCTTGTACCACATACATTTAAAAAAGCAAAAGCATTTTGGACTTACATGTAAACATGAGAAGTATATAATTCTTTATGCCTATTTTTAAAATACATTCTAATTTTTTAATTTTTGTTATCATATTCTGTAGGGACTTAAAGTTCAACATGTCAATACTTGATGAAAAATACCTGTTCCATATTATGTCTAAGATGTTTGATATTCAGACAGAGAGTAAGGTTAAGCTTAACAACCTAAGTTGTATGGTAATAACAATAAGCTTGTCTTCTGGGTGGTTAACAACCAAAGTTTGCAGACCAAATTAGAGAAAAAGGAGGGCTGCAAGGAAAGCCAACTTTTTGGCCCTAGCCTTCCAAGGTCAATTAAGACTCAGGACATATGAGAACTTGTACTGTAACATCATGTAACTCGGTAGTGTCCCAAATTTTCTGATCAGGGAGATTATAGGGCCAAAGAGGAAAGTGATCGATGATGTAGAGTGTGCCTAAGGAGAGTCACATGGAGAGAAAACATTCTCTCAGGCTTTCACAGTGAGCACATTGGCCAAGCAATGGCTGTGACTCATCCACATGGCTGACACTGACAAAGGTTCTACAATCTGAGGTACAGGATCTCAGGATAAATCCTGAGGGCATTTCACTGACCTTCTCAGACCCAAAAGCTACAACTCTTGTTGCATAGTTCCTGCTTTACCTTGGTCTTAACCATCCAGCAGAAAAGTATAAAAAAGAAGTATAAGAAGTAAAGCCAGGCTGTTATGTTGAGCTGTAGGGGACTCAGGTCAACAATTTCTGACATTGCCAGTCAAGTGGAAGACCCAATACTATTATGGGCTACTGGACTCTTTTAGAATATTTTGCTGAGTTTACACACCTATAATATTCAAATAATGGAACTTAACAAAAAAGGGGATACAGATGAATGTCCATTTTGTATCTGTGTATTCAAAGTGGCTAGGATAGATATATAGTTACATTCTCTTAATGAATAGAGGGATTTGTTCTAATGGTGTTTGCAAATAGGATATCATGTCTGCATCTTGTACAGCAATTAACCACTAGGAAGAATGTATGCAATGTGTTAATTATTGAAACTGTCCTACCAATTTGATTTGAAACTGTGTCATTGCTATTTGTTTCTCAATAAAATTATGAAAAAAATAAAATGCATTACTAAGCTAAGTAAAAAAAAACCTTTTAAGTAAAACTGCAAATCCAGAACATTATTGTTAAAGTCCTGCTTTAACAATTTAAATACATGTATAGCAATATTGTATACTAATTAAAATATCATAACAGCAAAAAAGCAAAAGCATTACTATAAAGAACATATAAAGAACTCAAAAAAGAAAAACAGACCTCCCAAATTTAAGAACCAATCCAAAAATGGACATCTGAGATGAGTACACATTTGTCAGATAAAGAAATACAAACAGAAAATAAATATATGAAAAAATGTTCATCATTCGTCATTCTAGAGATGCTAATCAAAACAACACTGAAAAAAAATAAAAATAAACAACACTGAGATTCCATCTCACCCCAAAAAAAATGGCTATCATGAAGAAATCAACCAATAACAAATGCTGGAAAGATTGTGTGGAAAAAAGGAACCCTTCTCCATTGTTGGTGGGAGTGCAGACTGCAGCAGTAACTATGGAAATCAGTGTGGAGATGCCTCAAAAAACTCGAATTGGAGGTCTCATTTGCTCACACTGCAGTCAGAACACAGAGATACTCCTCACTCCTCAGTCCAGACAGTGGCTGTGTTAAGGTTTCTAACTAGATGGTCTCCAAATAACCCTCAGGCAATCATGGGTGGGGCTCCTGGGAGGTGATTGGCTCATGCGGCCTGATACTCATTAGTGGGTTCATCCACTGATGAGTTTATAGCTAAGTGTGCTGTTGCGACCTGAAGCCTGGTGGGAAGGGGTGGGTCATGGGGGCGTGGCCTGCAAGGGTGCATCTCCCTCCTCCTCCTTGATCCCTGTGTGCTTCCTGCTGCCACGCCATAGACTGTTTCTCCTCTGCTATGCCCTTCTGCCCTCGCACCTTGCCTTGGAGCTAAAGTACTAGGGACCGAAACCTCTACAAACTGTGAGCCAAAATAAACTTCTCCTTAGAACTGTGGGTGTTGGGTGCTGTGTCTCAGCAACAAGAAAGTAACTAAGACAGAATTCTTGGATAAGTTTACTCTTTTGCATTTCCTTGTTTGAAGTATTCTGTTTTTCTGGTTTCTGTTAATGCTTAATTGTCAGCTTGCAAATGGTACAAAGAATGGTAGGCTGCATGGTGACCTTTCAAATCTGTTGCCTGGACCCAGAGGCCACAGGGAGAGGTGCAGGGATCTCATACTTTGAGCACGAACACACAATTACTTCCTATGATCCTAGTCAGTAACCACCGAACCCAGATTCAAAGCACTGACAGTTGAGGGGCCTAAGGATGGCTGACTGCCCTTTTCAGATTTCTTAAGTGTCTGTGAGGAATTAGAAGTCTTGCTGCCTGGACAGACTGCTGGATGTCAGTCTTGGTTTAAGACACTGCACGAGGAAGGGGTGCAGTTAGGAGGAGATTGATCACATTAAAGGGGGTTTAAACTGCATATTTTGAGGCCAGATGTAGTGATACATACCTCGAATCCCAGAACCCAGGAGACTGAGGCAGGAAGATCCCTGTGAATTCAAACCCAGCCCATACTATATAGCAAGACCCTGTCTCAGAACAAAGCAAAAATGGTTAAAGTGATAAATTGTTTTCTGCTACAATGAAAAATTATAAAAGGCTTTATCTTTCTAACAGATACAAACTCCCTGTTATGAACCATTATATGTTTTGTTTGGTTGGTTTTTCAGACAGGATCTCACTATATAGTTCAAGCTGGCCTTGAACTCAGTACATAGTCTGGGCTGGCCTTCAACTCACAGCCATCCTCCTCTTCATCCTGCCTCAGCCTCCCAAGTGCCAGGATTACAGGTGTGCACCACCTCACCTAGCTTCAGAAACAGCTCTACAGTACTGGACAAGGCCATGTCTCACCACAGGCAGGCCACCTCCAGCCAACAATCAGCAGAAAGCCAACATCCTCATTCAGAAACTGATTTCCACCAGCATCAACAGCTTGCGCACCTGGAGGCCCATGGCTGCACAGGACCACAAGGCCAGCTGACACCTGAGCAGAAACTAACTCAGCCAGGCCTGGACTCCTGACCCATGGAGCTCACAGTAGCAGTGTGCAATCACTAAACCACGGTGACGTGGTATGCAGCAATAGATGCATAATACAGAGGAGGACAAGGTAAAGGACAGCCTGATTCAAGTGACTCGGGCAGTACGGCCCAAGGGAAACATTTTTATTTATTTATTTATTTTTATTTATTACATTTATTTATTGTGTGTGTGTGTGTGTGTGGCCAGCTCAGCCCACCAGGGGGTGGGGCTGACTGGCATGTGGTGCTGGAGGATCGAACTGAGGTCCCTGTGCTTTGCCAAGCTTGTTTCAAGTAGGTGCTTTAGACCACTGAGCCATCTCTCCAGCCCCGGGAAACATTATAAGGAAGCTTTGTGACCCCAACTTTTGTGGAACACTGAAAGAACAAATGCCCAAGGTGGACAGCGATGGCCCCTGGGCTAACACCACCAATCCTAAACCAGGTGTAGTGGCGCATGCCTATAATCCCAGCACTCTGGAAGCAGAAGCAGGAGAACTGCTGTGAGTTTGAGCTACATATCAAGATCCCTTCTCAAAAAAATAATCCCACCAATCTTAAATTATAAATATTCATAGCTCTACCACTTCCTAGCTTTGACAGTTTTGTAACCCCTGTGAGTCTCAGGTTTTCTAAACTGAAAAGAGCAAGCTAACAGCAGGATGTAAAGCTGCATACCTGCAAGTCCAGCTACTCGGGAGGCTGAGGGAGGAAGATCACAAGGTAGTGGTCAACTTAAGCAATTTACCAAGACCTTGTCTCAAAATTAAAAAAAAGAAATACTGGAAAAGTAGCTCACTGGTTAAGTGTTTGCTTAGTACTTGTGTGGCCCTATGTTCAATGCCCAGCACCACAAAACAGAAACTATAAGACTCAAACAAGACAATGAATGCAGTCATGTAGTGGTTAGCTCTTGGCAATAAAAGGATCAGAGCCCTCAGCAGCAAATGTACCCCAAAGCAATCCTGCCCAGCTCATACTCAGCAGTCATAAGATAATTCACTAACCCTGAACAAAACACCACGAGGTAAGCCAGGCATGGCGGCGCACTGCTGTTATCCCAGCACTCGGGAGGCTGAGGCAGGAAGGATTGCCATGACTTTGAGGCCAGCCGAGGCTACATAAGCAAGCTTAGGTCCATCTGGACTACAGAAACCCTGTCTTAAACAACAACACAAGAGAAAAATAAGCCTTTCTGCTGGTGAGAAAAAGCGTTCAATGAGGTCAAGGTAAATGACCCAGCCCGCATGCAAGGTTGATGTACAACTTCAGTTATAATGCGGGCATTCCTGAATGATGAACACAACATGCTGAAAAACACACTTGAGATAGCTACATTCAATAGAACCTGTTTTTAATATCATAAAGTTTTATATCTACACTATGTATACAGCTCTCCAGAGCAAGGGATCATAAGCAATAAGAAAAAAAACACTCAACACAATGCAAAAGTAAACAAAATATTTAAGTACTTTAACAAAGAAAATATATGGATGGCAACTAAGAACATGAAAAATTAAATCATTAGTCATGAAGAAACAAAACTATGTGAGATACCACCACACACTTATCATATCTTTAACCCCTCACAAAAACCCTAACCTCAGGCAGGGCATGGTGGCACCCCTAGCACTCAGGAGGCTGAGGCAGGAGGATCACCTGAGTTTGAGGCCAGCCTACACTACAAAAATGTACGCACACATACATACATACATACATACATGCATACATACAAACCCCAGCCTCAGCCAGACACGGTGATACACACCCGTAATCTCAACACTCTGGAAGGCTAAACCAGAGGATCTCAGTTTTCAGCCCAGTCTGAGCAATTGAGCCACTTAGTGAGCCTTTGCTTCAAAAAAAAAATATTATTATTATTATTATTATTATTATTTCAAAAAGCACTGGGGATGTAGCTCAGTGCAAAGGCCTGGAGTTCAGTCCTTGGTGCCACCAAAAAATAAACAAATAAAATCACCTCTCCCCGCATGGCTTGGAGCCAGTCACCCACAGCTCACCAGCAGTGGGTCAGTACCTTCACTTTTCTGTACTCCTGACTGTCTCGAAATTCTGTGACCTCCTGTCTCACCCTGCACAGAACAACAGGCCACCAGGCCTCAGCCCCCTCCTTCCTCCTGCCTTCCCCTGTTCCTGCTCTTGCCTTGGCCACCGCAGTTCCTTCTCAGTTGCACCCTCCAGGTCTCAATAAATCCTTGACCTGTTGCCCTATTGGCCCATACGATTTTTCCAAATCCTAGGTACACAGTTTTAAAAGCCTAACCCAAATAGGACACGGCTTTGCTTCTGCTTCAGCTAGGCAGCTATCACGAGTGCCTAACAGCGAAGATTTCCTTTTGTGCCCAGTCAGCATGCGAGAAAGTGTTCCGGGTTCCAGGTGGAGCCAGGGGCGTGTGTGTTCCGGGTTCCAGGTGGAGCCAGGGGGGTGTCTGCACTCATCACAAGCCACAGCTCCAGGAGTCAGGAAAGCAGCTTTCCATAATTCGGGCAGACAAGGATCGGTGGTTTTTATTTTTGCTTCTTGGTTTTTTGAGACAGGGTCTCACTATGCAGTTCAGGCTGGCCTTGAACTCACCTTGTAGCCGAGGCTGAACTGGAACTCAACGTTGATCCTCCTGCCTCAGTCTCCCAAACATTGGGATTACAGGTGTGTGCCACCATGTCTGGCAATATTAGTTTTATTTTTTTATTTTTTATTTTTTGCAATACCAGGGTTTGAACTCAGGACCCTGCGCTTGCCAGGCAAGTGCTTATTCTACTGAGCTATCTCCCCAGCCCCAGTATTAAACACCTCTGCAAAAGCCATTTCATATACTCCCACAGTGCCTCCCCAGAGGCGGGAGGAGTAAGAGAACGCACTTTTCTCTACAGAAACCGTCTGCTTAGGCAGAGTGCCTTCTGACTGGTGGGAGCAGTCACTGGGTCACAAATCCCTCATTCTCAGGCTGAGAACTCTGCCATGGGCCCCTTTTATCCCTACTTTTCCTGTGCAAATCATCCTCTGGCTCATAGATAAAAATGCAGCTTTGTCCGGAAAAATAGTGGGCTGTGAAAGCAGTGGTTCCTAGGAGGCTTGAATACTGGTTCCAGCTGAAACAATCCAGAAATAGCCAAACTCTTAATTCAACTTTTCTGGAACACTCAGATCTCAGGACATTTAAAAATTATTGAAGCTGTAGAATATGTACCTTCAAAACTTCTGGGAAAAAAATCTTCTGGAAATGCAGTAAACAAGAAGAAACTGTTTTAGTTATATAATTATTTCAAAATTAAAAGTCAAAGTAATCAGGAGGCTGAGGCAGGAGGGTTGCCACCAGTTCAAGGCCAGCCTGGGCTACAAAGTGAGTTCAAGGCCAGCCTGCACTGCATAATGAAACAGTCTCAAAAAGACAAACAACCACAAAACCCTTACAAACAGGGAAACAAGTCCTTCAAGAATTCTGCAGTGAATTAAATTATTTAAATGAGCAAAGGGAGATCATTTGACAAAATCTGACCTTCAGTCTAGATGAGTAGTTAGAAGGGATCTCCACCAGAAGCACAGATTTTCCACGGGGACGCTGAGAGTAAAAAGGAAAACAAAGTAAGAAAAAAAACATTTCAATTCTAATAATAAGTATAAGGGAAAGAGATGATTGAGGAATCCAAAACCTTGCTTTAGGAAATCCTAGGAAACACAACAGGCAAGCACACACTTCTTCAGTCCCGCCCTGTCGCTGGCCTTGGAAAATTCCAGCATGAGTAAAAAAGCCAAGTGACCCTGGAACTCCCAGGGGGCCTGGGACCACGCTTTGAGAATGGCTGCTCCAAACCTCCGCCCATGGCCTAAGATCGAGTCCACTGCGTTTGCCTCCCTGACTGACAGGGAGCAAACAGCATAGTCACGAGTCTGAGGCTGGGGCTTGGAGGGGATTCCCCTTTTCTTTCTCCAAAGGTCACTGCGGGACGCGCAACACCCAAGTCGGGTTTCCGGGAAGACTGTCCTCAAGGTGGCGCTAGAGGGCGCTGCTGGAAAACCTCCCCACGTAACTCATCGCTCTTTCCAGCTCACGCCCCCAGGTTCACACGGGCGTCCAGAAGAGAGGGCGGTGTCCGGAGAGGGGGCGGAGTCGCGGCCTCATTGGACGAGCTGCCTTCGCCTCACGTCCTGGGGCGGGGCTTCTTGGAGTTAAAAGCTGGTTCCCACTGCGGCTCCCGAGTGCAGCTCGCGATTACAGCTCTGCTGACGAGTTTCTTTCACTTACCGAGGTTCGCCGGGTCATGGTGCCAGCCTGACTGAGAAGAAGACGCTCCCGGGAGACGAATGAGGAACCACCTCCTCCTGCTGTTCAAGTACAGGGGCCTAGTCCGCAAAGGGAAGAAAAGCAAAAGACGAAAATGGCTAAATTCGTGATCCGCCCGGCCACCGCCGCCGACTGCAGTGACATCCTGCGGCTGATCAAGGTAACGGGAGGCCCAGGCTTGCCCCGGGGCAAGGGTTGGCCGCGGCTTGAGATTCCTTCCCTGTCTTCTTCCCCTTTCCCGGGACCGATCGGCCGAGCCTGTCCTGTTCCCTCATTTTCTCTTCTGTTTCTCTTTCTTCCGTGTGCGTCACTCCAGGAACTGGCTAAATACGAATATATGGAAGACCAAGTGATGTTAACCGAGAAAGGTAACGCCGCGGTGGCGGGGTGGGGCCGGGCGGCAGTGCCCGAAAGCTGCCCGGAGGCCAACGCCGTCCCTGCCACTCCTTCTTGCAGATCTGCTAGAGGATGGCTTCGGAGAGCACCCCTTCTACCACTGCCTGGTTGCAGAAGTGCCCAAGGAGCACTGGACTCCGGAAGGTAACCCCCCGCCCTGCCCGGAAGCTGAGAAAGCAGAGCGAGTGTTGTGTAAAACTTGTAGCGCCTGCTGTGTAGAAGTCCCAGCCACACCGGCTGAGGCCACTAGACAACTGGCGGGGATCCTCACCAGCCGGTGTTGAGGTTACTGAGGAGAAAACTGGTGTGCGGCACTTTATAACAGGGCGGGTTAAAAGAGCTGTTTAAGTAAGCCTCAGTACTGTGGAGACCGGAAGAGTTAGGTATAATGTCATTTGATGTTGTTCAGTTTCATAAAATGGTTTCTTGTTTGACCCTAACCTAACTTTTTTTTTGTAATCGTGTTAAATCACATTTTTTTCTTTAATTTGTCCCAATCTTCAGGTTACAGTCTCTAGCTTCGCCATGTACATGGCCCTTCCGTGTACATGGATGGGCGGGGAGGTAACTAAAAGATCCTTTACACAATAAAGTAGATGATCATGATAAATGAGGTAAGGTCCTATTATCGCACACTTAAAACACGGTAGATCAGAAACCCTATCATATTCGCTTCCTGTCTGTTTGCAAAGAAATATAAAATGGCTAGAAAGTTTAATTTGAAACTTTTGCCTTCCCTTGGAATTGTGGCAACCTCTCAGGAGGGATTTTTTTTTTTTTTTTTTTTTTTTTTTCAGAACTGGGGATAGAACTCAGACCCTTGTGTCTGCTTGCAGGTGCTTTAATTCGCAAGCTATTTGGCCGGCCCTAAAAGTTGAGATGTATTTTTTTTTTTTTTTTTTGCTGGCCCCTGTTGACTGGTCAGAAGACAGCTAAAAGGGGAAGTTGTTTGGGTGGGTACTTTAAGTTTCTTTCTGACAGCTGTTCCCCAAGCTAGAAGAAATGAGCTGGGCTTTTGAAAGGGGTGCTGTGGTGGGGTTTTCTGAGGCGCATGAATGTTATGTAATTCCCAGTTCTGGGTTATTACTTCTTCTGGCTTAAAAAACTGGGGAGAGCAAATAAAAATATTTAAATTGGAAGGCAAGTTCTGAAATTAAACATTGTACTTTTGGCCTAATGTTCTGACCTTAAGGAAGCAAGAGTTGGTAAACTCCCAAATGTTTACTGTTCTGAACTGCCGTGTAAACCCGACTTATTCCCAAGTCAGTATACCAGTGTATCATTAGGATGTGAACAGTGTGTGTGCTCAGTAGTTTAAGACTGTAGCAGTTTTGCTCTGGCAAGTAATGAAAGCATTCTCGCTTCCTGAGTGTTGAGGCCCAGCCAACTGCAGAGTAGCCAGCCCCCAGTCTTAGCCTGGCTTCAGCTGGCTCTAATGTGCGCTTTTTGCAAAGCCCTGTCTGACAACAGTGAGCTCCTCCCACAGTGGCCTGGACTGCTCTAACATAAAGATCAGGAGGCAGCCCAGTGGAGTGGCCACTTGTCTCTGTAATGTACGTGCATGTGAATTTCTTTAAAATCTACCATTGGCCTCTGATTCTGCCACTACAACTTTATTGGATTGTTTTTTCTTCCCTCCGTCTCATCTACATTCTCTTATTCCAGGACACAGCATTGTTGGTTTTGCCATGTACTATTTTACCTATGACCCATGGATTGGCAAATTACTGTATCTTGAAGACTTCTTCGTAATGAGCGATTATAGAGGTACATAGTTGTGTTCCAGGCTGGGGGGAGGGTCTAAAATGAACCTCCAAGTCCTTACAGTGAAATTTTTAATTGTACTTCTTCCTTTTAGGTTTTGGTATAGGATCAGAAATTCTGAAGAATCTAAGCCAGGTATGGCCTACTTTGGGGCTTCTGTATTTGGAAGGGTGACTGGATGATCACAGTGACTGACTCAAAATTGGGTTTTGGAATGCAGGTGAAACATTACCAAGTCAGTGTTTTCTCTTATCAATAGGTCGCCATGAAGTGTCGCTGCAGCAGCATGCACTTCTTGGTAGCAGAATGGAATGAACCATCTATCAACTTCTACAAAAGAAGAGGCGCTTCTGATCTGTCCAGTGAAGAGGGCTGGAGGCTCTTCAAGATTGACAAGGAATACTTGCTCAAAATGGCAGCAGAGGAGTGAGGTGTGCTGGTGTAGACGATGACAACCTCCATTCTATTTTAGAATAGATTCTCAACTTACCTTGCTTTCTGTCCTGTTTGTAGTGAAATAATAGAATGAGCACCCATTCCAAAGCTTTATTACCAGTGGCGTTGTTGCATGTTTGAAATGCAGTCTGTTTCAAATGCAGTCATGTGTGCGGTTTGGAGTCAGATTTCTCCTTGAACATCTTTTGATAAACAACAAGGTGGTGTGATCTTTATATGAAAAAAACTTCATTCTTGTGAGTCATTTAAATGTGTACAATGTACACACTGGTACTTAGAGTTTCTGTTTTGATTCTTTTTTTAATAAACTACTCTTTGATTTAATTACCTGTGGAAGCATTTTTACTGATCCTCTGTCCTTATATATTATTCTTGTTGAGTATAAAATAAAAATGATCAAAACATCAATAGATAAAAAAATTCACTTGAAGACAGTCTTTAACCCAATTTAAAACTTTTATGGCCACATTGGATTTCCAAAGTTGTAACACAAGACACTTGACATTGATAGCACTGTACACTTTACCTGACAGAATTTTCAAGAGCTCAGGTTTAAAAACCCAGGTTAGAAAAAGGCCCATGGTGAGAAAGTCCAAGTTGTATGAGTAAACTGTGGAGGCAGGATTATGAAACATTGAAAATCCGAAAGGGAAAAAATCCCATCCCACATAAAATGCTTGCTTTATTTCTGGTTTATTTTATTGCTGCAGACTAGAAATGAAGCCCCGGGCCTATGTGCTAGGCAAGGTGTCGCCACTGTACCACACCCCAATTCCTCACAGCCATGATGGCACATTTGTTATAGGGAGTTAGGGAATTAAAAGGAAACACGGGACAAATCTTGTAAATAAGTTTCTGATAAATGAAGGGCTTCTATAGTAGAGAAACAATAGGTGCCTTTCAAAGTTTGAGGGAAAAGAAATAAAGGCTTTCTCAAGGTTGAAAATGAAACAGAAGAGGCAAAGAAAAAGATGGTTTTCTCCTTAGACATGTGAACTTTTTAGTACTCATGTTGACCTACATTACTAAACCCACTAATTTCTGCAATAATAAAAATGATAGTTGATAAGAACCACTGTAAGGGGCCGGGGAGATGGCTCAGTAGAATAAGCACTTGCCTGGCAAGTGCAAGGGCCTGAGATCAATCCATAGTTTTGAAGAAAAAAAACCTACTGTAGACTAATGTTCAAGAGTCAAGTTTCCTGAGAGAAGTTGTAAGCTACCTGAAAAACAATAGTTCTGTGTTCCAGGAAAGATATAACTGGGTTTTCCAATTTCCTACATTCCTATTGGCTGTGTTTAATACAGAAGGGCTCTGGAATTTATGGGTGGTACAGAGAGCGTGCTGGGGAACAGGTCTACAGAGTCAGTTCCCATCCAGGACCCTGCTAGCATAGCAAGTGACAAGGGAAGGCCCACAAAAATGAAACACAAACAGCCTTCTAACAAGTAAGATACCTGTGTTTTAGGAACTAGACCTTTTAGAGGAAAACAATCACATGCTGACTATGGTTAAATATAGCACATGAGTAAGTTCAGTTACCTGAGTGAGTTACTACATGACTATTTTCTCATCCTTTTTAGAGTTTAGCCTTAAAGGCCTAGTGTTATCAAGAAAGCTTTTTTTCATTTTGTTTCTTCAGATAGGATCTCAATATGTAGTTCAGGCTGGCTTGATCTCACTATGTAGCCCAGGCTGGCCTCAAACTTCCATGGATCCTGGATCTTCCTGCCTCTGCTGAGTGCTGAGGTTACGGGAGTGTGCCAGCATGCCTGGCAAGAGGAAAGCTTCGTGAAGCTTTCCATCCACTTTGGAAAATCTGTGGAGTGTGAAGTGTGGAAGTGGTCGTGAGCCCGCCCAGCTCTGCAATTTGAGCTTTCCTTGAGCACTTTGAGCTAGAGGCCAGGCCTGAGACCTGTCCTGAACAAGCAGGTCCTGTCCTTTTCAAGCCCCTTAGGCTCATTCCTCCTGCATCACTGAGCCACAATTTGCACAGTGCCTTGGGCAGGCTTTGGGACAAACTGACTTCCCTGTCCCAAGACAGCTTGCAGCGAAGACTGTCCTGTTCTGCTGCCCCCAGGAGAACAAACTGTGAAGACACAGCTAGTGCCCAACTCACCAACTAAAGAAGCAACTGTGTGGCCCAAGCACATCCCCTCGGGCATCAGAGTCAGCGCCTTCAAGCAAGATCCTGGGGTGCCATCCAGAAGCCAGCGGGGAATCAACCAGACAATGCTTGCTGCACCAGGGCCCACATGCCCTGTTTACAGACAGGACCAAGAGAAAGGCAAGAAAAAAGAGCAAGAGAAAAAAAACAAGAGCAAAGGAAACTAGAAATGAAGGGACTGGAAGTCAAGTAAAAATGCTGCTGGAAAAAAATTTCCAATTCCACCCAAATGTGCCAAGAAGTGTTCTTGGAAGAATGGGGATGGCTGGTTCCCTCATCGGCATTGGTAAAGAGCTCCTAGAGGTCTAATTTAAATGGATTTTAAAAGGCATCAAAAGGGCCAGAGATACAGCTCAGTGGCAGAAGCACCTCCCTGGCAAGTACAAGGTCCTGTGTTCCATTCCTGAAACAAGAACAACAAAAAAAGGCATCAAGGCCAGGTGTGGTGGTACACCCTTGTAATCCCAGCACTGCCCCCAAGCAGTATTTTTTTTACCTAGGCAATAGTTGGAAGTATGGCCCTTTACTTACTATTTTTTTTAAGAAATAGGGTCTTTGGGGATGGGGGTATAATTAAGTGGTAGAAAACTTGCTTAGCATGCATGTGGGGCTGGGTTTACCAACTGAAACAAAACAAACAAATGTGGTCTCACTGTTACCGAGGCTGGCTCCACTCCTGGCCCTCTAGACATCTTCCGGTCTCACCCTCCCAAGCAGCAGGATGTTATGGTTTACATCTAGATGTCCCCCTAAAGCGTCATGTACACATGGGTGGGACTTCTGAGAGGTGAATGGATCATGGGCCCTGATACTTTCTAGCGGATTCATCCACTGATGAGTTTATAGCTAAGTGTGCTGTTGGGAGCTGAAGCCTGGTGGGAAGGGGTGGGTCATGGGGGTGTGGACTACAAGGGTTCATCTCCCTCCTCCTCCTTGATCCCTGTGTGCTTCCTGCTGCCACGCTATAGACTGTCTCTCCTCTGCCATGCTGCACTACCTCGAAGCCAGCCAACTATGGACTGAAACCTTCATAAACTATGAGCCTAAGTTAACCTCTCCTCCTTAGAGCTGTGGGTGTTAAGCACTATGTCTCAGTGATGAGAATGTAACTAAAACACAAGGGGCTAGAAGGGTGCCCGGCCTTCCTTTTTTTCCTTTTTTATTAAGCTATAATTTAGTTTGTGTGATTGTTTGAATATAAAAGATGAGGACTAAGCCAGGCTTAGAGGCACATGCCTATAATCCCAGCTCTCAGGAGGCTGAGGCAGAAGGATCACCTTGAGTTCAAGGCCAGCCTGGGCTACATAGTGAGTTCAAAGTGAGCCTTGACTACACAGCAAGACCCTGTCACAAAATAAAACAAAAGATTAGAATTAAACCAGGCTTGGTAGCACATACCTGTAGTTCCAGTACTCAAGAAACTGAGGCAGGAGAATTTTGAGTTTGAGGTCACCTAGACTACACAGCGAGACCATGTGTGTAACAAAAAATTGCCAGGATGGGCCGGGGAGATAGCTCGGTGGCCTAAATGCTTGCCTGGCAAAAGCAAGGACCCAGGTTCAATCCCAGGTACCACATGCCATGCGGGCTCCACACTGTGCTGGCCACTGAAACCAGACATGGTGGCACACACCTGTAATTCCAGTGCTGGGGAAGCTGAAACAGGAAGATCACTATGAGTCTGAGCTGTATAGCATGACCCTGTACCAAATCAATCAATCAATCAATCTTTTTTAAAAAAAAGTCCAGGAATCAAAATATTTTTAAGGCAAAGAAAGTATAAAATTTAAGATCGGAGGCCCCACAACATCAGCCCAATATAGATGCAAATAGATGCCTCTTTAAACACTGAATTCTAAAGTAGGGCATGGAGATGCACATCTGCAATCCCAGAACTTGGGAGGCTGAATCAGGAGGATTGCTCCAAATTTGAGGCCATTCAGGGATGCACAATGAGTTCAAGACCAGCCTGTACTACACAACCTGACTCAAAATACCAAAGACAAAAAGGAAAAGAGTTTGAACTCTAAAGCAAAAATCTATAGTTTGAAGTCACCACCAAGTAAGACAATATGATATGGGTAAATTATCTAAA
This sequence comes from Octodon degus, assembly GCF_000260255.1. NCBI lineage: Eukaryota > Metazoa > Chordata > Mammalia > Rodentia > Octodontidae > Octodon > Octodon degus. The sequence continues at coordinate 13,863,221 of NW_004524617.1, read as the reverse complement.
AGGAAACAACAGAGGGCTGGCCAAATAGCTCAGCAGATTAAAATGCCTGCAAGCAGGCACAAGGGCCAGGAGTTCAATCTCTGGGCCTGCCATTCCGGCCCGCCCCAGGGCGTGCTGAGTCAGCGATTGAGACTGGGCATGGTGGCACGTGCCTGTAATCCCAGCTCTTGGGAGGCTGTAAACAGGCGGATCACCACAAGTCTGATCTAGTAGTGAGACCCTGAATACCTTGTAGACCCTTCCCTAAAATAAAAAAATTAAAATAAATAAAAGGAAACAACAGTGATAACCCAGCAAAAAAGAAAAAAAAATCTATGTAATCAACACCCCTGAACAGATAGCTTTCAGATCACTATTTTAGGGGTGGAGCAGAAGGCTCAGCAAGTTTAAGTGCATTCCTGGCAAGTGGAACATCCTGAGTTTGATCCCCAGTACCAAAAAAAAAAAAATCTTAAGGAAGATCACTATTTTACTAAAACATTATGTCTGACACAATCACTTAGGAACACTGGTATTTCAAGACTGAAGACTTGCAATTATTACATCAGAATATTTTGGGATTGACTCTGTTTTTGTTTTTATTTTATTTTTTAATCTTTTTGTATTTTAGGAGTCTACAAGGTGTTCAGGGTCTCACTACTGGATCAGACTCGTAGTGATCCACCTGGTGTAATCCCAAGAGCTGGGATTACAGACACACACCACCATGCCCAGTCTCAATTGCCATCTCAGTGCACCCCAGGCGTGGGGCTGGCATGGCAGGCCTGGGGATCGAACTCTTGGCCCCTGAGCCTGCTTGCAGGTGCTTTAATCCTCTGAGCTATTTGGCTGGCCTTGTTTTTGTTTTTAAAAACAACTGTTACTTGCTAAGTCTAGGATGTCCCTAAAAGACTTATGAAATTAAAATTTTTGGTACCAGTAAAACAAGAAATAACTATATGTATCTATGCAGGCTCAAGACATCCTGCCACTAAAAGGACAGCAGGGGCAACAATAGAGGTATGTCTTGTCACCATCCCAGCCAGAGCCCAAGATCATCAACCACTTAGATTCCAATAGGTGCCTGTCTTTCTAGGGAAAGAAAGCAGAGTCTTAGAGCCATACATGGTGGCGCACACCTATAATCCTAGCACTCTGGAAGCTGAGGCAGGAAGAACTCCACAAGTTTGAGGCCAACCTGGGATACATAATGAGTTCTAGACCAGCATGAACTACAAACAAACAATACAAAGTAGGGTGTTTTGAACAGAAATGGAAAATAAACAACTCAGAAGAAACTTAATGATTTAGTGATGTCTTAGACCCACTCTGCACCTGGGAGTCTCCTTTGTACCGGGTACCCAGCAGGGCCAACAACAGACGACACTGCAGCAGGACCTAGAACAGATGTCATTGCTCCTTGAGGCCAGTGACCGCCATGCCCTGGGAATGACGCATGGTGTGCAGCTCCCCCGAGCCTGGCCCGCTTGGCCTTGCTCAGCCTCTGCTGGCAGCCATGTCTGCCCCCAGAATCCCACCTGCTTGACTGATGCCATCTTTGTTTTCTCATTCCTTCACTATCTCTTCCTGAGCAGTCACCTCAGGGGTGACCCTGTACTTCATCCTCCTCCTTTCCCTCTCCAGTCTGGGCTTCAAGTCAGTCTGCTGTCACCTGCAGCCCAGACTGACAGGCAGCCCATATCTCACCAAACCCACCCCACTATCATTGCCTTTGTTGTCCCACCTATCAAAGGCCACCACAGGCTCTTGCTCTGATAGTTTCCCAGCACTCTATTCCCCCATCAGCTCTTTCTTTCTGGGGTTCTTATCTGGCCAGCAAGTGTTTTGGTAGCTTCCAGATGGATATCGACATAATAACTAGTGATAACAGCTAACATTACTCACCAGAAACTTGGGCCTCTGCCCGAAAGAGTTAAAGACACCATGCTACAGGGATACTTCTGTCCCTGTGCTTTTTGCAGTGCAGTTTAAAAGTAGCTAAGCTCTGTAAAACAGCTAAGTATCCATCAATGGATGAATGGATAAAGAAACTGTGGCATTTGTACACGATGGAATTTTATTCAGCCATACAGAAGGATAGATTCATGCCATTTGTAAGAAGACGAATGGTTCTTGAGACCATAATGCTAAGTGGAATAAGTCAGACAAAGAACATTAAAGCAGGGTTTCTCTTATATGTGAGACCCAAAATATAAATAAATTTAAAAGTGAAATGGCCAGGTGTGGGGGCTGTACACCTACAATCCCAGCACTTGGGAAGCAGAGGCAGAAAAATTGCCGTGTGTAAGGCCAGTCTAAGCTACACAGTGAGTCCAAGGCCAGCCTGCATGACACAGAAAGATTTTGTCTCAAACAAAACAAAAGAGGAAAATGAAGGCAGGCTTTTTGAAGATAGAGAAGGGAAAGAGAGACAGTGGGTTGTGAATGGGGTAAAAAATGATCAAGATATATTATATTTACATAGCGAGTCCCGAAAACAAATGTTAATATCATGTATTGCAAACATAAACCAATAGTAATACAGAAAGCATGCATTAAGTGTATAACAATTTATATACATTGCTGGCCCATCTGACTCACAACCACCCTATGAGGTGTATGCTGTCTTGGCTACTTTCTCGTCACTGGGACAGAATACCTGACATTCACAATTCAAGGAAGGAAAGGTTTATTTTGGCTCACAGTTTGTAGGGGCTTCAGTCCAGAATCAGCTGCCTCGAAGGCAGGTCAGCATGGCAGAAGTGATGGCACAGGCAAAATAACTCATGCCCTGGTGACAGGAAGCAGAGAGGACTTGGGGGAGGAGGAGGGAGATACATATAATCTCGAGGCCATGCCCCCAGTGACCCACCTTCTCCCACCAGGCTTTACCTCCCCACATCACACCCAGATGTAAGCCCATCAGTGGAGTAACCCAGTATCACACACCCATGATCTGGGTACCTCCCCAAAGCCCTACCTATGAGCCCATGCAGCTTTAAGGAGACCTCCAGATATAGCCGTACTATTAGTATTTTCTCTGTGTGTGTGTGTGTGTGTGTGTGTGTGTGTGTGTGTGTGTGTGTGTAAGAGAGAGGGAAGGAGAATGAGGGAGGGAGGAAGAAGAGAGAGAGAGACAGAGAGAGAGAGACAGAGAGAGAGAGAGAGAGACTTTATACCTTCTAGGCTGGCCTAGAACTTTCTATATAGCAAAAGCAGGCCTGGAACTTGTGATTATCCTGCCTCAGACTCCTGAATGCTGGGATTTCAGACATTTTCCACCAGTATGGCATTTTTTTTGAGACAGGGTCTCACTATGTAGCCCAGGCTGGCCTCAAACTCCCAGTGATCTCTTGCCTCAGCCTCTCAAGTGCTGGGGCTACAGGGGTGTGCAACCATGCCCAGTCAGCATTTATTTTAATACTGAGTCTCATCATACTGCCCAGGCTGGTCTTGAACCCTGGACTACCCAAGTGATCCTCCAGTCTCAGCCTTCCAAGGAGCTTGGACTATAAGCATATCCCACCATGTTTAGTTTCTTTTTCTATTGACAAACTGAACCTCAGACACATTAAGTCATCCAAAGCCACACAACTCAACCTGGAAATCAACTCCAAACCAAGGGCACAATTCCTGGGGGATTCCTGCCATATTCTCAGAGGAGTTTAAAACTAGGAGAATGACTGAATCTCACACTTCTTTCAGCTTACAGACTGAGGAATAATCAGTATAAGCACTTTCTGGATCATCAAAGTCAGTGGTCCCAGGACTGGTCACACACTAGAAAAATTCTGAAAAACACTAATGCCCTACCCTGAGAGACTGCTCACAAACATTCCAAAGGGAAACAGGCTCAAGACCTCCCACCATCTGAGGAATCCATGGCTCACCTTGGTGCCATGCAGGTGCTGCTGAGCACTTGGCAAGCAAGGCCCGAGTGGCTCACAGGGCACTGCATGCAGGGGAATCTTCTTGGGTTGGGTTTTTGAGACTGGGTCTTGCTATGTAGTTCAGGCTGCCCTTGAACTCACTATGCAGCATAGGCTGCCCTTGAACTCACTATGCAGCATAGGCTGGCCTTGAACTCACAGCAGTTCTCCTGCCTCAGTCTCTGAAGCACTGGAATAATAGCTGTGTACCACTATTTTCTGAACCACATAGTGAAGAGTGGTTAAGAGAATCATCCTGCTCCATACTGTGCAGAAACTCAAGAACATCCATACTAGCTAGGAATTGGTGCTAAGTTCCTTGCAAGGTGGCAACTTCATTTCAGCAGAAACCTCTCTCCTCCCGTGAAATCACTGTTGTTCATTTGAGTTTTATTAGTTCAGAAGGTTTGCATTTCATTTATTTTTTAGCATTTTGTACACAAATGTTTATTTCTCTTTTAAACATTCCCTTTAAATACAAGAAATGAATTCTAAATCTTCATAAAAATACATTAAAAATGAAATTCCTCCAATAGTGTATGTAATCACTGTGTTCTTGGTCACTACTGGCATTTATGGTTTGACATCAAAAACAAAGACAGGTTATTTAAAAATCATGCTACTGGATTTCTAGCTCGTCCTCTAGGACCAGCTCTATACTGACCTGCAATGTTTAAAAGTTTTTATCACCAAATTGAAGCAAATTTAAGGGTGAAACAGCTGTGCACTGAACACAAATTCAACTGAACATTGTAAGATGTAGTCAAGTTCATAACAAATATAAGTGTTCTTGTCATTGTATTGGTTTCATAGTTGCATAAAAGCAGCAAACATAATGTGTTGTTTATTAATAATACAGTAATTTCAATCACCACCAGGGGTCTGAGAATTCTTTTTTTTTTTTTTTCAGAACCAGGGATAGAACTCAGGCCCTTGTGCTTGCTAGGCAAGCACTTATTCCACTGAGCCATCTCCCCAGCCCATGAGAATTCCATTTTCTTTAAAAAGGGTCCAATAATTTAAAAAATAAATAAATAAAAGGAGTCCATGTTATTCATGTTTAAGAAACACTGCTGTGACCTTTATGGAGCACTGCCTCCTGTTTGACTTTCGTGGAGGCCTGCCAATTAGCTCAGTTCCTTAAGCACCTGCTTTTGTAAATGCAATCAGGCGCAGAGGACTGTGGTTCAATCCCCAGCTCCTCAAGCCTTACCAGACCCGCCCTTAAGGCAGCCTGAGCCAGCCAAAAAAAAATCCTTCTGTTTGACTTTTGTTAGGTGCCACAGTGTGCACACCTGTAATCACAGCACACCAGAGGCTGAGGCAGAAGATCACTGGGAATTCAAGGTCATCTTCAAATACACAGTGAGACCCTGTCTCAAAGAACCAAAAACATTCAAATAAAATAGAAATTACTACAAAGCTGGGGATGGGTCTCAGTGGTAGAGTACATGCTTGCTTAGAATGCACAAAGGCTTCAGGATTGAGTCCGCACACTGTGGGAAAATAAAAAGTGCCAAAGCTTATCAGATAAATGATACGCTTCCATCAAAAGGTGAATGACTAGATGTCTGTGCTGCTAGCAGCCATTAGTTAATATCAATATTCAGGTCCACTGGTTCATTAGGAGTTCCAGAATGGTGACATTCTATTTTTGTTTTGTTTATTTGTTATTAAGACTGGATTTTTCTCTGTGTTCCAGGATGGCCTGGAGCTCACTACATATCCCAAACTGGCCTTGAATTGTCTTCCTACCTCAGCATCCTGAGTGCTGGATGTATAGGTGTGCCCCACCATGCCCCGCCCCATTTCTATCATTCCGTCTTCATTTATGAGCTGGGATGCTTCTACAATGAGAGTTTCCCCACATTAGTTTCTCATCCCTGAGACACAATACTCAACACAACTTAACAGAATAGAGTTTTATTTAGCTCACAATTGGAAGAGGTTTTAGTTCATAATCTGCTGGCTCCAAGGCAGGTGGCATGGCAGAGGGCCATCACAGAGGAGAAACAGTCCACAGCATGGTGACAGGAAGCAGAGAGGGATCAAGAGGGGACAGGGGACAGAAACCATTGCAGGTCACACCCCCAGTGACCCACCTCTTCCCACCAGGCTCCGACTCCCATATCCTACCCAGCTATAAGCCCATCAGTAAGCTAATCCAGTAGTACAACCACACTCTAGCCTCCTCCCTAAAGTCCCACCTGTGAGTGCACCAGGCTTCAAGGACATGTCAATGCAACCCTAGCAACTCCATCCTGGACTTCATTCCCCAAGAAAAGGTAGGCTAGAGGCCTAATTCTTTCCTCCTATTGGATCCCAAAGCATCTTCTCCTTAAGCCACTTTTCTTTCAAGTAACGTTATTAACTCATGGCCTCACAGCATTTCCTGTGTCTTAATTTACTACCATTATTTTCCTTATTGAAGCCCAGATTTACCTAATGTCCAGTGAGGGCTGCTTGAAGGTGGCTTCAGACTGCACTGGCCTCATCAGCTTCCCACCATGAAGTTGTCACAGGCTCAGCTTACCCGCTTCCCACCTTGGCCAACACCAATGGCCAAGTCCTTCAGAGCTGTGGCTTGGAGGATGTTTTATTGACAGCAGGTGGCATTCATACCTTCTGAGGCTCTGTATCAATAAGGATGTGGGCATAATGTAAGCATAGCAGAGAGATCCTTTCAAACAGGACAGAAAGTGGCATCACTCACCACAGGCTTACTTGTGAGGGTGGCACCACTGTGGACCAGCCTGTGGATGTCTTCCACTCCTTGCTTAGCTGCCTTCTTTCATCAGTAAGAAGGAAGAGGTCCTTTCAATACACCTAAATCCACACCCATACTGTTGGTTGGCAAAGTGGTAGGGTCCAGAGCCAGTTTGCCTCTGTGGAGCACAACCTAGAGTCAAAGGAACCTTAAATTAGCTCTGGGGCTCTTTTTGTTCATAAAAATAAAAATAAACCTCAAGCCAGGTGTGGTGGTGCAATCCCAGCAGGCAGGAGGCTGAGCCAAGAGGATCTCTATGTGTTCAAGGCCAGCCTGGGCCACATAGAGATAAAATAAAGTGTGACAAAAAAATATTTACCTTCTCTAACTGTAAACATCCTGGGGCCAGGGGTCATGCCCCATAATCTTTACTTCCTTAAGGTTTCATTCTGTGTTTGGAGCACAATAGGCATATACTAAACAGTTGTGAAATAAATGGAAAAACCTGGGCTGCCCCTTCATGTAGCCCACCCTACACTGTAGGGAGAGGGGCTTCCTCTCTTTTTTCTCTCTTTTTGCTTGGCCTAAACTCACTCTGAAAAGCCCATTTTTCCCTTCCCTTTCTGCTTTTCCCTATCATTAATAAATGTGAAATTTTGCCACCATAACTAAATAAATGGAGAAAACAGAGGTAGAACTCAATTATAATACTGTTCATTATTTGTAATGGATACTCATTTTCAGAAGCACTATTTAATTGAAAAAAGAAGCCAAAGACTCTAGGGTGTTTTGTATATACCTCATGTTACACGTGGATCATGCCATTTAATCTTTAACACGAAGCCATTGGTTTCTTTTTTCTTTTTATTTCCTTTTTATAAAATGATGTCATTTATATAACATTCAAAAACACAATATTAAAATAATAGTAGCTTTAGGGGGCTGGGAAGATGGCTCAGTGGAATAAGCACTTCCCTGGCAAGTGTAAGGACTTGAGTTAAATCCCCGGTTCCGCCAAGTAATAATAATAATAATAATAATAATAATAATAGTAGCTTTAGAAGTTTGGAAGAAAGTATATCATAGAATTCCAATTTCTTAAACTTGGTGGTAGGAACATGATGTTTATTATTTTTTATATATGAGTATGTATCCTACGTGTAAGTGTATAAACACATTCACTACATTGTCTTGTGGGAGAGATTTCATGATAAATATATTTTATGTAAAAACCTCGGATCTACAGATTTTCAGATGAGGTTTTGACATTCTAGAAACACCTCAACTATTTGTTCTTCCTTTAATTTCACAGACAGCTTTTCTGTCAGAGCTTTAACAGCGTCCATAAGACATCTCCTAGTCCCATCATTTGACAGGGTGTGTCACTGAGAGTGTTTTTTAACTTATTTCCAAATTAATTTATGCTTTTATCCAAAAGTACCAACTCATCCCCTTTGTCACCATGGCTGAGAGATCTGAGCTCAGGTGTCTTTCCCCAAAACCAGAGCAATCTCCAGCCCCCAGCCCAGCCAGACTCAGTTCTCACAGCTCTCTTTTCTCTTGTCTCGTCTCGTCTCGCCTCGTCTCGTCTCGTCTCGTCTCGTCTCGTCTCGTCTCGTCTC
>NW_004524617.1:13843737-13854659 GCF_000260255.1 Octodon degus | reverse complement strand
TCTCTCTCTCTCTCTCTCTCTCTCTCTCTTTTGCAGAACCAGGGATTGAACTCAGGCCCTTGTGCTTGCCAGGGAAGCGCGGCAGTCTAGGCATTCCTCCTGCCTCAGCCTCCTCAGTGCTGGACTTACAGGTGTGTGCCACTATGCCAGGCTTAAAACAAAGCCATTCTTTTGTGTTTAAGGGAATTAGGGTATAGTGATAGAGACAATTTATCTTAGGAACAGTGCAGTAGAGCTCCACATACACACATGAGCCACAGCTCACTGTCTAACTGAACCTGGCACAGTGACCTTTTCTCATTGAATACTGCTGAAGCTTTAGGACAGAGAGCACTTTTTTGAAACCTGAAAAGGTCTCAGATGAGAATGGAGGGATCAGGGGGTCTGTGGCCTTTCTATAGACTGCTCCCTACCTTCAACAATTCTCAGCCAGCTCTAAAAGAAAATTCACCTTGCCCACGAAAGACAAGCTTGCAAGCTAGGCAAGTGCTTCGGGAACTATACCATTTCCTTTTCTCCTCCTCAAATTGTATCTGAGCTCTGTCCCTAGAAACAAAAGTCACTTTCTTAAACTTTCCACACAAGCCTCCAAGGAGTTAAAAAACAAAAATCATTTTCTAGTTTCCCTGGCTGCAAGCCTGGTTCTCCAATGAGCTCGAGCACTAATCGCCGTCCAAATGCCTGTGGGTGAGGTGGTCATTATGTACTCTGGCAAGCGGTCCTGAGCCCTCTTGAGCAATGTTGTTACGGCACCATGTTCTAATTACACCGGGCCTTGTTTCCCGCACAACTCGCAGATGCTTATCTGCTGGCAGGGTGTTAGCTGACAGCCATTCTGAACAGGCCTAGACAGAGAAATAATAGCGGTAACCTGAGGAACTTCTGAGGGAGCGGACAGCTAAGCTTCAAGAATGTTCTACCAGCTCACAATTCTCTTCTTGGCAAAGTTAACATTAAGTTGCATTTCTATCTTTTCTTGTTCTGTCTTCGATCTCTTTGTGCTGTCTTGTCCTGTCCAGAACAATGTCACTTAACTCCTTGGTAGCTTAAATTTACATGGAGACTTAGAGGCTGGAGCTGGAGCTCAGTGACAGAGTATGTGCAAAACTGTGATTCCAACTCCAGAATCAGAAGAAAAACAGAACAAAGCAAAAAAATGGAGGTTGAACACATGAACCACTAGGAAAATTCTCACAGAAAGGTTAATACCTAAAGGAGGTAAGAGGCCTGCTGGAGGCTAGAATCCCTCACCCAGGCTCGCTACCCAGTGTGCCCTTGCTCCCCACCTGAGGTAGGAGGACAAGTGTTGTGCCCTGGTCACAGACACTGTGGTCTTAGCTAAAGAAGATGGAATTGTGGGAAAATATTCCCACCAAAATCCAGGGAAGCAAGGAGGAGAAAGCTCCCAAGGGAAGAGCTCCCAAGGTTGTGGTGTATGTGGTTTAGGGGTGTGTGTGTGTGTGTGTGTGTGTATAAAGAGGTTTCCAAGCAGGTTTTAATTAACCTCTGGATAAAACTTGCTAAACAAGTTGTGCAACCCAGATAATTGTGTTAGTATTTTTCCGGGTGTTTTGTTCTAGGTTTGAATTTCATGAAATGTATTATTCTTTCTAAATAAAACTCAGTGGAAAAAAGCAAGGTGAACCTTTTGAAATCTAGGTATTTCCTGGCCAGGAAAGAAGGATACCTGCCTATGATTTGACCATGAGAAGAAGTAAGAATTTAAAGTGTCCATTTGCACATGATAAAGAGACAAAATCAAAAGTATAATTTTGAAGAATAGGCTGATCTTCTAATGAAGTGTACGCAGTCTTCTTTGGGTTCAGACAAAAATTGAAGATTTACCTTACAAAATAGCCCTTGTCCCATGCCTGATGGTGTACACCAGTAATCCCAGTACTCAGCAGGTGGAGGCAGGAGGATCACTATGAGTTTGAGGCCAGCCTGGGCTACACACAGGGAACTTAAGTCCAGCCTGGACTACACAGAAAGACCCTGTAACAAAAATCTAAAAACCAAAATAAAATAAACTTTGAGGTTTCACATGCCCAGCCTTGAGGGGACAAATCCAGAACAGCTTGCTTCTTTCTTATAGAGCCTGTTTTTAATGATCACTGCATGATCTTTCTGGAACAATAACCACTGAATAAAAAACCGCCTTATCTTCCCTTATCAGGGAACAGCTGAGAAGAATGGGCCCTAGGATGTCCTCTTTCTTCATCTCACATCCTTGTGATAAAAGCCAAGTTAATGAGAGAAAACCACAGCAAAATCATTTAACAACGTTTTTTCTTTCTTTTGGTTTTTCAAGACAGGGTCTTATTATGTAGATCAGGCTGGCCTTGAACTCACTGTGTAGCCCAGACTGACTTTGAACTCACAGTGATCCTTCTGCCTCAGTCTCCAGAGTGCTGGGATTACAGGAGTGTGCCACCAAGCCTGGCTCAAAGATTTCCATGCATAAGAGGTTTGAGAAGTGAAGACCCACAGTTGCACAGAAACTCTTTATATGTAGGCCCAATGCAGTGTAGACAGTATTTAGAGCACAGAGAACCTATAAGCCACGGTGCTGGCCCAACAGGAAACAGCAGGCCCTGTCTGCTCAGATGGCCTGGCCCTTCCGAGTATGGTCTTCCTTCTGAGGACAGGCCCCCCGCTGGAAGGAGTCTGCTCTTGCATAAGGGACACCAGCTGGTATCCACTCCATAAGCAGCTGTGACACAGACAGGTTGGGGCAGAGAGTGACATCACTAGGGTTGAGGGCTGGCTTTGGTGACAGCAACTCGAGTGTCCCCAGCCCACTTGGTGAGGCAGAATCTGGTTTCTATGACTGCCCTGAGGAGAAGAGCAGCAGAGACAGAGGGGCAGGAGGCAATCAAAGAGTGTTCACCTCAGAGCCCCCTTCGCCAGCCTCAGTTTAGAGGACCCAGCATGCCACAGTGTCTGCGGGGCAGTATGCTGAGCCCCACAGAACAGGCACAGAGAGACCAAGGTGCTGCCCCAGAGGCAGGAGAAGCCCAGGCCCTCTTGAGTAATCACTTAACAGGATCACTGGTGTGTCATTATTGAGAGTCTGGTTTTGTTGTTTTATTTTGTTTTGTTTTGAGAGAGAGTCTCCCTATGTAGTCCAGCCTGGCCTTGAAGTCACCATGTGACCCAAACTGGTCTCGAACTTGTGGCGATCCTCCTGCCTTCTGAGTGCTGCAATCACAGGCATGGGCCACCATGCTGACTTAGAGTAATTTTCTGCCTCTGGCATGTAAGGGCCATCTAGTCCAGGGACGTCCAACTGGGAAACATTTGCCACTTGAAGTATATGAAAACTTCCCATAAGACTGAATTTTAAGGGACTTTGCTCCATGCTGCAAGCTTGTTTATACTCTTTCTGGAAACAAACTGCTCTGGAAGGAGGGGCCACACTGGGGCCCCTTGCAGAAGTACCCTCTCTCACTTGACAAAAGAAAAGTAGAACTTAGCCAGACATTTTGGCACACACCTGTGATCTCAGAACTTGGGAGCCTGAGACAGGAGGATCACTGCAAGTTCCAGGCCAGCCTGGGCTACGTAGCAAGACCTTGTCTCAAAAAAAAGAGAGAGAGAGAGAGAGAGAGAGAGAGAGAGAGAGAGAGAGAGAGAGAGAGAGAGAGAGAGAGAAGAAACCATTGCCTACCCTGAATCTTAGTGCAATGTAAAAACCTCTGGGCTTTCAACCAAAGAACACCCAGGCATGTTCAGCCTAGGGCGCAGTTCCTGACAGCTAAGCCAGCTTCTCGGATGGCACAGGAACACACACCAGGGCTTGTTTTGTTTTTGTTATTTGAGGTGGGGTTTTGCTGTGTTGACCAGGCCAGCTTCATACTTCTGGGCTCAAGTGATCCTCCTGCTTCAGCTTCCGGAATAGCTGAGACCTCAGGCGTGCACCACAGCGCAGGCTCAGAGTTGTGTTGCAAACTCCACATGCAGAGAGGCTGCTGAAGAGGCCAACTGAAAATTCTGTCTTGCTAGAGATCAAGGTTTCAACAAGGGAATTGTGAGTTACAGTGTGTCAGCGGTCAGTCAGCTGAGGGCACCCTAACTTTCCAGAAAGATTACTCAAGCACTTTATCACAGTGGCTGATTGCCTCCAAAGACCACAAATTACATCAGACATAAAACCTCTACTGGTCTAAGTTTAGAGCAATTTTCTTTCTCAAGACTTGAAAGAGAGAGAGAGAGAGAGAGAGAGAGAGAGAGAGAGAGAGAGAGAGAACTTTGGTTTAAAAAAAAGTGGGAGGGGTTAGAGGAAATTGCAATTTATTCTCCCTGGGTGGCAAACTGCTTTATGTAGGCATTAGAAGTAGAACTGAGGAATCCAGGCATGGTGGTGCATATCTGTGATCCCAGCACTCAGGAGGCTGAGGCAGGTGGATCCCAAATTCCAGCCCAACCTGGGCAATTTAGTGATTTAGTGAGAACCTGGCTCCAATAAGGCAGCAGGGGAGGGGGATGAGGGTGCAGCTCAGTGTGAAGACCCTGAGTTCAATCCCTAGCACTGAAAGAAGCTGTGTTAGGGACGCTATGACCAGAAAGTATTTGAATGAAACTAAACAGTACAATGGCTGCATTGACACTAGACTCCTTTTGGTAGCTCCTGGGAGGGACTCAGTGAGTGACTGGAGATTCTATCCACACGAGGGAGCTGGAGTTGAAAGCTGTTCTCCTGTGTCTCCCTTCACCCGCGCATGCCCTTCCTTCTGCCTGCTGGAGCCCAAGTGACTCAAAGATGGACAGGTCAGGTACCTGGCTCTCCTACCATGCTTCAGGAAGTAGAATTTCTGGGCACTGCACCATCTGTCTTTGTGAAGCTCTCCATCCCCTGCCCTTAATTAACTCCTACTCATCCTTAGCTTTCAGCTCTACCTCATGCCCCCATACCTCCGTGAAATGTGTCCTCTTTCTTTGTTTTGCTGTTTGGGGATGCTGGGGATAGAACCCATGGGCTAGTTAGTATAAGCTAGGTAATCGTCCTGCCACTGCACTGCGGCCCAGCCTAGCATGTCTATTTTCTATGTGGCGAAAGGAAGGGAAAGGATTTTTTAAAATGGCCTTTCCTCACGTAGTTTGGCCTTTGAATTTTAATGCTGGAGAAAAGCACCTCCAAGTGCATTGACCCACATTTAATTGGCTGAAGTGTGGCACATGCCAAAACTGGGTTGAATAGGAGCCTGGGTACTCTAGTATTTTGCTTTCCTGTCTCTCTATTAGAGAAAGCTACAGGTGTGAAGTGAGCAAAGTGATAAATCATACATTGCATGAATTGCAAGCTACAATGGAAAAAATTCTTTGGAAGATTGTGAGGTAAGCCAAATAATCAGCTAACCAAGTAGTAATTCTTTTTTCTTTCCTTTCTTTCTTTCTTTCTTTCTTTCTTTCTTTCTTTCTTTCTTTTTTGTTGTTGTTGTTGTTGTTGTTGTTGTTGTACCATGAATCAAATTCAAGACCTCATGCTTGCCAAGCAGGTACTTGTGCCCCTGAGCCATCTCCCTGGCTTAAAGCAAGTACTTATTTTAAAAATAAGACAGGGCCTGGGAGATAGCTCAGTGGCCTAAATGCCTGCCTGGCAAGTGCAAGGATCCGGGTTCAATCCCCAATACCGCATGCCATGCCAGTGCCACCCCAGGCACACAGAGCCAGCCATGGAGAAGTGGGGTGGTGGTGCACAGCTGTAATTCCAGCGAGCCTGAAAACAGGAAGATCACTACAAGTCTGAGCTGCATAGTGGGACCCTGTACCAGATACATAAATTTTTTAAAAATGACAAAGGCTTTGTGTGATGGCCCACACCTTTAATCCCTGCACGCAGGAGGCTGAAGCAGGAGGATCACTTTGAGTTGTCCAGACAGCATGGACAACACAGCAAGACTGTATCAAAAATAAGTAAATAAATAAATAACAAAACAAGTGCTGGGCTATAGCTCAGTGGTAAAAACAAAACAGATGACTGGGTGTTGTAGAGCATGCCTGTAATCCCAGAACACAGGGAACTGGGGCAGGATTGCAAATTTGAGCCTGGACTGAGAAACTTTGTGTTTCAGAGCCTGTCTCAAAATAAAAAAATTATGTACACGTGGCCCATGAACACCATTTCAGGACTGGGGAAACAGAGGCAGGAGAATTACCAAGAGTTCAAGGCCAGCCTGAACTACATAGCAAGACCATATTTCAAAGCAAAACAGCCAAAATAAACAATGATAAAGGTTGGGAATGCAGTTCAGAATGAAGGCCCTGGGTTGAATCCGCAGTACCCTCTATACACAGAGACATACACACAATAACAGCAACAAAACTAACAACATTTGACCCTAAAATAACAGTTCATAAAATATGGTGAGTTGCACTAAGCAAAGTGACACGTACCTGTAATCGTAGTACTTGGGAGGCTGAGGCAGGAAAATTGGCAAAAGTTCAGTCAATGCCAGCCTGGGCTACAAACTGAGTTTAAGGCTAAACTGAACTACCTAGGGAGACCTTATCTAAAAAAAAAAAATTACTGAGTCTCAAAAAATAAAAAGTAATACATACAGCCTGGCACTACTTTGTTCATAAAACTATCCAATAAAAACATTGTCCAGTAACTTCTCATCCCACTTCTAGCTCCAAATGTCTTAATCTTAAAATGTCAGATGATTATGACATGCTTGTTTTCTAATAGTCGTGTAAGTCTGAAATTCTTAAGGTACATTCTAAATTGTGCATCACACCATTACATGACTTGTCTCTAAAGTAATATGATTTTTAAAAGGCAATTTAATTTTCAAACCACTTCCACAGAAACGTTCAGTGGATGACGTTTAAGATAATTCTCTTCTGGTGAATCAGCAAGATTTCTTCATCAAGTTAGGTTCTTTGCTTTGTGTAACATTGGCAGTTTCATTTCCTGTTAAACTAGTATCATGCAGAACCCAGCTAAGTCTTTTCCTTTACTCTTTGGACACAATATAAACAGAAGATAAAATATACATAAAAGAAGAATTAGCACAGTCTCCACTATCCTCTCCCAGGAAGTCTAAGGCAGCCTCGACTTCCTCAGAATATGTTCCTACCATATCCTAACAACTTGTAGGAGAGGTTTGTGTTACTGACATTTGGATTTAGAAAAAAGTCCAAATTAAGACATGATGAGAAAGCTTCACCCCGGAAGATGAGCATTTAAAAATAGAATCACATGATTTGCAAGCAGGGTAAGGGAAGAGAGTAGAAAAAGTAAAGGCACTGGGAGGACTGCACAGAAACTGTGTGGAGAAGGGGGCTGGGGGCTTGGTGGCACCTGCTTCCCTGCCAGTTCTCTTGGGGACCCATATGTAGCAGGACAGTGTGGAGTTGGTGTTCAAGGCTGACAGATGGTCACTTTTGAAAGTGTCTACTGTGGAGCTGCTAGGACAACCACCTGAACACAGTACCCTGCAGGCAGCACAGGGAGCTCTGCACGCCTTGTCTGGCTTCTGTGTCTTGTTTTTGTGGAAAAGTTCTCATTTTCAGTTTTCGGCCTGGAGAGCAAAGAGCTTGCCAAATACCTTGGCCCTAGGACAAATGCCTTTGCCAGCCCTTGCCCACATCCTTTCTCTTGCTCATTGGTGGGGTGATCTGCCACCTGTACAGTGCTGGGGACACTGGGTCCACTCTGATGGTGGGCCCCACTCTGGGACCCCCACCAACACCCCCAAGAGTTGGCCCTGAAGTTTTAAGAGAGTTCAGCAGTTGGGGCCGCAGCCCTCCACATTCCAAGCCTGCATGGTGCACCATGTTTGTGCAGCTGAACTGTGGCAGAGAGGCCCATCCCCCAAGACACCGCTCTGACAAGGATGACTTTGAGCTTAAAGGCACTTGAAAACAGATGCAAGACACGACCTTAGATTGCCCCCTTTTGCAGCTCTGCCAAACAGCCTGTGCCAGGTTCCACTGCTGTCCCTAGCACTCCCAAAAGGAATTGCTGTAGGTTTGCCTGATCACCTGTTTCCTTCGGAAAACAGGAGATAAAACCTTGCCTATGAAAGATGAGATGTGGGCTCTACCAGGAGAAAAGGAACATTCTTCCCTGGGACATTCTGGCAGGGAGAATTCTATATAAGCAGACTTTGTTCAAAGACTTCTTTTCCCCTGGCCTCCGCACATAACTTAGTTACTTCTCCACAACCACCTCTTTGTTCCAGCTCAAACACAAGCATGCAGATCCTGCAACTTCTTCAAGTCTTTGTTTCCTTATGTAAAACTTCCATTAAATGTGCATGTTCTCCTCCTGTTGGCCTACTCTAGGCCAATTTAATTCTCAGATCAAGGACCCTAGGAAGGGAGAGATCCATGGGACTGCTTATATAGAATTCTCCCTGACAATTCCCTGATTTTGTTTGTGACTAGAAGCACCAGGCATGGAGAATATTACACAGTGCTTTGTGAAATTTCTCCCTCCTGGTCCATACCCTGTTCTCAGTCCTTGGACTTGCAGCTCTGGGCTCCACCCAAGGCCACAGAGATCATTCCAAACACAAACGGAGCTCCTGTTTAGAAAGCACCTCCTGTTGCTTAAAAGATCACATGGTAGCCTTGATCCCTGCTGAGTCCTAAAGGGTTGCTTAGCAGTTCAGGTTATGTTTTCCTTTCTGCCTTCTAACTTACACAGCACATGCTTGGCATGTACTAGGCAGGACTTGGGTACTACGTAAGACTTGGGAAATTTGAGTTTTGGTTTTTGAGACAGGATCTTGCTATGTAGTTAAAGCTGGTCTTGAATTCACTATGTAGCCCAGGCTAGCCTAGAACTCACAGTAATCCTTCTGCTTCACCCTTCTGAATTCTAGAAAAACAGGCATATGCCATCACACCTAGCTGATTCTTTATAACAAGAACTACAGTATAATAAAACCAGGTTGTATTTCTCCTGTGCAATCACATAGGTGGCTACTCAAAGAATGACCATGACTGTGCATAATTTATATTACATTACCTTTCATTTGGCATCACCACCTGGGCATGGTAGCACACGTCTATAATCCCAGCATTTGGGAGGCTGAGGCAGGAGAATAGGCAAGTTTGAGGTCAACCTGGGACACCTAGTGAATTCAAGCCCAGCCTAGACTACATAGAGAAACTCTGTCTCCAAAAGCAATTATACTTACCTGGCAGGGGAGATATCATGATCACAAAAGCAAAAAATCTCCACAAGTAATGCGTGAGGTTCAAGTTTATCACCTTAGTATCTTGAACTAAGTTATAAATGCAAATGAAAGCACATATCTCTGACTCCAAATGAGGCATAAAAAACACTTACCCACAAAGCCTCCTCTTCCCCTCTCCTGCCAACCAATAAGCAAACTCATATCCTATTACTATAGTCACAGTCACAGGGGTAAGGGCATTCAAGGACAAGGTTGTACACATTACATAAACTGAGACAAATTCTCCACCTGAGTTTGGTCAGCTACATTTCCCAAGCAGTAAAATATGTGCTTCAGCAGAAGAAAAACAAAGCTTAGGTAGGGAGGACACTAGGCCAAGCATAATATCCTGCGCCTGAAGGAGAGGCCCTCCATCACAGGGCTGCGCGAAGGGCGGGCAAATCACAGCTGTGGCCCCAAAAAAGGACAGCTGACCTGAGCCTTTCATTTGGCTTCCACTTCGTATGTGCATTTAATTCCAGAGTTGCACATAACAGGAAATGAACCATAGCAATAGCCAGTGAACATCAAAGGTAGAAGGAGACCTAGACGCAGACTGTTAAAGAAATAAAAGGGGGAAACATACCATGAGTCACAAGCATTCAATAGCCAATAGAAGGCAAAAATGCGTGGGAACTATGTGCCAGGCACCCCAAAGGAAGAGCAGAGCTGGAGTCCTTTAAAAAGTGTTGCTATAGCCCAAAAAACAAATAAATAAATAAAACGTGTTGCTATTTATTTCTCATTAAATTAATAAATAAAGACAAAGCAAAAAAAAAAAAGAATTTGCTTTTTAAAAAAAGTGTAAGTTCTGTACAAATGTGAGAGACAATACCTAAGCCATCATGGCATCACACAGTCACTCAAGAGAAACGATTCTGTTTGGGGAGATCATGGAAATTAACTTGGAACGTGTTGACTTGCAATGGACACTTTTTTTGAAGTCCTGGGGAATCACACCAGGGGTGCTCTCCCAGTGAGCAAAATCCCTGATCCTTTCTATTTTTTGTGAGACAAGGTCTTCCTAGGTTGCTCCGGCTGCATTCAAACTTGGAATCCTCTTGCATCAGCCTCTCACGTAGGTGGGATAACTGGGCCCAGTTCACACACTGTTTTGATTTTGTCCATTTGGCTTTTTTTTTTCCTTATAGAAAGAATGGTTCTTGTTCTTATGCTTATCGAATTGGAAACATCACAGCTCATGTGGAAGTTGAATCCCTTCCCCTTTTTTATTAGTATAATGGTACCTTGCCTCAAAGCTTAATTCTTCTCACGTATCTGACTGAAAAACCAACTAGATGAGAACTGAATCAAATGAAATGATTAGGTTCAATGTTGACCTTATGGGGAAATTTGATTTGGTTCTCATCTGATTTTGTTTGTGACCAGAAATGTGGAATGAATTAAGTTCATGAACTGAGGTGCCACGGTATATGTTTGTGATACATAATAAAGACAGTAAAACCTTGGTTTGTGAACATAATTTATTCTGGAAACACATTTATAATCCAAAGCACTTGCATATCATAGCAGATTGCCCCATAGGAAATAATGGAAACTCAGGCAATTTGTTCCACAACCCAAGTGAGGAATTCCTCCATCTTTTTCTCCTCCTCCCATATGGATGAAATCTGCTCCTCCATAACCTCTTGCTGTTGGAAGGTGATCACCCACAGTCCTACAATGAGAGAGAAAGGGAGAGAGAGAGAGAGAGAGAGAGAGAGAGAGAGA
>NW_004524617.1:13825798-13833127 GCF_000260255.1 Octodon degus | reverse complement strand
TCACAAGTCCGCATCTTGTACAGCAATTAACCACTAAGAAGAATATATGCAGTGTATTATTTGTTGAAACTGTCCTTCCGATTTGATTTGAAACTGTCTCATTGCTATCTCTTTGTCAATAAAACTTTGAAAAAAAAATAAAAAAAAAAATAAAAAAAATACCTCACCCCAAGCTTTCCTTAACTTGAGGATTTGTACTGACAATAACTGAGTCACATCAATTTTTTTTTCAAATCAATCTTATATTATTCCTCTTTGCATGATCTAGCAGACATTTGGCTGAATTTTTACTTGGTCCTTTGCTATTTTTGAGAAATCTTTCTTTTCATAACCACCAACTGAAACCCTGCCTTCTATATCTGAGATTCTGACCTCACATTGACTCATTCCTTTGTATATTCCTTCAATTGAAGTTTGAATCTCCTGGATGTTGCGGACCATCCTATATAATTTGGAGCAGGAAATCATTTCATATTTAAATTGTGATTAGAGCTTGCCTGAGGTCTAGTGCCTTGCCATGCTGGACAACTCCAGTATGTAAGAACAGAATTCTATGTGCCTCCAGTCACACTTGAGGCCTCAGTGTCCATGATACTGTGATTTCCCAGGGCAAGATTTCATCAGCTGAAGACATCCTGGTTCCTTGAGAACACAGTAGTAATAATATTAGGGTTTCACCTTGGGGAAAAGACAAACTCCTTCTTAACCTGCCCTCTTTCCCCACTGTCCACATCAACATAAGGCTCCTCATCAGCATAAGACCACAGTATCCTCCAAATCATCTGAAGTGATCCTCGCCAGCATAAGACCTCAGCAGAAGATCACTGTCCCCCTCTGAGTCATCCAATAATCCCTCTGATTATTATGCACAAGCAATACATACTGGCTAGCCTAGAGCGTTATTGCCTTTGCCCATCCTGAGGCACTGACCTCCCAATCTCCCAGTCATGCATTACTAAATTTCTTCTTTTTCTTCATCCTTGAATGTACCCCTCATATAGGTAGTTGGGAATCTTGGCCATGTGTGCTTTTGTGTGTGTGTGTGTGTGTGTGTGTGTGTGTGTGTGTGTGCTTGGAATCAGACTCAGGACCTTGATAGACAGATGCTATACTTCTGAGCTATATCACTGGCTTTAGCCAAATCCTTGATACCTGGATATCTGTTTGAATCTGTTTCGTGGATTGTTTTTCTTTCCTATGCTGAATATTTATGGCTTCCATCATTTTCCTAAACTCCTCTATTTTTTATCTGCATCTACTCTAGAGTCACCTAAGCATATCTTTCATTATGGTCACCATCTCTGTAATTGTATAAGAAATTATTTCTGATTTGATTTTTTTCTAGAGCCCCACTGAACTGCTTTGTTACTTCTTGTGTTACCACTTCAGAGAGTGCAAGTGGGTGGCTTTCAAATTATTCTACTTCATTGCCCCCAGGTTTCCCTTTGGTGAGCTGGAAGTCTGGGGTTGAATCTTGCTTAAGTGTCTTTTCATTTTCTAGTTTTTAAAGTTTAATTCCTGCCTTGATGTTTGTAAGTTACTTATAAAAAGTAGCTTCATTGCCAGTATTCAGAACCCTTAGGAAATGACTACTTCTCAGAGATGGCTTCCAGGTGTAGCTGGCTTTTGAGTATTGAGTCTGTTGCAAGAACCTATCTCCATTTTATTGGGGACAAGAAGTTGCTTCTTATTTGGCCTAGCCCTTGGTTCTTTGGCACTGACCTATATTGGGTTTTTTGTTTTGTTTTGTATTTTTAGGGAAGGGTCTACAGGGTGTTCAGGGTTCCACTACTGGATTGGACTCGCAGTGATCCGCCTGTTTGCAATCTCCCAAGAGCTGGGATTACAGGTACATACCATCACGCCCAGTCTCAATTGCCATCTCAGCGCGTCCCAGGGGTGGGGCCAGCACAGCAGGCCCGGGGATGAACCCCCAGCCCCTGAGCCTGCTTGTAGGTGCTTTAATCTGCTGAGCTATTTGGCTGGCCCGCTGACCTATATTGTTTATGACCCTTAAGCAATCTCAGTCTTGGCATACTAGGAACAACAACTGACTAGAGCAATTATGTCACTCTAGCTAAAGTAGTACAATCAAGAGTAATAATAGTTTCAAACAGCCTAGGAAATGACAAAATTTGGTAACTATTGATACAGTTACCACTAAAGGTATGAACTATATTTTTGGTATATAACAAAATCTAAAAATATAACCCTAGAAAATTGTCAATATGGTATCAATATGGCAATTTTGCCCTCGGGAGAAAATTTAGGAGGTTAGGGGGAAAATAGAAAAATAGGAGAAAAGGTACAAATTATAAGCAAGGCTGAAGGACAAAGGAAGATTACACAAAATTTGGGAAACTGGTAAAGAAGACAGGAGGGAAAGAAAGGAGGAAATATAAAGAGAACAGAAAAACAACAACAAAACTACCTATTTTTAAAAATTTTTTTTTATTTTTTTCCCCTCATATTCTGTAGGGACTTAAAGTTTAGGATATCAATACTTGATGGAAAATACCTGTTCCATGTTATGTCTAAGATGTTTGATATTCAGACAGATAGCGAGGTTAAGCTCAACTGACTATGTTGTAGGGCAATATTAATAAGCTTCTCTTCTGGAGGGTTAACAACATAAGTTCACAGACCAAAAATTAGAGAAAAAGAAGGGCTGCAAGGAAAGCCAACATTTCAGCCCTAGCCTTTTAAGGTCAGTGAAGACTCAGGACATAGGAGATCCTGTTCTGTAACATCTTGTAACTCAGTTGTGTCCCAAATTTTCTGATCAAGGAGATTATGGGGCCACAGACCAATGTGATCAATGATGTAGAGTGTGCCTAACGAGAGTCACATGGAGAGAATACATTCTCTCAGGCTTTCACAGAGAGCAAATTGGTCAAGCAATGGCCGTGACTCATCCACATGACTGACACAAAGGAACTACAAACTGTGGTACAGGGTTTCAGGGTAAATCCTGAGGGGATTTGACTGACCTTGTCAGATACAAAAGTTACATTTTTGTTATATAGGTCTTGCTTTATCTTGGTCTTAACCATCCAGCAGCAAAGTATAAAGACGAAGTATAAAAAGCAAAGCCCTATTAATATGCCGAGCTGTAAAAGGCTCAAAGTCAACAACTTTTATTTTTTGGTGGAACCAGGGATT
Organism: Octodon degus; assembly: GCF_000260255.1. Taxonomy (NCBI): domain Eukaryota; kingdom Metazoa; phylum Chordata; class Mammalia; order Rodentia; family Octodontidae; genus Octodon; species Octodon degus. The sequence continues at coordinate 13,829,965 of NW_004524617.1, read as the reverse complement.
GAACTCAAACCCTTGCACTTGCCAGGCAAGCATTTATTCCACTGAGCCATCTCCCCAGCCAAGTCAACAACTTCTGTCATTGCCAGTCTTATGGAAAATCCACTATTATTATGGACTACTGGACTATATTGGAATATTTTGCTGAATTCAGGCACCTACAATATTTAAATGACAATGGAATACCCTTCTCTGACAAAACTAACCAAAAAAGGAATATACCAATGAACAACAACAACAAAAAAAAATGAATGACCATTTTGTATCTGTATACCCAAATTAATTAGGATAGATATACAGCATTCTCTTAATTCAATGAATAGAGAGAATTGTTCTAATAGTGTCTGTGAACAGGATACCATATCTGCATCTTGTACAATGAATAACCACTAAGACAACAATATGCAATGTATTAATTATTGAAACTGTGCTAGTAATCAGTTTTGAAACTGTCTCATTGCTATTTTTTCTCAATAAAATTATTTTAAAAAATAAAATAAGACACATCCTAGAAAAAAACTAGAAATAATATTCACATATAAAAATAAGAATAAGCAATTAAGAAAAAAAAAAGCAAAATTAAAACAAAAACAGGAGGGCCAGCCAGATAGCTCAGCAGACTAAAGCAAATGCTTAGGCAGGCTCAGTTTTCAGGGTTTGATCCCTGGTATGCTATGCCATCCTTGTCCCCTGGGCACACTGAGATGATGATTAACACTGGGCATGGTGGTGCATGCCTATAATCCCAGCACTTGGGAGGCTGAAAATAGGAAGATCACTGCAAGTCCAATCTACATAGTGAGACCCTATAGGCCCTGTCTTAAATACATAAAAGGGGGGGGAATCCACTTCAAGGTGTGTCACTGCTAGACAAATTGGCCAGAGAGAGTCCAGATCAATTTTGATTAATCCCAGCAAGTCAACTGTAGATTTATGGCAGGGTAGCGGACAATCCAGCAACCCTGCCCCTTCAGCTCCACTGATGTTCAGCTGGTTTCAGGCTGGGAGGTTGGAACCCGACTTGTTCATCTTGCAACACTCTGTATGCCTCCTGCTGGCTTGAACTTGGCCCCTTGATCTTCTGTCAACTTGAACTTGGCTCTGCCTTGCCTTGATAGTGGAAGCTGTTAGTTGCAGCCACCCCAGAGCCACCCTGAGTACCAACTCAGTTGGCCCCTCTCCAAGATAGCTACTGGCCAACTGTCCTTTTTTTTGGGGGGGGGACCTGAAACCAAATGACTTACCAGACACAGCAATCTACTGTGTCCACAGCTCCATTTCACTGGCATGTTTCTCTTCAATGGCCTCTGAGGTCATCAGTAGTCAGTGTGTCTGCAGGTTCAGGCCACCCTTCCCATGAAGTGAGTCAGGGCTCAGGGAGAAATCTACCTCCTTCTCTGCTGAAGTCCCTCTTCACTCTTTATATGGGTTTCAATTCTTGCTTCAGATCCTTGCTGGGCCCCAGAAACCTATTTTCCTCCTCCTTTCTTAGTCATATTACTATATTCCAGTGTCTGGACACCAAATCTCAGACAGGCTGCTTCTCTGCTGTTCGCTACTCCATTGTGTTCCCAGAAGCCCTTTCTCATCTTATTAAAAAGCTGTGGCCTGGAGAATAGCTCATTCTGATGTTCTTGGCTCTGCACTTGGCAACAGCTATGAGATCAGATGGGGTTCATATGGAGGATTCCCATGACACATATGGCAGGGTTCTAGCTCTCAGAAGATGCTCTCCCAGAGAGACATTCCCACCCCCATTCACTGCCTGCAGTCCAGTGCAGCCTTGACCACTTGCTAAAAAATTTTAAATGTCCTGGAATTGTAACGTAGTAAGAAGTCTCTGAGTTTAATGCCTAGTATCAATCAATGAATCAGATCCAGGGAGATGGCTCAGTAGAATAAGCGCTTGCCTGGCAAGCATAAGGGCCTGAGCTCAATCCCTGGTTTTGCAAAAAAAAAAAAAAAATCAGTCAACCAATCAACCACTGTTTCTTAGATCATTTAGAAAGTGAGGTAACTGCTCCAAAAAGGAAGAGAATTTCTTGAGGTCGGTGGAGTCTGCAGTCTCTATTGTGGCCCCTTTCTTTAGTTTAGAGAGCTCTCCCTAGCATATATCTTCAGAGAGCCAAGAGCCCAGGCATCAAATAACACTATGTAATCTTTCCATTCTTTCCAGTGTTTGGGAGCAAAGGTATACAGGAATGTCCACAGCTGACAACTGCCCGGTCAGGGCTGCTTACCTCCACCACATAGGCTAAGTGTCTGGACTGAGACAAGGTTCAGGTGGGCTGCGTTCAGAGGTTTTTTGTGAGGATTTGGATATAAAGATGTAGCACAGCAGAGCTTGATGTGATTTGAACAAAAGCCTATATAATTTCAACCCTAAAAATGTATTTCTTGGCTGGAACATAGCTCGGTGATAGTGTTACCAGGCTTTGGGGTCCTGTAGACTCTTTTCTTTTTCATATATTTAATACAAGGTCTCACTACACAGTTCAGACTCACAGTGAGCCTCCCCAGAGCTGGGATTACAGGCATGTGCCACCATGCCCAGACTCCATGGCCAGCTCAGTGTGCCTAGAAATTGGGCCAGTGCAGCATGTGGTACACAGAGTCGAACTCCAGTCCCTGTGCTTGCCTAAGCAGGTTCTTAGGCCACTGAGCTATCTTGCTGGCCCTGTAAACTCTTCCCAGGAATTGTTTGTGGTTCTTATGCCAAACCAAGACTTGCAAAAAGGGTAGTGAGGTTTTACCTTTATTACAGGTAGGAAAAGAGGACTGTTGTGCAGAGGGAATTGGGCCATCTAAAGGTAGGAAAAGAAGGACCTCTGCAGAGTGAGAGCAGGACACTAGAGAGCTACAGTGGCCGGAGGTTACTGGCCCAAGTCGTTTGGATCCCTCGGTCTCCAGGCTGATAGCAGACCAAGCCATCCTACTAAAACCCTTCTTGATCTTGTGCCGGAAGAATTGAAGACAGCACTTTCTGACTGGTCCCAGATACAGGGCTGGGAACTGTATTCTGTGGACCTCTGTGATTGACAGGCCACGCCCACTTGCCTGGCCAGTTTTCCACACTCTAATATCATGCCTCGGTAGCATGTATGTATAGCTTCTGCCGAGCTAGGAGCTGATCCCTGGCACCCCTACCTCCAAAAGCCTCCTGTAAAGGTGAACTTTAGCCCGGTGAGTGTGTGGGAGAGCTCCTGGCTACCCTGTGCCAGCTGGACCTGCCAGTCCCAGGCCAGGCGGAGTATGGGTGAGACCCTCTTCCACCCCATTGGGACCCCCCACCACTCCACATCACCACCCAACCTGCCCGCTGAGTGAGAATATCTGCCGCGTTCTGGGGACCCCCAGATGCAATCATAGCCCAGGCCCTGGTGAGTGTGTGGGAGAGCTTCTGGTTACCCTGCCCTGGTGGGACTTGCTGGTCCCAGCCCAGGCAGATAAGACCCTCTTCCACCCCCTTGGGACCCCCTGCCACTCCGCAGCATTTCCCCACTCTGCCCGCACAGTGTGAAATTCTGCCGTGTTCAAGGGAACCCCAGATCCAGTCCTAGCCCAGGCCCACTGAGTGAGTGGGAGAGCTTCCTCTCCACCTTACTCCACCTTGTGCCCTCCAGACTCAGAACAGGCCAGGCATACAGGCCTAGGATGAAACCCTGCAGCTGCAATCCCTGCAGAGAGAGTACAGGAGAAAGCCAACCAGCTAGTGCAGGAGCAGAACAACAGGATGACTCCCAAGGGCAGCAGCAAGAAGGAACAGAGCACAGGAGCCAGACCCAAGCTAGGGACAGCTGGATAAATCCAAACTTTGTAGATCTGCACCTGAACTTCAGTAGGTGCTAAGGTTATAACTGCATGAAAGCTCTACAACAAAGGTCAGAAGACAGTGCTATACAAAATGACAATGAGAAGGAGCAAAATGCAATCTCAGTACCCAAGCTTACACATAACAAATGCAGAGGACACTAACACACAACAAATTGGGAACCACATAGCTGAAATCAATGAATCAACAGCTTTTGAAAAAAAGAAACAACTGCAGAAAGGTATAGAGGAACTCAGATTGGAAATGAAAAAAGAAATCCCTAAATAGATAGCAGCTGCAGTAAAGAATCAAATGCAGAAACATATGGAGGAAACCCAATGCCCACCCAGAACAAGTGC
>NW_004524617.1:13819263-13825698 GCF_000260255.1 Octodon degus | reverse complement strand
GAGAGAGAGAGAGAGAGAGAGAGAGAGAGAGAGAGAGAGAGAGAACCAGAGAGCCAGAGTGATAGAACCATTGGCTCAGTTGTGATCATGTGACTACTACTCTTATTGCTAGGCATCACTGGTTTATCAAGTTAAAATTTATTAGACATGTTTCCTGTCTTGCAGAAAACTTCCTGAACAAGTTACCTGCAATCCAAGCTTTGATCATATGCTCAGCATGGTGCACTGGGGCATGTATATATGGCAACTTGGTCCTTTTTACTTCCCTTTCCCCTCACTCCTATGTTCTACTTATCTACAGATTCCTCCCACAACCCCCACAAGCACTTCAAATCTGTACTGGAAGTTTGCATGCTGTTTTCTTTTAATTTTTATTTTATAGGTACGTTTTAAATATACACAATGATCACATACACCATAGAGAATTAGTACCTGTACATGATATATATTATTTCTCTATTTTCTATGTGATCAGGGATTTGTTCATAAATTCTTTGCCAACAGGAATGTCTTCAAGAATTCTACCTATTCTATCTTCTAGCATATTTAGTGTTTCTGTTTTAATATTTAAATCTTTGATCAATTGCAATTTTAGTTTAGTGTACAGTGAAAGATATGGTTCTGGTTTTAAACGTTGGCATGTGGAAAGTCAGTTCTTCCAGCACCATTTATTAAAGAGGCTATCTTTTTTAAATTTTTATTTTATGCTTTAAACAATTTACTTAACTGAAATGGATTTACATTTGGTTTTTTTTTGTTTTTTGTTTTTTATGTTTGGTTTTTTTTTCCAGAACCGAGGATTGAACTCAGGCCCTTGCACTTGCTAGGGAAGCTCTCATTCCACTGAACCATCTCCCCAGCCCCTACATTTGTTTCTGGGGTGACTTCCATTTATTTTGATACATCTTGTCCTCATGATGATTTACAGGACATTCAAGCCAATATACATATTTTATAAATATTTGAGATATTGCTAAGGTATTGTACAGGTATATATCCAAATATTTTATTTTATTTTGATGAGTAAAAACAAAAGCAAGAACAAAAATCAGAAACAAAGACCAAAACAGGGTAACATACAGCAATACATAAGTTACAGATTTTCAAAACAAGAATAGCTGATTAAAAATGGCTGATATATTATCTATTTTTGTCATCAAATCTGTTGCTCATATTAATAGATATAGTTATGCAAGATTGGACATATGATTGAATATTACCGCTTTTTTTTTTTTTTCTCCTCGAATGCCTTCAGGGCACTTTTGGCTGGCTGGAGGGTTGTGGGGATCGAACTAGAATAAGCTGAGGCTGACAGCTTTGTGGAAGCAGCCACTTAAAGAACTGAGCTAGAGCCAGGCCCCCACTGCTTTCTTTCAAGAGAACTTAAATTTTTGTTCTGGTCTCTCATTTTTTTCTTCTCTTACCTTTTTAAAAAAATTATTTTAACTATTTCTAATGATATGACATTAGAAACGGTACACATTTAGAAGACCAAGATGACAGGCATTCAAGCATGGCTTTTGTATTACACATTGCTGTTCTCAATGTAGTTGCTTAGATGAAGATATCAGCATACAGAGTTAGTCAAGGTGAAATTTCTACACATTAACTGCTATTTTCAAAAAACTGATGGAAATTCTTAGTACAATGACCTCAGCCATCCTGTGTATATACTTGCATGTTTTTCCCCTACCTTTTTGCCTATCTTTTCTCCTTTCTCTCACTAGGGAGACAAAATATTTACACATGTGGGTCTGATTTATTTCATTTATGAGTATAGACTCTAGTTGCATCCACTTACCTATGAACACGTTGTTTGTTTTTCTTTATAGCTGAGAAATATGCCATTGAATCAAAATGCCACATCTATTCATTCATTCCTCAGGTGACAGACATTTTGGTTGCTTCCAAGATTTGGCTAAGACAAATTTTGCAGCTATAAACATGGATGCACATATATCACTATGATAGGATGTTTTCAGTTCTTTTGGGAAAATACCCAGCAGGGCAATAGCTGGACTGAATGGGATTTCCAATTCTAGTATTTTGAGGAGTCTCCACACTGACCCAAAAATTTAAAGACCCAATCCAAAAATGGGCATCTGGGCCAACAAGATAGCTCAGTGGACTAAGCACCTGCTTTGGCAAGCACAGGAACCAGGGTTCAATTCCCGGTCCCACATGCCCTGGTCCCCTGGGGTGTACTGAGCTAGCAAATGAGTCTGGGTGTGGTGGCACATACCTGTAATCCCAGTGCTGAGGAAGCTGAAAACAGGAGGATCACTATGAGTCTGAGCTGCATAGTGAGACCTTGTATCAAATATATAAAAATGGAAAAAAAAATTGACATCTGACGTGGACACACACTTCTCAAAGGAAGAAATGCAAGAGGCAAATAAATAGCTGAAAAAATGTTCCATATCACTGGCCATTCGAAAAATGCAAATTAACACAACATTGAGTTCATTGAGAAGAAAGGTTTGTACTAATATTGTTTAGACAAGATGTCATGTCTTCATCTTCTCCTCTGACTAACTACTATGAAGACAATCATATGCAATGTATTAAGTATTGTAACCATCGTACTGTTTTGAAACTGTTTCATTGATATTTTATCTTTTTTCTCGTTAAAATGAATAAAAAATTTTTTAAATAAAATAAAATAAAACAACATTGAGATACCATCTCACCCCAGAAAGAATGGCTATCACAAAGAAATCAAATAATACCAAATACTGGAGAGGCTGCAGGGAAAAAAGAACCCTTCCCAACTGCTGGTAGGAATATAGACTGGTACAACCATTGTGGAAATCAGTGAGGCTACCTTTCTTTCACTGAAGGTGTTTGGCTCTTTTGTCAAAGATAAGGTGGCTGAGTATGTTTGGAGCTGTTTTTGCATTTGTAATCTGTTCCACTGATCCTCAGGTCTGTTTTTTTGTTTTGTTTTGTTTTTGTTTTTTTGGTTTTTTTTTTTTCAGTACCATACTGTTTTTATCACAATAGCTCTATAGTATAATTTCAAGTCAGGGATCATGATGTCCCATGCCTTGCCTTTGTTTCCAAGAATTCCTTTTGCTACTCTAGACCGCTAGTTCCAAATGAATTTTAGTAAGGTTTTCTCTAATGCTGTGAGATATGCTGTTGGAATTTTGATTGAAGTTGCACTAAATCTGTATAACAATTTTGGAAATATGGCCAGTTTCACTATATTTGTTCTTCCTACCCAAGAGCAATGGATATTTTTCCACTTTCTGGTATCCCCTTTGATCTCCTTTTTCAGAGTATTATAGTTTTAAATGTAGAGATAATTTACTTTCTTTGTTAGATTGATTTATAGGTATATCATTTTTTGGATGCTATTGTGAAAGGTGTTGTTTCTCTAATGAATTTGGGAAGCAACACCTCAAGGAATTTCTTATTCATGTACAGGAAGGCTGTGGATTTTTGAGTACTGACATCAGTACTGTAGTGATATCCAGCTACACTGCTGAATTTGGTTATTGAATCTAGAAGTTTTTGAGAATTTCCATGTGGAGTATAATATCATCTGCAAATAATGTTAATTTAACTTCTTTCCCTATCCTTATTCCTTTTATTTCTTTCTCTTGTCTAATTGCTCTGGCTAATGTTTCCAGAATTATATTGAAGAGGCATGATGATAGCGGGCATCTTTCTCTTTCCTGATTTTAGAGTAAAAAGCTTTCAGTTTTTGACTGTTTAGTATATGGTGGTTGTTGGTTTGTCATTGATGGTTTTTACCATATTGAGATAAAAACCATTTATTCTAATTTTCTGTAGTCTTTATCACAAATGTATGTTGAACTTTATCAAACACTTTTTCTTCATCTATTGATATGATCATACATCATTTTTGTCCTCCACTGTGTTAATATCTTGTATTACTTATATTGATTTGTGAATCTTGAACCATCTCTGCATCTCTGAGATGAGTCATACTTGGTCATGATGTATAATTTTCTTGATAATTCACTGCATTCTGTTTGCCAGTATCTTGAGTATTCTTGTGTCTATATTCATTATGGAAATAAGCTTATAATTTTCTTTTTTTGGTTGGATCCTTTTCTGGTTTGGGTATCAGGATAATGTTTTTTTTTTCCAGGAGTGATGGTGGGAGTATTGCTTCCCTTCTAATTTCATTAAAGGGTATGAGGAGTAGTGGAATTAGATTGTCTCTAAATCTCTTGTAGAATTTTGCAGTGACAAAATTATTGGGATTTATTTTATTGCTAGATTTTTAATTGCTGCTTCAATTTTATTGACTGATTGAACTTAGTATTTTTATATCTTTTTGATTCAGGTTTGGTAATTCATGTGTCTAGGAATATATTTCTTTTCTGTCTTCTTCTCTGTATTCTCCTTCTCTGTCTTTCTTCTCTGTTACTAGACTACAGTTTCTCAAAGTAGGTATTGATGATCTTCTGGATTTCTTTAGGATCTGTTGTGATTTCTCCTTTTTCATTTCTAATTGCATTGATTTAAATCTTTTATTTTCTTTTTCTTTTATAAGGTTGGCTAAGGGTTTGTTAACTTCATTGAATCTTTTGAAGACACAACTCTTCATTGATTCTTTGTATTGTTTTTTATCTCATTGTATTAGTCTACTCTGATCTTTATAATTTCCTCTCATAAGAGCTTTGGGCTTGACTTGCTCTTCTTTTTTCTAGAAGCTAGTTCAACATTAGGTAGTTTATTTGAATTTACTATGTTTTTCTTATGTGAGAATTCATACTATAAATTCCTCTCATCAGACTGCTTTCATTGCAACCCATAAGTTCTAGTATGTTGTATTGGCATTATTGTTTAATTGTAGAGACTATCTAATTTCTTCTTTAATTTCATGTGTGACCAATTGTTCAGGAAAGTGTTATTTAATTTCAATGTATTAAGGAAGTTCTTGTTTGTTTTGATTAACAATATCATTACTCTATGTTCTGATAATATGCATGGGAAAATTTCAATTCCTTTGAATTTAATCAAGTATTTTTATGAGCTAGTGTATGGTATATTTTGGAGAATGTCCCATGTGCTGCTGAGAAGAATGTATTTTTTGTTTTGTTTTGTTGTATTCTGTTTGATTTGGTTTGGTTTAGTTTTTTGAAATAGGGTCTCACTATGTAATTCAGTGTGGCCTTGAACTTGCTATGTAACCCAGGCTAGCCTCAAACTTGCAGTGATCTCCCTGCCTCAGCCACTTGAGTGCTGTTATTATAGGCATGTGCCTCCATGCCTGGCAAGAATGTGTATTCTGACATTGTGGGGTGGGGTGTAAGAGTTTATAGATCTCTCTCTCTCTCTCTCTCTCTCTCTCTCTCTCTCTCTCTCTCTCTGGCAGAACCGGGGATTGAACTCAGGCCCTTGCACTTGCCAGGGAAGTGCTTATTCCACTGAGCCATCTCCCCGGCCCCTATAGACATCTCTTAAGTCCATTTTAAGTCCATTTTTTCAAACTTTTAGTTCAGTTCTGGGTTTTTTTGTCTAGTTGATCTATTTTTGACAGTGGAGTATTGAGGTTTCCCACTATAATTGTATTAGTGCTTATTTTCATGTCCATTAATATTTGTTTTATATAGTTGGTTGCACCAGTATTTGGTGCACATATATTTATAATTGTTATCTCTTCCTCTTATATTGTTGGTCAAGCATGTTGTGACCTTGTCTCTCAGTAGTCTTGTCTTAGGGCCAGGGAGATGGTTCAGTAGAATAAGCGCTTGCCTGGCAAGTGCAAGGGCCTGAGTTCCGCAAAAAAAAAAAAAAAATTTTTAAACCCTAAAATTAAGTAGTCTTATCTTGAAATCTACTTTTTCTGCAAATAGAACAACTACCCTTACTTTTTGTAGGTTCCTGTTAGATTGATTTTCTCCCCCCATTCCTGCTTTGACTTTCAGTCTATGAATTTCTTTTTGAGTTAGTGTTGTTCTTGTATGCAGTATATTATTGGATCTTGCTTCTTGGTCCATTCTGCCAGCCTGTTTCTTTTGATGGGTGATTTGAGACTATTCACATTAATGGTTATAATGGATATATATTGACTTACTCTCGTCATGTTATTTTCCTATTGTTGGTTCCCTTTTCTATCCTCTGTTTAATTCTTTGCTTTGATTGATTCATTTTGTTGGGGTTCATGGAGTTATAAGTCCTTTCTATGTCTTTCTAGCATGTCCTTTAGAATATTTTTGAATGCTTGTTTGGTGGTCATGAATGTCAGGTGTTTTTGTCATGAAAGTATCTCATTTTCCCATCAATTCTGAAAAATAATTCTGTGTAATACATCAGTCTGGGTTGGAGGTTGTTTTCTTTCAGGGTTTAAAATACCTCACCCCTGTATGCACCAAACACGGGAGCACCCAACTATATAAAGCAAATCTTAATGGGCATGAAAAATCTAATATCCAATACCACAATTTTAACAGGAGA
>NW_004524617.1:13818281-13819039 GCF_000260255.1 Octodon degus | reverse complement strand
CTACTAGCTCAGCTCAAATGTATGAATTAATAGCATTGATAGTAAATAAGCAACAGCAGAAAGTCATAGAGGAACTCAGAGCAGAATTATTTTCTGAAATAAAAAAAGAATTCCCTGAACTCATAGCATCTGAAGTAAAGAATCAACTACAGAAACATAGGAAGAAAAACCAATCTGAAGAAAACACTGCAGTAAAAGAATTAATAACTACTTCTAAAGAAGACATTGATAAAAAAAAATATAGAACATTAGAAAAATTACAGATTCCTTGAATGAGAAATACAGGAAAGAAATAGATCGCATGAAACAGAGTCAAAGAGATACACAGGAAACTAAAATCTCAATCACAAGCTTGAAAAACCATTTAAGTGAAAGTGAAGACCGAGTTTCAGATCTTGAACACGCTGGTACAGCTAGTGAAAAGATAAGAAAGAATCTCTTAAAAACAACTAGGATGCAAGAAAAAATAATTCATCACCTGCAAGAGGATGCAAAGATGAACAATGTGAGATTAATAGGCATTAATGAGAAAGAAGGAGTCACTACAAAGGACATTAAAAAAATATGGGCAGAAGTAAAGCAGGAAACTTTCCAAATATGAGGAAACAATCTGAAATTCAGGTAACTGAAGCAAACAGAATGCCAAGTTACCTCAACCCAATTAAAAACACAACAAGAGGTATAATAGTCAAGATTCCAGAAAATCGGCTCAAGAATAATATACTGAAAGCCGCTAGAGAAAAAAAGCAGATCACATT
>NW_004524617.1:13814351-13817567 GCF_000260255.1 Octodon degus | reverse complement strand
GTTTATCAATAAAACTTTGAAAAGAAAAAAAAAGAAACAAAGAATGATCAAGAGAAATAAAGAAGGCCACTATATACTGCTTAGGGGAAACATTCAAGAGCAAGAGGTAACACTCATAACTATGTATGCACCAAAACAGGAGCACCCAACTATATAAAGCAAATCTTAAAGAACATGAAAAATCTAATGTCGAATACCACAGTCTTAACAGGAGAACTCAAAACCCCCTTATCCCAAAACAATAGGTCAACCAGACAAAAAATTAGCAAAGAATTAACAGAAGTGAACCAGACCTTGAAACAAATGGACTCGATGGACATATACAGAGTGTTCCACCCAAACACAGCTGAATACACATTTTTCTCAGCTGCACATGAGTCATTTTCTAAAATCAACCACATACTGGTTCATAGGTCGTGCTTAAATATATGTAAAAAAACAGAAATTATCCCATACATATTATCTGACCACAGTGCAATGAAACTGGAAATAAATGACAAAAGAAACCAGAAAACAAAACTTAATACATGGAAAGTAAACGACACCAACTTCAGCAACCAATAGGTCACAGATGAAATTGAACAAGAAATTCAACAATATCTACAATTCAATGAAAATTCAAGCACAATTTATCAGAATTTATGGTATACCATGAAAGCAGTTCTCAGAGGGAAATTCATAGATGTGAACTCACACATTAGGAAAAGAGAACAGGAACAAATAAACGCCCTAATGCTACACCTTCAACAACTAGAAAAGGAAGAGCAAACTGAACCCAGAGCCCAAAGACGGGAAGAAATCATAAAGATTAGAGCAGAAGTTAATTCACTTGAGATGAAGAAAACAGTCCAAAGAATTAATGAAACAAAAAGCAGGTTCTTTGAAACATTAAATAAAATTGATAAAACCCTAGCTAAAATCATCAAAAAGAGGAAAGAAAAAATTCAAATATAAGCAATAAGGAATGAAAAGGGTGTAATTACCACAAACGTGGTGGAAATTCAGAAATTATCAATAGCTAGTTTGAGAATCTTTACCCTCACAGAATAGAAGACACAGAGGAAATGAACAGATTCCTAGAAAGGTACAAATTACCAAAGCTGAATCGACAAGATAAACCACTCTCAATAGCCCAATAACAGCCAATGAAATAGGACATGTAATCACAAACCTACCGAAAAAGAAAACTCCAGATCCAGATGGATTCACAGCTGAATCCTACAAGAAATTTACAGAAGATGTAGTCCCTATACTCCTCAAAGTCTTCCATGAAATTGAAAAGGAAGCAATCCTCCCAAAATCATTCCTGGAGGAAAGTATTATACTGATACCAAAACCAGGGAAAGATGCAACTAAGAAAGAGAACTACAGGCCAATCTCCCTCATGAACATAAACGAAAAAATCCTCAATAAAAGCCTAGCAAATAGAATACAGCAAATCATCAAGAAGATCATAAACCATGATCAGGATTCATCGCAGGGATGCAAGGATGGTTCAATATTCAAAAATCTATAAGTGTAATAGACTATATCAATAGAGCGAAAGCTAAAAACCACATCATCATCTCCATTGATGCAGAAAAGGCTTTTGACAAAGTCCAACACTCATTCATGTTCAAAGTCCTACAGAAAATTGGAACAGATGGCCTCTAATTCAATCTGGTAAAAGACCTTTATGAAAACCCAATGGCTAACATAATCCAAAATGGGGAAAAACTGAAATATTTTACTCTCAGATCTGGTACCAGACAAGGATGTCCTCTATCACCCCTCCTATTCAATATAGTTCTGGAATCATTAGTTGCAGCCATTAGACAAGAGAAAGAAATAAAAGGAATAAGAATAGGTAAAGAAGAAGTTAAATTATCCTTATTTGTAGATGACATGATACTTTACTTGGAAGACCCAAAAAACTCCACCAAGAAGCTAATAGAATTAATACAGATATTCAGTGGCATAGCAGGTTATAAAGTCAATACCCAAAAGTCAATAGCGTAACTCAACTAAGACAACAAACACACTGAGAGGGAAGTTATAGAAACAATACCTTTTACAATAGCATCGAGGAAAATGAAATACCTTGGAATTAATCTAAAGAAGTCAAAGATCTTTTCAATGAAAATTACATTACTCTGAAAACAGAGCTCGTAGAGGATTTCAGAAAAAGGAAAGATATTCCTTGCTCCTGGACAGGAAAAATCATCATTGTGAAGATGGCCATACTCCCAAAATTTCTGCACAGATTTCATTCAATCCCTATCAGACTACCACCGACATACCTCACAGACCTAGAGAAATCATTCCTAAAATTTATCTGGAACCAGAAAAGACCTAGAACAGCAAAGGCAATTCTGAGCAATAAAGACAAGGCAAGAGGCATCACAATTCCAGACTTGAAATTATACTACAAGGCTACTGAGATAAAATCAGCATGGTTCTGGCATCAAAATAGACCTGAGGATCAATGGAATAGATTAGAAAATGCTGGAACCCCTACGAACATACTCAGCCACCTTATGTTTGACAAAGGGGCCAAACATACTCACTGGAAGAAAGATAATCTCTTTAACAAATGGTGCTGGAAAAACTGTCTCTCTACATGCTGAAAACTTAAACTTCACCCAGGTCTATCACCGTGAACTAAACTAAAGTCACAATGGATTAAAGATCTAAACATTAAAGCAGAGACACTAAATGTCCTGGAAGAGAAAGTGGAAGGAACTCTTGAAGACATAGGGATAGGCAAAGAGTTCATGAACAGAAATCAAGTTGCACAGGAAATAGTTGAAAGAATTAACAACAGGGACCTGCTCTTAATGAGAAGATTTTTCATGTCAAAAGAAATTACCAACAAAGTGATAAGGCAACCCACAAATTTGGAAAACATCATGACAAATAAGTACTCAGACAAAGGTCTGCTCTCTAGAATTTATAAAGAATTGAAAAACACTAGGGCCCCAAAATTTAAAGACCCAGTCCAGAAATGGGCATCCAAGATGAACACACATTTCTCAGAGAAAGAAATTAAAGAAGCAAAGAAATATATGAAAAAATGCTCCACATCACTAGCCATCTGTGAAATGCAAATTAACACAACATTGAGATATCATCTCACCCGAGAAAGAATGGCTATCATAAAGAAATCACCCAACAACAATGTTGGAGAGGCTGTGGGGAGAAAGGAACCCTTCTCCACTGCTGGTGGGAATGTAGACT
>NW_004524617.1:13790720-13806631 GCF_000260255.1 Octodon degus | reverse complement strand
TTTTTTCATCATATCTTGTAGGGACTTAAAGTTCAACATATCAATACTTAATGAAAAATACCTGTTCCATGTTATGCCTAAGATGTTTCATATGCAGACAGATAGTGAGGTTAAACTTAACAGCCTAGGTTGTATGGTAATAACAAAAACTTCTCTTCTGGAGGGTTAACAACCTAAGTTTGCAGACCAAAATGAGAGAAAAAGGAGGGACACAAGGAAAGCCAACATTTTGGCCCTAGCCTTCCAAGGTCAATTAAGACTCAATATATATGAGAACTTGTACTATAACGTCATGTAACTCAGTAGTGTCCCAAATTTTCTGATGAAGGAGATTATGGGGCCAAAAAGGAAAGTGATCGATGATGTAGAGTGTGCCTAAGGAGAGTCACATGGGGAGAAAACATTCTCTCAGGCTTTCACAGAGGGCACATTGGCCAAGCAATGGCCATGACTCATCCACATGGTTGACACTGACAAAGAATCTACAATCTGAGATACAAGATCTCAGGATAAATCCTGAGTGGTTTTCACTGACCTTATCAGACCCAAAAGCTACCACTCTTGTTACATAGCTCTTGGTTTATCCTGGTTTTAACTATTCAGTAGGAAAGTATAAAAATGAAGTATAAGTATTAAAGCCATGGTGTTATGTTGATCTGTAGGGGTCTCAGGTCAACATTTCTGACAATTCCAGTCAAGCAGAAGACTCAATACTATTATGGGCTACTGGACTCTTTTAGAATATTTTGCTGAGTTAACACACCTGTAATATTCAAATGATGAAACTAAATAAAAAAGAGGATACATTTGAATATCCATTTTGTATCTGTGTATTCAAAGTGGTTAGGATAGATATATAGTTACATTCTCTTAATGAATAGAGGGATTTGTTCTAATAGTGTTTGTAAATAGGATATCATGGCTGCATCTTGTACAGCAAATAACCATTAGGAAGAGAGTATGCAATGTGTTAATTATTGAACTGTCCTTCCAATTTGATTTGAAACTGTCTCATTGCTATTTGTTTCTCAGTAAAATTATGGGGGAAATAAAGGTGGACTTTAGTTTCTTTTTCTTTCTTTTTTTTCTTTTTGAGTTTTATATTGTTGTCTTTGTTTTTTTAATTGAAGGTCCCTTACTGGTCCTGCTTCCATGAGTGGCCTTGACCAGGGAAAAGGGGGCAGTGTTAACCATGCAGCACAGGGAGGGTTCATCTCCACAACATTCTATTCATATACAGCACTGAATAGACAAGCGCAGAGTCACTATTTCAGTTAAAAGTTGGCAGCATGGGAGCGGGGAGTAAAAGGTGGGGAGTGTGGATGTCGTTAAAAAAAATGCTGGCCCTCCCCCAAAGCTGGCTGCCTGAGGGTAACTTGGTCTGCTTCAATCCAATGGGAATCAGAAGATCAAAAGCAGTTTGGGCAGGCCAGAACCATCAGGGATGGAGGCACAAGGAAGGTCCAGGGTGTTGGGGGGCTGTTTGGAAACCGGGGTGAAAGGATTGCCCTCCCCCTGCTGGGATCCCCCAGCCCCTCTGGTCTGGCAGAGAGGGGGCCGGCTACAACCCCTTGAGGGCAGGTCCAGGGCTGCCACATGCTCCAGATGGTCTGGAGGGGCTCACAAAGGCTTGCCCTCCAGAGAGATGACAGCACTGCCGCTCAGCTTCTCTGCCAGTGTGCAGCAGTCCTTGACCTCCTCATAGCAACTTGCCTGTAATTCGTGCTTGATCCCTGTCAGCTTCTTTTTGATGGTGTCTTTGGAACTGGCATAGATCATTTTGTTCTCAAGGGGTGCACACTCAGGGCCCAAAAGATAAACACCAGATCCTGCTTCAGGCTCTTCTTGGTCTCATAGGTCACATCATAGAGGGTATAGCGACAGTCCTTTTCTGGCAGCATCTTAACAAAGGAGGTATAGGTGTCACCCACAGTCTGGCCCACATCCCCCACCAGAATCTCCTTGCCCTCCTCCAGTATGATGTTCTTCTTGTCCTCACTCAGGCACAAAAGCATGGCCTTCTTGCACCTCTTCATTTCCACTGGTGTTGAAGACTTGCGTACCTTCATGTCATTGAATACCTTGATGATGCCATCAGAGACAGCCATACAAGAGGCCATGCTTCCAGAAGTGAAAGAGAGACTGCAAAAAGAGATGAAGAAGACAAGAGGCACCACAGCTGCTGCCTGGACCTGACTGAACTGGACTTTAGTTTCTATCTAGTTCTACTTCACCTGTCTGATAATTATAGAGAGCTTAGTGAGAGAAACTATGGATGTCAGAAAAACTATGGATGTCTAACTTCCTTTTATCTCTGAGAGTTCATTGTACTCAAGGGACTGAGGCTTAATGAAAGAGGCCAAGAACATCATGACAAAGAATCATAGATTTAGGGGCTGGGGAGATAGCTCAGTGGAATAAGCGCTTCCCTGGCAAGCACAAGTACCTGAGTTCAATCCCCATTTCTGCCAAAAAAAAAAAAAAGAATCATAGGTTGAAAATTTGTAACTTGAACTTGATATAAATTCTGCCTCTGTCTTTTTTCTCATTGTCTGACCAAAATAAACCTGGTGTCACCTTGACAAATGCTTTTTAATCTGCAAAAGTTAACATTTCATTTATCTGGGTTAAAACTGAAAGAAGACAGTAGAAAAGTTCCTCAAAAAATTAAAAATAGAAATACCATATGACTAGAAATCCAGTTTTGTGTATGTAGCCAAAAGAGCCAAAAGCAGGATCTCAAAGAGACATTTACTGGTGATTCTCCTGCCTCAGCTTCCTGAGTGTTGGGATTACAGGTGGGCATGACTATGCCCAGCTTCAAGGGTGCATTTAAACAGCATGTTCAGAGTAGTCCTATTCACAGCAGCCTAGATGGGGAAGTGACCCAACTGTCCATTGCCAGATGAGTGGCTACATACAGTGGGCTCTTTACATCCTACAGATGCCATTATTCTGCCTTCAAACAGAAGGAAGTTTTAACCCATGGTACAACATGAATGAACCCCAAGGAAATAATAAGCCAGGCCTCAAAAGCCATGTACCATCTGATTGCACTTCTGTGATGTATCTCTATTAGCCAAATTCATCAACACAGAAAATAGAAGGAGGCATGCCAGGGCAGGAGAAAATGAGCTGCTATTTAGTATGTGCAGAGTTTCAGCTTTGATTTTCTTATGATGCTGAGAATCAAACCCAGGCCTTGAACATGCTAGACAAGTGCTCTACCACTGAGCCCATCTTGAGCCTGAAGGCTTTAGTTTTTCAACGTGAAGAAGTTCTGGAGACCTACTGGCCAGTAATGTAATATAGGGAGGACCACTAAACTATACACTTAAAGATGGATAGATGGCAGGCAGGGTTGTGTGCCCCTATAATCCCAGATGGCTAAGTGAGAGGCTGAGGCAATTTAGGGAGATCCTGCCTCACATTTAAAAAGTTTCAAAAAGGCTAGTATAGCTCAGAGTGAAGGCAGCTCTGGGTTCAATTGCCAGTATCAACTCTCTCTCTCTCTCTCTCTCTCTCTCTCTCTCTCTCTCTCACACACACACACACACACACACACACACAGATTTTACCATAGTAAAAGAAAAAAAACAGCCTGAGTTCAATTCCCAGTTCCACCAAAAAAAAAAAAAAAAAAAAAAAAGGAAGAAAGAAAGAAAAATCAGCGAGGTGTGGTGCTGCACACCTGTAATCCCAGAACTGGGGAGGCTGAGGCAGGAGGATGGCCACGAATTTGAGTCCCTTGAAGTGCAGGAGGTCTGCTAGTTCCCTTGAGTGGGATGTTTCCAGTAATATATTTCGGGCTTGCAAATATCATGGGAAAAGAAACAGAAGAGGAAGCCCGAGCCAAAGGAAGTCAAACGCCTGGATAGCAGGTGCAGGGCCTAAAGCAGGACAGGAAGAGCGACGTGATTAGGGACATGATTGTAGACGTGAATGATGACAGACAAGGGTAGCACAGCCCTGGGGAAAGAGCTGCTGCTGCTGCTGCTGCTGCTGCTGTGTGTGTGTGTGTGTGTGTGTGTGTGTGTGTGTGTGTCTTTTGGTGGGAGCTAAAAACAAAATCTGATTCAGAATAGTGTGGACTGTGAGAATCGAAGCAAAAATCAGCTCTCAGCCCAAGCAGCAGGGCCGTGGGAACAATAGACAATATGCGTGACCTCCTCTGTGTGTGAAGGCCCAGGCTGGGGCTGGCGGCCCTCCCGCTCTATTCTTAGTACCCAGTCAGACTTCCCTTTCGGGCACACTGCTTCGTTCGGTTTGAAACAATAGATGTTCACACTGCATCCCAGATTTTTCTGGGTTCTCAGTGGTGCTAAAAATATCATGACCTCCTCTCTTCCCCTGACAAGATGTGACCAAGGATTGTCACCTGCAGGGTCACTGCTACCTCTAGGACATCAGTGAATAGATAGTCACCATAAAGTGAAGGAAGCCTCAAATGTGGGACTTGGGCACAACCTACAAAAACAGACTTGCAGGTGTTGTTTTGTCTCTGGTTTTCAGAGATGGGAGTTTCCCTATGGACCTATGCATCTAGGCTGGCCTTGAGCTCACTAGGTAGCCCACTCGCAGTGGTCCAGTACGTTTCCAGGTTTAAAGCACTTGCTGGTTAAATGGGAACTAGTAGGGCTGGCCAGATAGCTCAGTGGACTAAAGCGCCTGCTTAGGCAGAGCACAGTGGCTGGGGTTCAGTCCCTGGGGCACAGTGCCAGCCCTGTCCCTGGGGCGCACTGAGATGGTGATTGAGACTGGGCCTGGTGGCACACACCTGTAATCCCAGCACTTGGGAGGCTGAAAACAGGAGAATCATTATGAGTTCAATCTACGTAGTGAGACTCTGTACACCCTGCAGACCCTGTACCAAATACACACACACACACACACACACACACACACACACACACACACACACACAAAGGGAACTAGTGACAACAGCAGGCAAGGACCCCCACTGTTCCTTTGTATGCTAACTTCCCCCTTGTGTAAAATCCCTGCCTAGAAAGGACACATGGTTGCCTGGGTTGGTAGCCAAGCCTACCTAGCCTAAGCTAAAGGGCGTGTTGGGTCCACACAACTGCAAGGACCGAGCTGGCTCTGGAAGCAGGGGACACCCTAGCCAGTGCGGTGTGGGAGTGTCTCTCACCAGCTGGACACCAACGCTGTGAGTCAGAGGCTCTGTCTTCCCCCTCTTTCCATCTCCAGGGCCTACTGGCATTTAGTAGACATTTGCTGAGCAAACAGGAAAAAAAATTTTTTTCTTTTTGTTTTTCTGGTGCTGAAGATCGAAGTCATAGCCTTCCCACTGAGCTCTACCCCCAGCCTATTTTATACTTTTTGAGACAGGCTCTCACTGAGTTCCTCAGCCTGGGCTTGAGCTTGCAGTCCTCCCACCTCAGACTCCCAGACCAGAAATTATGTGTCTTCCTCCACAGCAAAGTGAGCTCTGACTCTCACGTGGCAGTGGCTGCTGCTTTAGGGCTGTGCCGTGAATGCTAAGGCAACGTGTGCTCGAGCACACCGGCATTCAGGCTGCTGAGCTGCAGCTCTGGCCGCCCTCCCAATATCTGCTCTCACACAAATCCAAACAATTCCAGCTCTTCATTTGGCACATCATTTCCCAGATAAAAGGCGTTTGTCAGGCTCCAGCACCACCTAAGGTATAGTCAATGAGTATAGTGAAGTATTGAATGGAACTTTCAGGAAGTCTTAAAAGGGAGGTTGCACATGCTCTCTTCTTCTTTCTTCTTCCTTTCTGCTGCTCAGAACTATGATAAAATGGTTAGAGCTCTAGTAGCTATTTTGGATTTTAAGAATGAGGCTCATATCCTATGGACAATGGCATGGAAAATAGGGAAAGCCTGAGCCCTCTATATCCTTGGAGGTATCAGACCAGCCCTAAACTGCTTCTTTCTTCTTTCTTTTCTCTCTTCAGCACTGTGGATTGAAGTCAGGGCCTTCACCTTGAGCTACATTTCCAGCTCATTTTTCTTTTTTTCTTTTTTGAGACAGGGTCTTACTGTGTAGCCCAGGCTGGCCTTCAACTATCAGCAATCCTCAGTTTCCCCAGTGCTGGGATTATAGATGTGTGCCAGCATGCCAGGCTAGGAATGCATTTGTAACAGGTGAAATGCATGGATCCATTTTAAGGGTGCACAACAGTGGAATGTGAGGGTGAAGTGATTTGTCCAGGCCACAGAGGCAGGGAGACACAGACCTGGGGATGAATCCAGGCCTCCAAGCTCCTGCTTTAGCATTCTGTCCTTCAAACCAGGTGATCAGAGCTGAGTGTGGTGGCCCACACCTGTGATCTCAGCTCTGCAGGAGGCTAAGGAGGAGAGCTGCAAGCTCAAAGCCAGCCTCAGCAACTTAGTGAAGCCTGTCTCAAAATAAAAAATGAAAAGGGCTGGGATGTAGCTCGGCAGTAAAGCACCCTTGGCTTTGATCCCCACTACTGCACAAGAAAAAAAAAAGAACCCATGTGGTCAGCCACCTTTGGACACCCCACTTTGTTTTTTTGTTTTTGGGGTTTTTTGGTATTTTTTAGGGAAGGGTCTACAAGGGGTTCAGGGTCTCACTACTAGATCAAACTCATAGTGATCTGCCTGTTTACAGCCTCCCAAGAGCTGGAATTACAAGTATGCACATCACACCCGGTCTCAATAGCCATCTCAGCATGTTCTGGGGACAGGACCGGCACAGCAGACCCAGAGATCAAACCCCTGGCCCCTGAACCTGCTTGCAGGCACTTTAATCCACTGAGCTATTTGGCCAGCCCTGGTCACTCCACTTTGGAACATGGGTCACCAAGCCAAGCACTCCCACAGAGTGAGCCCTGAGCATTCACAGATTTGCTGAGCTGCCTTCAAGGCTATGGGAAGCTGCAGGGTGGATGCTGGCCAAACCTGAACCCCAGCTTCTGAGCAGCACGCGACAGAGAGGGAAGTGTGTGTGTCCACCCTGTGCTCTCTCTCGATTTTACACAAGTGCCCAAAGAAGAAATGAAAATGCTGAGGAGGCATCTGCAGCTCCTTCACAACTAAGTTTCTGACACAGATTGCGTGGTTTCTTGGGGTGCAGCTCAGTGGTACAGCCCGTACCCAGCATGTTCCCCAACACCCCCAAACAACAACAAAAAAGTTTTTTACAATGTGATAATTTAGTATGTGGAGGTGGGAGGCTGGTGCACACCTGTAATCCCAGAACTCAGGTGGCTGAAGCAGGAGTATTGCAGTGCGTTCAAATCCAGCCTGAACTATATAGTGAGACCTTGTCTCAAAATACCAAGAATTTTTAAAAGCTCATGTTCTATCATGGGTCAGGATTTCACTCCTATTTTAGTATATGTGCTTCCCAAGCAGGCACTAAAATTTCATTCCTTTTAAAGGTTGAATAGGGCCAGAAAGATATCTCAGTGAACTAAAACGCCTGCTTAGGCAAGCACAGGGACCGTGGTTCAATCCCCAGTACCACATGTCGCACCAGCCCCAGGGCAGGCTGAGTTGGCCACTGAGACTGGGCATAGTGGTATACACCTGTAATCCCAGAGCTGGGGAGGCTGAAAACAGAAGGATCACTACGAGTCCGAGCGGCATAGTGAGAACCTATAATAGCCAAATACATTTAAAAAAAAAAACTTTAAAGTTTGGATAATAGGCTATCATGTGTGTGGGTGTGTGGGTGTGTGCGCGCGCGTGTGTGTGGGGGTGTGTGTGTGGGTGTTGTTTTTAAACAACAAAAGAAAAGCTCGGTGTAGTATCACATACCTATAATCACAGCACTCTGGGAGGCTGAGGCAGGAATATCATTATGAGTTTGAGCCCCACCTGGGCAACTTAAAAAGACTATCTCAACTTTTTGTGTGTGTGTGTGGAACCAGGGATTGAACTCAGGCCCTTTCAATTGCCAGGCAAGCACTTATTCTACTGAGCCATCTCCCTGGCCCACAAAAACTATCTCAAAATAAAAAGTATAAAAGGGCTGGGCATAGAGCTCAGTATGAAAGTCCTAGGTTCAATCCTCAGGACCCCACAAAGGAAAAACTTTTGCACACATCCCTATCTAAATAAAGCAATAGAAAACATGTATGCTACAGGGTAATTGCACTTTGCTTCTGTGGTCCATACCTAAGGCACTATTAGTCTGTCACATAGCAGGTGCCCCAGAAAAGGCCACACATATAGGTCATACTCCAGGGAGTCCACAGCCAACCTGGAAGGCAGATACAAGTGACTTTAGTGGCTGGTGACAAACAGTATAACACAACAATGGAGAAGAGATAAAACCTCCCTCAGGAGTCAGAATGGTTGCCAGAAGTTGACCTTTGACCCAGCCTTTAAGAACAATGGCACCAGTGTTCCTTAGAGCTGCTGACTTCACCAGGCTCAAACTCTCATGGGGAAGGGGGTGGTCCCACTGCTATAGCTGTATAACAAATCACCCCCAAACTTGGAAGCACAAAAACAACCCTGCCTCCCACTCAGGGACTCTGAGCATCAGTTCTGTCCTGGTCTCTCAGCGTCTTGGCTGGAAGCCTGAGGCCTGGCCTGTCCTACCTCAAAGCATGGTGCTTGGGCCCAGATGTGAAGGCCCAAGACAGGACCAGGTAAAAGTTTAGTTTCTCACATCAGAATTCATACAGCTCATGCGTCTGTAATCCTAGCACACTGGGAGGCTGAGGGAAGAGTATGGCGAGTCCAAGCCCAGTCTGGGCAATTTAGCAAGACACCATTTCAAAAGCAAAAAAATAAAAGAGGCTGGGAGTGTAGCTCAGTGCTTCCTGGATTCAGTCCCCAGTAGTACTGTGAAAAAAAGTGCAGTAGGGAGAAGTCATACAGAAGCTGGCTATGGTGGTGTACACCTGCAATCCCAGCACTTAGGAAGCTGAGGCAGGACAATCATTGCAAGGTCAAGGCCAGCCTGGACTACATAGCAAGGCCCTGTTTCAAAGAACCAACACACACACACACACACACACACACACACACACGCACGCACGCACACACACACACACACAAAGAAATCATATTTTAAAAAAGGAAAAATAAGAAGTCATATGGTATCACTTGTGCTGCATCCAGTTCCTCAGAAAGAAGTCACTGAAACCAGCCAATACACAAAAGGAGGAGAATTAGACATCACTCGTTGGTGGGAGGGCTAGCATGACTCTCCAAAGCTATGGAACCGGAAATACTGCTGTGGCCCTTTGGGTCCGAGGAGTGGCAGCGGTGCCTGAGGCTGGGGCCACTGGACATGCTGTGTGTGTGGTGGGAGTGGGGGTGATAATGACTGGGTCCGTGAGTACATGCCAGCTCCAGAACAAAGAGCCCCACATGCTTACAGTTTGCAGCCTGTGGGTACCCCAGAGGTCACAGGTTGACAGTCTGGCCCCCAGAATAGTAGTGTTCAGAGGCAGGACAGGGAAGTGACTGGGTGAGAAGGGCTCTAGCCCCTTCAGTGGTTCACCCAGGTGGCAGTTCAGAGCTGAAGGGATCACTGGGAAGTGGCAGGGGCTAGAGGGATGGAGTAATTTTGGGGTACATGCTCTCAAGGGGATATTTTGGCCCCAGGTTTTCCCTCTCCCTCCCTGTCTTCCTCCCTTCTTCTTCCCTCCTCCTCAACCTCTCCTCCTTTCCCCTTCCTCTCTTCCATCCCCCTCCCCTCCTCCTCTCCCTTCTTTCCCCTCTCCCTCTTCGCTCTTCCTCTCTCCCTTCTGGCAACCATGAGGCAAGCAAGCAGCTTGCAGCTATTTCCCACCACACATTCTCTGCCATGATGTCCTTCCTTACCAGAGGCCCAAAATGATTGAACCAAAAAATGAAGGGCTAAAACATATGAAACCACAGGCCCAAATCAGTCATTCCCCCTTTGAATTTGTTAGCAGCGCACACCTATAATCCCAGCACTCTGGGAGGCTGAGGTGGGAGGACCGCCATGAGTTCAAGCCCAGCCTTGGCTCAGCAATGAAGCCAACACAGTGACCTTGGACCGCCTCTCAACAAGCCCTTACAATGACAAAGATTCCATGGTGAGCAGGTGTTGATGGCCACATAGTCATCTTTCATTTACACCTGGCACATTGAGATCAGGAAACTCCAAGGGTTTAAGTATAATACATTTTGCGAGGCATGGTGCATACCTGTAATTCCAGCACTCAGGGGGCTGAAGCCGGAAAATTGCCGTGACTTCAAGGCTGGCCTGGCTACATAGTGAGTTCAAGGCCACCCTGAACTACATAGCAAGACCATCTCAAGAAAACAAACAAAAAATAGTTCAAATAGGCTGCTAAAAGCAATTACAATACTGGACTGCCTTCTAATTTAGTTTGAGCATGCTCAAACAATTAGCTTGATTACAGGAATGTGACACTTGTGCCTCTAAGCTGTAAGTGATCACACATGTTGTGACTTTAGCGTGCTGACTGTGTGCTTGCCTTCACCGACCCCAAGCCAGGTCCAACACTTTGGAAGGCAGGGTCCATCTTATCTCGTCTCACCAAAGGATTTGGCAACAGGGGAAGAACAGCCTCAGGTATAGGGGCTTCACTGTGCCAGGCATTCCTGTCTTCTTCAAAGAGTTGTAAATAGGAGTACATTACTTAGCCATACATCTACATAATAATAAATGTTAGAATTCTCACTCAAAAATCTTAACCCAGGTTATTATGGCTTATGTCTAGATGTCCCCCAAAGCCTCATGCATTCACAGGTGGGGGTCTTGGAGGTGATTGGATCATGGAGGCATGATTCTTAGCAGTGGGCAAATTCATAGCTAAATGTAGTACTGGGGATCCAGGTGTGGTGGTGCACATCTATAATCCCAGTACTTAGGAGGCTGAGGCAGGAGGAGCCCCATGAGTTTGGCTACATAGTGAGTTCAAAGGTAGCCTGAACTACATTGTGAAACTCTGTCTCAAAAAAAGGGGGGGGTTGGGAAGTAAAGCCTGGTTAGAGGAGGTTGGTCACTGGGGCTGTAGCCCGGAAGGGTCTATGTCCCTCCTCCTCCTCACTTGATCCTTCTCTGCTTCCTGCCTGCCATGCTAGGGACTGTTTCTCCTCTTCCATGCCAGCCTGCCTTGGAATCAGCTATGGACTGAAACCTCTACAGAATGTGAGACAAAATAAACTTTTCCTAAGTTGTGGGTGTCAGGTATTATGTCCCAGTGATGAGAAAGCAACTGGGACATGGGAAATAGTGACACATGCCTATAATTTCAGGTACTAAGAAGGCTGAGGCATGAGGATCTCAAGTACAAAGTTAGTCTGGGCAACTTAGCAAAATGCTGTCTCAAAATAAAAAATAAAAAAAGGCTGGGAAAGTAGCTGAGTAGCAAAACACTCCTGGGATATATATGATGGCTAGACATACATAGGCTGCCTGACCTCACCCTTCCCTTCCCCATTTAGCTTTTTTATTTCCCTTGAGTCCTTCCTCTTCCCCATTCCTCAGACTGTAAAACTGTAATGCTTCTGAACCGTCCCTCACCCCTGCAGGGGGAGGAGAGGGAGGGGGCAAGGCCGGCGCCAGTAGCCAGCTCTGAGAGGGAAACAAGAACTGGCATGCCCTGGAGGCTGAATTGGTGCAGGAAGCTTAGTCCTTTCATCCATTGACAAAACACATATTATTGCATCTTGTTGAAGTCCAAGCACTATGCAAGAAGCTGGGGGATAAAAGAGTGAGGCAGAAAGAGACCCCTCATCTTTGCAGACCTTGGCAATTGTTACTTACCAGTGACAGTTTGAGGGAAGCTAGGTGCAGGTAAAAGAAAGAAGTACAGAGAGGAGGCGCAACAAGGAAGTATGCTCCCTTGGGCAGGAGGTCAGAGCCCAAACTAAAGGCCATCGTAGGCCAGGCTGCAGGTGACAGCAGCCAGCCTGAGACATGGCCAGCACCACCCAGCACCGGTGACACCTGCAGCATCTGCAGGGACACAGACTGCTGTGGCACTGCCCTGTGTGCTAGAACGTGTTGGCAGCCTCTCTGGCTTCTGTCCTTCCTAAGTTGAGGCGCCAGTTGAGGGTGCAGGCACCAAAGCCAGGGCACCCACTAGTCCTCCCTCTGTGTGACCTGTCTCCTCTGCCAAATCAGGAACTGATGCTCTGAAAGGAAAGTGGCAAAGAGGAAGTGGAAGTGGCCAAGGAGCTGAGTACTTCCTGTTCACCACTCAGTCAGAACTCTACTGGATAGTTCCAGAATGCATCGGGGGTGTGCAGTCAGGTGGGCACCATGGAGCCCACCACAAGGGTCTTCTCTGAAAATGATCTCGTGCTGCCCCCCAAACTCAGAGAAGGGATCAGGCAGTCACTTTTCTTCTATTTAAGACTAGTTTTACTAGTGTGGTATAACATGTCTGTAGTCTTGGCACATGGGAGGCTGAGACAAAAGGATTACAAACGAGAGAGAGAGAGAGAGAGACAGAGAGAGAGAGAGAGAGAGAGAGAGAGAGAGAGAGAGAGAGAGAGAGAAGTTAGGCGGGAGAATCAATGCAAGTTTGAGGCCAGCTGGGGCTATACAGTAGGTTCAAGACCAGCCTGAACTGCATAGCAAACCCTATCTCAAAAAAAAAAAAAAAGACTAGATTCTTAATTGAGTTTGACAGTTATCTTAATGAACTAGAAAAAAATAAATCCAACTCAACTTCAAATTTTTATCCTGTCACACATATCATGTTATCATCAGCTCCCTAGAAATAAGTTAATGGTATTAAATAAGCTACAAAGAGATACGCAGCTGAGCCAGTATCACCTGAACTTGCAAAGGCCATCTTGGTTGTACAGCGGTACACTGGTTCACAAACTTAACTCATTCCACAATTCTAGAACGAAGGCCATAGTCATGTTCATCACCCACTGCAGAACTCGCAAACAAAAACGAAATTTTTCCAAATGCTTCTGTTCATGAATCAAATTGTTCACAAACAGAAGTGTTTATGAGCCATGCTACCACTGTAATTGTACTTTGAGGAAGTCCTTCGATTATCTCTATTTTTGGGTACCAGAAATGAATTCAGGACCTTGTTCTTGCCAGGCAGGCACTGTGCTGCTGAGCTATATCCCCGGCCTTTGAGGAAGTCCTTAATTCTCATTTTATTTGTTTGGGTTTTTTGAGACAGGATCTTGCTATTTGAGTCAAGCTCGTCTTGAACTCACAGGGATCCCCCTGCCTCAGACTCCAGAGTGCTAGGATTACAGACACGCACCACCACACCTTGCTGTTTTCAATTCAGAGGTATACAACTACCACCTCCAAAAGAAATCTCAACAGATGC
This sequence comes from Octodon degus, assembly GCF_000260255.1. Taxonomy (NCBI): domain Eukaryota; kingdom Metazoa; phylum Chordata; class Mammalia; order Rodentia; family Octodontidae; genus Octodon; species Octodon degus. Next base: position 13,793,358 of record NW_004524617.1, on the reverse strand, counting down.
CCTTCCTCACCCTCCTTGTAGTTAGTTCCCTTGTCAGTTTAACGACAGCCTGCAGGTGTCCAAATGGGGCATTGCTGCAAGGGCTGTCTTGTAGATGTGATTGAAGTGCATAATCAGATGACTGTACCCACAAGGCTGACTCAATCAGAGAAAGGGTGGACAGGCAGAACTGAGGCTTTGCAGCAGAAGAAAGCTTGCTGGGGCCTGACTGGGGCCCCTGCCCACACACTCACCTGCTCTTCGTGCTGTCCTGCCCTGTGGACTGCAGGTGCCCGCAGCCACCTAACCAACTGCCTGCAGTAGACTAACTGCCAGCAGTAACTCCAATTGCCCATGCCCTGTCCTCTCCCATTCCTTGAAGTCCTAAGCAACTATTGGCCCATCTTCTATAACTCTGCTTACTCTGGACATTCCAAATAGGTAGGGTCATACCATGTATGCTCTTGCTGAGCGCAGTGGCACACACCTGTATTTCCAGCTAATTAGGAGGCTTATGCAGGAGGATCACAAGTTTGAGGCCAGCCTGGTCAATTGACCAAGACCCTCTCTCAAAATTTTTAAAAAAAGGCTGGGGATGCAATTTAGTGCGATGGTCCTGGGTTCAATCCCCATACCACAACCCTCCTCAAAAAAAAAACCAAACCTCCCGACAGGCTCTTTCATGATGGGGTTCTTTCACTTAGCATGATTTCAGTGTTGTTAACATACCATTCATCAGTCCTTTGATCCTTCTCACAGTGAACCACACCTCATTGCATGGAAATACACATGCATGCTGGTATCTGCAGACAGACAGATGCCTGCTTCCACTAACTGCTAGGGCAAATAATGCTACTATGGACATTTGGAGACGAGTGTGGGAAGTGCTTTTGGCCCTCCCGATAGAGATAGACCCAGGGTTGGAAATGTTGAGTCCCCTTAAGCTAGCTTAACATTTGAGGACCTGCCAGGCTGTTTTCTCCACATCCTCATCCATAGTTGTTTTTCATCTTAGCAGTTCTTGCAGTGTGAAGTGGTACCCACCATGATTTTGTGTTTCCTTGATAGCTAACAATGGGACACAACTTCTTGTGTGCTCACTGCTTATGTGTGTATCTTTTGAAAAATGTCTTTGCAAATCATTTGCCCATTTTTAACTTTTCTAAATGTTGAGCTATAAAGTTCTTTATATTCTGGATACAAGCCTTATCAAATATATGACTTGCAGATTACACAAATCCGTACTCCATGAATTATATTTTATCGTTTTGTTTTGTTTTGTTTGAAACAGGGTCTCACTATGCAGTTCAGGTTGCCCTTGAACTCACTATGTAGCTCAGGCCAGCCTCCCACTCATGGCAACACTCCTACTCAGTCTCCCAAGTGCTGGGATTATAGGAATGTGTCACGACACCAGACTGGGTTTTTTTTTTAAATTTTGAGATAGCATTGCAGGGCCAGGAAGATGGCTCAGTGGAAAAAGCGTTTCCCTGGCAAACACAAGGGCCTGAGTTCAATCCCCAGTTCTACCAAAAAAAAACCTCTGCTGAGAGAGAGAGCGAGAGCAAGAGCGAGAGTGAGAGAGCGAGAGCGAGAGCGAGAGCGAGAGCGAGAGCGAGAGCGAGAGCGAGAGAGAGAGAGAGAGAGAGAGACAGAGAGAGAGAATCGTACTAAACTGCCACAGCCTAGGCTGGTGTTGAACTTGTGATCCTCTTGCTTCAGCTTCGTGAGTAGCTGCACTTACAAGTGTGCACCCTTGTACCCAGTTTTGACCATTGATATTAATGCCACAAGCTTCAAAATTTTGCAGTAGTCCTACAGATATACTTTGCCAGTCATGTTTTTGGTGTTGTATCTAAGAAACAACTGCTTAATCCAGATTCCGCACCACTCTGTTATCAAGGTTTAGCCCATGTTGTCTTCTGAGAGGCTTAGAGTTTCAGCTCTGCTGTTTTGGTATGTGGTCCCAGGACATTCTAAGTTTTACCTCTTGGAGAGTGTTTTCCCAGGGAAATGTTTATGACGCCATCCAAAAGGAAACAATTGAACTATTGTTAAGACGATATGCACACTGCTGCTCCTTAGCATTCTGTTCTGGTGGGGAACAATATTTGCAATGCACCAGTGCTCTGTGTAGCACAAATGAGCGCTTTCACAAAGCGAGCTCCTGAATGGGGCACAGCGATGACCTATTTGCTGGAGAGCCAGCCCAAGCCACTGGCTTCATGTGTGAGGGAGGAAGAAAGGCTCCACTGTGAGGGGCGGAAACCCCCGAACACCCAATTGCTAATTTGCTCTAACCGAGGAAGCACAGAGCCTTCTGTGGCTTGAAAAAAACTATTTTCTTGTAGCTTAAGGAAGATGAATCAAAACTGATTCTTAATGTCTTGTGACCTGGAAATATTTAATGTAAATATAATAGTCCTTTTATTTATGTTTTCTCTGCAAAGCAGGGAGGAAAATGACATAATATAAACAAAGCAAAGGCTGTCGTTGCAGGTGGCTGGGGGATGAGGGCTCCCAAGAGTCACAAACGGACTCCAAGGACTCAGCACTGAGCAGTAGCCTCTGGTTTCACATGTTGCACCGGCCCTGCTCCCAGGGTGCACTGAGAAGGCGATTGAAATGGGGCATGGTGGCTCACACCTGTAATCCCAGC
>NW_004524617.1:13787510-13789786 GCF_000260255.1 Octodon degus | reverse complement strand
CCTAGACACAGTCCTAGCCCAGGCCTGGTGAGTGTGTGGGAGAGCTTCCTGCTACCCTGGGTCTGAGGGACCTACTGGTTACAGCCCTGGTGCAGCATGGGTGAGACCCTCTTCCACCCCGTTGGGACACCCCCCACCACTCTGCATCACCTCCCCTACCCTGCCCACCGAGTAAGAATTACTGCCGCGTTCCGGGAACCCCCAGACCCAGTCCTAGCCAAGTCCCGGTGAGTGTGTGGGAAAGCTTCCCGCTACCCTGCGCCAGCTGGACCTACACATCTCAGACCAGACACAGCATGGGTGAGGCCCTCTTCCACCCCCTTGGGACACCCCCCAACACTCCTCAGCACATCCCCTACCATGCCCGCCCAGGAGGAATTTCTGTCACTTTCTGGGAACCCCCAGATCCAGTCCTAGCCCAGGCCCATTGAGTGTGTGGGAGAGCTTCCAGCTACCCTGTGCTGGTGTGACCTACTGGTCGCAGCCCAGGCACAGCATGGGTGACAATCTCTATCACCCTCTTGGGATGCCTGCCATTCCCCCGTAGTACCCCCCATACCCCGCCCACAGAGTAGGAATTTCTGTCGCGTTCCAGGAACCCCCAGATCCAGTCCTAGTCCAGGCCCAGTGAGTGTGTGGGAGAGCTGCCTCTACCCCCTACTCCAACTTGTCCCATCCAGACTCAGCTCAGGCCTGGCATACAGATCTGGGGAGGGGCACAACAGGTTCACTCCCAAGAGTGGCAGCAGGAAGGAGCTGAGCACAGCAGCCAGACCCAAGCCAGACACAGCTGGATAAATCCAAACTTTGTAGATATGCACCTGAACTTCAGTAGGTGCTAAGGTTATAACTGCAATAAAGATCTACAACAAAGGTCAGAAGACAGTGATACACAAAATGACAACTAGAAGGAGCAAAATGCAATCTCAGAACCCAAGCCCAGCCATAACAAGTACAGAGGACACTAACACAGAACAAATTGGGAATCACACAGCTAAAAGCAATGATTCAACGGCTGCTGAAATAAAGAAACAGCTGCAAAAAGGTATAGAGGAACTCAGATTGGAAATGAAAAAAGAAATCCCTGAATTAATAACATCAGCAGTAAAGAATCAAATGCAGAAACATATGGAGGAACCTCAATGCCCACCCAGAACAAGTGCAGAGGACACTAGCTCAGGTAAAATGTATGAATTAATAGCATCGATAGTAAACTCAGAGGGGAATTCTCTTCAACTAGCTCAGCTCAAATGTATGAATTAATAGTGTCGATAGTAAAAAAGCAACAGCAGAAAGTTATAGAGGAAATCAGAGCGCAATTCTTTTCTGAAATAAAAAAAGAATTCTCAGAACTCATAGAATCTGAAGAATCAACTACAGAAACATAGGAAGGAAACCCAATCTGAAAAAAACACTGCATTAAAAGAATTTATAACTACTTCTAAAGAAGATATTGATAAAAAAAATAGAGTAGATTAGAAAAATGACAGATTCCTTGAATGAGAAATACAGGAAAGAAATAGATCGTATGAAGCAGAGTCAAAGAGATATAGAGGGCTGGGGAGCTGGCTCAGTGGAACAAGTGCTTCCTTGGCAAGCGCAAGGGTCTGAGTTCAATCCCCGGTTCTGCAAAAAAAAAAAAGAGAGAGAGAGAGATAGAGGAAATTAAAATGTCAATCACAAGCTTGCAAAACCATTTAAGTGAAAGTGAACACCGAGTTTCAGATCTTGAACACGCTGGTGCACTTAGTGAAAAGGTAAGACAGAATCTCTTAAAAACAAGTAGGATGCAGGAAAAATAATCCATCACCTGCAAGATGATGCAAAGATGAACAATGTGAGACTAATAGGCATCAATGAGAAACAAGGAGTCAATACAAATGACATTTAAAAAATATGGGCAGAAGTAATAGCAGAAAACTTCCCAAATATGAGGAAACAACCTGACATTCAGATAACCGAAGCATACAGAACGCCAAGTACCCTCAACCCAATGAAAAACACATCCACACATATAATAGTTAAGATCCCAGAGATTCAGCACAAGAATAATATACTAAAAGCCGCTAGAGAAAAGAAGCAGATCACATTCAAAGGAAAACCCATCAGAATTATGGTTGACTTCTCTTCACAAACCATGAAGGCAAGAAGAGCATGGAGCAGGGTACTTCAGGTCCTCTATGAAAACAAATTCCAGCACAGACTACTATACCCTGCAAAACTCTCTTTCAAGTTTGATGGAGAGGTGAAATACTTTCATGACAAAGAACAGCTAA
>NW_004524617.1:13785760-13786750 GCF_000260255.1 Octodon degus | reverse complement strand
TATGTTTATAGCAGCACAATTTGTGATAGCCAAATCTTGGAAACAACCAAGATGCCCATCATCTGAGGAATGGTTGAAAAAGATGTGGTATATGTACACAATGGAGTATTACTCAGCTAAAAAGGTGATAAACTCGGGCCGGGGAGATGGCTCAGTGGAACAAGCACTTCCCTGGCAAGTGCAAGGGTCTGAGTTCAATCCCTGGTTCCGCAAAAAAAACAAAAAACAACCAGGAATAAAGGTGATAAACTCGAAGCCTTTATATTGAAGTGGATGCCACTTGAACATATACTCATAAGTTAAATAAACCAGACACACTTGTGTAAATATCATAGTTTCCCTAGTATAAGAACTCAAAAGAAGAAATACAAATAGAAAGGTATAATACAAGTAATAGGAAAGCAGGATCTTGAGGACTAACTAATCAAGAGAGGGAAAAGAGAAGAGCTAGGAAACATGACAATGTTAAGCCATACAGTTATATGTAGAAGATGGGCAAGGCAATGATCCTGAAAATCTTCAGAAGATTTTTTAATCTAGCAGTTAATTAGAAAGATTCTCACCCTGACTAACTATATATACTGATACCTGTGAATTAAGCAACTGCACTGAAGATGATAATCTGTAATACTAGTTTCATGCTTGGAGTGCCTATCATTCTGGTCTTCTGAATACAGGCTGCTTGTCATTACATGCCAGATGCTGCTGTGCTGTCTCTCAGGTAGATGATTGTTCAAAAAGAAGGGGGTGGTGAATGAAGGCACGAGACAGGAAAAGGAATATTGTGGGACTGTCCTGCTTCATGGTTGTATATGGTTAGATTTTGGACTTATGTGTAAAACATAAGAAGTATATAATTCTTCATGCCTATTTTTAAAATATATTCTAATTTTTAAATTTTTTTATCATATTCTGTAGGGACTTAAAGTTCAACATACCAATACTTGATGAAAAATACTTGTTCCATATTATGCATAAGATGTTTGATAT
>NW_004524617.1:13783965-13784970 GCF_000260255.1 Octodon degus | reverse complement strand
TTCTCTTAATGAATAGAGGGATTTGTTCTAATGGTGTTTGTAAATAGAATATCATGTCCACATCTTGTATAGCAATTAACCACTAGGAAGAATGTGTGCAATGTGTGAATTATTTAAACTGTTCTACCAGTTTCATTTGAAACTGTCTCATTGCTATTTGTTTTTCAATAAAATTATGGGAAAAAAATAGTCCTGACTTCAAGTTGTCACAGAGGGATGCAGATTAGGACCAGCAGGGGGGAAAGGCTGGGGGTTCTAGTGTTGTCTGTTCTGCGGATGCAGACACTGGCCCTTCCACAGCACCCCATAGGAGGCGAGCTAGAGATTCTGCACATGCCTCTGGCATATAGGATCCTCTGAAAGGGGCTGCCTGCCCAAGTTCAGATGCCCAGCAGGATCCAGGTCAGCCCTGTGAGCCGGTGCAGCTAGGCAGGGGCTTGGGTGCTAGAAGCACAGAGTTTCCAAGGGCCATCCCTGACCATTTCACTCACACAAGCGTTAATTTATGAAAACATTCCCATTTTGTTTGGGTCCTGAGAGGCTGAGGGAGGAGGATCACTTGTCTGAGGCCATCAGAAGCTATATAATGAGTTTAAGTCCAACCTGAACTACACAATGAGACTCTGTCTCAAAAAATGTTTATTTTGAGCCATATTCTGAATTAGAAATCATTTTATAGAACTGAAGGGGGTTTCCCCCCTGGAATTAGAAAATTTAAAGCCAGGTATGGTGCTGCATGCTAATATTTCCAGCTACTCAGGAGGCATGAAGACTGCCTGACCCTAAGAGATCAACACCAGCCTTGGAAATATAGGGAGATCTTATCTCAAAAAATGAAACAAAATTAAATGTATTATTCCAGTAAATAATATCCAGTGGTATGATTAAGCTATTAAGCCCCTAAGAGATATTTAAGGGACAATGGCATACTTTATTATTTAAATTGATATTAACCCTAATTGAACAACCCTATTAATTAAAACAGGGCAGATCAGATCTCAACTG
>NW_004524617.1:13770164-13775520 GCF_000260255.1 Octodon degus | reverse complement strand
TTTAATTAATCTAGTTTCTTACACACTTGGTCCTTTTTTTTTCTTTCTAATGTGGAATAAGATGCTATTTAATTTTGTTCTTCCATAGCTAATATTTTTATATATATATACTTTAATGATTTTTTTCTTTACAATAAGTTTTGGACAATTTCATTTTTGTGTATCTTTGTCTGATTTTATTTAAATTTCTTGTGCAAAAGGTTCATTTTTCTTGGAATTGCAGTATTATAAGTTTAACTAAATTCAGAAATTTTAAATCTTTAAAAAAAAAAAAAGAATGCAGGAAATCTGTCCACACACGAAATACCAAGGAATCCAGCTGAGGGCCTGGATCTCAGTAATGACCTGCATGAGTCCAGCTGAAGACCTAAAGACCATAACAATGTTTCATGCAGGCCTGTTTCATGGGTCTGTGCTGGGAAGGCGCAAAGGTCAGTGGTGGAAGCTAGAAAGTCTGTGCCAGTACGATGAGGACCTGTGCTCAGAGGCTGAGGGATCTGAACTGGAGCCAGGAAGTGATGCTCAAAGTAAGAACCAGAGCTCCCTGAATACAACCACAACCATCTTCAGCGACAGTGAGGTCCCAACCTCCTCTGAGGATGAGGACAGCCAAGTTCCCACCAGGAAAGCCAGTGCAACAATCTTCTCCAGGAGGCTGGGCAGTGCACCATCTACCCCTCTGGAGCCAAGAAGTGATGCTCAAAGTGAGGACCAGAGCTCCCCAAAGTCAACCAAAGCTATTCTCAGTAACAAGGTCCCAAGCTCCTTTGATGATGAGAACAGTCAATTTCATCAGGAAAGCCAGCATGACAAGCTCCTCCAGGAAAACCTACAGCTTGCCTAGCAGCTTATCTTCTTCTCTAGTTCTGCCTGTTATGCTGCTGGCAACAATCCTCAGGTAGGCCTCCACACTCAGCAAGCACCACACTGATTCGGTTATGCTGGGTGTTACATGTTGACCCCAACAGTCAGTCTACCACAGACAGCTACCCCCTAAAGCCATGACAATAAACCTAGGGCACATGAGTTTTTCTTTTACCATAAAAGACGTTAATGTATGAGGTTCTTTTCTAAACTAAAACTTCAGTATCTAGGATTAATTGCTTTAATTACCACTTTTTGATAAGTGGATTTTGGGTTGTAATTTCGGCACTTGTCTCTAAAAGGTTCGCTGATACCACTCTAAAGGTTCTGACTGAAACAGGAGCATAATGCAGGTGTTACCTGTCAAGAACACGCTCATCACACAGTTGCAGCACATGCATTGCTACATCAAGTCAACACTGAAGGGATGCTAACAAGAGACACTTACTCTGGCCTCATGCCAGAGGACAATGGGTGTGAGCTACAGGGGAAAACAACCATGAGGCCATTTGGTGTATGGAAAGTGACCCGGGAATTCAGAGAGAAAAGGTTCTGTGCCTGGAAAGTCAGTTCTTCAGAAAGGCACGAGTGATGGCAAGTGAAGTACTACAGCAAGTCCCCAACTTACAAACATTCAGGTTTCGACCTTTCATAGGTATATTGCATAACATTCACTTTGTTGCATATGAACAGATCTGACTTATGAACAATTATCCTGGAATGTAACTCATGTGTAAAACAGATTTCCAAGTAAACTTAAAAGGTGTCAAGGGCTAGAAGTATAGTTCAGTGACAGAGCCCTTGACTAGCATGTGATAGCCCCTGGATTACAGGAGGGAAAAGGGAGGATAGGGAGAGATGGAGAGGGAGGGAGAGAGGAAAAGGGAAAGAGAGGAAGGAAAAGGAAAAGGGGGAGATGGAAGAAGGAAAAAAAGAAAGGCAAAGTAGGGTTTGTTTTGTTTTGTTTTTGAGACAAGGTCTTGCTATATAGTTCAGGCTGGCCTTGAACTCACTATGTAACCCAGATTGGCCTCAAACTCATGGTGATCCTCTTGCTTCAGCCTCCTGATTGCTGGGATAAAAAGCATGCACCACCACGCCTGGCAAAAGGTAGGTTTTGGAAAGGCATAACCTTCTCCTAGATCTCAAATCCTACCTATGAAATAAAAATAAGAACAGGAGGTGTCCCACAGAGAAAACAGAACCCACACAATAGCAATGGCAGAGAGCCTCTTAACTGCAAGTTAGGCATTCTTAGGTCAAGAAACCCACAAAGAGCAAGGAAGACACAGCAAGAGATAACTTGAGAAGACAGGGAGGAGATGTGGAAAGGACACGTTTTCTTCTTCTCTCACACATACTGGAGGCAACTGTTGTGTATGAGGCTGGAAAGGCCCAGTGAGCCACCCTACTTCCAGTAGAAGAGCCTTGGCAAGGCTAGGAGTACACTACAGGTTTCTGTGCAGAATGACACAACTTCCAGTCCTGGGAAACATGCCCCTAACAGGTCCTGGCCTCCCGCATGAGCAGTGTTGTTTTTAACAGATGCATTCTTGACAAGAATCAGAAAATGAATCAGAGCTCTGATGGGTAAAATGCCATTGGCACTAAGACACATCATACTGTTTGAAGACTTTTAAAGATGGAGAGGGCTGGGATGTAGCTCAGTGGGAGGATGCTTATCTCACATGTGAGGGCACTACATCCAGTCCCACGCACCATGCACACACACAGATAACAACAAAAAGCCCAGCCACATAAGAAAAAAATTTTAAATGGGGAACAATTCCTTGTATGGCTTCATTACAGAAGGGGCACTAGTGGAGAAGCACAGGGCACCAAAATTGACAAAGTAAATAGGAGGCTTCTACTATAGTATCCTTTTTTTTTTTTTTTTTTTTTTGTGAAACTGGGGTTTGAACTCAGGCCTTTGTGCTTGCCAGGCAAGCGCTTATTCTACTGAGCCATCTCCCCAGCCCCTAAAAGGCTTCTAATATTAACTTCCTTATTTTTTCTACAATTTCTTTCCAAATGTTTGCATTATTTTTATTTCTATCAATGTTACATTTACACATTTATTCCCTAGTCCAACAAAAAGAAAAAAAAAGACTACAATATAATGTTACATTTACACAGAGTTTTAAGCAATTCTGCCACCTCTATTACATTTTAAAAAACAAGCTCACTGTCTCTCTCCCTCATCCTTTTTCTTTGTGGCTAATGATATCTTTTTGAATCTTAAATTAAAAATTGGGCCAGATGTGGTAGTTCATGCTTATAATCCCAGCATTCAGGAGGCTGAGGCAGGAGGATTCCTAGGACTTTGAGGCAAGCCCAGCCTACTCTTGGCCTGCTTGGAGGGTCCAAGGGAGATTTCTGAAGGTGAGGTACCCAGGTTAAAGAACACATGTGTGCAAGACATCAGCAACAGTTGGCAGCATCGAGCAGAGTGCAGGAACACAAGAACAGTGTCTTTACTATATAATTCTTAGGCAGATTGGTATCAACTATTTACATTCTTACATGCTGGCCTCATCAGTGAATGTGTAGTTGTCCATTGCTAAATCAATGGTTATATAACTGTGCCCCATTCTGCACCTGCACTGACAACAGGGTCATGTCTTCAGGGCTGTCCAGAAGCATCCTTACATGCCCAAAGCTTTCACTGTCTGAGCAGTTCCCCATAGTAACATAGTGAGTTCAAGGTCAGCCTATACTACAAAGCAAAACCATCTTAAAACACATTAAAAATGTGGGTGTATGTGTGTGCTGGGGACTGTGTGCCAGGCACACACTCTACCACTGAGCTATACCCTTAGCCCATTTATTTGGGGTACCATGTGATGGTTTAATACATGTATAAACTGTGTAATGCTTAAATCAAGGCAAACGTATCTCCTCAAATGTATATCAATTTTTTTATATTTATCATCTCTGCATGGCAAAAAGTGAAACTCCTTTCTTCCAGCTTTGTGAAATAGTTTATAACTGTTATCCATAGTAACCCTACCATGCAATAGCCCACCAGTACCTCCTGCTCCCAACTCTAATTCAGTACTCACTAACCAAGCTCTGTCTGCTCCTCACATCTGTATTTTCATGCAATTTTAAAAGTTTTTTTCCTAAATAGGAATGGTGGAACGTGTCTGTAATTCCAGCATTCAGGAGGCTGAAGCAAGGTGAAGTCCAGCTTGGGCTACACAGAGAGACAATGGAGACAGTAATACATGCCAGTAGTCCCAGCTACTGGGGAGGCTGAGGCAGGATGGCGATTTGAAGGCCAGCCTCAATAACATAGCAAGACCTAGTTTTAAAAAAAAAAAAATCCATTTGCATACATAGATAAATCTCTTTCCCCGAGTCCCTCTCCTGTCCTTCTCAATTCCTTTTGAATAAGTTCATTCCCTTTTCTCAGTATCTACCATACCCTTCAGGTACCATTTTTCTCTTTCAGGTTTTCACACCAGGAAGAAAACACAATGTTTGCACATGTGGATGTGATTTATTTCACTAAAGAGTATGTTCTCCAGTTACATCCATTTGCAAACAAAAGACTAAAGTTTATCCTGTTTTATAGCTGAACAACAACCCATTGTGTAAAAACACATCTTCCTTATCCATTCTTCAGTTGATGAGCATCTGGGTTGTTTCCAGGATTTAGCTATGATAAATTGTGCTGCTGTAAACATAAGTACACATATATCACTGTAGTATGAGGTTTTCAGTTCTTCTAAAAAAATACCCAGGAGGGGAATAGCTGCCTTGAATGGGACCTCCAATTCTAGCTTCTGAAGAAATTTCCACACTGATTTCCATAGCAGTTGTACAAGTCTTCATTCCTACCAACACTGCAGAAGGGTTCCTTTTCCCCCACACTTTTTTTTGTTTTTGTTTTTGGCAGAACCGGGGATTGAACTCAGATCCTTGCATTTGCCAGTCCAGTGCTTATCCTACTGAGCCATCTCCCCGGCCCCTCCACCATTTCTTATTGGCTGACTTCTTGATGTTAGCCATTCTTTCTGGGGTGAAATGGAATCTCAAGTGCTGTTTTCACTTGCATTTCTCAAATAACCACGATACTGAAAATTTTTTCATATATTTACTTGCCATTTGTATTTCTTTCTCTGAAAACTGTATATTCATCTCAAAAGCAGGATGGTTTGGGCCACTGTATGGTACATTTCTGATGGCTTATGGAAAGCAGTTAATGCTTTGATTCTTCTCCTTTTCTCAATTATTTGTTTCTTTCTTAATCTCTTATACATTCCTTTCACTTTTTCTTTCTTCTTCCAATTTTACATGCATATATCTCATAATATGAATAACTGGTTAGAAGATAACACTGTGAGGAATAAGAATAGGCAAAGAAGAAGTTAAATTATCTTTATTTGCAGATAAAATGATACTTTACTTGGAAGACCCAAAAAACTCCACTAAGAAGCTACTAGAATTAATACAGAAATTCAGTAGCATAGCAGGTTATAAAGTCAAT
>NW_004524617.1:13767603-13770064 GCF_000260255.1 Octodon degus | reverse complement strand
ATACATATATATGTATGTATATATATAAAATTATATGTGTATAATTTTTTGAGACAGGACTTCCTAGGTCTTTTTGAGACAGGTATTCATGCTGGCCTTGAACTAGAGGCAATCTTTCTGCCTCAGGCTCCTGAATGCTTTGGCATGTGCCACTATGCCCAGTTCAACTGGCACTACACCTAGCCAGTCATTCAAATTCCTGTAGACACATGAAGGTAATAATACATTATTTTCTATATACTATACCATTAATGAATAGTAATAAATGAGCCTTAGGGATACATCCAAGTGACCAAAAGTCCTGGGGTAACTCTTGCTGGATTTGCTACAGACAGAACATCTTCTGAGGGAAAAGCAGTGCTCACACAAAGAGGATGAGTCCTAGCCCAATAAAATCATCTATCCAAAACCTGCACCTCCTATATTATAAGACTTGTTTCCTCTGATTACTTTTCTATACCTAGAAATATTAGTACATATAAAACACGTAAACGTGTTACTTGGATATATTACATTCATGTTTTAGATATGTCCTTGAGTGCTATTGTGGTTTATATCTAGATGCCTCCAAAGCCTCATGTGCTCATAGGTGGACTTCAGGGAGGTGAATGGCTCATGGGGGCCTGATACTCATTAGTGGATTCATCCACCGATGAATTTATAGCTAAGTGTGCTGTTGGGAGCTGAAGCCTGGTGGGAAGGGGTGGGTCATGGGGGCGTGGCCTGCAAGGGTGCATCTCCCTCCTCCTCCTTGATCCCTGTGTGCTTCCTGCTGCCATGCCATAGACTGTCTCTCCTCTGCCACACTGCCCTACCTCGAAGTATGGGCAAATGATTTTATTGTGGATATTAGGTATTGTGTCCCAGCAATGAGAAAGTAACTAAGACAAGACATTTTGGCACAAGATCAGGATACAACACTATTCGATCACAGATATCTAATTCATATACTATGATTATGCTGATAGTTTCATGAATTTCCTTTACCTTCCAGTCTGAATCATGAATGGTGTTTCTGCGTCCTGCACATTATAACAGGTTAACTAGACCACATACTCAATGGGCACTTAAAGAGCACCTAGGCCAACCTTCTGTTTCAATATTTAGAAATAAGACAGTGGCACAGTAACATTGGTGGCGATCAAACAAACCAGATACTGATGGCATTGTAGTCAGGGGTTTACAAGGGGAAACAACAAAATACAGGACATATAATTTATAAGATTATTTTATAATAGTCACCCAAAGGATCATATACAAAGAGAGTGCAGGGATCCTGAATAGACCCAGAGCACAGGCCCGGCCTGTGAGTAAGATGACCTGGGGCCCACGGATCCTGAATAGTCCAAGAGCGCAGGCCCGGCATGTGAGTGAGAGGACCTGGGGCTCGCAGATCCTGAATAGACCCAGAGTGCAGGCCCAGCGTGGAACCCATCAGCAGAACTCCCTGAAAAGAGGCTAAAGTTAAGACTCACCCAGCTGATTCAGGAGCAGAACATCTTTCCAGAGTGACACAAAGGGTTCAACTCCAATTGCTGCAGCAGGAAGAAGTGGAGCACAGCAGCCAGACCCCAGCCAGATCAAAGCAACACCCACCTGGAAGAATCTGAACTTCATAGATCCAGACCTGGTGCTAAGGTAATAACTCTATCTAAGCTCTACACCAAAGGTTAGGAGACAGTGGTATACAAAATGACAAAGAGAAGGAACAAAATGCAGTCTCAGGCCCCGAGTCCACTAAGAACAAATGCAGAAGACACTAGTATAGAGGAAACTGGAAATCACACACCTAATATCCCTGAAATAATAGCATTGGAAGTAAAGAAACAACTGCAGAAAGGTATAGAAGAAATCAGATCAGAAATAATTTCGGAACTAAAAAATTTAGTGATAATTATAATCAAAGATGTTCTAAGTGCTTCAAAAGAATGCACTGCTAAAAAAAATAGAGCAGAATATAAAAATGATGGAACCCCTGAATAAGCAATTTAGGAAAGAAATAGAATGTATGAAACAGATTGAAAGTGATATACAGGAAATTAAAACCTCAATCACAAGTTGGCAAAACCGTTTGAGGGAAAGTGAAAATAGACTTTCTGACCTTAAAGACACCATTGCGGTTAGTGAAAAAGTAAGAAAAGATCTCTTAAAAACAACTGGGATGCAGGAAAAAAAAATTCAATATCTGCAAGACAATGCAAAGATGAACAATGTGAGATAGGTATCAATGAGAAGGAAGGAGTCAATACAAATGATATAAAAAGAATATGGAAGGAAGTAATAGCAGAAAACTTCCCAAATATGGGGCAACAATCCGACATTCAGAAAACTGCAGCATATAGAACTCCAAATAACATCAACCCAATGAAAACCACACTCAGACACATAATAATCAAGATTCCAGAAATTCAGCATAGGAACAGTATACTAAAAGCTGCTAAAGAAAAGAAACACAGTCCCA
>NW_004524617.1:13752071-13753891 GCF_000260255.1 Octodon degus | reverse complement strand
TAATGGTGTTTGTAAATAGGATATCAAGTCCACATCTTGTACAGCAATTAACCACTAAGAAGAATGTATGCAGTGTGTTAATTATTGAAACTGTCTTACCAATTTGATTTGAAACTGTCTCATTGCTATTTGTTTAATCAATAAAATTATGGCAAAAATAAAGAAGACAACACTGTGTATTACAACAAATACTGTGAAATTCATATTACTTAAGTGAAAGTCTGTATCACTTGTAATTTTTTAATTCTCATTTGTGCATTCTTTGAAAAATAAAAAAATCCATTTTCTCTTGCCTTCCTGGGGTTTCAGGAGAAAGCAAAGCATGTATTCATATTCCACTGTTACTTGGGGTCCATTTTCTCTTATGTTAGAAAAATCAACTTTTTAATTAATTTTATTGAAAAACAAATAGTAATGAGACAGTTTCAAAACCGATTAGTAGGACGGTTTCAATAATTAATACATTGCATACTGTTGTCTTCGTAGTGATTATTCATAGTACAAGATGCAGACGTGATATCCTGTCCAAACACTATTAGTACAAATCTTTCCTCTCATTTAATTAAGAAAAAGTGGCTGTATATCTATCCTAACTATGTTTTATACACAGATAGAAAATGGTCCTTCATTTACATTTTTTGCTTAGTTTTGCCAGAGATGGGTATTTCATTGCCATTTAAATATTGTAGATGTGTGAATTC
This sequence comes from Octodon degus, assembly GCF_000260255.1. Classification (NCBI taxonomy): domain Eukaryota; kingdom Metazoa; phylum Chordata; class Mammalia; order Rodentia; family Octodontidae; genus Octodon; species Octodon degus. Next base: position 13,753,190 of record NW_004524617.1, on the reverse strand, counting down.
AGCAAAATAATCCAATATAGTCCAGTAGTCCATAATAGTAGTGGGTTATCTGTAAGACTGGCAATGTTAGAAGTTGTTGACTTGAGCCTTTTACATCTCAGCATATTAATATGGCTTTACTTTTTATATCTCATTTTTATACTTTTCTGCTGGATGGTTAAGACCAAGATAAAGCAAGACCTATATAACAAGAAATATAAACTTTATATTTGACAAGGTCAGTCAAATCCCCTCAGGATTTACCCTGAAACCCTATAGATCCTTTGTCAGTGTCAGTCATGAGGATGAGTCACGGCCATTGCCTGACCAATTTGCTCTCTGTGAAAGCCTGAGAGAATGTTTTCTGTCCATGTGACCCTCCTTAGGCACACTTTATATCATTGATCTCTTTCCTCTGTGGCCCCACAATCTCCTTGATCAGAAAATTTGGGACACCACTGAGTTACAGGATATTACAATCTAGGTTCTCTTATGTCCTGAGTCCTCACTGACCTTGAAAGGCTAGGACCAAAATGTTGGCTGTCCTTGCAGCCCTTAGAAAAATCAAATTTTTTTTTAACTTTTCCCTTTTGTCTTGCTCTCAACACATGTATTCTACATTTTAGTCTGGGGTTTTTTTTTAAACATTTATTTATTTATGTGTGTGTGTGTGTGTGTGACCAGCTCAGCCCACCTGGGGGCGGGGCTGGCTGGCATGTGGTGCTGGGGGATCAGAACCGAGGTCCCTCTGCTTTACCAAGCTTGTTCCAAGTAGGTGCTTTAGACCACTGAGCCATCTCACCAGCCCCGAAAAATCAATTTTTTAAGATAGCATCTTGCCACGTAAATCAGACTGACCTCAACTTTGTAATCTTCCTCCCTCAGCCTCAAGAGTACTGGGATTATAGCTGTGTACCACTATACCAGCTAGATGATTAAACAACGACTCTTTCCCTGCCAAGTATAATGCATTCAAGATCATGCTATTGACCATATACAAATTTTGGGGTCATACCTAATAAAATTGAAGCATTAATGGTTGTGACTCATCCACATGGCTGACACTGACAAAGGATCTACAATCTGAGGTACAGGATCTCAGGATAAATCCTGAGGGGATTTCACTGACCTTATCAGATC
>NW_004524617.1:13732807-13751710 GCF_000260255.1 Octodon degus | reverse complement strand
TTGTTCCAATAGTGTTTGTAAATAGGCTATCATGTCTGCATCTTGTACAGCAAATAACCACTAGGAAGAATGTATGCAATGTGTTAATTATTGAAACTGTCCTACCAATTTGTTTTGAAACTGTCTCACTGAGATTTGTTTCTCAATAAAATTATGGAGAAAAAAAAGTTGAAGCATTTCAAGGACTCACTATGCATTTATTTCTGAGTAGAGCAGTGGTCTTTGAATCATCTTCCACACTGCCACTGAATTAGGAGTCTCACAGGGTGCTCCTTGTGTGTCAAAGTTTGCCCAAGGAACTATTCTTTTGAGATAGGGTTTTGCTATGTAGTTCAGGCAGGCCTTAAGCTCAGTGTGTATGTAACCCAGGCTGGCCTCACACTTGTAGCATTCCTCCTGCCTCAACCTTTCAAGTGCTGGGATTAGTCTGTGCCACCACACCAGGCTTGATTATAAGCATCTTGGTGAAGGCTACTTCTCAGACCAAGGGAGGGCAGGGAGAAGAATCACTCCCTTGTCTATTATTTTGTTTTCTGGTATCAGCAACAAATTCCTGTACTTGATTAAAAAGATAAAGGCAACTTGCTTGCTTTTCAAAACCAAACTTTTCTTCCTAGCAGAAATCTCCTTGGTCATCTTTTCCTAAACATAAAAAAGCCAGCTCTTCTGCAGCATTTGGAGTTTGACTTCACTGTGCCTCAGCATGGTACTGTGTGCAGGCTACCCGCTGACTTGAAACTTGAACAGAGGGAAAGGAAACACCAGGTGGGAGATTTCTAGGGTAGAAATCAAAACCTTAAGCAAGCTGCTTTGTTTTCTGGTTGGTTTTTGTTGTTGTTGTTGTTGTTGTTATTGTTGTTGTTGTTGTTGTTGTTTTCACAGAACCAGGGATTGAACTCAGGCCCTTGCGCTTGCCAGGCAAGTGCTTATTCTGCTGATCCATCTCCCCAGCCCCCAAACAAGCTGCTTTCAAACTCTGATAAGCAAGATCATTACTTCAGATACTTACTTTGAATGAAAATTGAGCCTTAAAAAATTGAGCTCAGTAGACTAAGCGCCTGCTTAGGCAAGCGCAGGGGTTGGAGTTTGATCCTTGGCACATGCCTCACTGGCCCCACCCCTGGGCGTGCTGAGCCAGCAACTGAGTCCAGGCAAGGTGGTGCATACCCATAATCCCAGCGCTGGGGAGGCTGAAAACAGGAGGATCACTACGAGTTCAAGCTGCATAGTGAGACACACACACAAAAAAACCCTGAAGGGTTTAGTCCCACAAATGTGTCCTGGATCCTCCCAGAATGTGTCTGCATTATAATGGGTGGAAATACTGAACTCAAAAGGGAAGACTTTAGCCAGGCATGGTAGCACTCCTGTAATCCAGAACTTGGGAAGCTGAGGCAGAAAGATCAATGAGTTCAAGGCCAGCCTGGGCTACCAAGTGAGGTCAAGGCCAGCTTGGACTACACAGTGAGACCCTGTCTCAAAAAACAAGTAAGTGAAAACTTTCATAGTCACAGTCCATCACTGCTTACACAAGCATGAATAACGCTGACCACAAAATGTATTCTCTAAATATTAAGCCTTTCTTTCTCAAATGAGTGCAGACTACACTCATTATGCAATAGCCGTCATGTAATGACCACAGAATTTATTTGATTTCAAAGATTGGGACTGATATTTTCACACTCATAAAAATCAGTCATGAAAATGTTCTATCAGCAAAACACACACAAAAAAAATTCCTTATTAAATATAAGAAATAAAGCCATACTGTTAAGTTAAGCTGTGGGGGACTCAGGTCAATAATTTCTGACATTGCCAGTTAAACAGAAGACCCAATGCTATTATGGGCTACTGGACTCTTTTAGAATATTTTGCTGAGTTTACACAGCTATAATATTCAGTAACGGAACTTAGGAAAAATGGGGTACACCGATGAATGTCCATTCTGTATCTGTGTATTCAAAGTGGTTGGGGTAGATATATAGTTGCATTGTCTTAATGACTGGAATGATTTGTTCTCATGGTGTTTGTAAATAGGATCACAAGTCCGCATCTTGTACAGCAATTAACCACTAAGAATAATATATGCAGTGTATTATTTGTTGAAACTGTACTTCCGATTTGATTTGAAACTGTCTCATTGCTATATGTTTATCAATAAAACTGTAGAAAAAAAAATAAAAAAATAATAAAAAGAATGCTAAAAAAAAAAAGAAAATGTTCTATCAATTTGATTTGAAACTGTCTCATTGCTATTTGTTTATCAATAAAATTATGGGGAAAAAATTTAAAAAAACAAATCAATACTTGAAAAAAAATAAAATAAATCAGTCATACTCACTGTATGACTTAATTCTAACCATCATTAATGTCATTTTTTTTTCCAGTACTGGGGATTGATCCTTGAGTCTTTGTGCCAAGCTACATCCTCAGTCCTTATGTATTTGTTTTTGTTTCTGAGCCAGGCTCTCACTAAGTCACTAAGTTGACCAGCTATGGTCCTGCTGTCTCAGTCTCCCAAGTTCTGGGATTATAGGTGTGCACTACCACACCTGAGTCATTAATTTTCCATTTAACCTCAAGCAAGTCATATTCTTCCTCTACATGAAGAGTATTCTGCCCACTGTACTCCACTTAGGCTCTCTGCATAGTAGATCACCGATGCCTTTGCTAGGATAATGCTTTGTACCACCTTGGCTGCTACCAGGCCAGGATTCAGCATCAGCCTGGGACAACAGCTGCAGAGCCAGTGGCCCAGGTGCCATGGGCTCTAACTGCATTATTGGTCTGCTTTGTCCCAAGTTACAACAAAGGTGCTGAGATTGGCCAAGGCCTTCTTCAGTGCCCTATCCTTTTATTTTTTCCACTGAAGCAACAGCTTACATCTGTCTGTCTGTCTGTCTGTCTGTCTGTCTGTCTGTCTGTCTGTCTATTTGGTTTTTCTGAGATGGGGTCTCTGTATAGTTCAGCCTACCCCAAACTAACTAAATACCCCACGCTGGCCTCAAAGTCATGGCAATCCCCCTGCCTCACCCTCATTTATTTATGTTTAAGCTTATTTTCTGATTATAGGGGTTTTTTCCTTGTTTTCATTTGTTTTTTGAGACAGGGTCTTACTATGTAGCCCATAGTGGTCTTGAATTCACTATGTAGGCCATGCTGGCCTTGAACTTGTAGCAAACCTCCTGCCTCAGCCCCGAGTGCTAGGATTACAGGCATGTGCCACCAAAATCTGGAAATTCTCAACTCTCTTAAACATAGTGTACCCCTGCCATCCTTCTTGGTTTGTTAAGAAGCCAAAGAAGGTTCCTGCTGATCTCATTGGTTCTGGGAAGAGGAATCCACACAGTGTGCATTTGAGGAGCATACAGGAGGCGCCCACAGTCACAGACACAGCTACAGCACCACCATGTACTGCAGAGGACGCGTGTTGCATCACCAGGAGTCTCAACAGCACTCAGAACTGGGAGAGCTATACAAAGAGGGAGGTGACAGCCACCGCAAGTGTCATTACTACTGTTTTCTTTTGTGCAGCTTCTAATTAGCGCAGGCAGTGTCCTTTCCCATTTTGATCCTAGGGTTGGCTTTTAAAGCTCTGTCTCATAGCCCTAGACCCCTCTCTTTACTCTCCTCTGAGTTATGGGGCTCAGACTGCAGGCTGCCAGCTGCCACTGCCCTAAGAAGAGGTAAGAGGTATCTTTAGCGTACACACACACACACACACACACACACACACACACCCCACAGGAGTACCTGTTATGCTTAAACTGTCACTCAGCGATATTAGTAAAGAAAACAGGACAACCCTTGTTTTTTTCCTTTTGGATTTTAATTATGTACATAAATAGCAACATGAGAACAAGGTGTTCTAAGGCTTATACATTATCTCTAGGTGAAAGGATTTCACATTAGTCCACTTGCAGTATGGCATCACCCAAGATAACAAAAAGGCCTAGTATAATTTTTCCTGAAGAAAAAAGCCAGTTTTCTACATTCAGTATTGCCTTCTCTGCCACTTTTCTGTAGAAATACTGACTTACTGTCTGGAGTTTCCAATGTTTCCTACAACTAAAAGAAAGAAAAGAAAACATAAGTAAACTGTGAAGAAAAACTAAAAACTCTTAAAAGATTGCAGTTTGAAACTTTAAAAATTTAAATATAGAAATCATATAAAATATATACATTACCATTACATGACTATAAGGATCATGAGCCAGAGAAAATAGCAGTTATTTCCATTTCACAGATGGTTAAACTAAGCCTCATAAAGGCTCTGTGGGCCATCATTACTACATTCAGACTATTAACTGGCTGTGTATCTGAGCAAAATGAAACAGATGGATGGTGTTATGATTTACATCTAGACGTCCCCCCAAAGCCTCATGCACTCATAGGTGGGGCTTCTGGGAGGTCACTGGATCATGGGATACTGTACACACTGGATACTCATCAGTGCATTTTTTTTCTACTGATGATGTCATAGCTAAATGGGACATTGGGAGGTGAAGCCTGGTTGCAGGAGGTGGGACACTGGGGGTGTGGCCTGGAAGGGATTGTGTCCCTCTCCTCCCCTCTTGATCCCTCTCTGCTTCCTACTTGCCATGAGCTCCTTCTCTGTGATGCCCCTCTACCATGCTGTCCTACCTTGGAACCAGCCAACTATGGATTGAAACTTGTACAAACTATGAACCTCCTTTAATTTGTGGGTGTTGGGTATTTTATCTCAGCATTGAAGTAACTAAGAGATAAATGAATATATACAAAGCAAATGCCTACGTGGTTCAGAGAACACCTCAAATCTCACTCCTTGGTCAAACTATATCCCCATGTATGTGCCAGAGAGCTCAAGACTTAGGGCCTCAGTCAAGTGCACACCTCACTCCACATTACATGTCATTCTTTTCACTTTTTCTGGAATGAAGCACATAAATTCAAAGACACACCAAGGCCCAACTGAGTTTTCTCCAGGTGGCTTTTTCCCTCACATGTAATGAACACTGTATATGTAGCAATTTGAGCTTTAAAAAAGCTGTATTTTTTTTGCAGCATTTGAGATGGAATCTAGGCCCTTACTCATGCTGGGCAAGCACTGTGCCACTGAGCTCCATTCCCAGCTTAATATTTTAGAGGCCAATGACTACTCACTTGATATTTTAATATAAAACCAAAAATTATAGCCAGGTGCAGTTCCACACACCTATGATCCCAGCACTCTGTAGGTTGAGGCAATGAGATCACCACAAATTTAAGGGCAGACTGGGCCACACACTGAGTTCAAGGCAAGCCCGGATTACACAGCTAGACTGTCTCAACCAATAAACAAAATAAAGAAAAAACCCTAACATTATTATATTAAACATGTAAACTACTAGCTTATCTTTTCAGTATTCATGTGGTTCTTTTAGACACAGTCTCACCATATAGCTCAGGCTGGCCTTGAGCTCACTACATAGCCCACGATGGTCTGATCCTCCTGTCTCACCTTCCCAAGTACTGGGATTACAGGTATGCACCATCTTACCCACCCTTTATTTCAGATTATTAATCTGGTTTTTGCCTCCTAAGAATTTAATAGACTTACTGCATTGTCAAAAACTAAAAACTGAGAAGCCAGGCATGGCAGCACACACCTGTAATCCCAGTAGTCTGGGAGGCTGAGGTAGAAAAATAACAAGTTTGATCCCAGCCTGAGCAACTTAGTGAAACTGTATATGAAAAGAAAACATTTTTTAAAAAGGGATAGGGATGTAGCTCAGTATGAAGACCCTGAGTTTAATTCTCCAGTATCAAATAGCCCCCAAAACAAAACAATTCCCCAAAAACCCTACTAAACAACCCATATTAAGCATGGTAGTGGTCCACACTAGTGAATCATTAACCAACTAAAGAAGGGATGAGGTGGATCTATACATACTGATAAGGATGCACATATCAGTAGTATATTAAGTGAAAAAAGCAAATTCATCCATTCATTCAACAGAATTGAACAGAGCACTACCTATGAAGTACCTGTTCCAAAAAATGGAACCTAAATCTAATTAAAACTTCAGATCCAACATCAATTTATGAGAAATACAAAGAAAGAAACCAAGAGACAAATGGAGCAACGCTAAGTGCATATATTCAGCTACAGCCAGAGCATGGCAAATTCTAAAGTATGAATAAGCCAGCCTTTTCAACAGATAAATGGCAAAGGAGACTTAGAGGATGGGTGATGAAGCTCAGTAGGGAGTGCTTGCCCAGAATGAGCAAGCTCTGGGTTCCATCCTCAGTTCGGCCAAAATAATACAAATAAAAACAGATGAATAAAGGGCAGAATTTGTTTGAATCCTGGTTTAAACAAACCAACTATAAAAAGTTATTAATGAGACAATCAGGAAATCTGTACGCTGACTGGATATTAGATGCTATCAAGAAAGAGTGTTAATTTTTTTAGTTGTGATAATTGTGTGCCTTCAGGGAATTTTCCAAGTACTTGCAGAACAATATGAAGTATATGATCTCATTTTGTCAAAACATCTGTTTGCATATACAAACACTAAAAAGTCTGAAATGATGTATGAAACCATGAACAAAAATCACCAGTGGGAAAGGAACAGAAGACAAGCTGTAAAACTATTAGCTGGGTTTGGTAGGGTATAACTGTAATCCCAGTATTCTGGGAGGCCCAGCCAGGATGGCTGCAAGTTCAAACCCAGCCTGGGAAGCTCAGTGATTTAGGGAGACCTTGTTGCAAACTAAAAAATAAAAATAAAAGAGGCTTGCAATGTAGAGCAATATAAAGGTCCTGGGTTCAATCCCTAGTACCAGGGAGAAAAAAAATGGAGCTGAGGGTAAATACCTCATTGGTAGAGCATTTTCCTAACATGTACAAAGCCCTGGGTTCAATCCTCAGCACCAGCCAAAATATTCACCCAAAAACAAATATCTGTTGCTTTTTTTATTTTTTATTTTTATTTATTTATTTTTGCAGTACAAGGGATTGAACTCAGGATCCTGCACTTGTCAGGCAAGCGCTTATTCTACTGAGCTATCTCCTTGGTCCCTGCATTGTTTTAAAAAATATTTTTATTTATTTGTTATAGGGTCTCATTATGCAGCTCAGACTCATAGTGATCCTCCTGTCTCAGCCTCCCAGTGCTGAGATTACAGGCATGCACCATTATGCCCAGTCTCAGTGGCTGGCTCAGCATGGGGCCGGCAAGGCATTCGGTACCAGGGATCGAACTCGGGACCTTGTACTTGCCAAGCAGACACTTAGACCACGGAGCTATCTCTTCAGCCCCTGCACTGTTTTTATAGTAAAAACTTGCACCTCCAATAAAGACGTAGGGGACCTGTTGGTTAGTGCAGTTGTTTAAGGGCCTGCTCATGCAAAGGCACTCAGGTGCAGGATACTGCAATTCACAATTCGATCCCCACCTCCACCTGCCTTACCAGACCCACCCTTAAGGCAGCCTGAGCCAGCCAAAAATAATAATAATAATAATAATAATAATAATACTCCAACAAAGATCTAAAAGAAAAAGCAAGAATGAAATCAAGCTTGTATTAGTAAGCTGAACTCTGGTCCAGAATATCCATGGAGGCCAGGGAGCTGGCTCAGTGGAATAAGCACTTCCCTGGCAAGCGCAAGGGCCTGAGTTCAATCCCCGGTCCTGCCAAAAAAAAAGAAAGAAAACAGAATATCCATGGATAACTACCAGCTTTCTCGATGGCTCAACATCCAAGTAGAGAAATACGGCCACACTCAGCATAAATCTGGGGGATGTGTGCCTCTCTGACTGTTCACCTTGTAGTGTCCTTTCTAGTTCTTTATCATCTGCAGATTCTGGGGTGGGCTTGGGCCTCTGCCTTGGATTTATCCACCAAGTTGTTTACACAGCACTCTGCAAACTACTGACTGGGCCTTTACTATAAATAAAACAGAGGAACTAGCTTGCTTTCCATCAGGATCACTGCTTAGCAGTCACAGGAGACAGATTTTTTGCTTAGTAGGATAAACAGCTTCCTAATTGACCAAAGACAGCCACCCTATGGGCTGTTATCACCCACAAAATGAGGGCATACACAGGTGACAGGAATGTGCCAAGGCAAGCAGCCGGGCCAGTTGGCCCCCAAATTTTAAGTCAACATGACTCTAAAAATATGGGGACAGTTACTGCGGTGAGGGGGGCTGAGGGGGTAGAGAGATCGCAAATTAGAGCCCACCCTGGGCAACCTAGTGAGACTCCCTCAAAATAAAAAATAAGGATGGCTGGGATGTAGCTCAGTGGTCTAACATGTGCAAAGGCCCTGGGTTTAATCCCCAGCACTGCAAAGCAGTAAAACCTGATTATAAAAGAAAATTCATATCAACTGCAGAAAATTTTCAAAACACAGGAAATTATTTAAAAAAGTAAAAATCCTATTACCACCTGAAAGATACACACTTAAATTTTCTTTTATATTTTTTGGTCTAATAATGCACTATACTATCTTTTTCTCCATTTAATAGCTGTGTACATGCTCCCACGCAATTAAATATCACTGAAACAGAATAATACTCCCCTTATGGATATACTATAATTACACCATTTTCCTTGCAGTTGAATATGTAAGTTTCAAATTCAATATAATCTTCAATTATCAAGAAATCACAAGATATAATACAATTTAATATATACACAAAATAATATTACCTAGTAATTTTGTATGTAGCAGGTGCTTGATAAGGAAATACTGAGCAAATAAATTAAAATAAATAATAAATTTGAGTACAAGATCAAAAGAAATCTCCCTGGTTTTCTGACTTCATCTAATATCCTAAGTTTCTCTAGCTTCAGGTTATTTAGTCATTAGAGAAGGAATAGAATAATTATGCCTAGTAATAATTAACGAAATTGCCTATGTCACTTAAGATAATATCGCTACATAATCTTGAGCTTCTCTGTAATAGTCATGCACTCAAGTATTTATTTGAATGAGTATTAGCTGAACCCCAGTGTGCTTATGAGAAGAAAGTATAGTTTGAAGGAAAAAAAAAACCTCGGAAATAATAGCACTTTTCAATTGTTTGAAATAGATTTGTAGACAAATCCCAACTATCTGGTTCCAGCTTGTCTAAAAACCCCAGGTAGCCCTTGGGAACAAACACAAATAAGTCATGGCACTTAAGCCCAGAAATTAGACATGGAATAAAAACTTTCCACATCAAGGTGAAATGGCTGTAATTAATTAAATTAAATTAATTAAAGACAAGTAATTTTAGCTGGCACGAACAATACTGAAAATAAGCAGAGCTTTCTCGTTCTTTACCTGATTAAAATGGGCAGAGCATGGAGTTTTCTACTTATTTCCAGGTGAACTCTTCACATTTCCTGGCTTATAAAACAAAAGCAAGAGCTTTAATGCAGTTTGAAAAGAAATAGTGAAGCACCTCAAATTGTCTTCAGTATTGGCTGAACACAAATAATAAATCTTGCTATTTTAGGGAAGCGGGGGTCCGTGCCATGTCAGTGAACAGCTGAGGTGGGGAGCTGAGGAAGACAATGAGACCCCAAATTCTTCACTGCGCTTGCAGTTGCAGTAAATCTTATTAAATATTAATGTAATGAAAAGGGACCCATTTTTCGGCAAGCTGAGTTACTAAAGCACCCACCTTGAGGGGCCTGCTGTATATCCTGGGCCTGAAAGCAAGAAGTAAAACCCCATCAATCTCGTTACGCAGATTTAGCTGAACAGTTGATTCTATTAAAAATCTAATCATTTGTGAAAACGTTTGTTTGAAAGCGATTCACCGCTATGCCGCTTTCATGACTGAGGAGGGCTTTGGGTCTGTGGGAAGTTTCCTGTAGGTACTCGCTCCATGCAGTACCCACCAGAGGGCCAATTCCCCAAACCTGCTTACTGTGAGAGAGAGGTTTAAATTGGACCGCACCCACGCTGCACCTGGCCAGCATCCGGGAACATATAATTAGGTCATGCCTCCCTGAGAAGCGCTGTAGGAAGTTTCTGGTGGGAAAAGTTCATGGGCTACCTGTTTAAGGCTTTGCTTTCTTTTCTGTAAGTTTCAAAGCCTTTCATTCTGAAAGCATGTTCATAAGGCCTGACTGGCAACAAAGATCCACACTCCCATGAGCTGGAAAAAGCACAAGGCTGCAGCTGGGCAGGCGATGGTGCTGTGCTTCTCCTGGGGCCCTCCCAGCGATACTCAGTGGAGAAAGAAAAGAAAAGGCAACAAAGCAAAACATGTGACTGACCTTGTTTCAAAGCCTGCTTTTTGGAGTCGCTGACAACTGGTCCCTAGGAACTGCTTTCTACCCATGTTCCAGCATAATTGTCCCCTCTCACTCTCAAGGGTACACCCTTATTTGGATGATAAATTCTTTTGTTTGACTTTTGTCTTTTTGAGTCAGGGTCTCCTTATGCAGCCCAGGCTGGCCTTGAACTCGTGATGATTCTCCTGTCTCAGCCTCCAGAGTGCTAGGTACAGGCTGCACCAGCATGCCCAGTCATATTTATATACTGTATCCACTTGACGATGGAGTTCTGGAGACCAAGGCCACATTTATCACTTAGCGGATCAAAAAACAATACTCAGGCCCAAGAGCTGTACAGGACCCAGCATCTGCACCCTCAGCCTCCTCCTCCAGAGCCACCTCCCTCCCCTTCTTCCATGAGTATGCATATGTGAACACACACGCCCTGCCCCACTGTCCCAGACGGGGGAATTATGGCGATTCTACCACTGTTTCACACTATAGCTGGGGGATGAGTCTGTAATGCAACAGAACCCTGCACACATCATCCAGTGGCCTAACCGCTTGCCGCTTCTCAAAGCACACCACTTCTCCTGCCACACAACAGAGCATCTCAAGTCCCTATCTAGCACAAACATATATTGTATTCCAGTTCCCTTAACCACTAATATTAGTCAATCTTCACACATTTGTCAACTTTACCCAGGACTGTTTCTAGCAACAGCAGGGGCACTGGAGCCTATAGAACAGAACATTACTCAGTCCTTATGCAGCCCAGACTAGCCTCAGTCCTCCTGCTTCACATCCATTGTTAAACCACACCTGAACCTCCTCAGATCTGAGATGGACAACAGACACCATGACCTGATGAAAGCACTCATGGGATGACGTTTCCAGATCCCCTCGTCACATTATTTTTTTGTGCGTATGGTACTGGGGATCGAACTCAGGACCTTGCACTTGTGAGGCAGGTGTTTATGCCTCTGAGCTATCTCCCCAGCCCACCTCCTCACATTAAAAGCAAACACAGTATAAAAATCTCACCAGGCATGGTTGGCACATGCCTGTAATCCTAGCAGTTGGCAGGCTGAGGTAGGAGGAAGATCATCATGAATCCAGGGCCAACGGGGGCACATAGTGAGTTCAAGACCATCCCGTAGTATATAGAACAAGACCCTATCTCAAGCAAAACAAAACACAGTGCAATATAAAACAAAAACACATTTTAGCCTTTCATCCTAAGGAGGCAAGAGAGTAGGGAATGGTCAGCCAACTGGGAAAGTGAACTGGCCCGTCAGTCACAGGGATGCTAGATGCATGTACACAGGCCCTGAGCCTGGGATCAATTGGAGAAGGTTAACTTCATTCCTCTAGACACCAGGTCAGGCAGGTTTTTGATATGCCGGCCTAGATCTGATGTCAGAATGGGAGCTATAAAAGATGGTGGCCTTAAGCTCTTTCTCTGAGTGTACCTCTTTTCCTACTTTTAACTACCTTATCCTTGCCCAATCTACAGAGCATATGTCTTTTCCTACCTTTAATAACCTTTAATAAACCTTGCTCTTTTTTTCTGCTTGTCTTGACTAATTCTTGGTTCAGGACAAGAAACTGGAAAGAATCTCTAGGAATCCCAGTACTTGGGAGGCTAAACCAAAAGGACCACCAGCCTGATCTACTAAACAAACAGAATGGGGTAAAATCTAGAGCTCTGATGAGTATAAAAAATGTAAGTATGTAAATCATGAAAGGAAATCTTTTAAAAACGGTTTGAGGGCTAGGGATATAGCTCAGTGGCACAAGTGCCTGCCCGGCATGCACAAGGTCCTGAGTTTGATTCCTGGTACCAAAAAAGAACAAAATTTTTTTAAAAAGGCTTAAGAAGGTAAGATAATTGTGGCTAACAACTGCGTCTGCCATGACAACAACAGTTAAACACATTTTAGGTCTCAATAAATATAATGCTTCATAAGTACATCTGATGGCATTTTAGATATTCTATCTAAACTCACTAATATCTCAACTTCTAAAAATAAAGCGCTACATTTATAAGGCTTTTTCTCTTTCAGACAAGAAAATAAGCACACAAAATAGCTTCTGAATAAGGGAAACAGCGTGGTTGCTAAGGAAATGTTTCTGTTTGGTTATGCGCCACTTGTAGCGTAACAAAACAGGTCAGGGAGAGAGGAAAGGAGAAGGGAGGGGAGCAGAGGAAATGAAAAAAGGAATTAAGATGTGTAATGTGTATGTACCAACTCCCCACAAGGAATGCAATTATGATGTGCTATAAGCAGGTATCAGAAAAATTTAAAAATTCAGAAGTACAAAAATGACAGACACCTCACTAGGAAAGTATTGGTCCCACCCACCCTGTTACAAATCACACCTTTTGTAGCCTACAAGGCAAAGCATAACGTTTAAAATTAGATCTTTTCCTTTAAGAGACAAGTGGTTTGTCCAAATCTGAGGCCTAGGCCATAAACAGCCACCCGCCCTCAGCCTAGAGGAATGGACAGAATAAACAGATTCTGGCCTCTGGAGGTCCAAGTCCAGTTTCACTTCCAGAGGGACTGGAGGAGGGGCCCAGTTCAAGAGGGGACGAGGTGGCTGGGCCTCAATGTTTGCTGCTGCCACTGTTGTTGCCCTAGAACACCTGCGCACAGCAAGCTGGAGATCTGAGGGACCAGGCCCCTTCTCCTCTTCCCTTCTAGCTTCGAACAAATTTTTTTCCTTTTCGCCAAAAGGAGAGGCTCCTTGGATCTTGTCAGCAACAAGTGCATGGACCTAGGTGGCCAGTGATATTCTTGGCAAAGAACACTGCGACCTCCAAAAACACAGGATTCTTCTCACTACAAAAGGCAGCTCGAGGTAGCACCAGCCAAAAATCAATTCCTTTCTGAATTTTCAGACAAAAATAGTTTTATTTCAAATATTATCCAACTCACCAGGGATACAGCTCAGTAGCACAGCATCTACCTGGCAAGCACAAGGTCCTGAATTTGATTACTAGTACCAAATATATTTTTTTAATTTTTTTAATGTATTTACTATAGGGTCTCACTACACAGATCAGACTCATAATGATCCTCCTGTTTTCAGTCTCCCAAGCACTGGGATTACAGGCACGTGCCACCATGTCCAGTCTCAAGTTAACATCTCAGTGTGCCCTGGGGGTAGGTCTGGCACAGCACGGTGGGAATCACTGAGATATATATTTCCAACTCAATCTCTTCCTTTTTTTTTTTTTTTTTGTGGAACCGGGGATTGAACTCAGATCCTGGCGTTTACCTGTCAAGCGCTTATCCTACTGAGCCATCTCCCCAGCCCCTCAATCTCTTCCTTATAACCTAATTTTAATACATATGTGGTTTTGGTTTTTACACTGATTTTCTTACCACATCTATGAACATGATTAGCAAGTTTTGTTGGCAAAACAGGAACCTTTTGCTTTATCATGGCACTGAGCACTGAACCCAGGCACTGATGCATGCTGGGCAAGTGCCCTAACACAGAACCAGCCCTTTTCCCAAGATTTTATTGTGAAACTAAGTCTAAGTTGCTCAGGTTAGCCTCAAACTCATAATCCTCCTGCCTCAGCCTCCTAAGTAGCTAGGATTCCCTGAAGGCACTAATACATGGGGCTTTTCTGAGACCATTTTTAAAAAATGGAGACCACAACTTCGAATTAGTGTGCATTGTTATGTGATGAGGTAATGAATGGCAGGCAAATCTCGCAAGTCCAGAATCTTACTGTAACATCTGGGTCCCGCACCAACCAGTTGCATTACTTTCATGAACTGCTGGACTCCCGCAATCTGAACTTTCCTCAAATGTAAAATGGGGCTAATAATAGAATCTGCCCCACAGATTTCCTGAGCAAAAAGCATAGCACAGACTAAGCTAGAGATCACTTAATTTTATTTTGATGAAGAAAGCTAAGGATAAATAAAGGAGTTGTTAAAGATTCCAACAAAATTCTATTCACCAGAATGTAGTGGGCAGAAGAGTGGGCCCTAAAAGATATGTATCCTAATTCCGGAGTAGAAGACTATGCTAAATGTCAAAGGGAACTAAAAACTACGTTGAGCTAAGGTTGCTAATCAATTGCTCTTAAAATGAGGACATTTGGGCTGGCCAGATTACTCAGCGGATTAAAGCACCTGCTTAGACAGACGCAGGGGCAGGGGTTCAATCCTTGGCCTGTGGTGCTGGCCCCACCCCCAGAGCATGCCAAGATGGCGATTGAGACTGGGTGTGGTGGCACAGGCCTGTAATCCCAGCATTTGAAAGGCTGAAAATCAAGAGGATCACTATGAGCCCTGTGTAGTAAGACCCTATGGATTTTGTACTAAATACATTTTTTTTTAAAAAATGAGATTGCTCTGGATTATCTGGCTGGGCACAATAAAAGTTACTAGGGTCAGCTGGGCATGGTGATGCATGCCTGTAATTCCAGCACTCAGGAGGCTAAAGCATGAAGACCATCATGAGTCTGAGGCCAGCCTGAACTGCATAGCGACACCCCATCTCAAAAAGACCAAATACAAATAAAAACAGTTCCTAGGGTTCACTTTGGGAGGCTGAGGCAGAGGGATTACAAGTTCAAACCTTGCCTAGGCAACTTAGTGAGACCCTGTCTCAAAATCACCCTGCTGACACTCGCACCTACAAGAAACTGGGGACCCACAGAGCTAAGCCACACATTTGCATCGCTTGTAGCCTAAAAACATGGGTACGTTCATTGCAGCAACAATAAGAAGCTAAACCAAAAACATTTTCTAGCAGTGCACTCTATCTTCTGGGCCAGAGGCAGAAGGGGGCAATGTCACAGCAGCGGTGGTTGACGGCTGTCACGTGCTAGCCTATTCACTCTGTGTATGTGTTCCTCACAGGGACAAGCTCCTCAGTGCAGCTGTGAAAACCACTGGTCCCATACCTCACAGCATCTGGGGAACTGCCCAGTACTTCCACTCCAGTCCACCCTTTTAGTCACCAGGCCACATTGTACACTTCTCTTTCTCTCTCCCTCCCTCCCTCCCTCCCTCTCTTTTTCTTGAGTCAGAGTTCTTACTCTGCAGTTCAGGATAGTCTTGAGCTCTCTACGTAGCCCAGGCTGGGCTTGAGCTCACGGCGATCCTCCTGCCTCAGCCTCCTGAGTGCTGGGATTACAGGTGTGCATCACCATGCCTGGCCTCCTAGAAGAGCTTTTCTGATGCCAGATGTATACACTTTGCTCAAAAGATGATTTTTGTTCAGTATTTGTAACTTTTTATTTTACTAAGTAATAATGTTTTACAAATAGAAAAATCATTTTCCAATACCTTTATTTTCTAGAATTTTTGGCAGGAAGAAAGTTACAAATTCAAAACAACTTTGCTTTATGGAAAATCTACCGTATTGTCCCTCATTTTCTTTTTAAATTCTTGAGTGGAACATGGTGGCTTATAACACTCAGTTGGCTGAGGCAGGGGGATCACTTAGAGTTCAAGGCCAGCCTGAACTACATAGCAAGATCCTGCCTCAGACAAATAAACAAAAAGAGGAAAAAAGAGACAGAAATAAAAAAAGCTAAAGTGACAGGGATGGGTACTTAGCTCATACTGCCATAAAAAGACAATAAAGTTATCACAATAAAATTAAAAGTGGGGGACACTAACAAAGTTTCAACTTTTTAGTCTTAGGCACTGGTTTATAAGACTGGTTGCCTTATAATAACTCACTTAGATATAAAAAAAGTTACAAGTTGTATCTAGGCATGGTGATGCATGGCTGTAATCCTGTGCTCAGGAGGCTGAGACAGGAGGATCCTTGTGAGTTCAAGACCAGCCTGTGCTACACAGTGAGTTCAAAGCCAGCTTGAACTACACAGCAAGACCTTGTCTCAATAAAACAATAAAAATTATAAAGTTGTTTAAGGAATGTACAAGTAGGCAAATTTGAATATGGTCTCTATTAGATGATATTTATATAAGTGATTAAATGTTAACTATCCCGAGTATGATCATGGGACTGTGATTATATGAGTGACTCTCCACATTCTCTGGAAATCCATGCTGAATTGGACATGGGTGGAGAGTGCGAGAGTAGCTACGCATTTCAGAGGGTTAGGAAAAGAGGGCAGGCCACAGAGCAGCACGTGCGCACAGGATGTCTGTACAGCCAGCACAGTGAGCCACCTGAAACTGCTCCCCACTTCTGACAGGTCTTCAAAAGAATCACTGGGAAATAAAGGGAAGGCGCATCCACGCACATCCCACAGTGACAAATTATTCTAAAGCCTCCAGATTAGCAGCCATGGACACAACCACTTAGCATCATTTAGCAAAACTAAAGATGGCAGAATCTATGCAGAGGATTTCTGCTCTAGAAAAACTCACAAATCACGAAGCTGGTGCAGAAGTACTTGCAGCTACATGGATAACAGCATTATACTGGAACCACTCAACCAACTATCATCATAGGTAGTCCCCATGGGAGTAGGCTACAGCAGTGAAAAAGAATAAACTGCCAGAGTCTCAAAACTAACCTTAAGGGAACAAAAGTTGCCAAATAATAGCTAGAGAAAGCCTCCATCAAGACTTTATATACATGTCAGAGATACAGCTCAGCAGCACAATGCCTGCCTGGCAAGCACGAGGTCCTGAGTTTGATTCTTAGCGTGCACACACACACACACACACACACACACACACACACACAGATTTTATATACATATATATATATATATATATATATGGTATATTTACTATATTAAAAAGACAAAAAAAAGCAAACTCAGCCACGCTTTTAGCATACATACATATATGGTTAACCTAAAACAAAT
This sequence comes from Octodon degus, assembly GCF_000260255.1. NCBI lineage: Eukaryota > Metazoa > Chordata > Mammalia > Rodentia > Octodontidae > Octodon > Octodon degus. Next base: position 13,734,649 of record NW_004524617.1, on the reverse strand, counting down.
AGTTTAAAGAAATACAAGGAACCAGGATCCTGGAAGGCTGAGACAGGAAAATCACAAGTTTGAGCCCAGCCCGGATAATTTAGTGACTTAGCGAGTCCCTGTCTCAAAAGTAAAAAGGGCAGGGGACGTGGCTCAGGGCAAAGGCCCTAGTACAGAAAAGAAAACGTGAAGGCAATGAAAACCACCACATTCCTGGGAGTGGCTCCCTCCTTGGAAGACTTGGCAGGCGCCAATGATCCCTATGTTTACAGGTGGACAGATCGCTAGCCCATGTGTGGTCATCCTATCAATGGAGTTTAAGTTGTACATATATGTTACACATTCTTTTACAGAACAAAAGCCAAGCAAACCCTAGACCATACTATGAGGAGACTATTTCTAGATCAAGTTTTCTATGGCTCACAGTTAGGACAGAGTTCATTTTGCCTATCTCCTAAGTGGCCAAAGACAATGACAGACAACAAGATTCCTCAGCCCAAGTGCTGGAAGCAGACAGCACAAACGTTTAGAATAGATTCCTACAAGGAAGGAGGAGTGTGACACAACACCAAACTGCCAGACTCATTCTGGGTGCCTGAGAGCACTGTAGCCATGTGGAAAATAATACAATTAACCATGGAGCCATCATTTGTATCACTGGACACTCTAAAGCCCTGGTTTGTTTTGTCTGGTTTGAGACATGGTATTTTCATGTAGTTCAGGCTGGCCTTGAACTCACTATGTAGCAGTATCTGAGAGCACAGTAGTCATGTGGAAATAATACAACTAACCACAGAGACATTATTTGTATCATTGGACATTCTATTTATTTTTTTCCATAATTTTATTGAGACATATAGCAATGAAACAGCTTCAAATCAAATTGATATGACAGTTTCAATAATTAGCACATTGCATACTCTCTTCCTAGTGGTTATTTGCTGTACAAGATGCTGACATGATATCCTATTTACAAACACTATTAGAACAAATCCCTCTATTCATTAAGAGAATGTAACTATATATCTAGCCTAACCATTTTGAATACACAGATACAAAATGGACATTCATCTGCATCCCTTTTGTTTAGTTCCATCATTTGACTATAATAGGTGTGTTAACTCAGCAAAATATTCTAAAATAGTCCAGTAGTCCATAATAGTATTGGGTCTTCTGCTTCACTGGCAGTGTCAGAAATTGTTGACCTGAGTCCCCTACAGCTCAACATCACACCATGCTTGACTTCTTATACTTCATTTTTATACTTTTCTGCTGGATGGTTAAGACCAAGATAAAGCAAGACCCATGCAACAAGAGTTGTAGCTTCATTGGACATTCTAAAGCCTTAGTTTGGTTTGGCTTGGTTTGGTTTGGTTTGGTTTGGTTTGGTTTAGTTTGGTTTGGTTCGGTTTGTTTGAGACAGGGTATTTTCATGTAGTTCAGGCTGGCCTTGAACTTACTACCTAGCCCAAACTGGTCTTGAATTCATAGCAATCCTTCTGCCTCAGCCTCCCAACACTAGGACAACAGGTGTGCACCACCACACCTGGCTCTAAGGCCCTGTTTCAAACATAATGTCAGCAAGTTTCATTGAGTGGGCATGACCAAGAGCAGGTGTACCTGTTACAATGATGAATTAGAAGATGCCTAATTAAGACTGGTGATCAGGGGCCAGGGAGATGGCTCAGTGGAATAAGCACTTCCCTGGCAAGCGCAAGGGCCTGAGTTCAATCCCTGGTTCCGGCAAAAAAAAAAAAAAAACCACTATCCTGACTAACTATATATACTGATACCTGGGAACTAAGCTACTGCACTGCAGATGGTAATTTGTAACAGTTGTTTCATGTTGGGAGTGCCTGTCAT
>NW_004524617.1:13713147-13731586 GCF_000260255.1 Octodon degus | reverse complement strand
AAAAAAAATAAAACAAAATAAAATAAAATATCTGTTTTCAAAAAAAAAAAAAAAAGACTGGCGGTCAATTTGATTTGAAAACTAACTTCCAGTCTGGGCATAGTGGTGCACACCTGTAATACTATAACTCAGAAGGCCGAGGCAGGAGGAGCACTGTGAGTTTGAGGCCAGCCTAGGATACAAAGTGAGTTCAAGGCTAACCTAAACTATTTAGCAAGACCCTATCTCAAAACAAACAAACACTGACCTCAACACATGGATGGAAATTATCAAACCTCCAAAAAACAATGTTTTTCTTTGCCTTTGTTCTGGCACTTGGCATGTTTTAATCTCATATTTTTGTTGTACACTTTATGTCCTTTACTAATTAGCAAGTCTTTGATGTATTTTTAAGTTATTTGAAATTCTATGCAGAGACTGTACTCAGCTCCAGGGTCCCAAAAGATTCCTTTTCCAAGGGTCCTTAAATCTTTGCTCTCATTGAAAAACAAAACAAAGAAACCCTAAAACCAGGAAATCCTGCAAGGCGCTGGGGTCAGAGTGTGTGATCAAAATCCAGTAGTATTTCATTAGCAAAGAGTTTGTGAAATCTAAGCCTACTAAATTTTGAGTCAATACAGCCTTCCACTACTTTCTATTTCAAATTTACAGTAAATATTTCACAGAGCTGGCATCAACTTTATTGTCTTCTATTGAGAACAGAAGGTGAGCAGGAAAATTATGCTTGTAGGATAAATGAATGGGAGAATTTCTTTCTTTTCTTTTTTAAGACAGGCTCTCACTATGAGGTTCAGGCTAGCTTTGAACTCACTATGTAGCCTAGGCTCGTCTAGAACTTCCAGTGGTCCTACTACTTCAGCCTCCTGAGTGCTGGGATTACAGGTGTATACCACCATATCCAGAGAGGGACTGCTTTTCTTTTCTTTCTTTTTCTTTTGGTGGTATCCAAGATGAACCTGGGACCTTTGTACTCCAGCCTTTTTTTTTTTGACACTGAGTCTCACTAAGTTGCTCCAGTGGTACTCCAACTTGTGATCTTCCTGCCTTAGCCTCCTAGAGTGCCAGGATTCAAGGCACGCACCACCATGCTTGGTTTCCGAGAAAGGACATTTGAGGTTTACACTGATTTTGAGGGGGCAGAAAGTATAGCAGACAGAGAGGGAGAAATGCCAGCAAACAGTGAGCTAATGAGAAATCTTCATAACACCTCTTCCGGGAGGTGTGCTATAGATCTGAGCAGCTGTAACACTGTACATAGGGTGCTCAGATCGCCCAGGTGCTGGCCTCTTAAACTTGCCTCCTGACCACCGCGCTGCACCAGGCGGACCTGTCTGAGCAGTTAGCAGGCTGGTCCTGGGTGGCCTCATCAGCTTTGGTCACTGACAGCCTTCAGTCATGTCGTGCCCGGCCTGCAGATGTGAGCCCAATTTGATCTCACTTCCCGTGTTTCTTTCTAGGGCTGTGTAGGTTTTCTGCGCATTTTACTTCCTTTCCTGCATAAAATGTGGTGTGTTTAAAGGAATTTTTTAAACAGGAAGGAAATCTTCCAAAGAAAATGTCAGAGAAAAGAAAAGAAAACTAGGAACGGGTATTCTTTAAAAAGGAACACTTGATACTGATAGAAAATCCCATTCAAGAGCCAGTTGAAACAGGCTCAAAAGGCATTAATTCTTTTTTTTTATTAATTTTACTGAGAAAAAAATAGCAATGAGACAGTTTCAAAACAGGGCAGTAGGACACTTTCAATAATTAATGCATTACATATTGTTGCCTTCTTGTGGTTATTCATAGTACAAGATGCAGACATGATATCCTGTCCAAACACTATTAGTACAAATCTTTCTTCTCACTGAATTAAGAGAAAGTAGCTGTATATCTATCCTATGTTTTATATACAGATACAAAATGGTCCTTCATTTGTATCCCCTTTTTTTGTTTAATTTTGTCAGAGATGGGTATTCCATTGCCATTTAAATATTGCAATTGCATGAATTCAGCAAAGTAGTCCAATATAGTGCAGTAGTCCATAATAGTAGTGGGTTATCCGTAGGACTGGCAATGTCAGAAGTTTTTGACTTCAGCCTTTTACAGCTCAGCATATTAATATGGCTTTACTTTTTATACCTTGTTTTTATACTTTTCTGCTGGATGGTTAAGACCAAGACAAAGCAAGACCTATATAACAAGAAATGTAACTTTTATATCTGAAAAGGTCAGTCAAGTCCCCTCAGGATTTAGCCTGAAACCCTGTACAGCAGTTTGTAGATCCTCTGTCAGTGTCAGCCATGTGGATGAGTCACGGCCATTGCTTGACCAATTCGCTCTCTGTGAAAGCCTGAGAGAGTGTTTTCTCGATAGGAAGAATTTAATGTAGTGAAAGTTTAACCATGCAACTTCTTGTTTCACATCTGACATATAAAGCATGTGAAAGTTGTGTGACACTCACATAATGAGTGTGAAAGTTGTCACTGCAGTCCTTGCATAAAATAAAGCTAAACTAACTAAAAATCAATGATTTTTTTCTTAGACGCAACAAGACTCAGATTTGAGGGTAAACCCCCACCCCAGATTTTGGAGAGAGACAAAGCCAGCAGAGCTCCTGCCTGGAGCAGAAGCTATCTAAGCCACACTACAGTGGTAACATCTAAATGATAATTCAAAAGGCATTAATTCTTTTAGAATCATCAGTATAAAAATTAGTCTTAAGATTTCACTAGTAGAAATGAGTGAGTTCATGGTTACCCTGAACTACATCCTTAGATCCTATCTCCAAAATGAAGAAAAAAAGATTTCACTGGTAGATTATTTATGTATACAAGGGGGAAAACTTATACTTTATCCTATTCTACATTACTTTCAAATTCTAGTTCAAAATTCTGGATTTTAATTTTGAGGTAGTTCTCTCTCTATACACACACACACACACACACACACACACACACACGTTATTTGTTTTTGGTTTTCTTTTTGACCTCAATTTTACAACAATCGTCCTGTCTCAACCTCAATCTCCTGAGTCCTAGAATTACAGGTGTGTACTACCATGCCCAGCCTTGTTTGTTTTGTTTTTTCTTATTTTTGTGAAACAGGGTCTTGGTATGCAGTTCAGGCTGGCCTTGAACACACTATGTAGCACAGGATGACCTAGAACTCTCAGTGAATCTCCTGCCTCAGCCTCCCAAGTGCTGGGATCACAGGTGTGTTCCACACCTGGCTCCATTTTATATATTTTATTTTGTTTTGTTTTTTGCAGTACTGGGGATTGAACTCAGGACCCTGTGCTTGCCAGGCAAGCGCTTATTCTACTGAGCTATCTCCCCGGCCCCCATTTTATATATTTTAAATGAGTTGTGTTCACTTGTTATAACTGGAGTCAAAATGAGATTCCTTCAGCCTCTGCTGCAGAAGGTATACTGTCAGAAGAACCCTAACTGCTTTAGCTGGCTGTCTCTGAATGCTTAAGGGAACACAATGCCTACTCCATATTCCACCAGCTGGCTCAGGGGGCATGGCCTATGGCTGAGGCTTGGTCCCTAGTGCCCCACAGTTCTGCTCCCATCGAGCATGGACAGATATAGCACTGCCTGAGGAAACAGAGTTCACGACAAGTGAAAAAGCAAGGGGTCCCAGCTATGTTTTTTGTCCTGGTAACACAGTATGTTCCCTTTGGATCTAGTTTGGATAATATGCTAGCTTTGAGCCAACTGTACACAACAGAGTGGAAATGGTGGTTAGGGTGGTGGAACATGTTTTAGGGTCAGCACACATTTGGCCCTGCCGAGAGCGACCCAATGCTGAAGGACAAGCTCTCATCCCAGAAAGGCTACTGGGGGAGCAGGGCTGCAGACACAGCTAAAACAGAATAAGCACATCAAGCAACAGGACCATCAAGTGCTGCCCACAAGCCTAGAGAAGCTGCATATCCAAGCCAAAAGGAGAGAATGAAGACGATGTTTCTCACCTTCTGGAAGTTCTCCTTCCACAAATCTTCCACGACTATGTATCCTCGTAGACCCCAGTCATACAACTTCTCCCCACTGGCCTTGAAACAAAAGAGAAAATATCTGTTGCTATTCCATGCGTAAACAATAAGGAAGAAAATTTGCCATTTTCTTTTCTTCCTCTTTGCACAAGAACTATATTTATGTATGTGACTGCTACAGGAAGTTTTGGGATATATACATTAAGACTGTAATCCCAGCCTGTAATCCCTCAGGAGGGAGGCTGAGGCAGGAGGATCACTGTAAGTTTGAGATCAGCCTGGGCCACATGGTAAGTTCAAGACCAGCCTAGATTACATAGTGAGACCCTTTCTTAAAACGAAAAAAAAAAAAAACCCGTAATATAAATGATAGGCACATATCCTTGGTTTTGGTGCTGGGAATTGAACTCAGGGCCACCTGATACATGAGGCAAGTCCTCTCCCACTGAGCCCACCCTGCCCCAACAGGAATACACCCAAACTTCAAAAACTTAACAAAAAAATGTAGAAGGCCATTGCTGATACAGGAAATTCCTGAAAATTGGCCACAGACAGCAGGCATCGACCCGTCCCAGCTAGCACCTGGTCTGGTGCACTGCACCCAAGCAACTCACACCTGCAATTGCAACATCGCTCAGATGGAGGAGAGGTGAATGCAAGGAAGATGCTCCCATTTTCCTGCCCCCCCCAATGTGAAGTCTTCAAATTCCTACAGGTTTTCAAGATAACCTAATCTAGAGTCACTCCTCCAACATGCCCAGGGTCAGCACCAGGCTTTCCATAAAAAGTACTTCTAGAAATCTGCATCCATTGGTCCTGCTTATGGCCAAGAATGCTGACTGCTCTTCTCCACAATATTTCTAATTTCTAAAAGCAGTTATTGCCTCTTCATTTTTATAATAATTCATCTTTGAGCAGCAGTGTTTGGCTGACATGGCACTCTCAAATGAATTATCTCTAGCTTGTGTAACAGTAAGGAAGTGAAGACTTCAAGGGAGCCAGGTGTAGCAGTGCACACCTGTAAATCTAAGGCAACAGGACCAGCCACAAGTTTGAGTCCCACATGGGCAACTTACCAAGACCCTGTCTCAAAATGAAAAATTAAAGAGGCTAAGAACATAACTTGGTGTGATTGCCCTGGATTCAATTCCTAGCACTATAGAGGGCAAAAAATAATAATAATAATTAAACTCCTTCCTACTGACTTTAAAAGTAAATAAGAAGGGCCAACGTGACAGCTCAGCAGGCTAAAGGACCTGCTTAGGCATAGCACAGTGGCCAGGGTTCGATTCCCAGCATTCCACGCTGGCCCTGCCCCTGGGGTGTGCTGAGATGGCGATTGAAACTGGGCATAGTGGCGCACACCTGTGATGCCAGTGCTTGGGATGCTGAAAACAGGAGAATCACTACAAGTCTGATCTGCTTAAGATGTTGTGTTATATATGTTGTGGGATTTGAGACAAAGAGAGTCCCTCACTCTGGGGGAACCCACATCTACTTCTCAAGCCATAACAAAGTACCTCAACCTAACCTAGCCCTGTACTATTTAAACCATAATGCACTGACGGTTATTAACATTATTGTCATTATTAATAATAATCTAGAACTCAGTGACCTTACTCACTGTTCCTGAGCTAGGGCACAGCAGGGGCACAAACATTAATTCTATGTCCCCAGGCCATTAGAAATGATATGGAGGTCAGGCATTACGGCTCACACCTGTAATCCCAGGGCTCAGGAGGCTGAGGCAGGAGGCTTCCTGTAAGATCAAGGCCAGTCTGGGCTATGTAGTGAATTCAAAGGTAGCCTGAACTACATAGTGAGACCCTGTCTCAAAAAAAAAAAAAAAGAAAAGAAAAGAAAGAAACAATATAGATCCTGGCTGGAAAGATCTATAAAACAGTATCTCCAACACTAGGGGCCAGGAGAGGCCCACCTAGAACCACTGCCTGACCCAGGACCCTGGTCCCTGTTCTGACCTGAGGAATTTAGGGAGATCAGTATCAAGCCCATCTGGGCAGCATACTGAGGAGCTGACTCTGGCGAACGCATTGCTGTCCCCTCCCAGGACTGAATAGTGATGTGATCCAGCAGTTCTGGCAACAGAGTCTCTCTCTCCACAGGACCTCAAAACCAAAGCTGGCCTTGTTTTTGCCAGACTTATCTTTTCTCTTCTCTTTCCTATCTCTTTGCTTTTGGAGGGGGAAGCATATACTAGCCTTGAAGCCAAGGCCTTTGCACTGAACAATAACCCCAGCCCTCTTAAAACTTTTATCACTTACTTATTTTTTGGTGACAGGGTCTCACTATATAGTTCAGGCTGGCCTTGAACTCACTATGTAGCCCAGGCTGGTTTTGAACTCACAGCAATCCTCATGTCTCAGCCTCCCAAGAACTGGGATTGCAAGTGTATGCCTCCACACAGGCCTTTATTTTTTGAGACAAGGTCTGAGGCTGGACATAGTAACACACATCTGTAATCTAGCATTTAGGAGGATGAGGCAGGAGGATCAATGTGAGTTCAAGGCCAGTCTAGGCTACACTGTAAATTCAAGGCCAGCTGTAACTACATAGTGGAACCATGTCTCAAGAAGAAAAGAGAGACAGGGTGTAGCTAGGTTGCTAAACTGCCCATGTGAGACTCAAATTTGCATTCTCCAAGGCCCCAGCCTCTCTGAGTGCTAGGGATGACATATGCAGGCCACCATACCTGGCCCACGGCCTCTTATGCTCAGAGTCCCGCTAACTCCTGACTCCATCCCATAGGTTACCTGCTGGTCTACACAGTCTTCCTCAAACATCATGGGATTCAAAGTAGCCAGAGGCCCTGCTATAAGTCAGATGGCCAGCCCTATCCCTTACAGTCTCACTCTGTTGGCCTGGAGTGGGAACTCGGAAGATGCTGATCTGGCTGGCTCAGAGACCATGCTAGTAGAACCACTGGATCAGGTTTACCCAGGTTGCCTGTCACTGTCATCTCCCCACTCTCCAGGATAACACCCAGCTGATACTTCTAGGAGCAAGCAGCCAACTGAGAGCCCCGGGAAGTAGACCAAGGCTCGCACTGATACCAAAGAGAACGCATGGAAGACGGAGAGCAGTCTGCATCTGCAACACCATCAAGGGCAGGCTGCAGCCAGACAAGCCTAAACTGAAAGAGAACCGGAATTAGCAGCTTTAATTATCAGTCTTGGGAGTTAGCTAGGAACTTGTGGGAAGATGGCAGCGTGGTGAACACCAGGGAAACAGCCTCTCTCAGATTTGGTGCGAAGATGCTGGAATAGCAACATGAGGAAGAAAAGGAGGGAAGTGGGTCCCCAGGCCCAGCAAGGACCTGAAGTGAAACCTGAAGCCCATCGGGAGAGTGATGAGAGAGACCTCAGCACAGAAGAAGGTGGCAAGTGGTGCTTTGTCCCTGAGCCCTGACTTTGTGAGAGGGCAGCTCCAACCTGCAGACCCACAGTGAATACTGGCAACCCCAGAGGCCTCCGCAGAGAAACACACCACTGGAACAGAGCAGTGGGCACAGCAGACTACAGTGGCGGTGAGTTATCTGGGTTCAGATGTCCCCCCAGAGAGGCCAATGTTGATGTCAATAGCGAAGAAAAACATTTAGATTTGTTGTGGTTCATCTACATGTGCAAGTGAATTTTGGTCCAGTGCTATAAAAATGGCAAAACAAAATACAGCAAAGCAGCAAATCCCTACATCCCACATAAGTAGCATGAAGGACAGCCGAGGTCTGACTCACCTGGATGAAAGAGATGGCTTGTTGTGGGTAGTAGATAGAGGCCGCTAATCCCATGAAACCAGGCGGATACACCAGCTTCTTTATTTTTGAACCTAATAAATAAAAGGTTGCACACACTATCAGAGATTTAGCATTCTCACCATCACAACTGACCTTTTACATTCAACAGTGAATCACCATTTTTCATAGCCCTCCTGAGATATAATTCACCCACTTCAAGTACAAAATTTAATGGGTTTTAGTATATTCACAGAGTTGTATCACCATCACTACAGTCAATTTTTATCATCCAAAGAGAAACCTGCAACCTTAGGCTGGGCATGCAGTTCAGAGCATGTATTCGGGATGCGTACGGCCCTGGGTTCCATCCCCAGCGTGGACAAAAGAAGAAGAAAAAAGAAAGACACACTCATTACTAGTCACTGTTTGTTGTGGCCTGTGTCTATACATGTCTCCTCAAAGCCTCATGTGGTCATAGGTGGGGATTTTTGAGAAGAGGCTGAATCTAGAGTGTGTGACACTGTGATGGACTCAGGGTGCAATGCTAGGATCAAGGGCACTAGGGTTAAGGGTGTGCATGCTACCTGCCCTAAGTAGCCTGGATAAGATATAAAGGATAGAAAGAGCCGGTCCTCCTTTGTTGCTTTGCTATCTTCTACCCACCATGAACGGTTTGTCTCCTGTGAAGCCCCTCTGCCATGCCAACTATGGACTGAAACCTCTACAGACTGTGAGCTAAGTAAACCTTTCCTCTTTAACGTTGGGTGTTGGGAATTTTGTCTCAGCAATGAGAAAAGTAACCAAGACACCTCCCCATTACCCAGGCCTCCAGCCCTAGGCCACCAGAAATCCACTTTCCATGAATTTGCCCACTCTGGGCACTTTATATAAATGAAATCATGGAACCTGTGATCCTGACTGCCTTCTCACTCAGCAAATGTTTCCAAGAGAATCATCATTTTTAAGGAAGCAGGAAAAAGACTATTTTGAAAAGAAGCAAAGTGGTGTTTGGATTTTCAAGGATTGCTTTGTTTTGTTTTGTTTTGTTTTTGTAACAGCAAACAGGCTTCCTATTTAAATACTAAACACAATTGTTCCTTTCTTCTCCTTCCTGAGAAGTCATTAAAATAACAGTAAAAAATAAAATATAGACTAATGAACCCACAATGAAGAGAAGAAGTGGAGGATCATTGGTAGATAAGAAGTGTCAGCCAGGGTTGGACAAGACCCTGGGTTTAATCGTCCACATCACACACACAAAAAGAAAAAGCCATGTCAACCAGTTCTCAGAAAATGGAGAGGCCAAGCAGCTTTGAGGTGCTGAAAGAAGGCTGCAGCCTAGAAGGGAGCAGATCTGTCCCAGGCAAAGGAGGCTCATATGGTGGGGAGTGCAGATGGCAACCAGGGGTCAAGGCAAGGGGACAAGTACACGAACAGGACATGGACTGCCTGACACATTCCTTCCCCGATGCTGTCCCAAAGCCAGAAAGTCATGCCAAGCTAAAATTGTAAAAGTGGGCTGGTATCACCAAAGAAATGCCCTGGGTTCTCTGATGAAGATCAAGAGCATTCTCTGTGTGCACGCATGAGTCTGAAAATAAAGCGCTCTGCTCAGCTCCTGGGGAGTCACACTAGCTGGACCCTGCCTGTCAGCAAGCCAGCTATGCTCAGAGTCGTTACAAGCAGCTTCAACCACCTGGGCCTGACCAGACATTGAGGTTCGCTGACACTGCAACACAAAAGAGAAAGACCAAGACAAGCAAGAAAACATGAACTCCAAAACAAAACCGAACCTGTTACTTAAGTAGCACCAAGATACTCAAGAACCTACTGCATGAAAAGAAAAAATATTATGAGGAAAAAAGAACAGAGAACAAGAAAGAGCTCAAGAAAATGACCAAAGTAAAAAGAAAAAATATATATAGTTATGTGCCTATATTGCTTGATCAGTTTTGTTTGTTTTTATGTATTTAGTACAGGGTCTACAGGTTCTCACTGCATAGATCAGACTCGTAGTGATTCTCCTGTATTCAGCCTCCCAAGTGCCGGCATTATAGGCACGCGCCACCACCCCCAGTCTCAATCGCCATCTCAGCACACCCTGAGGGTGAGGCCTGCCTGGCACTCCCTGCGCCTGCGTAAACAGGTGCTTTATGCTTGATCAGTTTTTGATGCCTATATCTTGTATTATAAGCAACTACTTTCAAGATAACAATGCACAATGTAGTGAACATTATTACTCTCCTACAGTCTTGTTTTGAAATTTTACTTTTGTTTTCATTATTTTTCTTCTCTTTAAAATAAAATCCAAAAGGAATGAAATAAAATAACCCAGAAAATATGAGACATTTATAGTCACTTTAAAACAACCTCACTACTAATGAATATGATGGGTTTGGAAAGGAAAAAACAAGAGCAAATTTTCAAAGAAATACCAGATGGATAAAATCCTTTAGTTGAAGGCTACAAGCCATCAAAATGTGGGAGCCAGATGTGAAAGCATCCCAGTGCATCCGCACCATGGAAATTCAAAAGACTAAGGATTACACACTTCAAAGCTTCGAGGAAGTTTAAAAAAATCACTTCGGAAGCAACAAGTAGGCCGGGCATGGTGGTACACACCTGCAATCCCAGCACTTGGGAGGCTGAGGCAGGAGGATTACCACAAGTTCAAGGCCAGCCTGGGATACATAGTGAGTTGAAGGGCAGCCCTAATTGTATGGCAAAACTTTGTCAGAGAGAGAGAGAGAGAGAGAGAGAGAGAGGGAGAGAGAGAGAGAGACAGAGACAGAGACAGAGACAGAGACAGAGAGAGACACCGAGACCCTCTGATCTGTGATGCTGTTTCAACGTTTTGATGGGGAATGGATTCTACTAGTACTCAAGCTTGTCACTGGCAAGAGGTGACACGAAGCTCTTAGAAAGCTTTTCTCCAACATGTGTGGCTCTCAGATCTACTTAAGCATGTAGCCTAACAACATGCAGAGTAAATCAAGGAGAAGACGACAGGGGAGCCAAGAAAGAGGCTAGCCTGACAGATCAGGAGCCAAGTCCCAAAACAAGAATGTCTCAGGCCAGGATGCAGGTGGACAGAGCTGTGGGAAGATGAGAATGGCTGCTGAGCTTGCAGAAACCTGAAGATGATGTGCACAACTGGCAGGGAGTGAAACAGGAGAAGGCATGTGGACTCACACTGCAAACAGGCTCTGCTGCGAGGCACAGTGCACTGGACAGGGACCTGTGCGGGTGTTCGTGCAATGTATATAAATACTCACATCTCACAATGAAAGTGCTGCAGATTGGAGTTATTATTATTGTTTTTTTCCCCCCGGTACTAGGGACTGAACACAGGGCCCTCACAGTGAGCCACATCCCCAGCCCTTTTTCATTTTTATTTTTATTTTTCAGACAGGGTCACACTAAATTGCTCAAGCTGGGCTTCAACTTGTGATCATCCTGCCTTAGTCTCTCAGAATGCTGGGATTATAGGCATGCACCACCATATCTGGCTAAATTTTATTTTGACTTTAAAAAAAAACTCTTTGTGCTAAAGATCCACCCTAGGTCCTTGCACAGCAGGCAAATGCTCTACCATTGAGCTATACTGCTGAGCCTATGGTAAATAAATCTCCAAAAATGAAATCAGGGCTCCTGAGAAGGCAAATGGTATTGACCCAGACCATGAATACACTTTCTTTCACAATCATAATTGCCTATACTGAAAGGCACAATTGTCTTAGAAGAGAAAAGCCCACTCCCAGGGCCTTCCCTGCCCCCTGGGAGCTCTGTGTGCCCCAGCATTTTGCAAGGCGAGCTGACACCACAGCTCTGAGGCCTCCAGTGCTCCTGGTCCACTCAGTGAGGGTGGCCCAGGCCTTTGGAAGGAGATGTGATCACAAGTCTCGACCCATCTTTCTGCCACACCTCCCAAGAAGCCAAGGGCGAGGGTGTGACTAGAAGTCACCCGTCAGTGCTAAGGCCAGCACCAGAAGGCGGTGGTGACAAGAGCCATTTCTCTGGCACTCTCCCATCACATCACTGGCATAGTCAGTTGCAGCATCCTTGTTAGGACTTGGTAGGTGCGTCTGACCTACCGCTCTACCCACCTGCTCCAGGAAAACCTCTGACACGACTCACCTCAGAGGCCCTGGTAAAAGATGTGCTGTCGCCTACATGTGCCAAAGAGGATGTGTGTCTCGCCAGGCAGGAGGCACAAGCCTATAATCCTAGCATTCTGGGAAGCTGAAGCAGAAGGATCACAAGTTTGAACCCAGCCTGGGTAACTATGTGACTTAGCAAAACCTTTTCTCTAAATAAAAACAAAAAGTGCTGGGGACGTAGACTTACTTGTTCAGACCATGTTCAATCCCCAGAACCATCACCCACACCCAAAAAGGTAGGGAATAAGTATGAGAAAATGTCGGTTCCTAAAATGATTATTAAAATTGAACCAGAATTCTCAGTATTCTGTATAACACAGGAGGAGGACATAGAGGCTATGAGGCGAGTTCGTTCCACAGGCAAGCTGGGAGTGGCACCAACACCACACACACTCACCACATTAAGTGTCTCTTTTCTCTATTGAAGTGGGTTTTTTTCTTTTTTTAATTTATGTATTTGGCACAGGGTCTCATTACACAGCTCAGACTCATAGTGCTCCTCCTGTTTTCAGCCTCCCCAGCGCTGGGACTCCAGGCGTGCACCACCGCACCCGGACTCAGTGGCCAACTCAACTGCCAGCTCAGCGCACCCGAGGGTGGGGCCATGTAGTGCCAGGGATCGAACTTGGGTCCTTGCACTTGCCTAAGCAGGCACTTAGTCCATTGAGCTATCTCGCCAGCCCTGTTCTTTTTTCTTTTTTTTTTTTTTTTTGAGACAGGTTCTCACTATGGTAGCTCAGGGTGGCCCCAAACTCATGTCACTCCTCCTGCCTTAGCCTCCTAAATTCTGGAATTACTGGGGTTCCTGACATGCCCACCTTGCCCTCCACATCCTGAAACAACACTTGCTGCATCAGGAGGGAAGAGTTCTAATGCTGGAGGAACAGCTAGTGAACTATGGTTGTTTTTTTACCAAGCTCAGATTATAGGGCTCTTTATGGGAGTTTCTCTATTAGGAATTTTTGTAACATCTGAATTTTATACTGTAAACATTTACTTCATAATTAGTGAAACTTCAAGTACCTATGCAGTTCATAAAAAATTAATGTCAGCATGGTGAAGTCTTTTATCCTTCTTTCTGTCCCATAAATGCTTTGCAATGTAGTGGTAGAGTCTAGTAGTGTGTGTGTGTGTGTGTGTGTGTGTGTTCTGTGGCTTAAATCCAAGGTCTCATGCACTAGGTACAGGCTCCACCACTGAGTGACACCCCCAAGTCCATAGTGATACATTTGTTGCATTGTAGTAATAAATTTACTTGTTTTGTTTTTTGAGACAGTGTCTTGCTATATATATAGCCCAGGCTGGCCTCAAACTCAGACTCTTCCTGCCTCAGGCTCCCAAGCACTGGAAGCATGCACCACCAACCTGATTTTTAACTTTAAAAATCTAAGGACTTCAGAAGATCTTATCCTACCATTGGCTTAAGCTATGACACATCAAGAAGTTAACAAGTTTTGCATGTAACCACTATTTACTCTTTAATGTCACTCAGAGCCTAAAACATTTACAAGTAGTTTACTTCTCCAGTGTAAAAGACTCTGAACAAAAGTTTACTCCTTCTGCAATAAAAAGCAACAGAGATTTACACAAGTAAATGTGCTAGACCCAGTCCTAGCCCAGGTCCGGTGAGTGTGCGGAGAGTTTCCTGCTACCCTGCGCCATCGGGACCAGTCCCAGGCCAAGCGCAGCGTGGGCCGGACCCTCTCCCAGCCCCTCGGGCCGCCCCCCACCACTCCGCAGTGCCTCCCCCCCCCCGCCCGCCGAGTAGGATTTTCTGCCGAGTTCCAGGAGACCCCAGACCCAGTCCTAGCCCAGGTCCGGTGAGTGTGCGGAGAGTTTCCTGCTACCCTGCGCCGTCGGGACCAGTCCCAGGCCAAGCGCAGCGTGGGCCGGACCCTCTCCCAGCCCCTCGGGCCGCCCCCCACCACTCCGCAGTGCCTCCCCCCCCCCGCCCGCCGAGTAGGATTTTCTGCCGAGTTCCAGGAGACCCCAGACCCAGTCCTAGCCCAGGTCCGGTGAGTGTGCGGAGAGTTTCCTGCTACCCTGCGCCGTCGGGACCAGTCCCAGGCCAGGCGCAGCGTGGGCCGGACCCTCTCCCAGCCCCTCGGGCCGCCCCCCACCACTCCGCAGTGCCTCCCCCACCCTCCTGCCCAGAAGGCCATTCTGCCGACTTCCGGGAACCCCCAGACCCAGTCCTAGCCCTGGTCCGCAGCAGGAAGGAGCTGACCACAGCAGCCAGACCTAAGCCAGACGCAGCTGGATAAGTCCAAACTCTGTAGATCTCCACCTTAACTTCAGTAGGTGTGAAGGTTATAACTACAGCAAAGATCTACAACAAAGGGCAGAGGACAGTGCTACACAAAATGACGAGAAGGAACAAAATGCAACCTCAGAACCCAAGCCCACCCGTAACAAGTGCAGAGGACACTAACACGGAAAAAATTGGAAAACAAGTAAATGTGCTTACTAAAGGTGATGCATTTCTTTTTTTACGCAAAAGTACACAATTTCTATATATGCTTAGAGACAAATACAATAAAGCAAACAACCATGCTAACTATGTATGAAGGAAGCAATTCATTATTGTGAAAACTGTTAAAGAACCAAACGGACACCCTATCTCTCTCATATGCACTAACTATTAAAAAGAACCTAGAGGGGCCGAGGAGATAGCTCAGTGGAATAAGCACTTGCCTGGCAAGTACAAGGACCTGAGTTCAATTCCCAGTTCTGCCGCCCTCCAAAAAAAAAAAAAAAAAAAAAAGAACCTAGAAAACTGCACGCACCTCTAGTGAAAAGGAGTCCAACAAAGCCAGCGAAACCAATAACACCAAGTCTTGGGAAAAAACCCGGGGGAGCATTTTGGAGATATTCATAACTGTCTGCAAGAGAATCAGATGAGGAAATCAGATGAGTTCTATAAATAACCCATTAAAAACAAAACAATTGTACATACTATATAGTATCACATGCTTTTCAAGCCATTTATTGTTTACTTTCCCCTAATATATTCTTTTCTACACATTTATTGAACCAAAAACATCAGCTTCAGAAAAATAAGTACCCTTCGCCATATATTTGAACACAAAAACAATACATTTGACTAAAGAAGGAAACTTACAGTACAAGTTTATGTGGGAAATAAATATTATTGATAATAACAGAATAAAAATAGCTAGACATGGTGGCTATTTTACACCTGTAATCCCAGCACTCAGGAGATTTTGAGACAGGAGGCTCACTGTGAGTTCAAGGCCAGCCTAGGCTATTAAGAGAGTTCAGGGCCAGCCTGAACTACAGTGAGGTCTCTGTCTCAAAAATCAATCAATAAATCAATCAGACAGGTGAGCATAGTGCATTCCCCATGCCTCATCGGGCCTTGTGACCCTACTTGCATTAAGCCACTTACCCCCTCACCTCCTCTCCTGTCCACTAAGCCAATCTCACCAAATAAGTGCCAGTTTGAGCTCTTCCTCCTTAAGAAAGCTTTCCTAAGCTGATCAATTAGACCTGTCCCATTAGCACTGTTACTTGGTATCTAACCCTTCTTGGTACCTAAACCTCTAGTACCTTATTCGAGAGAGTGTGTATATGTGTGTGTGTGTGTCTGTCTGTCTGTCTGTAATTGGGGTACTGGGGCTCAAACCCAGGCATGATCTACATCTCAGCCCCAGCCTCAGCTCTTTTAATTTAATTTTTTAGAAGCAGGTGCTCACTAAGCTGTCCAGGTAGTACTTGAACTTGGGATCCTCCTCCCTGAGTCTCCCAGAATACCGAGATTCCAGGTGTGCACCACCACTGCCTACAATGTGTGCTTTATGACTCCCTCCAGAGAACATAAGCTCTTTAATGAAGGGATGCTGACTTAAACATTATCTTCCCACAGGGGGTTTATGGGAGGAGTCCGACACCCAAACCACACCCTTCCTCTAAGCCTGACCCCCCTGCGGTCGTGCCCCCAGTGCACTGGGGCTAACGCTGTTCCCTTACTTAGCTTGGAAACTGTTCCCAGCTGCTCCCATGTCCACAGTCTATTCAACTTCCTCTGTACCTTCAGTAGTGGTCTGTGATTGTCTTATATTTCCAATAGTATTTTTTTTGAGACAGGGTCTTACAGGCCTCAAATTCTCTGCAAAGCCCAGGCTGGCCTCAAAACCACAGTGATCCTCCTGCATCAACCTGCTGAGTGCTGAAATTACAGACATGCACCCCCATGCCCGACTTAGGTTTTTTTGTTTTGTTTTTGGGAGAAAAAGGGTTTCATTGTGTAGCTCAGGCTGGCCTTGAACTCACTAGCCTGGCCCTGAACTTGCAGTGATCCTAATGCCTCAGCCTCCTGAGTACTGGGATTACAGCCATGTACCACCAAACCTGGCTCACTTGACCTAGTATTGAATAATTTATTGATGTGTCTCTATGGCTGTGATCACCATTAGTCACCCTTGATCTTCAATGCATGGCATGATGGTGACTTAATTTATGTTTGGTGAACTGAACTCATCAGCTAGACTATGAAGTAATCCTCTCCTTCAGGCAATACCACAGATGTCACCATGTCCTACTCCTGGTTTGGTTTTTTTTGTTTTTTTTTTTTGTTTGTTTGTTTTTTTGGTAAATTCAGTGATCATTTTAAACACTACTCTACGGCCAGTGTTTTATTTACATTGACTCCTATCTGGCCTTTCACTTCTTTGGCCTTTAACTGAATTTCTACTTTCCTCCTTCTCCTCTGGGTCATCACGGGCAACTGTGGACTTCCCTTTATTTCTGCCTAACTGCAAGCACAGCATTGTGCAATTCTAGGCAGGCTCAGCGGGTGGCAGACAGGAGGCCACAGACAGCTGTGGTGTGTAGAGCCAGTGTGGTTATCACAAAGATAGAGATGCTATTGTGAGGCTGCACTGGACCTGAACCCCAGCTTCCACCAAGACGCGTGAGTGCTGACTGCTGGGAATGTTCTCAGAACACTGGTGTGATGGCTGTAGCTACACGTCCCCCCAGAGCCTCATGCGATCATAGGTGGGACATTTCAGAGGTGCCTGGATCTAGGGTGTGTGATGCTGGGGTTAAGGGTGTGTGATGACTAAATTAGTCCACTGATTGGCTTGGCACAGTCCTGGGTGTGGATACTGGAAAGGCCCGCCCTGGGTGTGGGTGGCACCATTCAAAGGGCGACTAGCCTAGAAAGGATAAAAGGGAGGCGCAGGCTCGCTGCTGCTGCTGCTGCTGCTGCTGCTGCTGCTGCTGCTGCTGCTGCTGCTGCTGCTCCTCCTCCTCCTCCTCCTCCTCCTCCTCCTCCTCCTGCCTCCTCACTACTTTGCCATTTTGTTGCCTTCCTGCCTTCTGCCCGCTCTGGGTTTTTCCACCTCTGCCAGGCCACCCTGCCTTGGAGCAAGCTGATTATGGACTGAAACTTCTACACACTGTGAGTGAGGCAAATAAGCTGTTCTTCCTTTAACTTTAGGGTCTGGTATTTTGTTGCAGCAATGAGAACAAGAAAAGTAAGATACTTGGTGATAACCATATGCCTCATCATGGAAGGCTTCTGCTTGCACCTGCAGTAACTCTGGGTCTAGGAGAAGAAAGAACAGACCAATACTGCCAACAACGTGGGTGACAATGGAGACCTCTGCAGTCACATTTGTTTTGTTGCACCATGAAAATGAACCCTTGTAAAGACAAGATTTCCACTTATCACCATGTTCAATAAGGGGAATGAAGTATGAGTGGTATCTCCATTAATTTTCAAGTTCCTGATTGACATTAGTCTAAATAGAAGACTGTGGACTCAGTTTATAAGTGCATGTGATTGTCGGGGACCATGGACGATAAATTGAGTCTAGGGGATGTCTGAGGCTGTCCTTGTCCTGTCCTTTGAGCCAGACTGGCACTGGAAAACTGCTTTCTTCTAGTCACAGCTGAAACCCTAGAGCTAATGATACTATGGCACTTACAGGACACGATAAGACCTGCTGAGGATGAGAAGGCACCTAGGGAGACTAAGTTTCCTCACTGCCCCCATCTTATCCTTGTCCTTACAAGAATGCTCTGTTCTTCCTAGCCCACCATAGCCACCAAATCTGTTCCAGGAAACACTCACTGCCCTTCATTCATTGTCCTGGACACAGACAAAATCAATAAATACCAAGGTCCTGTCTGCCTGTGGCCTTTTGTTCCCTGTGAACTACTGGTCATCCCAGATTCCTGCTGCACCATTATTTTGTCTCTTGCTCTTTCTTTTCACTGTGGGCCAGAATGTCTGGCAGGAGACTGGTGCTCACTGCAGGCATCCCCCACATGTGCTAAGTAGTCCACAGGGGAGAAAAATATCAAGGACAATAAAAAACACATGAGCTGGGCATGGTGCCACATTCCTATAATTCCCAACTTTTCAGAAGGTTGAGGCAGGAAGATTACAAATTTGAGGACAGCCTGGGCAACTTGGTGAGACCCTTTCACCAAATAAAAATATTGTATCAGAAAGGGCTGAAATGTAGCCCAGTGTTCCCTGGGTCTGAGAAAGAGGGAGAGAAGGAGGGAGGCGGG
>NW_004524617.1:13711748-13712317 GCF_000260255.1 Octodon degus | reverse complement strand
TTCTTTATGGCTCAGTAGTACACCATCATTTTAATCCATTAATTGATTGATGGGCATTTGGGTTATTTCCAAGATTTAGTTAATATAAACTATGCTACTATAAACATGGATATGATGCTTTTGGGAATACACCAAGAAAAGGAATAGCTGGATCCAATGGAACCTCTAGACCTACTTTTTTGAGGAATCTCCACACTGATTTTCACAGTGGTCTCACCCATCTATATTCTTACCAACTGCGCAGAGGCATTCCTTTTTCTACACTGCCAATTTAAAAGGTAAATTTGCTAAAATGGCTAATTTGCCATGAAGCTGTAATAGGAGATCTTTTTTTTTTTTGGTAGGACAGTTTCAATAATTAACACACTGCATACATTCTTCCTAGTGGTTAATTGCTGTACAAGAATCATTCTATTCATTAAAAGAATGTAACTATACATCTATCAAAACCACTTTGAATAAACAGATACAATAGTCTGTATACCCTTTTTTTGTTAAGTTCCATTATTTGAATATTATAGGTGTGTAAACTCAGCAAAATATTCTAAAAGAGTCCAGTAGCCCATAAT
>NW_004524617.1:13702894-13711058 GCF_000260255.1 Octodon degus | reverse complement strand
AAGTCCCTACAGAATATGATAAAAAACATTTAAAAATTAGAATATATTTTAAAAATAGGCATAAAGAATTATATACTTATGTTTACACATAAGTCCAAAAATCTCACCATATACAAAACAATTCAATGTTAATCAAACAACTGATTTGCCTAATTAAAAATCAACTTACCTAATCCCCACTGAACCAAACTTTGCATCTTGGGTTTAGTTTGGGAGTATGTTTCCTGAAAAGGTAAAAAATGAAATAAGTAGAATTTGCTGGTTAGAAAGTTACAGAGTAAACACACTCATCCTTACTGAACAAACTACCAAGCGATTAACATGTGCTGTTGTCTGGCTGCTGGTCTTCCGGGGCCGGCCGGAGCTGGCTGAGCACCCACTGTACCAGCGAGCTGCACCCTGGCTAGGAGAACATCTGAACAAAGGGATGCATCCTCTCTATTTTGTATGTCCAGCTTCTTTTGCATTCGTAATTTCCTCCCTGTTGCAAAATGCTCAACAGAATGGCTTCCTATTGCCACACAATGCAAAGATCCCAAACTGAGCAATTTCAGCAGCCCAGCCTTCTCTCTCTTCTCTTCAAATGGAAGGAGACAGACTCAAAATCAACTCCCTTCTAATGACAGTGGCAGGAGGTTAAAGCTTTCAGAGGAAGTCTAGTTCCTGTCTGCCACAAGGTCTCAGCCTACCTCTAGAAAGTGCTGATTTGAAGCAGGGGTGACCAGCTTTCACGGGACACAGTGGTTGGTAACTCCATTTGGGGGTGAAGCCCAGTTGGAAGCAAATGGACTAGTGAGCATCTCTTAAGAGCAACAACTTAAAGACTTTGTACATGAACACCACATGATCCCAAAGGAAACATGGCACCAGCTAGAAGGTACCCACCTTCAAGAACAATGCAGTGAAGAGAAAAAAAGTGACAGTGGGATCAGAACTAGCTGCCACTTGGAAAAGGATCTGTTTGACGTAACGCAGGTCAAGTCAAAACACATTAGCCTCATGCTACATTTGGGGGAGGACATAAAGAACTTAACATTGCTTCATTAAACTTCATTATTTTTTTCACTTTAATAAAGAATAAAAACCTACAGATTGATATCTCAAGTGACAGCTCATGCTTTTTCTAGTTTCATCATTTGAATATTAAAACAATAAATCAGTTACTAAGAAAAGGACTAGAAGCTGGGCATGGTGGTACATGCCTGTAATCCCACAATTTGGGAGGAGGATTGCTTTGAGTTCAAGGCCAGCCTGACCTACACAGCAAAACCTTGTCTCAAAAAAAAAATTTTTTAAAGACTAGAAACTTCTGGTCCAATAAAGGAGCCAGGAACCATATGTTTCTATTCATCAAAACTTCATTCTAAGGGGCCAGGGAGATGGCTCAGTAGAATAAGTGGTGCCTGGCAAGCACAAGGGCCTGAGTTCAATCTCCGGTTCCAAAAAAGAAAAAAACTTCATTCTACTCAGGAGAACAAAATCGTAATTATAAGAAAGCTTTTTTATGTAGAAGAAATACAAGTAAACCAGTCAATAGCTAATTTACTATCCAAACTGGTATTTTGCTGCACTGTCATGCACAAAAAAAAAAAAAAAAAAACTAAAAACAAACCTTTAGGTTAAAAGGTAAAGAGACAAAATAATTTTATTACCAAAAATATAAGGCTGGGGCCCAGGCATAGTGGCATATACTTGTAATTCTTAGCACTCGGGAGGCTGAGGCAGGAGGATCACCATGAGTTCAAGGCCAGCCTGGGCTAGCCAGTGAATTCAACCAAGGCCAGCCTTAACTATATAGTGACATCCTGTCTCAAAAAAAAATCAGGCAGGGGTGTAGCTCAGATAAAGCACATGCTTAGCAAGTGCAAGGGGCCCAAGTTCTCTTTGCCAGCACCAACTGCACACAGACTGCAAATCAGTGGTCATGCCGGCATGGCGCAAAAATACTTGATACACTTGCTGACTGAAGCCTTTTTTCTTTTTTTTGGTGCTGGCCATTAAACTCGGGGCTTTTGCCTGCAAAGCACAAACTCTATCACTTAGCTAGACCCCAGTCCCTGCCAATCTTAATTACCAGCAGACAGCTAAAGAGGATAAAGTCTAAACATTTTACAGCATATTATTGCAGGAAGTCTTGAGGTATTTCAAAGGTTGCATAGGTATAATTTCTATTTCCTACTGTTGATAAAGCTCATGCATACTATTTTTTTCTCAACTGGTAAGCCAAAGTTCAGCAGTGGTACAGACAATGGAAATTTAAAAGTAAATCTCAAGTAAGGTAAATCTGGACCATTTTGCATGCATTTACACATTAGCTTTTACTCAATGTCCTCAGTTTTACAAATCAAGATCAAGACCCAGCAAACATGTATTAAAGCCTACAAAAACACCCTTAGATTGCAAACTTCAGTTGCAGATGTGAAAAACCACAGAAATGATTTCCCTCCTGTCGTGATGAATGCCTGACCTAAAATAAGAGCTGAGACAGAAGCCAGTGTAAACTAACTAAACTCCTTTGGTCATGAAAGCAAACGATTCAGCTCTCAATCATATAACTCCACCCCATTTTGGCATCTGGCTTCCTATTACAGATTTCAAAATGCTTCATAACCACTCCTGTCCAGAGTGGTGCAGCCTCAGTACCTCTTATTTGAAACTCTTAGGACCAGAATGTTTCAGAGTTTGGTTTCCTGCTCCCCCTTTGGTTTTTAGCTTTATTTTGTTTTGAGACAGACTCTCACTACATAGCTCAGACTGGCCCTGAATTTGCTATGCAGCCCAAGCTGGGCTCGAACTCATAGCAATGCTCCTGTTTCAGTCTCCCAAATGCTGGGCTTATAAGTGTGTGCCACCATGCCTGGCAAGTTTTTGTTTTTCCATTTTGGAATATTCACATGTACTCTCAGTTGAGTGTCGCTCATGTAAAAATCCAAAATGCTCCCAGGTTAGGGTGCCCAGCCTGCACTGGTAGGCACAATCTTTGCAGCCCGGAGACCATCCCAATTTTGACCTAAATGCTTACGCTGCAGTCCTTTCCTTCCATTAGGGACCCACATCCTTCCTGGTACATAAGAGGCTTGCAGGGGCTGGGGAGATGGCTCAGTAGAATAAGTGCTTCCCTGGTAAGTGCAAGGGTCTGAGTTCAATCCCCAGTTCCGAAAAAAAAAAGGTTAAAAAAAAACTTTTAAAAAAAGAGGCTTGCAGAACCATCGCTAACAACGTAGTGATTGGTGCTCTCTCTGTCATCTATAGCAACAGCTGCCACCAGGGAACAAAGGCCTCACCATACCCACCCTCCAAGTCACTGATGAACATCTATAAGTTAAATACTCCTAACTTGGGATCCTTTACTATGCCTTTTTCTCAGAAATATGCTGCTCAATACAGACTTTTCATTATTGACTCTCAGCAGCTGTACCTGGCACCAATTTGTATATGGCTCACAGTGATGTCGGAGCTGTGAGATGCCTTCTTCAAGCTGGGTCCTTGGCTCCTCCATGTATTTAGACTGACCCTCAGGCACTGAGTAGAGTGACAGCTGCATATATTAAAACAAGAAGAAAACACAGACAGTGAGGCAATCACATCAAAAATGATCAGATTGACAGTTACAGTATTTCTCATAGTTCAGAAATTACTGTGACCCTAAAGGTTATATGCGATCTATGACTCTATTTCAGACAATCTTTGCATTTTGCTCCCTTAATCAATAAGAACAAGTTACCAGCCATAGTGGATGCCCGTAATCCTAGCTACTTGGAGAGGTTGAGCAGGAGGATTGCAAGTTTAAGGCGAGCTCAAGCAACTTAGTGGAACCCTGTCTCAAAGTCAGAAAATATGGGGCTAGGAAAATAGCTCGGTGGTCTAAGCGGCTGCCTGGAAAGCACAAGGTCCCATGTTTGATCCACGGTACCACATGACATGGAACCGTGGGTATATGGTGCCAGCCCCGAAACCAGGTATGGTGACACACACCTGCAATCCCAGCGCTGGGGAGACTGAAACAGAAGGATCACTACGAGTCCATGCTGCATAGTGAGACCCTATACCAAATAAATAAATAAGTAAAAGATTTTATAAATAATAAAAAGCAAAATAAATAAATTTTAAAAAATTAAAAAGACCAGGACATAGGTCATGGTAATTTGCCTAGCATGCATGAGTCTCTGGACCAGGGTAAAAAAAATCTCCAGTACCAAGAAACAATACAGGCAAGGCCAAGAGGGCAGGGCTGTAATGTGTCCCATTCCCTCCCCACCCATGGCTGGCAAACAAAGCAGTGCTCTTCCCCCCTTCACCAGATATGCTGGTATCTGGTGTCCCCCCCCCAATTTAGTTTAGAGAGTGGATTCTAGAACTCTAAAGTGTGAGTGAAAGGGAGTTAAAAACATTGAAGGGCTGGGTATGGTGGCCCACATTTGTAATCCCAGCACTAGGAAGGCTGAGGCCAGAGAATCACTACAAGTTCAAGGGCAGCCTGGGCTACACAGCAAGACCCTGTCTCAAAAACCAGAAACAAACATAAAAATGTGAGAGTGACTAAAGAATAACTGGCCACATAATTCATGTGGTGATCAGTGTGGTGCTGCTCAAAGTAGGAGAGCAGGTGTGTTCCCCACCAAGAGCACCAGCCTCGCACAACCTCTCCTTGCTGCCTTTGTCACTCATAAGCCGCTGTCCCAGGGCCTGAGAAGGGAGCAAAGGGCAAAGATAATTAGCTACAGGTAAACAGTTCAAGTAACTCCACTGAGACTGAAGGGAGCTATGTATACCACTTTATTCAAAAGCAAAGAAATCAAATATCCAAATAATCGGTGGGAAACAGAGGCGAAGAAGAATGTAATCAATGGAGAGATCTGTTTTATTTAGTGTACTATCTCTTTATGAGCCTCTAACCCAGCCAAGAAGCAAAAAGAATGCAAGTCTCCAATTTCTTTGAGAGAAAAATATCAATATTTTCTTGTCTCAACTAGCAGTCCAAGAAAAATAAGCTGTCTAGAGCCTGGCAGGTCACTCAAAATACTGATTTATACTTATAATCTACTGGGATATAGCAAGTTCCCACTAAAAAGTCTGTAAAATATTATTTAATTATGATCTCAGCTAAAACCAATAATAGAATTCATCTGCTGAAAAGTCATAGCTTAGTAACTTCCCACAAACAATTTGTTTCCCCCTTTTAAATATCTTCTAACTGGGCTGGGGACGTAGCTCAAGGGTAGAATGTCTGTCTACCATGTGGCAAGGCCTTGGGCTCCATCCCCAGAACTGTGGCCTGAGCAATGCGTTAATTATTGGAACTGTCCTACCAATTTGATTTGAAACTGTCTCATTGCTATTTGTTTCTCAATAAAACTATGGAAAAAAAAGATATCATGTCTGCATCTTGTCCTCTGAATAACTACTACGAAGATAACATTATGCAATGTATTAATTAATGTAACCATCCTACTAACCTGTTTTGAAACTGTTTCATTGTTATTTTATCTTTTTTCTCATTAAAATGAATTTAAAAAGAAAACTGTGGCCCGAGATTAAGGTGTGGCAAACTGGCCGAGCAAGTGGGCGTGGCCTGTCAATCACAGAGGTCCACAGAATACAGTTCCCAGCCCTGTATCTGGGACCAGTCAGAAAGTGCTGTCTTCAATTCTTGCGGCACAAGATCAAGCAGGGTTTTAATAGGATGGCCTGGTCTGCTATCAGCCTGGAGACCGAGGGATCCAAACGACTTGGGCCAGTAACCTCCTGCCACTGTAGCTCTCTAGTGTCTTGCTCTCACTCTGCAGAGGTCCTTCTTTTCCTACCTTTAGATGGCCGAATTCCCTCTGCACAGCAGGCTTCTTTTCCTACCTGTAATAAAGGTAAAAACTCACTACCCTTTTCTGTGTCTGGTCCATATCTTTCTTTGGGACAATAAGAACGTAGAAAGAATCCCTGGGAAGAATTTACAAGCCCCCAGAACCTGATAAAAATACCACAAAAATTAAAAATAAAAGTAAATATTGTCTATCGTCCTGATATGCAATTTACAAAAACTCCCCTGCAGTAATTAAATCAGGCGTTCACAACACATTGCCACATGGACAGTATGTTACCTCATCAACCTTCATGGAGTTTTTGTGAGGTGAGTCCTTTTTGGGTGCAGCATAGACTCTGAAGGTGAGCAAGCTCAGGCTGGCCGGGCCCACAGATTTCTGAAGTACCTGAATATAGAAGCAATCAAAACAAGTGAGTATTCATTTTCTCAGCAGCCACAGAACTTCTTCCAAAGTAACCCACATCTTAGGCCATAGAGCATGCTCACATAATCAAATGACCATGGAAGCACAACACAACAGAACGATGGGCCACAATGAAAGCAGCTCTAAGTGGGAAGGTTATAGCTATTTGTGAACAGAAAAATAGAGTAATCCCAAATAGGTAACCTTGTGATACACAATCCAAATCTGAAACTAATAGAAAAGAAATTATGAAGATCGGAGGAAATTGTTGGTTCTTTGAAAGACTGGGTAGGGGATCTGAGGATGGGGGAGACAGAAGCAAGGGAGAGGAAGGGAAAGTAGAAAGGACCAAGATGTGACATGTGGATGTACCAGTTCCCCACGATAAGCGCACTTACTCTGTGTCACAAAAATACACTAATAAAATAGTGCAGAGACCGTGAGCACATTCGACCTCAGCATTTCCTGCCCTGAAATGCTTTGGAAGCCGGAACCCAAAATACATGTCCTTGCAAACTTCCAATTTCAGGTCAGCTGTATCTTAATTTCCAAACGACAACAGTTGCTAAGTTTTTCTACCTATCTCTGCATGTAAAAAGATATACACAGCTGAATATAGACACCAATATCTATATCTATATATTCTTTTTAAAAACCTTTGGATGCTACTTTCCCTCAGACCTGCCCCTTTCTCTACTTCTCTCACGAATGGTGATGACCTCATCAGAAACTCTGAGGTTTAAGATGTATTCTTAGCAACTTTCAATATACTGCTATTAACTATAATCACTAGGCTGTACAGTTGATCTCTTGCACTTATTCTTCCTAACAGAAAAGTTTGTTCTCCTTTTCCTTTTTTTTTTCGTGTTTTGAGATAGGGTTTCTCGATGTAGCCCAGGTTGGTGATCCCGCCCCCATGACAGAGATGCAGGTGTTGGCCGCCGCACCTGACTGCCTGAAGACTTCTAGCCTTTGACCACCAACTCCTCAGTCCTCACCGCAGCCCCTAGGAGCCACCATTCTGTTATCTGCTTCGAGGAGTTCAACAGTTCTACTTCCACAAAGTGGTGAGCACATGCAGTGATGCACACGTTCATTAGCTCAACAAAGCCACCGCACAATGTACACATATTCGCAAACATGTCCTGCAGCACTGGTGATCAAGTCCAGGGCTGCACGCATGCTGGACATGCTCTCTACCACTGAGCATGTCCCCAGCCCAGACATCGCTGTGCAAATTTTATTTGCCCATTTAATTTATCAGTAATCAAAGAAATAGTGGTCGTCTTCACTGCCGCTGCATCCTGCCAGGCACTGTGTCCCGCTAACTCTGCCTATTTAACATTCCCATTGTAGCTGGTCCTCCTAAGGCCCATGTTTCCTTTTTGGATTCTTATAGCAGCATTTAATTGGTCACCTGCCCTCCAAGGACTCCAACCTCCACAGTAGAAAGACTGACCTTTCTAAACTACAACCCTGAGACCCAGTCCTAGCCCAGGTCCAGTGAGTGTGCGGAGAGATTCCTGCTACCCTGCGCCGGCGGGACCAGTCACAGCCCAGGCGCAGCGTGGGCCAGACCCTCTCCCAGCCCCTTGGGCCGGCCCCACCACTCTGCAGTGCCTCCCCCACCCCGCCCGCCGAGTAGGAATTTTGCCCCGTCCCGGAGACCCAGACCCAGTCCTAGTCCAGGTCCCGTGAGTGTGTGCGGAGAGCTTCCTCTTCCCCCTACTCCACCTTGCCTGCTTCAGGCACAACTCAGGCCTGGCATACACGCCTGAGGTGTAATCCTGCAGCTGCAATCCCTGCAGAGAGTGTAGAGGATAGATCCAACCAGCTAGTCCAGGAACAGAACATTTTGCCTCAGGGGTACAACAGGTTCACCCTTAAGGGCAGCAGCGGGAAGGAGCTGAGCACAGCAGCCAGACCTAAGCCAGACGCAGCTG
>NW_004524617.1:13674756-13687491 GCF_000260255.1 Octodon degus | reverse complement strand
TTTGCTTATTATTTCTTGCCTATGTCTTGTAATATGAGAAACTACTTTGGCAACAACAACACACAATGTACTAACCATTGTTACTCTCCTAAAATCTTGTTTTGAATAAAAAAAAATCTGCCAAAAAAAAAAAATATTCTCACTCACTTTTTTAGGGCACGGCAAGATCTCGCTATGTGATTCTGGCTGCCCCTACACTCATACTGCTCAGGCTGGTCTCAAACCTGCAATCCTCCTATTTCAGTCTCCCATGTGCTAGGATTACAGGCATGTGCCACCATGCTGAGCTCTTACTTTATCTTTGATTTTGCAGCTCAATTCATTTAGCTTTTAATTTAGCATTTTATTAGATTCTAATTTTCTGTGATTTTTCCCTTTTATCTTGTTTTTCTGGTTGGCTTTAATTTTCTGCAGTACTAGGGACTGATCTAGGGGTGCTCTCTGAATTACATTCCCAGCCCTTTTTTTTGAAACAGGCTCCTGCTAAATTGTCCAAGTTGGCTGCAAAAATGTGATCCTTCTGCCTGAATCTCCCAAGTAGCTGGGACTACAGGTACGCACCACCACACCCAGCTACTGGGTTTTAACATTATTTGAAGCCTATCTACTTTACTGCCAAAACTGTTTGCTTCTTTCTCTTTTCCTATCTTTTCATCCCCACCCCAGGACCTCCAACTCCCATCTTGGCAAGAACTGTGGCCAGCAAGTAGCAGGAAGAAAGTTGGCTTCCTACAGTGGCCTTTTGGCTTTAGCACTAAGAACCCAGAAGACCTAGGAGACCACGACAGGTGCTCCCCAGGGTACGGCCCTCGCAGAAAGCATAAGATTCACCACAGGATTCTCCACCCTGGCCCCACTGACATTCAACCTGGATCATTCTTTGGAGTGGACTGTCTTGCGCACTGAAGGGGAGTTGGTAGCACTCATGGCATCTGCCCATGGGGTGTCAGGAACACCCCTCCTAGCCACTACAGTAAAAATAGCCCGGCATGGTGGCAAGTGCTTGTATTCTAAGTATACAGGAGGTTGAAGCAGGAGGATCGCCATGAATTTGAGGCCAGCCTGGGCTACATACTGAGTTTAAGGCCAGCATGACCTACAGTATGTAGTGAGCTATCAAGATCTTGCCTCAAAAACAAAACAAGATATAGCTGGGAACTTCAGACCAAGGGTCATTCCTAGGAAGGAAGCAGACACACACCTGAGCACAGAAGGACCTGGGTGGTACTGACATGTACAGCAGATGGAAGCACTGGGAGGAGCCTTGGTGAGTGGGCCAGAGATGGGGCTGAGGCTAATGCAATCAATAGCCCCTCCAAAGTCCCCTCGGTGCAACCCTGCCTATCTCAGTGAGTTCCCACCTATGCTGCTCTGAGGGTGAACAGAAGTGTCTAGTTGGCTAGATCAAAGTCAGGCTCACTCTGCAGTGAGTACTCTGCTGCAGACAAGATAGATGAAAAGCTTTGGAGTGCCCCTCCTGGAATGGAGCTGTCTGGGCTCTCAAAGGAAGGACTCCCATGTGTTGGATCTCTCAAATTATTTTTGCTTTGTGTTTTGAGACAAAGTTTCACTGTGTACTTCAGGTGGGCCTTGAAGTCATTATGTAGCTCAGACTGGATATGAATTCATGGCAATCTTCCTGCCTCAGCCTCCCAAGTGCTGGGATTACAGGTATGTACTACCACTCCTGGTTTAGAATTTCACTTCCAAAAAAGGACTTACTGCACACCTACTCCATGTCAGGTATACTACACGTGTGGTCCCTGCCCACAGCCAATTTATCAGCAGCTTCTGAGTTTCTGCATAAAACCTTAGCCCATTAGTATTCTAAGCACAGCTCAGCAGAAGACAGCTTGTCCTTGAGGTCCAGCAGCAAGGGGAAATTCCTGGACACAGCCACAATATATATCTGGGGAAGCCATACAATCAGATCATACCACAAGGCAAACTATTTTTGCTTTGCAATTAAAAGAGTACGGCCCAAAATCTGTAGCTCACTGATCATACTCTGTGTGTCTCCAAACACTTTACAGTCAAAAAAGCTCAAGCTAGGGCCGGCCAGATAGCTCAGTGGACTAAAGCACTTATGCAGGCACAGGAACGGGGAGTTCGATCCCCAGAATACCATGCCAGCCCTGCCCCTGGGATGTGCTGAGACAGTGGTTAAGACTGGGCATGGTGGCGCACCTGTAATCCCAGCACTTGAGAGCAGAATCACAAGTCTTATCTACGTAGTGAGACCCTGTAGACATTGTACTAAATACATTAAAATTTTTTTTTAATTTAACAAAAAAAAAAGCTCGGGGCTGGTGAGATGGCTCAGTGGTCTAAAGCACCTACTTACAACAAGTTTAGCAAAGCACAGGGACCGCGGTTCAATCCCCAGCACCACATGCCAGCCAGCCCCGCCCCCTGGTGGGCTGAGCTGGCCACACACACACACACACACACACATAAATAAAATTAAAAAAAAATCTCCAGCTAAATAAGATTCTCCCAGAATTATTCCAAGATTCTCATCAACACTGCGGCTCCAGTCTGACACCATGCTTTCCTCGTCATTTCCACAGGCCACCCAGTGTAAGCTCTCTCCCATTGCTAAGTGCGGCCCTTTATTCTCCAGCATTTCTGTATCTACACTCTTACTAGAGTTTTCATGTAAACTATGAACCATCTCTTGATGCCCTTCCCCCTTGACAATGATCTAGCTCCCTATTCCTTTTTTTTTTTTTTTTTTTTGCAGTACCAGGGATTGAACTCAGGACCCTGTATTTGCCAGGCAGGTGCTTATTCTACTGAGCTAATTCCCTGTCCTCCTATTTCATATTATCTATCATTTTTTTAAATTCTTTATTTTTGTTCTGGGTTTCTCCTATAAGAAATCATGTGGAAGACTGGGCATGGTAGGAGGCTGTAAAGGCAGATCACTATGAGTACAATCTAGTGAGAGGCCCTGAACACCCTGTACACCCTTCCCTAAAAACAACAAAAAAATTATTTTGTTTTTTTTCCATAATTTTGAGAAACAAATAGCAATGAGACAGATTCAAATCAAATTGGTAGGACAGTTCAATAATTAACACATATACTCTCTTCCTAGTGGTTAATTGCTGTACAAGATGCGGACGTGATATCCTATTTACAAACACTATTAGAACAAATCCCTCTATCATTAAGAGAATGTAACTCTATATCTATCTTAACCATTTTGAATATACAAATACAAAATAGATATTCATCTGTATCCCCTTTTCTGTTTAGTTCCATCATTTGATTAATATAGGTGTGTTAACTCAGCTAAATATTCTAAAAGAGTCCAGTAGTCCATAATAGTATTGGGTCTTCTGCTTCACTGGCAATGTCAGAAATTGTTGACAAGAGTTCCCCTACAGCTCAACATAACACCAGGGCTTTACTTCTTATACTTCGTTTTTATACTTTTCTGCTGGATGGTTAAGACCAAGATAAAGCAAGACCTATGTAGCTTTTGGATCTGATAAGGTCAGTCAAATAACCTCAGGATTTATCCTGAGATCCTATACCTCACATTGTAGAACCTTTGTCAGTGTCGGCCACATGGATGAGTCACAGCCATTGCTTGGCCAATGTGCTCTCTGTGATAGCCTGAGAGAATGTTTTCTCTCCATGTGACTCTCCTTAGGCACACTCTACATCATCGATCACTTTCCTCTTTGGCCCCATAATCTTCTTGATCAGAAAATTTGGGACACTACTGAGTTACATGATGTTATAGTACAAGTTCTCATATGTCCTGAGTCTTAATTGACCTTGGAAGGCTAGGGCCAAAATGTTGGCTTTCCTTGGAGGCCTCCTTTTTCTCTAATTTTGGTCTGCAAACTTAGGTTGTTAACCCTCCAGAAGACAAGCTTATTGTTATTTCCATACAACCTAGGCTGTTAAACTTAACCTCACTATCTGTCTGCATATCAAACATCTTAGGCATAACATGGAACAGGTATTTTTCATCAAGTATTGATATGTTGAACTTTAAGTCCCTGCAGAACATGATGAAAAAACATTTAAAAAATTAAAATATATTTTTAAATAGGCATAAAGAATTATATAATTCTTGTGTTTACACGTAAATCCAGAAATCTAACCATATACAACCTTGAAGCAGGACAGTCCCACGACATTCCTTTTCCTGTCTCCTGCCTTCATTCACCACCCCATTCTTTTTGAACAATCATCTACCCGAGAGACAGCACGGCAGCAACTGGCATGTCACAACAAGCAGCCCGTATTCAGAAGACCAGAATGACAGGCACTCCAAGCATGAATATACTAAGTAAAATAAAATAAAAGGTTTATAAAATTTGGGCTGGGGAGATAGCTCAATAGAATAAGTGCTTGCCTGGCAAGCACAGGATCTGAGTTCAATCCCCGGTACCACAATGAAAGAAAAAGAAATTATGTGGGGTAGGCACAGTTCATGAATTGTTCCCGTCCAGTTCCACATGTGTAAACCAGATAAACCAGATCCACATGTGTAAATATCATAGTCTCCCTAGTGTAATAACTCAAAAGAAGAAATAAAAATACAAAACTATAACACAATTAAAAGGAATGTAAGAACTTGAGGATTAGACAACGAAGAGAGGGCAAGGAGAAAAGCTAGGAAACACAGCATGTGCAAAGCCATACATTTATATGCACAAGATGGCTAAGGCAATGAGCCTGAGAATCTCCATCAGGTTTCTGAAACTAGCAGTTAATTGGTAGGATTCTCACCCTAACTAACTATATATGCTGATACCTGTGAACTAAGCAACTGCACTGAAGATAGCAATGTGTAATATTAGGGCCATGCGTGGAATGCCTGTCATTCTGGTCTTCTAAAAGTGTATTGTTTCTAATTTCATATCAATTACTGATATACTCTCAAGTAAATGTTTGTTTAAAAAAAAGGTAGCAAATGAAAACAAGAGACAAGAAAAAAATGTCGTAAGATTGTGCTGCTACAATGTTGGATATGGTTAGATTTCTAAATTTCTGTGTAAAAAATTGTGTTTCTTTTCTTTTTACTTTTTTTCACATTCTGGATAGATTAAAGTTTAGCATATCAATGACTGATGGAAAAATACCTGTTCCATGTTATATCTAAGGCATTTGATACTCAGACAAATACTGATGTTAAGCTCAACAGCCTATGTTTTAGGGTAATAATATTAAGCTTCTCTTCTGGAGGGTTAACAACTTAAGTTTGCAGACCAAAAAATTAGAGAAAAAGAAGGGCTACAAGGATAGCCAACATTTTGGCCCTAGCCCTTCAAGGTCAGTAAGGACTCAGGACATAAGAGAACCTGTGCTGTAACATCTTGTAACTCAGTTGTGGCCAAAATTTTTTGATCAAGGAGATTATGGGGCCACAGAGGAAAGTGATCAACAATGTAGAGTGTGTCTAAGGGGAGTCACATGGAGAGAAAACATTCTCTCAGGCTTTCACAGAGAGCAAATTGGTCAGACAATGGCCATGTCATCCACATGGATGACACTGAAAGAAGATCTACAAACTCATGTACAGGGTTTTGGGGTAAGTCCTGAGGGGATTTGACTGACCTTGTCAGATACAATAGTTACATTTTTGTTATATAGGTCTTGCTTCATCTTGGTCTTAACCATCCAGCAGAGAAGTATAAAAACGAGGTATAAAAAGGCAAAGCCATATTAATATGCTGAGCTGTAAAAGGCTCAAGTCAACAACTTCTGATATTACCAGTCCTGTGGATTACCCACTACTATTATGGACTACTGGATATATTGGATTACTCTGCTGAATTCATGCACCTACAATATATGAATGACAATGGAATACCCATCTCTGACAAAAGTAAACAAAAAAGAGGGATATAAATGAAGGTTCATTTTGTAGTGACAAAAAAATACATATATACCTCTATATACAAAATAGCATAGATATACAGCTACTTTCTCTTAGTTCAATGAGAAGAAAGTTTTGACTTAATAGTGTTTAGACAAGATATCATGTCTGCAACTTATACTATGAATAACTACTACAAAGACAATATGCAATGTATTAATTATTGTAACTGTCCTACTAACCTGTTTTGAAACTGTCTCATTGTTACATATATATATATATATATATATATATATATATATATATATATATTTAAAAAACAAACTATATTCCAGACAGTGAAAAAAAAAAAAAGAAAGAAAGAAATCCTGTGATATTTACACTTGTGTATCTGCGTTACTTCACACCACGGTCCCAAGGTGCATCCACGTCCCACATCCTTCCTTATGGTGGAGCAGCACTCCACTGTGTGTAAACAGCACATTTTCTTTATGCATTCATCTGTTGATGGACACATGGGCTGCTCCCAAGATTTAGCTATGTGAGTTGTGCTGCTATAAATAGGAAATTAAGAGATGCAGGGAGCACGAAGAGGGGATGAAGAAAGGCATTTCGATGCACTGTGTATGTGGACCAATTCCACACAAGGAA
Organism: Octodon degus; assembly: GCF_000260255.1. NCBI lineage: Eukaryota > Metazoa > Chordata > Mammalia > Rodentia > Octodontidae > Octodon > Octodon degus. Next base: position 13,680,998 of record NW_004524617.1, on the reverse strand, counting down.
TGTAAGCATTATGTACTGCAACATGGACTAGTAAATAAGATGAAAAATAAAATACGGACCGGTTTCCTTTTCAATACAATGTCTCTGCACACAGAGGTGTTGCAGTCACTGGCGAGCATTTGAGGAGCACAGATCCCAGCACCTTCCCTCTGAGAGTCTAATTTGGGAAATCCAAGAAGGGCTCAAGAATCTGTTCCCAAAATACAGCAAGTTTAGAAAAGCCCTGCACTGCAAGCAGATATGTAGGCAACGATTGCTCAAGTTAAGTCACTGTAGCATAAATCCTCACACACATTTATTTTAAAGAAATAAAAATTACCCAAAATCTAAAAAGAAACAGTGTGACTAGCCACCTACTACAGGAAAATATGAGGTTTATTTACATTCAAAGAAAATAGTACTGAACCAAGGGGGGCAGTGCACACCTGTAACCCCAGCACTTGGGAGGCTGAGGCAGAAGGATCACCTTGAGTTCAAAGCTAGCCTGGGCTATGTAGTAAGTTTAAAACCAGCCTGAATTACAGAGTAAGACCTTGTCTCACAGAAACAAAAAAATAAAACATGACTAATTCCCTCTCTCCCATCTTATCTTCTACCTCTCTCCAGGGACAAATTTATTTTACACATAGACTGTGATTAGAAACAGTAACACCCTCAGCAAGCTGGGGAGTGACAAGCGGGTCTGCAGGGAGGGCACCTAGAGTGCCCTTGGCACACTGGCATGGTTAGTTTGTTGAAATTCCCTTACGGGGTGGGGGTGTAGCCCAGGTCCTGTGCCCTTGCTAAGTGTAAGAGGCCCCGTATTTGAACCTGAGCACATCAAAGAAAAAAAAAATATCTGTCATTGGGCCAGGGAGATAGCACAAGGACCCGTGTTCAATCCCCTGGTACCGCATACCATGCTGGCCCCGAGCTGAGCTGGCTACTGAAACCAGGCATGGTGGCGCACACCTGTAATCCAGCACTGGGTAGGTTGAGACAGGAGGATCACTACAAGTCTCAGCTGTGTAGTGAGACCCTGTACAAAATACATACATACATGTTATTTTTTTAATTTAAAAAAAGAAAAAAAAATCCCTCATGATGCATGAGTATGCTATGCTTCAACACAACATCAAAAAAGATAAACTAATTGGCTTTCTTCTCTGCCTTTCAATACTCAAATGTACCTAAAGCTGTTCTGCCCAATGCTGCCTATGGTCTCCCAATTGCCAAGGCCCTGGGATAGCAGCCATTCAGTGTCCATCCTCTTCAAACTTCTCTTAACTTCCAGAATTCTACACTAGGCGCTTCTTGCTCTCCTTCTTCTCCACAGCGCCCAAGGTGGACAAAATCCTGTCCTCTTCCGACTCCATTCGGAAGTGTCTGAAACCATAGCCCCAGCCCTGCCCGAGGCCTCAGGTATGTACAGCTCACGCCCCATGAAATCTCTGGCAGGCCTCTTAACTGCTCCTTCACACAGGACACAGTCAAAAGGGACCCTTTGAGAGGCAGAGGTAGGAGGGTTGTTGCAAGTTCGAGATCAGCCTGGACTACAAATTGAGCTTGAGGCCAGCCTGAACTGCATAGTGAGACACTGTCTCAAGCAAAACAGAAATAAAACAAATCCAAAAAAAGGGACCAATTAGTCGGGTAACTGGCAGAATGCATTTATTACAAACAAAACAAAAATCACATATATACAGCATCACAACTGTGAATATATCAAATTATATAAAAGTGTACACATTAGACAGGCATGGTAATGCACACCTCTGATTCCACCACACTGGGAGGCTGAGGTGGGAGGATTGTAAATTCAAGCCTAGCCCGGGCAACTTAGCAATACCCTGCCCCAAAATATAAAAGAGGGTTGGGGATGTTGGCTCAGTGCAGAGGCCATAGGTTCAATCCCCAACAACAACAAAATATACAAAGTGCACAATATGCTTTGAACTTATCTTTCTCTAAAAACCTATTTTTCTCTGAGCTTCCCTACCTCATTTAATGGTCCCCTAAGCCACACAAAGAACACCATCAAAGCAACTCTTTAAACAAACAATGAACATAGATTTCAAAGCAATAAAGCCAGGGAAGATAGCTCAGTAGAATAAGTGTTTGCCTGGCAAGCTAGATTTAAAAAAATCCTTCTCAACTTTTAAGACCCACTCCATGAGAGGGGAACCTGTCTCTGCAGGCACTAGGTAAGACCCCAGTGCTGGGAGCCCAAGGACTAATGACAGACCAGGCTGGTGGCAATGGCCCCAGGAACAACCCATGGCTATGCTGAACTGCAAAAGCAATGTGAGACTCCTTCCAATGTAGTGTCCACCATAGTGCCACAGAGTGTTTAATCAGACACCATTTTGAGAAGGGGCTTTGGCCAGCTGTGGAGGTGCATGCCTGTAGTCCTAGCATTTGGGAGGCTGAGGCAGGATAGCTGTCAGTTTGAGGGCAACCTGGGCCACATTGTGAGCCCAAGGCCAGCCTGAATTGCATAGTGAGACCCTGTCTCAAAAAGACAAAAAAAAAGGGGGGGGGATTGATTTATCTAAGACTGAGACAGAAAAACTACAAAACAACTTCATTTCAGTATCCCACTATAGGCTCCCACAGTGACTGGGCGAGAGAGCCGAAGGAGACAACTGAGACAGGGAGTGGTCTAGACACAGATGCCCTGAGAGGCTTCAGCCCGTGGGGGAAGGATACTACCACGGCCTCCGTGGTGCGAAACCCGGGCTGGTTCGTGCTGCGCTCAGGAACGGCTGGGGCTGACAACTGAGGACAGCAGGCTACTTGACCCTTCCCCTGCTGCCTATATCGTGCACAGATCACAGGTCTGATCACTTTCCCCGTCTAGCAGAGTGAACAAAAACACCACTTGCCTTAGATGGTTGCCACAGAGTAGGGTGACAGAACAGAGCAGACTCCAGAAGGAGGAGGCACCTCACAAACTCACAAATCATAAACCATGACTTGCTGGAGTCTAACACTGTGGACTCTGGCTTGAATGCTGTTTGCTTTTAGAGCAAGAAACACTCAACTTGAAGCTCTCTGAGGTTTATGTTGAGAGGTCTGCTGTAATTCAAATTGGTTTAATTTTTTTAATCACTTTTCTTATTGGTAATTTTAATATGCATAATGATAACATTCATCATAAAAAATTTGTACCTGATAGATCTTGTTGCCGCTTTTTTCCCCATTGTTCTCTCCTCCTTTCAACCCCTTTTCCTTTACTTATGAAAGCTTTTTTTCTCTTTTCTTCTATTTTTTTCTTCTCCATTCTTTCCTTTCTCCCTCTCTCCCTGTTTCCATTTTTTTTTATGTATTTGGTACAGGGTCAGGGTCTCATTAGGCAGCTCAGGATCATAGTGATCCTCCTGCTTTCAGCCTCCCCAGCGCTGGAATTACTGGCATGTGCCACCACGCCCAGACTCAGTAGCCAGTTCAGCACACCCAGGGGCGGGTCTGGCGGGTCTGACGATGCTGGGAATCAAACCCTGGCCCCTGTGCTTGCCTAAGCAGGCGCTTAGTCCACTGAGCTATCTCACCGGCCCCTTGTTTCCATTCTTATTTGAACATTTTCTCCCCATTTCTCAATAACTATTATATATTTTATATATAATATAAAATTATATATTTTAAATACATTCACTAGAAGATAGCCTCTTTAATAAATGGTGCTGGAAAACCAGCTCTCCATATACTGAAGCATTAAGTTAGATCCATATCTCTCACCATGCACTACATTAAAATTGAAATGTATCAAAGATCTAAATATTAAAACAGAAACACTAAGTCTATTGGAAGAGAGAATAGGTAGAACTACTGAAAACACTGGTGTGCAAAGATTTTATGAACAAAACCTCAGTCACACTGGAACTATCACAAAGAATCAACAACTGGGATCTCATCTTATTAAAGTTTGCACAGCAAGGGAAACCACTAAAGGAGCAAAGAGACAACCCAGTGTGAAAGAAAATGTTTTCCAGCTGTCTGTCAGAAGGACTACTACCTAGAATATATAAAGAACTCAAAATAAAATCTAAATTTAAAGTCTCAATCCAACAATGGTCATCTGAAATGAACAGACACTTCTCAGATGAACAAGTAGAAATAGTAAATAAATATATGAAAAAATGTTCAATAAATATCCCTGGTTATTCAGGAAGTACAAATTAAAACAACACAGAGATTCTATCTCACCCCAGAAAGAATGGTTATTATCAAGAAATCAAACAATAACAAATGCTGGTGGGGCTGTGGGGAAAAAGGAACCAAGGCCCTGTTGGTGGGAGTGTAGACTGGTACAACCAGTGTGGGAATCAATATGGAGAGTCCCCAAAAACTAAAATGAGAAGTTCTACTTGACCCACCTATTCCTCTTCTTGGCATCTTCCCAAAAGAATTAAAAGCATCATACCACAGCGATATATGCACACCCATGTTTACAGCAACACAGTTTATCATAGCTAAATCTTGGAAACAGCCCAAATGCCCATCAAGTGATGAATAGAAAAAGATGTGGTTTTTTAATACAGTGGAGTACTACTCTGCCATAAAGAAGAATAAGTTTGAGACATTTGTAGCTAAATGGATGCATCTTGAAACTATACTCCTTTTTTTGTAGCTTGGGCTCGTAGTGATCCTCCTGTTTTCTGCCTCCCCATGGCTGGGATTACAGACATGCGCCACCACACCCAGACTCCTTCACTGGCTCAGCGCACCCAGGGGTAGGGCCAGCACGGCATCCTGTGCCAGGGATCAAAGCCTGGCCCCTGCGCTTCCTTAAGCAAGTGCTTAGTCCGCTGAGCTACACCACTGGCCCTTGAAACTATACTCTTAAGTAGAACAAACTGGATACACATGTTTAAATATTGCATTGTTCCTCTGGTATGAGAAACCAAAATTGTAAATAAAGACCAAAATGTGTAACAGATATTGGGAAATGGAGAGACAATGTTCAAATGAGAAGAGGAACAAGGGAGGAGAGAGAGAGAAAGGATAGAAGGGAGAATAAAAAGTAATAGAAGGAAAAAATAGAAGCAAAGCTTTTGTAAATAAAAGAAGGGGTTCAAGAGAGGGGACAGCAATAGGAAAAAAGAAACAGTAAGATATATCATATACAGATATATATTTCTTATGATGAATGCTATCATTATGTATATCTAAAATGTACCAATAAGAATTGAGATTTAAAAAAAGAAAAGTAAACTAATTTGAATTAAAGCAGATTTCTCAACATAAACCATAAGTGTTCAAAAAGCTTGGAGTTCAATGTTTCAAGCTCTAAAAGAAAAAAACTTTCAAGCTGGGCATGGTGGCACATAATTATAATTCCAGTACTTACTAGGCTGAGGAATAAGGATTACAGTGAGTTTAAGGCCTGTCTCAGCTACATAGTGACTCCGAGGTCAGCCTAAATTAGATAACAAGACCTTGTCTAAAAACAAATGAAAACAACCTTCAACAGTCTTATTTATATATCCTCAAAAAGTATCATTCAAAACTGATGGAGAAGTAAGGCATTTCCAAGACAAAGATGCCCAAATTTGTGCCTAGATTCCCCCAAAGCCTCATGCAGTCATAGGTGGGGCTTGTCAGAGGTGGCTGGACCTAGAATGTATGATGCTGGGATTAAGTGTGCTGCTGGGATGGAGAGTGTGTGATTATAAATCAGTCCACTGATTGGTTTGGCATAATTCTGGGTATGCATAATGGGAAGACCCACCCTGGGGTTGAGTGCTACCTACCCTAAAAGTGTACAGCCTGAAGGATAGCCAACATTTTGGCCCTAGCCCTTCAAGGTCAGTGAGAACTCAGGACATAAAAGAATCTATGCTATAACATCCTGTAACTCAGTGGTGTCCCAAGGAAAGTGATCAATGATGAAGAGTGTGCCTAAGGAGAGTCACATGGACAGAAAACATTCTCTCAGGCTTTCACAGAGAGCACATTGGTCAGGCAATGGCCATGTCATCCACATGGATGACACTGAAAGAAGATCTACAAACTCATGTACAGGGTTTCAGGGTAAATCCTGAGGGGATTTGACTGATCTTGTCAAATACAAAAGTTACATTTTTTGTTATATAGGTCTTGCTTCATCTTGGTCTTAACCATCCAGCAGAAAAGTATAAAAACAGGGTATAAAAAGTAAAGCCCTGGGGCTGGAGAGATGGCTCAGTGGTCTAAAGCACCTACTTAGAACAAGCTTGGCAAGGCATCAGGGACCGCGGTTCAATCCCCCAGCACCACATGCC
>NW_004524617.1:13673323-13674640 GCF_000260255.1 Octodon degus | reverse complement strand
AAAAATAAAAAAAAAGTAAAGCCCTATTAATACGCGGAGCTGTAAAAGGCTCAAGTCAACAACTTCTGACATTGTCAGTTCTGTGGATAACCCACTACTATTATGGACTACTGGACTATATTGGATTACTTTACTGAATTCACACACCTACAATGGTAGGTGAAATTTGAATGGCAATGAAATACCCATCTCTGACAAAAGTAAACAAAAAAGGGGGACATAAATGGACACATTTTGCAGTGAAAAAAAATATATATATATATGTATATACAAAATAGTTAGCATAGATATACAGCTACTTTCTCTTGGTTCAATGAGAAGAAAGTTTTGAACTAATACTGTTTAGACAAGATATGTCTGCATCTTATACTATGAATAACAACTATGAAGACAACAATATGCAATGTATTAATTATTATAACTGTCCTACTAACCTGTTTTGAAACTGTCTTACTATTTCTTTCTCAATAAAATTAATATAAAAAAATTTTAAAGGGTGTACAGCCTGAATAAAAGATAAGCATCAGAAGCCAGTTATGTTGGTGTAAGCTTGTAATCATAGCACTTGGGAGGCTGACTCAGGAGGACTGCTGTGAGTTTGAGGCCAGCCTGGGCTACAAAATGAGTTGAAGGCATATAGTGAGATCTTATTTCCAAAAAAGAATGACTTATTTGGCTTGTTTATTCCCTTTAAAATGAAAATAAAAGTGTAATGGAAGAAAGAGGACTGCTATCGTAGCTTGCTGCTTGCTACTTCACTGCTGGCTGCCTTCTGCTTGCCCTGCTTTGCCATGGACTATTTCTCCTTGGTAATGCCCCTCTGCCACGCCACCCTGACTTGGAGCCAGCAACTATAAACTGAAATCTCTACAAATTGCAAGCTTACCCAAAAAGAAAAGACAAGGCTATCCACTATTACCACTCTATTCAACAACTGTTCTTATAACATTAGCCAGAGCAATTAGACATGAGAAAGAAGTCAAGGGATATAAATAGAAAAGGAAGAACTTAAATTGTCATTGTTTGCAGATGACATGATCCTTGACATGAAAGATTCAAAACACTCCATCAAAAGACCCCTAGAATTAACAAAATTCAATAGTGTAACAGGATAAGAAGTTAATACACAAACATCAATAGCATTCCTGTACCAATAATAAATAACAAACCAATAATAAACTCAGAAATTAGGGAAATAATATCATTCATAAGAGCATCAAGAGATCGATGACGTAGAGTGTGCCTAAGGAGAGTCACATGGGGAGAAGACACTCTCTCAGGCTTTCACAGAGAGCACATTGGCCAAGCAATGGCCGT
>NW_004524617.1:13626893-13672808 GCF_000260255.1 Octodon degus | reverse complement strand
AAAACTTTGAAAAAAATAAATAAATAAATAAATAAATAAAATTTAAAAAAAAGAGCATCAAGAAAAATTACATACTTCGGAATTATTCTAAAAAGTGAAAGAACTCTACAGTGAAAACTGTAATACTATAAAACCACAGTGACACTAAAAAAGGAGAGGACATGAGAAAACACAATGAGGGCCAGCGAGACAGCTCAGTGGTCTAAAGTGCCTGCTTAGGCAAGCTGATGCAAAGTGCAGGGACTGCGGGTTGATCTCCCGCACCAAATGCTGCACCAACCCTGCCCCCAGGGCAGGCTAAGCCAGCCATACATAAATACATACATACATACATACATACATACTAAAAAATGAAAAAACAGAATGCTAACCTGTATTCCTGGATAAGCAGGAACCAATACTGTCAAAATGACCATACTTCCAAAACTGATATACAGATTTAATATAATCCTCAATCAAAATACCAATAGCACAGAACTAGAGAAAACAATCTTAAAATTCACATAACCATAAGAATCTCAGAATAGCAAAAGCAGCCTTGGGCAACAAGATCAAAGAAGGAGGCACCACAATCTCCAACTTAAATTCATACTACAAAGCTATGAGCCTACCAAAATCAAAATGGCTCAAACTAAATGTTAAAACAGAAACACTTAATCAGCTGGAAGACAGAACAAGTAAAATTCTTGAAAATACCGGCCTAGGGAAGGGCTTTTTTTTTTTAACAGAACCTCAATTGCACAAAAAATACTACCAAGAATCAACAAATCAAATCATATCAAATTAAAAATGCTTCTTCACAGAAAAGAGAGGAGGGGCAGGAAGTGGCAGGGCAAGGTGGGGCTGAGCGAGACAAGGTGAGGTAAAGCAAACCAAGAGATGAACAAAAAACCTACAGAATGGAAAACCAAGTTTTGCCAGCCATTCCTCAGAACACTAATATCTAAAACTATATAGGGCTCAGAAAAATTAGACAGCTCCTTCAAGTAAAATAAAAAACAGGTAATTTAAATGAATACGCTTTCTCAGAAGACAAAATGCAAATGGCCAATAATTACATGAAAAATTGTTCAACATCTGTGGCCATCAGAGAAATGCAAATTAAGAATGAGATCCCGTCTTACTCCAGAAAAAACTATCACCAAAAATCAAATAATAGGGGCCGGGGAGATGGCTCAGCAGAATAAGCGCTTGCCTGGCAAGCGCAAGTACCTGAGTTCCATCTGTGGTTCTGAAAAAAAAAATCAAATAATAAACACTTGCAAGGCTGTGGTGTAAAATGAGTATGTCTACATTGTTCATGAAAATATAAATTACAAAGGAAATTGTACAGAGATACCTCAAAAAATTAAAATTAGAAATTCCATTTGACCTGGCTATTATTTCTAGGTATCTTCCTGAAAGAGTTAAAGACACCATAATACAGTGATCCACGTATTGCACTGATCCATGCATCCTCATGTTCACTGCAGTACATCTCAAAATAGCTACATCCTGGAAGTAGCCTATGTCCATCGAAAGATGAACATATAACAAAATATGGTATTTACACACAATCGAATTTATTTCTCTGCTACAAAAAAAAAAAGGATAAGCTTCAGTCATTTGTAGGAAAATGGATGGACCTTCAGACCATAATGTTAAGCAAAATAAACCATTCACACAATCTTAAACATGTCATAGTTTCTCTTGAAGAACCCAAATACAAATAAAGAGCAAAATAAAACACAGAAAATCAGAAGTAAGATAGATCTTCTGCAGATGGTAAGGAGACTGAGAGATGAAGGTAGTGAGAAGGAAGAGAAAAGGGGATTTAAAAAGAAACAAGGGCCGGTGAGAGAGCTCAGCAGGATAAGCACCTGCTTAGGCAAGTGCAGGGACCAGGATTCGATCCCCAGCACCACATGCCACACCGGCCCTGCCCCCAGGTGAACTGGGCCAGCCACCGAGACCAGGCATGGTGGCGCATGCCTGTAATCCCACCGCTGGGGAGGCTGAAAACAGAAGGATCACTATGCGTCTGAGCTGCATTGTGAGACCCTGTACCAAATACACAAACAAAAAGTAAATGTCATTTAAATTTAGATATTCTGCTATTTACAGGAAGAGGCATAATTGTATTATTCCCTCAATGTTATACTGGTTCTTTGATCTTCAATCAACCCTTTCTGCAAGCTTCCATTCCAAAAGCATTTTCCATTTGAAACAAAATACTTTCTAGGGTGGGTGATAGAGTTCAGTGGAAACACTCTGGGCAAGTACTCAACCACAGAGCAATATACCCCAGTTAAAAAAACAAATTTTAAGTTAGTCGTTTTTAGTTGTTCAAGAGATAAAAATATAAAGTGCATTTTTCAAAAAAGGTCTATGAAAATTCACAATACTTTTAAGATTATTCTTGTTCTAAGTAACTAACATAAAACAAATTTTAAAAGCTATGTGAAAAAATTTAGGGTCAAACAAAAATAATGAAAATAGGGCTGGTGAGATGGCTCAGTGGTCTAAAGCACCTACTTAGAACAAGCTAAGCTAAACAAAGCACAGGGACCGCGGTTCAATCCCCCAGCACCACATGCCAGCCAGCCCCGCCCCCTGGTGGGCTGAGCTGACCACACACACACAAAATAAATAAATAAATATTTTTTAAAAAAGAGGAAAAAAAATGAAAATAATGATTTCATCCAAGTCAGGCCAAATTGGTATCCCTAAGGATACATTACTAATGTGCTGTAAATTAAAGTTAAAAATAAAGAAAAATATTTTAAATGAGCCCATAATTTTTGAAACAGCAAAACAGAGAATACCCTCTCCATATAGGTACAAATTCTCTATGATTAATGTGATCATTACATATATCTCTAATGAACCAATAAAATTTGATTAAATAAATAAATATAATGTTATTCTTGTTAAAAATAAATAAAAATAAAAGGTCTGAGGAAATAGCTCAGCAGCATAAGTGCCTACCTGGCAAGCACAGGGTCCTGAGTTTATCCCCAGTACCAAAACAAAATTAAAATAAAAGCTTGAAAAAAGAGAATAGCCTTCCAATAAGGAGCACACAGCAGGTCCTACATTTTACATGGCTGACCTCCCCGCCCCTCCCTGCCCCGCACCCCACTCCACTCTTGTCCCTTCCCCTCCTTGTTTTCAGGGCCAAGGTTCAAACCCAGGGCCTCATACACATAGGCAAGGGTGCGCTACCACTGAGCTGCACCCTCAGGCCTAGGGGGCATCTCTCCTGGGAGGACATCAGTACAAAATGACAGAAGCTCTCAGGGAAGGGGATCGCAGGGCCACAGGCAATGGGACCCTGACCACTAACTATAGTATTTTTACTTTTTGCAAGGAAAAAGTATTTCAGTATTACCTACAAACTTTGAAAAATAGGCATTTTCTCTTCAAAATAATAAATGTGACAAATCATATGTGGAGTCAGAATGGACTGCAAGCATTCACACAGCAAATCAGGAAGGAAAATTTACCTTTAATGTAAGCATATGATTTCTACTTCGAAACACCTTCAGATCAAAATTTAAGCCTATGTGAAAATCAGTCTCAGTGTATTTAAAATAGGAGTGGCCTGTCTGCCTGTAATCCCACTCTAGGAGGCTAAGGCAGGAGGACTGCAAGTTTAAGCCCATCCTGCACAATTTAGCCATTTAATAAGGACTTGTATCAGAAAAAGAAAAGAAAAAAAGCTGTGGGTGTACTTCAGTGTGAAGATTCTGGGTTCAAAAGATGTTAATAATGGTTGTCTATGAGCAGTACTGCTCTAGACAGCTAAGTTAGGCAGAAATATTATAGGCAGTCAGACAGGGCTAGGCCTCAAGGGGGTCAGTGCAAGGATGAGAACACATCCCAACTATGGCTGGAGGGACATCTGTCAAACACCAGGCCTCATGACCAGGCCTGCATGCCTCCCTGAGGGATAAGCAATAACTTGAATATTACACTATGAGTGTATCACTGGTGCAATAAAGTCTAAATAGACATCAGTCACCCAGGTAGTGACCAGGACCTCTTGATCCATCCCCTCCTAAAATGGTCTCTGTTCTTTCCACGTATACTTGCTACATGACTTATTTCCCCATTGGATCAATATTACTAAGTGGTTAAAGTTGTAATCTTATTGGTTGATCATAGTGTTGACCCATGTTGTACCCACCTCGTGATTGTGATCTATAAAACTTCCTTTGAGAAGTGAACTCCTTGACAACCCACTTTTGGGTCTCTTCCTGTCTCTCAAGAGCTATCTCAAATTTTTTCTGCTCTTAGCCCCCATTATTCCTTAGAGTTTATTCTTTGATTTTGGGGAACATACACTCGGTGTATCTGACATCTAGCAAGTTGGAAATTATATTATTTCCCTGTATCAATAGTATTAAGGGTGACTCTTTTTTATTTTGCTTTTTGTGGGCTGATGCTGGTACTAGAGATTGAACCCAAGCCTTCTGCACTGAGCTACACTCTCAGCTGTTTTTTTTTAATTTTGAGATAGGGTCTCACTAAAGCCCTAAGTGGTCCAGGTTGGGCTACAATTTGTGATCTTCCTGCCTCAGTCTCTAAGAGTTCTAGGATTACAGACATGTGCCGCTGCAACCAGATATAAAGGTGACATTTTAGTATTATTTGTATGTCCTGAAGTATTTACAATGAATATTGATTTGTTTTATAATACATAAAGAACAAACATGGCTGGTTCCTGAGAACATTCTAAGCATTTCCCAGAAAATATGACAACACTAAATGAAAAACCTTAAAATGTTTTTATCAGTGATAATATTTTTAGATAAATAGAATCAATGAGGGGCTGGTGAGATGGCTCAGTGGTCTAAAGCACCTACTTAGAACAAGCTTGGCCAAAGCAGAGGGACCACGGTTCGATCCCCCAGCACCACATGCCAGCCAGCCCCGCCCCCTGGTGGGCTGAGCTGGCCACACACACACACACACACACACACAAATAAATAAATGTTTAAAAATAAATAAATAAATAAAATGTACCAATGATTTAAAAAAAAACTAAAAAAAAATAGAATCAATGATAAGAGTTTTGAGCTTAAATATATTGAGAGGATAATTAGATCTATACTCTCAAAATGACTCAACAGGCACTCATCTGGATGAATAAATTTGGAAACTATCATATTTATGAACAACAATAGAAACCATATTCCAACTGACTCAACTGAAATTATTATAAAACCAATGTTTCAAAAGTTCAGACTTGATAAATAACAGTTCTTGTTTAAAACTGTTTTCCCACTATGACAAAATCAACTATTTTATGAGAAACTTTCAATTCTGCACTTCAGGGTGACTGATATTTTCTAGTTCTTCCTCATTCATCTGAACAGACTACAATCTGAAAAGATAAGCAAAAAAAAAACCAAAACCATGAGGCTGTTTTCAAGATTAATATTATCTTTGTCTCACAGAAAATCAGGTTCTATTTTATCTTTGGAGGGCAGAATTCACCATAAATTTAAGCCAACAAAACAAAGAAAATATATTTCATTTGAGGCTGTTTCATTTCCCATTCTTTAAAACTAGCTATCAATTTCTGTACAATTTATGTAGAAAAATAATAAACTTGTGAGATAAACAGGAAAGAAAGCTCGGGGCCAAGGAATGACGTAATTGTTCATTTCAGCAGGTTTTGAGTCATGCAGTTGAGCTGTAATGGTTTCAGGGACTTGGAACTCAGAGGATATGTAATTTACCAGGCTCCAAAATTATTCTGAACTTCCTCCTCCAGACAGAAATTGATTGTTGCTTTTCTAAAACTTCAAAATCTACCTTTTTTCCCCAAGAAATAGAAGGAGATAGGGAGAAAGGGGATGCAAAAGGGAAAAAGTATTAAGATGTGTCACATCCATGAGAACCAACTCCCCAAAATGAATGTTGTTATGTAATACAAACATATACTAATAAAACTTTTAAAATATATCTGTTTTTCTCTCTTAATACTGCACCCTAAGATCCACTCAGTCTTTTTTGAGTCAAGGGAGTACAGGAAGGAAAAAAATTATAGGGGAAGTTACTTCAAGTCTTGCTTTTTAAATGCATTTGTACTTTCAAGCAACTGAAAATAACATACACAGTTTAACCGGAAGAGCTCGCCATCCAAGTGAAATGTATTTAGACCCAGGTTTCATTTCCTAATAGAGCAGCACAGGCAGGCAACTCTTGCCTCTGGGCAAAATTGCCCTCCACTTCCCCTCAGCTATTCATGTGCTTTTCTTCTTTAAGGAAAAGGAAACTTAAAAGGGTTTTTTTGACCGAAGATCACTCAGTTCAGCAGACAATAATCTGTATTCATCATGAGAAATCTCTGCAAAAATAAGTAATACAAAACAAGAAAAATAAGTACCCGGACTATGTACAGCAACCTTAGCGGAGCTCCCAACCCATGTGACTACACAAACAAGCTCAAGGTCAGTATTTGCCAAGTGACGTAAGCCACAAGCAGGCAATGTGGGAAGCCTGCCGAGTGCTCCCGTCACTTTTTGCTTGCTTACTCACCAGTCTGCTCTGTGTGCTAACGCTGCACCTGGGCCGGTCCCTCCAAATGCTAAGGGGATGCGTTCCAGTCGGCACAAGGACAAACACATGTGACTGCACAAGACTGAAGTTTGTAGAGTTGAGAAAAAGTTTTTTTTTTAAAAAAAAAAAAAGCACCTTTATTATTTTCTTAAATCCTCGTGAAAAAGACGGTTCAAAGGAATAAACAGATGTAAAACTATGTACTGAGTATTTCTCCCAGCCAGGCCACTGAACTTGCACTTGCCAATCTACGTCTAGCTTCCAGAGGGAGCTCCTCAGCCCACTGGAACCAAACAAAAGAGTCCTTAGACAAGAGTCAGAGTGGGCTTTGAATAAAACATACTGCCCTGCTTCAGAGTCTGAACAAAACTGGCAGACAAAGGACAACTGTACTTAAAGTCTCTTTAAAACAGAATTCACTCAAAACACGACTGTACTATCCACACTGCAGAAAGCTGTACATAAAAAGACAAACACTCCAAACTATAGGCGCCCAGCATTTTGAAAATTCTATGATCCTTGCTCTAATTTCTTGCTTCTCCAACTTGCAGTGAACAATGAGCATGAGCTTAAAAAGCATCACATTAAGAAACCGGCACTATTGAAGTTCTCCAATAAGGGGGCTTGCCAGTTAGCTCAGTTGTTTAAAGCACTTGCTTGGGCAAACTGAAGTCAGGCACAGGGGACCGCGGTCTGATCTCCAGCTCCACAAGCAACACCAGACCCGCCCTTAAGGCAGCCTAAGCTAGCCCCCCCAAAAAAAAACTTTCTTCAATAAAAATGGCATGCAGCTGTAGGGGCAGGAGCCCGGTGGGCAGGGAAAGAGAGGGCAGGGAAAGGCCCTCCCATGAGCTTTATTAAGGTTAATAAGGAAAGCAGTTTCTGCCTTCACAGGTAGACTCTGAAGTTACAATAATTAGAAAGACAAAGGAGGGAACAACCAGCTAGACTGCAGAGGTGCCAGGCAACACCACTACCAGGAGAGCCCACTCCCCTCACCCACCTGACAAAACGCGGGGGCAGTAAGAGGCAGCCACCTGAGGGCTCTAATTCAACATGTAAGACACAAATGTACACATGCCCATGCACGTGCACAGGTATGTATGTTCTCACTTCAACACCAGTATAGTACGGTACCAGGAATACACACGCACACAGGGCCCTTTACTTAGCGTTAAGTAAGCTGCCTTCCTAATAGGCTCTCCCCTTTCACTTATTCATTACAAAGAAGAAACTAGATAGCCAGAAGGCTAGACTAGGACCAAAGACAGTCACGGGAACAGAGCTGAGAGCGACAAATGCACACCAGGAGCTGAGAAAGTCACCGGTCCCCAATGAAAGGCGAGCTCGTGGGTGGTCACAGTAGCTTCTCATCCTCTTCCTTTTTCATGTTTTCCCCCAAATACATTGTCCTTTGTTATACTAAACTTTGCTTTATTTTAGTTCTTTACTGGTGCCGGGTTTAGGATCACTGAGGGCTGTGTTTTCAGCAGTGACGAGCTGTCCACCCCCCCACCCACCCCCGACATCCCAGGGCTATGCCAAAACCAGAAAAAAAGTCAGCCAAAGTAAAAACCAAATTTCAAATTCTAAAATCTCTCATTAGATGGAGATCACTTCTTTCCCTGAAAATAACTATATCCAGTTTCATGTTATATAAACTAACTGTAAAACCCCATTTAAGCATTAATAGAGAAAGTCAACTGAGACAAATGCTTTCAGTTCCTCTATTTAAAAAAAATCTTTGGAAAAAATATTTTTGGGGGCTGGGGAAATAGCTCAGTTGAATAAGTGCTTGCCTGGCAAGTGCAAGGGCCTGAGTTCAATCCCCAGTTCCAAAAAAGAAAATTGGGGGGGCCGGGGAGATGGCTCAGTAGAATAAGAGCTTGCCTGGCAAGCACAAGGGCCTGAGTTCAATCCCTGGTTCCGCAAAAAAAAAAAATCTTTGGCACTCGCCTTTCTTATCAGAGTCAACTTTAAATTTTCTGAAACAGACTTTTGTTGCAGAGATTTCTTCTGCATCTCGATCCTTGCAGAAATTTGAAATGTACCATACAAATACCAAAGTTCGTTCCCTAGCTTCAGAGAAGTTCCAGTCCAGCCTGAAAAGAACATGGGTGTGGAACACACCTAGATACAGGTTACAAATTAAACATTTAGGTCATAAAAGTCTACAGACATGAACAGGCCTCATGGGGTCACAAGCTGATTTATCATAAAAGTGTAGCCAATTATCTATTTTTCACCTCCATTTTGTTTCTTTTGTCTTTCTTTCTTTCTTTCTTTCTTTCTTTCTTTCTTTCTTTTTTGTAGTCAGCTCAGCCTGCCCTTGGGGAGAGTCTGGCACATCACGTGGTGCTGGGGATTGAACCGTGGTCGCTGCACTTCCCTAAGCTTGCCTAAGCAGGCGCTTCAGACAGCACAGCTATCTCGCCGGCCCATTTTGTTTTTGAGCTCCCCATTATTTTAAGACATCATTTATTGATGACTTCCTTCTCTTCCACTGCTAGCTGCAACTAGGAGGCTATTTACATTCTAGCAGATTTTCATCTGCAGCGTCCTGAGCAGAACTCCCTTGCAAATAAGGTGGATTTTTTTCAATAGTGCTGAGCCCTGAGTGCTAACGTGGCACCATAGATCACTTCGATGGATGGATATGATGTAGGAGGCTTAAAAAACACCTTATATTTCTATATTGCTTTGTGGTTCTTCACCCATGTCTCTCATGTGAATCTTCCACCTACCCTGGGAGACAGGTCAGGGGTGACTGCCCCTCTAATGCTACGATCAGGGTCTTGAGAGACCTCATAGTCACTCATCTGGAAACCAGACACAACAGAACTTTTGCCTGTGTACCCACAGCTTCAGGGAAGTCTTTTCTTCCTCTTTGTGGGCTACTGCTTAACTTCTTTTAAGGGTAAAACGGAATGGGGGGAGTACCCAATTAATCCTGCAGTTAAAAAGTGGATTTATGTAAGTAAAAATGTATGCATTGTGATTCCTCAGAATTCCCTCAGAGATACTTAAATTATAAGGGTAAAATATCTTTATTATCTTTCAAAATATGTGGCTTTTAAAATACCATTCAAGAGCCAGGGAGATGGCTCAGTGGAATAAGCACTTCCCTGGCAAGTGCAAGGGCCTGAGTTCAATACCCGGTTCCGCAAAAAAAAAAAAAAAAAATACCATTCAAAGTTGGACGTGCTCCCACACACCTGAAAGGCTGAACGTCAAGAGGCTGAGACAGAAGGAGAACTGTGAGCTCGAGGTTAGCCTCAGCTACATAGTGAGTTCCAAGCCCGAACTGCATAGCAAGACACTATCTTTTAAAAGAAAACCCGGGCTGGTGAGATGGCTCAGTGGTCTAAAGCACCTACTTAGAACAAGCTAAGCTAAGCAAAGCACAGAGACCGCGGTTCAATCCCCCAGCACCACATGCCAGCCAGCCCCGCCCCCTGGTGGGCTGAGCTGGCCACACACACACAAAATAAATAAACAAATAAATAAAAATTTAAAAATAAATAAATAAATAAAAGAAAACCCAAGTAATAATAATAAATAAAATAACAATGTCCATTTTGTATCTGTGTATTCAAAGTGGTTAGGATAGATATATAGTTACATTCTCTTATTGAATAGAGCAATTTGTTCTAATGGTGTTTGTAAATAGGATTTCATGTCCGCATCTTGTACAGCAATTAACCACTAGGAAGAATGTATGCAATGTGTGAATTATTGAAACTGTCCTACCAATTTGAAAAAAAAAAGAAAAGGCAAATATCATTGGCAAGCATGCTAAACTTTTCACAATGTTTTTGGATTCAGAATGGCATTATTAAGGGCAAAAGATGATTAACTCTTGAATTCAAGATGCAGAATTTCATGACAAATCTTTGTATTATCACCTTAGAGACTAAGAGTAGGGACGTCGCCAGGGCAAACTAACAAAAGAAGTAGCATGAAAATATATGAAGTAGAATAAAATTTTTTAATTATTTATTTATTTTTATTTATTACATTTATTTATTGTGTGTGTGTATGTGGCCAGCTCAGCCCACCAGGGGGCGGGGCTGGCTGGCATGTGGTGCTGGGGGATCGAACCGCGGTCCCTGTGCTTTGCCAAGCTTGTTTCAAGTAGGTGCTTTAGACGACTGATCCATCTCTCCAGCCCCTAGAATAAATTTTTTTTTACTTAAAAAAAGGATACATGAATACTCTTTTAATATATGAATGATTTTTCTTTTCCATGTACCATGACAGCCCTCTTCCTCAGTTTATACTAGTAACATATTAGTAACATGGGAAGAGGGCTGGGGAGATAGCTCAGCAGATTAAACACCTGCTTGGCGAGGGTAAGGTCCTGAGTTTGATCCCTGGTACCAAAAAAGAAAAAATAATATGGGAAGAAAATAAATTTCAGGAAGGCAAAGTTCTACAAGCGTCACATCAAGCGCAAAGACCATGTGAGGTAATAATGACCGCGGCCAAGGACACGCTCACTCAGGATCCTCTGAGCGGTAAGTTCTTGATTACATGTCACACCACTACGCCTCAGGAAGGAAGTGACTCAGACCAGTTTTCACGACTCAGACCAGTTTTTGTTCAGCCACCTTCTCTAACACAGGCCTAAAGTACAAGCCTCAGTGAGCAGGGAACCAGGCCCAGTCCCCCCACCTCTGGCCCATGGAAAACCCTAGACCCTTGACTGAACACCTCTCAGTATCCACAGAAACTTCAGTGGACCAGCCAGTTCATAATCAAACTATCAGCTCTCCTCAAACTTAGCTATTTTCTCCACTCTCATCTCAATGACTAGATCTGACAAGCCCTTCACTTTTCCAAGTTAAAGTCTGGACAACTTCTGAATCCTCCTCCTCCCTCTTTTGCCACATCTTAACAACCATCAAGTTTTGAAGCTGAGTATGGTGGTGTGTGCCTATAATCCTAGCACTTGAGAGGCTGAGGGAGGAGGATCTCTGCAAGCTTCAGGCCATCCTGGGCTACATAGTATGACTCCCATCTCAAAAAACCAAAACCAGCCAGTTGTGGTGGCACTGTACACCTGTAATCTCAGCACTCAGGTGACTGAGACAGGAAGATCATTGTGTTCAAGGCCAGCCTGGCTACAAAGTGAGTTCAAGGCCAACCTGAACTGCACAGCAAAACCCTGTCTCAAAAAAAAAAAAAATACCACCAGGTCTTAAAATAAGAACAATACTTTTGGACAGCCCCAAGCCTGCCTACTACCATAATGCCCTGCCGGCCTCCGACAGGATGCCAACTAAACTTCACCAACAACTCACATTTCTTGGGCAATCTGTGCCAGCCACTGGCTAAGCTTTGGGGTATGAGTGAATTTAACCTGTGCCACTAATTGAGGTTGGCGAGTCCTTGTTTTACAGATGAGGCAGCAGCTGAAGGGAACTTCAGCATTTCTTTAAGATAACATGAGGGAGTTCAAGGACTTAGCACTGTACTGAACTCTCTCACTTCTGCTTCCTTGCACAAGATTTTCTTCTCCACCTGGAAGGCCTTTCAAACTTCTCTGCCTGGCTTCAAAGGCTGCCTAAATGTCCACCCTAGAAAGTCTTCTAGCGCAGCCTGCTGGTGTCCTTGCTTCTAAATTCTCAAAGAAGAAAGTCTAGACCTTGCCCTTGGAGATGCTGATGTCCTTGAGCCTCCCAGGTTAATCAGACATGCAGTTGAGTAAGACCCACCACACTGCAATGTACTTTTTACATCTGAGCTGATAATAACAGCACATGAGCTTCTGAAACAAACCTTTCGCAATCACCCCAGGGGGAAATCTATAAATCCTAGAAATTCCTGGGTCCTTCCACAGAACTAAATCAGAACCATGGGCAGGGCCCCGGAAGGGTTTCATGTCCTAAGGTAACTCCGACGGGTGGCCCAGCTGGCGGCTCTCTTTTAGACAAGAACTAGATCACTGACTTTGAACTCACCAGGGCCCAGCGTGGTGCCCAACCCATAAGTGGACAGTGATAACATAAATGTGTGAGGTGAATGCACTCTAGGACAGTGCACCTTGGGACTGGGTGTCACAATATATATTCTATATTCAAACTTCCTGCAACAGTTTAGGGACAAGTGCTTCCCACAACAGAATGCAAACACTGGGAAGCGTCTCAAGTATGATTTTCAATCCACTATTGCCCCCTGCTGATCTAAAGATGAATAGCTAGATCAATACATGGTTAGTTTTAAATTAAATATGCACAGAATTAGTCACACACTTTGTAATTTTTGGCAACACCTACTCTATCAGTTTCTTTGCTCCAAGCTATTAACTCCCAAAGTCAGATCAACCTCCCACTTGCTCCACCCCCTCTGCAGACCTGCGCCACAGGGCTCACAGTGCACTTTCAGAGCCTAACCACAACCCATCTCCACTGAGTTGCCTCAATTCTTGCTTATTCAAAGTGGGGGGAGGCCAGCGCACATCCCTAGCACTCAGCAACTCACTGCCAACTGGACCATCTGAGGCCCCATCCCAGACCTAGTGAATGGGGATGGTTTTGCATAATAATGGGGTTGAATCCAGAGGCTTTATACTGAGCTACAGCCCCAGCTCTATTTTATTCTGAGACAGAATCTTCTTTTATCACTATGTTGCCCAATGTGGGCTCAAAAACTTACAATCCCTCTGTTTCGGCCTCCCAGAGTGTCAGAATCTGGATTTTTTAACAAGAGTCCACACACACTATAAAACTTGATAAGCACTGGCTCCCAACGACTAGACTCACTATTTGATTACAAATACCTGCTGATACTCTCACTATCCTGAAATAAAATTCACCCCCAACACATGAAAACCTCCCCCCAAAGATCTCAGCACAGTGACTTCATGGCAACACAAAGGTGACAAAAGGAGAGGTTCATAAGAATTCTATTTCTGTACATAAATGTTCACCACAACAAAGACATAAAGAACCCTTCTATTTCTACCTACCCTAAGATTCCATTCAGTGAGGAATCACTGGTCTGCCACCACTCCTACTCTTCTCTCCCTACAGTCTCACGGAAAAGAATCTTTCTTCAAGCTGAAAGATTACCTTTGCCAGGATCTGAATGCAGCGCCTCCTACATGCTAGGCAAACACTCTACCACTGAGTTCCACCTACCAGCCAGAATTCACCTTTATAAAACCTCCCTTCTCCACAGCTCCTCCCTAGACCATAAACACTTCCAAATCTACAACAATGTAACAACCATAAAACATTTCCTTCTAGTTACCATATTTTCTCCCTCAACAGTAAACTTTGTGTCTATTTGTTCTTCTCTACCTCACTAATCCATGCCCATCTAATATTCACATCCATCAGTACACATACAAGGATCATGAAAGATCTTCAAAGTGCCCAAATCAATGAAAACGTGTCCAGACTCATCTAGCTGACCTTGAAACGGACATTGTTGGTTGCCTGTTGTCTCATTCATGAATTCATTCTTCTTCGTACGATTAAGGTAGATCCTGTTGAGTCTAAACCAGCCAGGGGGTAGCTTTCCCCTGCCAACTGCTATTTGAACAGGGCAGACACGTGACCTAAATTGGTCCAATTTGCCCCTGAAAGAGGGTATAATCCAACTGTGGGATTTTTGTCCTCCCAGCTTCTCTTGCTCAAGCATGTATGTGCGTACGTGCATGCGTGCATGTGTGCGTGAGAGAAAGGAGAGACAGAGACAGAGACAGAGACAGAGACAGAGACAGAGAAAGCGAGACTGACTGGCAGTTATCTACCTAACTGTAAAGTAAACCAACATTATCATGGAAAGCCAAGACCTGTCTTTGAAGACATAGTTGATCTACCTAAGCAGTATGGGTCTAGAGTCTATCCTGCCTCTGGATTTTGTGAGATCATTTTCTTACTATTCAAGCAATTAGGCTTTCCCAGCCCGAACCATCCTAACATAGCCTGTCTTTCTTAAAACTTTCTTCCCTTGGCTTTCTTTTTTTTTTCTTGTCTCTCCCACAACACTGAGGCTCAAACCTGAGGGCCAACTGCATTCTATTCCACCGAGCTGCACTCCCAGTCCCATCTCACTTGATTTTCTAAGCCTCATTCTTTTCAACTTCTCCATCCCTGGCCTCCCCTCTTCCTTCACCTACCCCTGGCCTCTTGGTGTCCTGCTCACTCAAAGTACACTTTTCCCAGGAGTCATTTCAGAGCACTGTAGCCCTCCCTTGACATATGCAGACCCGGCTCCCCGCCCCCCAATAAATTCCTACCAGTCTTTCAAAACTAAATCTAAATGTCCCCTCTGTGAAGACCACCTTCAAGACCCTAGGGCTCCTTTGCCTTTTTTGTGATATGAAGCTCTTTGGTGAGCCCTCTTCTCAAAAGAATTCATTATGCAGTCTGTTGCATAAATTATCAATGATAGTAAAATACAATTTTTAAAACCCAATCTTCTTTTGAAACAGGCTTTCACTGAATAGTTCAGGCTGGCCTTTAACTCACTATGTAAGCCCAGGATGGCCTCAAATGTGTGGCAATCTTCCTGCCTCAGCCTCCCAAATGCTAGGATTATGTACCACCATGCCCCACAAAATAATCCTTTTTTCAGTACCAGAAATCAAACTCTGGACTTTGCACTTGCCAGGGAGGCATTTGTGCCACTGAGCTATATCCCTGGCCCTTAAAACCAAACCTGTAATAGACAGCGGTGCCTTAGTCAAGAACACTTTTGTTTGTGAACAATTTCATTGGCAAACAGAAGCATTTGGCAAAATTTTGCTTGTGAACTCTGCATTGGATGGCGAACATGAACATGGCCAGCTTTTCCAGGATCACAGAATGAGCTAAGTTTGTGAACCAAGGAAGGCATCTGTGTATGTGCTTTTTTATTAGCCTAGTAAAAAGATCTAGTGTTGGGCTTTCCAACTACCATAATTTTGATGTCATCATGAGCAAAAATGGTATTTCATGAGCACCAATAACTGTACTGCAATATGAAAATGTTTGTGACTTGTACCGGTACTATGACTTTTGTGACTGACAATTATTACTAATACTATGGTTTGTAATCATGGGAGTTTTTTACACTAATCACACCCCCACTGAACCCCACCTCTTCCTATCCATGCCTTATATAATCCTCTACTGCATCAACTCTGGACATGGCTTGACATCAGCATATGTGATGCCAACAGGTGTGGGAGTACACTGGGAGTGCCCTCGTGGAGGCAGATGCACAGTAAAGGAGAAGCACAGTAAAGCCCCCTTTCAGTTAAGCCACCAACTAGATTAAGTCACCAGTAAAACTGTCCACCCAAGCCACGGATTGGAGGAAACAACTAAGCATTATTGTTTTAAGGCACTGGTTTCCAGTGTTTCAGTACCCAGTAATAGATAACTAAAACAGTCATTCATACTGATAACCAAAGAAGTGCTCGATTTCAGTTAGAGACTGGTGAAAATAAAGGTTGTTTCTGCCTAACAGTTTAGGAACCCCAAGCTTTATCTCTACAGACCCTTTAAGGAGGTGAGGACCTAAAGATAAAGGCCCTTATTCAGGGTGAGATCCCACAGCCCTTTCTACTACCACACTATATTACTGGTACCCATATAGTTAAACTAATTTCAGTATATCCCTCTTCATTGTAACCCTAACAGAGCTGAGGTCCCAGGACACAATAGGTGTTTAACACATTTCTTAAATGGATGCAAGTTACAAACAGGATGTTTTAACAATGAAACGGAGTTGCCTGGAAACATTTAAAGGCAAATACTTAGATATAATTTCTAGGGCCTGGGGAGATAGCTCAATAGAATAAGCACTTGCCTGGCAAGCGCAGGGTCCTGAGTACCTCAAAAAATATATATATCATATCTATATACCAAGGACTTTTCCAAATGCTTTACACATACCAACTAAATCCTCACCTTCAAGATGGCATTACCCTAGGTTGACCAACAGGCACAGAGAGGGTAGGTGACTTGTCCAGGGTCACACAGTAAGAAAGTAGCAATACTATAGGAACAGGAAGTCAAGAGTCTGTGTTGATTTTATAGCTTTCACTAATGGGCCCAAAGCACAATGCAGCTTAATGAAATTTTTAAACGTGTAACACAGTTAAGAGACTTCGCTGGGGACCTAACTCAGTGGTAAAGTTCATGCCTTGCAGGGTTCAATCCCTAGCACCACTAAAAGGAGAGATTTCATTAGCAATATTTTATGGACACTGTTATTAAAAACTCGATTTTGTGGATAAATTTTTAGTATATAATTCGGTTTTATGGTTGAAAATATACTTTCCAAAAGAGTAAAACAGTGGTTTTAATGCTAAAATTCAGATTTTCGAAATAGCCTTCACTGTCGAAGCACTTTCCAAGGACACGTGTTTAGGAAATGTAAGGAAAGGATCTCATCCCTAGGAATAATGCTCACCGGGGAAAGTTGGGCAGAGAGCTCCACCCCTCCTCCCGCAGCATTCTCAGGCCACCGGCCGGCCCCACACCCCACAGCGGCTTCTGCGAAGGTGACCCTCCCCCAGCCACGTTCCAGATTCACAAACCTGACTCTGCCAAGCAACCAAAGCCTCAAACACAGTAGAGTCCTGAGCTGACCTCAGCCTACCCACAACCCCAAGAGGGCAACAGCCCAGGAGGTGGGTACTTCGGAGAGAGGCACTTTAACTTTTCAAAGTTTTATTCCTGAGATCAGGACCCAAAAGGCCAACAGCACCCACCCCAAGGTCTCACACCTCCGCCGGGCAGCCACTCTCCCCAAGCAGAGGTGTGAATGAAACGGGATGCCGGGATGTAGCCAGCACGAAGGCGGGAAAAGCCGAGGGGAGAGGCGGACCTGGGCCCCGGAGAGGCCCCACGAGAGCGAGGGGAGGGTGCCGGGCAACCGGGAGGGGGTGATGACAGGTGTGACCGGGCTCTATGCTCTCACCTTGAACATGTCTCTGGCAGCGGCGGCTCCGGCAGGGTCACCCCGGCCTTGGCCCCGCCTACTATAGAAAGACAACTACGGCGGCCCAGTAGGGCCCTGATTGTCCCGACTGCTCGCAGGCTGCGGCGTGGGTGAAGACTGTACCGCCAGTTCGATGTGGTCAAGGCTTAATTCAACCACCCTGAGCAGGAAGCAGCGTAACTCCGATGCAGCGCGTCGCGCCTGGGGCGAGAGGCCAAAACAAGCCCCGCCCCCAGGAGGCCCCGCCCCTGCTATGGTTACTAGGCTGCCGGAAAGCGCCGGCTCCCCGTGGGCGGCACGCGGAGGCGCGAGCGAGGTGGCGACGGGCGCCGTGCTGCGCTGGGAAGCAGCCTCCGCGGCCACGATTGGGCGCCCAGCAACGTGGGCGGGGAGTCATCTGAGCAGAGACGGCCAGACGGGGGCGCTCGACAGCTCTCCGTGTGTTTTACGGACCTCGCCTTTGAATGTCAGCGGTAGGGGCCTGACTTTACGTCACAAAAGGGTTTTGATCTTTACCTTGGGCTGGATGTGTCTCGGGTTTTAAATTTAATTTGCCGGAACAGTTTAAGATTCTTGAGTGTCAATTCCTCACTAGCAATCCCAAGTATTTGTTTCTTAATAGGAGAAGGAATGATGGCAATGATTATTGACAAGAATAGCAAGCACTAGCACATCTCCATGGGCGCAGCTCTGATCTGAGCTCGCTACATATAATCGTCACACAGAAGGTGGGCATCACTTTCGTTCCCAATCTGTAGGTGAAGCAGCTGAAGCACTGTGATGTGAAGACGTTTGTACAGGGCCACACAGCAAGGGTGGGTGAAAGCCGGGAGCCAAGCCCCTGTGGTGAGCCTTTGAAGTTTGTGTGTAGCCTAAACAACCCTGTGCGATTTGGTTTGGTTTGGTTTGGGGTTTTTTGAGATAAGGTCTCCATATGTAGTCCAGCCAGGCTGGCCTTGAGCTCAGTTCGGTAGCTCAGGCTGAACTCCCAGAGATCCTCCTGTCTCAGCCTTCTGAGTGCTAGGCTACCACACCGGCCCACAATTGTTAGACTTATAATGAAGGTGTATTTCCCATTTCTTCCTGTGTGTCCACCCTCACCCCATGGAAGGGAAAGCCCCTTTCCAGTGAAGAGCAGGTGGGTTCTGGGATGTATATACACCAAGAACACACCTGTCCTTGAAGAAGTCAGGCTTTTCCTGTGTGTGTGTGTGTGTTTTAAGGAAGGGCCTACAGGGTGTTCAGGGTCTCACTAGATTGGACTCGTGGTGATCCGCCTGTTTACAGCCTCCCAAGAGCTGGGATTACAGGGGTGGCCACCACACCCGGTCTCAATTGCTGTCTCAGCGCGCCCCGCCCGAGCCAGCGCTGCAGGCCTGGGATCATATCCCCGGCCCCTGCTCCTGCTTGCAGGAGCTTTAATCCGCTGAGGTATTTGGCCGGCCCTCAGGCTTTTCTTTAATTTTTTCTTTTACATAAATAAATGTACTTTCTTAGAAGTTGGGTTTCAAATCACTGAGAAAAACACATCCGGGGGAAACAGGCATTTCAGTGAGAGATTTATCACAGGCTTTGGACTGGAGATGGTTAGAATGTTGGGAACAGCAAGGTACAGCTGTGAGCTGTGAGCGCCAGGCCTGCCTCCAGGATGTTATGAACTGCTTTTTTTCCTTCTCAAAAGAATTGTTTATTCCAAGCCATCTCCACCCCCACCTCTAGGGAGAAATATCCCAATCTGTCCTGTAGCATCATTACACATATAGAACTAAAGCACAGTGATAAATTAGAAGAGGCATTTAGTACTGGGCATGCACCAAGCCCTTCACACTGAGCTCCAACCCCAGCCCTTTTTATTTTTTACTTTGAGACAAGGGTCTCACTAAGTTACTGCCATCCTCTTGCCTCAGCCTCCCAGAGTGATGGGATGACAGGCTTGCACTACCACCCAATGTAGAACAGGAGTTCTTAATTTAGAGGCATGTAAACTCAGATGGGGGAAATAATGACAACTTTGTTTTCATTAACCGCTAACTGAATTTAGTGTTTATTTCAGTTACGGTGTAGGCGACCAACCACAATAGTGGTAGTAGGACCTCCGACTTTGTCATCTGTAGAAAGCGCAGACATTGTCATACCACATTGAGTCATAACAGATGGTTCAAAATATCTTGTTATGCTCATTGTGACTTCAAAAATCCAGGTATTTTAGGTTTCTTATTTTGTTTCAGGTTTCTTGTGCTTTGTTTTCTTGAGACAGGGTTTCACCATGCAGCTCAGGCTGGCCTTAAGCTCACTTTGTAACCCAAGATGGCCTTGAACTCACATTGATCCTCCTGCCTCAGCCTCCCAATTGCTGGAATTATAGCTGTGCACCACCACACCCAGCTCTTGTTTTACTTAATGCATAAGAGCACATATTACTATAATTTTGCTTAAAAAAAACACTTTGAGGATGCAACTAAGAATTTGGGAGTTCCATCCAAATTGAAGTAATACTTCAAAAAATGAAAAGCTAGAGGTGGAACCAAGTGAGTGATGGGACCAAGCCACAGAGAAGTCGAAGGTTTTGCCCAAAGCCTCACAATAGACAAGTATATAAAACCTCTAATTTTGTGGCCAGGCATTCTTGTTGGTGCGTCCCTATAATCCCAGCACTTGGGAGGCTGAGGCAGGAGGATTGGTGCATTGGAGTTCGAAGCCAGCCTGAACTACTTAGTAAAACCCTGTCTCAAAAACAAATAGCTTGGGGTGGGGGAGATGGCTCAGTAGAATAAGTGCTTACCTGGCAAACACAAGGGCCTGAGTTCAATTCCTGGTTCCAAAAAAAAAAACAGCTCAAATGGTATAATTATGTGGATTGTGACCTTAATGGTTTAACTTATGTACTTGCAGATTATCTCGTTATAAGGAAAATGAATCATCCCTCAAAGGCAAAAAGGACTGGTATTCGAAAATCAGATAAGCAAAAAAGCTCAGGAAAAAACCACACACCACGTTTGCCACCGGTTCCAAAGGCAAAGGTGAAACCAACACTACGGTAAGTACCTGTGTTTTCCCTTGTGTCATTTTCTATAACTGGACCGTTTCCACATTTGTCCACATTTACCCAGATCAACTCGAACACTTCTTACATAAATTAAAAGTCCTCTATTTGAAAATTACTTTCAACAGGCATGGTGGCACATGCCTGTTGTGTCAGCACTCAGGAGGCTGAGGCAGAAGGATCTGCGAGTTTGAGGCCAACCCATGTTATAAAGTGAGACCCTGGCTGAAAAAAAAAAGTAAAATTATATAAATACAGTCACTACTTTCAAATTGCATAGGTGTTATAATTGGAGTTGGTAATTACAAAGTATTGTAGCAAACACCTATTTGATTCTGATTCAACCTGGAGAAACCGCTTTGTTATTCATTTTTGTGTTTGAGGAAGAACCAACCAGAGGAGGTAAGTGACTTGCAGAAAGTGAGACAGCTCATCCTGGCACTCACTGAGCTGGAAAGCTCTTTCCACACCTCCGGCCTCTTTTCTGTGCTGTCTGTTTCCGGCCAGCAGTGCTGCTGGGTCCCTCCGCTTGGGGCAGGAGGACAGGAGGCCTTCACCACCTGCATGATCTGCCCATGCGGCGACATCATCGAACGTGGTACACACCTGTCATCCCAGCACTGAGGTAGGCTGAGACAGGTGGATCATAAATAAAAATAAAATAAAATAAAATAAATTGTAAAGGAAACTGGGATGTAGCTTAGTGTGGAGGCCTTGCTTCAACTCCCAATAACACCAAAACAAAACAAGAAGTAGAATAATTGTCTGACCTAAATGGAACAGGGCTGCTCCTAGCGAAGATCTGAAAAGGGCCTTTCTTTTCTAGCTCATAGTCATGAGCCCCAGAAGAGAACTGGGCCGCTCTAACTTCAGCACTTCCACATCCTATTTGTACCACACTAGAGCGAACTGGACAGTGCTTTAAGAACTAACTGAAGGGGCTAGGATATAGCTCAGTAGCACAAGTGCCTGCCTGGCAAGCGCATGGTCCTGAGTTCAATTCCCAGTACCAAAAAAAAAAAAAAAAAAGGACTGAAAATGCCAGGCATGGTGGTACACAGTTTTAATGCCAGCACTTAGGAGGCTGAGGCAGGAGGATCCCTGTGAGTTCAAGGGCAGTCTGCACTACATAGCGAGACCCTGTCTCAGAGGGGGAAAAAAAAGACCTAAAAATAATTTTAGGCCATAGGTGTTTTCAGAAGGCAAGGCAAATTTCCTCATACTTTTTATTTCCTACATGCCTTCCTCTCTTTCCTTCTCTGTTTTTGGAGAGGGTGCTTTTTACCCAGCCCTAATTGCTAGACGCCTCTGTTTTTCGGGACTGAGCGTTGAACGTAGCACCTCCCCACAGAGCTCTGGCCCAGCCCTTTTTTTCTTTTTATTTTGAGATGGGGACTCACTAAGTTGCCCAGGCAAGGCTCAAGCTTTGTGAGTCCGTCCTGGCCTCCCAGAGTACTGGGGTTACAGGTGTGTACCCCAATGCCTGACTTCTATGCTTCTGAGTGATCAATTCACAGTCTGTACACCTCCTGATGAGAAAGTTTTAGCGAGGATTTTTTTAATACCAAGAGAAGTGTTCTTAAGCTTTTCATATCCTTGTGCTGATTAATTCTGCAGATGACCACTTCTAGTTACTGTATCCAAATTTGCCTCATTAAGTCTGGCAGCTTGTGGGGCATGGGGAGGAATAGGAGAAGCAAACATATTGAGAGTCCTCCAAGATATGAATGTGAAAACTGCAGAAATATGAACCTCTGTTTTCCCCCTCTTATAATTAACAGAGACATTTCAGCTCAAAAAATACAAAGAGCATGGTTCATTCATTTGGACAGAACGATATTTCAACTCTTAAAACACACAATTTGTGCAGCGGTATGTATTTTCTATTTTCTCTGGTAGATTCAATTACTTATTAAGTACAAAGGCCTGTTAATTAAACATAAAATAGATAACCCTCTTTCCCTCTTCTATTTGAATCTAACAGTACTACACAGAATTCTGGAATTGCTTCTTTTGTTAACTATAAATTAATATTTCAGGATTTATTTAATTTTATTTTGAGACAGGGTTTTGCTGTGTAGTCCCAGCTGGCTTTGAACTCGCAGCAGTATTCCTGCCTCAGCCTCCCTAGTGCTGGGATTCCACGCATGCACCCCCATGCCTTGCTTAAACTTCTGTTTAATATAGATACTGTTATTTCTTTCTCTGAAATTAATATACTGTTGTTCTGTCTGTCTGAGACAAGATCTCGCTATGCAGTTCAGGTTGCCCTTGAACTCACTGTATAGCTCAGGCTGACCTGCCACTTGGAGCTCTCTGGCCTCAGCTCACGTGGGTGCATGCTGGGACTACAGGCATGCAGCACCGGCCCAGCTCAAATTTGATTTCTCATTTGAAGATGTGAGACAGTGATCTGGTACAGTAGAGGCCTGGGTGTGGCTCATGCTGTGCCTGGGCTTAGCACTCCCCCAACGCCTCTGGCTTAAAGTGCCCGCAGTTTCACTTCTGAGAGCATTCTATAATATGGGGATAACTTCACTGCAGCCTTGATTATAACAGCAAGGAAAGTGAACCATGCAGTATCCATTTATGAGATGCAGGTTAAATGAGTCTTGCTGGAGTTTTGTTTGTTTGGTTGGTTGTTTTTTGTTTCACTACATAGTTCAGGCTGGCCTTGAGCTCATTGTGTAGCCCAGGCTGGCCTCGAACTTGCACCAGACCTTCCACCTCAGCCTTCTGAGTGCTGGGATTACAGGCATGCCCCCCACACCTGGCTCTTCCTGTCTTCATAATGATAAACCTAGCAGCATCCGTCTGATTATGCAACAGAAAGATAACCAAGATACCCTATTAGTGAAAACAGCCCGTCAGAACAATATAAAGAATATAATCCTATTCGAATAAAAACCAAAAACAGATGCACACCGTCCCTCCTCCCCAAAATAACTTTTGTGATCCGAGCAGAATATCAAGGTTCCCATGATATAGTACCCTTTGGTGTAGTACCAAATGTTCACCTAAGAAAATGACCCATAGTTCTAGTAGTCTGTTATTAGTAATAGTCACACGGAGGGAATTCTGGCAGCCCTTCAAACACCATAGAGTCTGACCCATTTCTGATGTAGTAAAGCAGAGCACTCAGAGAAAAGCCACTCAAGTAAACTCGTGACATTTGGGGACCATTGTCCATTGTCTCACATGCAGAGCTTGCTTTTAATGATCATGTTACTAGTTACCTTGTAATTTTAGACACTTAGTAACAGGAAGAGGGAAATGAATTCTTTTTTTTTCATCTATTACCCTAAGCTTCACTAAATGTTTAGATTAATGATGGTTTGTACTGCTAACATATATATTTTTTTTTTGACAGAACCGGGGATTGAACTCAGGCCCTTGCACTTGCCAGGCAAGCGCTTAGCCTACTGAGCCATCTCCCTGGCCCCTTAACATATATCTTCATGCAATTATCATAGTCATAAAGGTTGAGTGGAGTCATTTAAGGGGTTAGGAGTTTTAGAGTCAGACCTAAGTTTGGATTGTCAGCATCTGTGTATGTTTTTGGGTAAATCCCCTGGGCCAGGGAGATAGCTCAGCGGCGTAAGTGGCTTCCTGGCAAGTACAAGGTCCTGAGTTTGATTACCAGTAGTGCAGAAAAAAAAAAGGTTAAGAAATAAATATTCCCAGAACCTCAGTCTTCTCATTTGTGAAATGGGGACAATAGTATTGCAATAATTTTGCTGTAGTGAGGATCCTAGTGGGGCACCTGCCACAGGTAAGTGGTGTACACGGCGCTCAGCGGCTAGTAACTTACTGTGCCTGCCCTCGCATTAGTCATTCCTTCAGCAAGTACTTGTTCAGCATCCGTACCAGATGCTAGGAAGGTTGCATTGAGAGACACTGCGCCCTTGTGTGAGGCTGTCTGGGAGGAGCAACACACAGGTTTATAGGCAGTTACAGTAGATTATGAGATGTGTTGTCATAGGGAAAGGACAAGACTGGGCGTGGTGGCACACATCTGTAATCCCAGCACTTGGGAGCCTGAAAGCAGGAGGATCCCTACACATCTGATCTGTGTAGTGAAACCCTGCACTAAATACAAAAGAAAAAAAAGAACAATTCCTTGTAATCTTTTTTCTTTCTCATTATTTTGTTTGTTGGTTGGTTTAGGGACAAACAAAGGTCTCACTATATGTTCCAGGATAGCTTCAACTCGTGCTGAGCCTCCTGCCTCAGCCTCCCAAATGCAGGGATTACAGGCATGCGCCACCACACATGGCTCCTTGCAATCATAAAAAGGGGTAGATGTTCAAATTTGGAAACTCAAGGGACTAAGTCACTAGCTCAAGGCCACACAGGTAACAGAGGTGCCAAGATAGAAAGCACCTCTTCAACACTCCAGGTCGAGTGTACTGATGAGGTTGCCTAGTCCTCCGTTACAGTCAGTGAGTCCAAGCTGGGCAGCGTCGCTCTTTCTGTTCACAACACCATCCTCTGTTTCAGGAGTATTGTGTAACTCATGAAATACTGAAGAACGTGAGCCCCGTCGAAGCTCAACTTGTTAAAGATCCTAGCATGAAATGTAAAGTCAGATTCAGGTAAGACTTCTGTGCCACTTTCTTTCATGGAGTACTTCATTCATAAGGAGAGATCTTAGAAATTAATTTTATTTATTTATTTATTTATTTTAGTCTTTTTGAGACAAGGTCTTGCTATGCAGCTCGGCTGGCCTTGAGCTCACTTTGTAGCCCAGGCAGGTCTCGAATTTGCAGAGATCCTCCTGCCTCAGCCTCCAGAGTGCTGGGATTACAGACATGTGCCACGAGGCCCAACCCTAGAAATTAATTTTTTAAATCTTAACAACCTCTCAGGCTAGAATTACCAAGCCAATGTGTTGTCCTTCTTTATGTTTCTTTCGCGTGGTAACTAAGGCCTGATTCTGGCTCAGAGCAGCCAGCCACACAAGCAGCCTGCCGTGGATATGAGGACGAGGGCATGGCGAGTGCCCAGGCTGCAGGCTGATCCTCCACCGCCCCTTTCATTACCAGCTCTGTGTGCTCTCGGCATAGCCCCTGTGCTACAAGCCAGAAACTGTACGAACTATCTTAAATACAAGGGGGAGAAGGAACAGAGCCACTGTGCTAATGCTAAACGACTAATTTTTGGTCTTTATTTCAGATTTAGTGGTGAAATATTTCCACCTTTCATCGTATTTAAAATTTTTCTTCATACTGAGGGCCGTGGTTACAAGTATTTCAGCGGGAAAAATGTATTAAAACCATCAACCAAGGTGATGTTTCATGATGTGCATTGTATGTTAATATAGCTTCTTAACATCTAAGTGCTGTCTGAGTCGCATTCAGAGCGTACAGACGAGGTCATGTCACCATTAAACATCCCACTGGGCAGGTAGCTTTTTTTTAAGTATCATGTTTCAGAGTGTCTCCATTTATTAGCTAAAAACATTTAGAATTAATTACTTATATAAGGCTCCAGGAACTATCCATCCATTTTCTCTATTAAAATTCTGCTCTGTTAATAATGGACTAAAGCAACACATTGGTCAGAGCAGAACGTGCAATGCATTTTATTTGTTCTAATGGAATTTTATTATTTCTTTGATTCTGGTAGCGCATGTTTTTTAAATGTGCTGGACTATACTATTGACAATGAACTTCCAAAATATTGCTTCTTTCCTTACATGAGTTCCCATTATATCTTTCTTCCATCTCGTGAATAGTAAGCATAATTGTGTATACAGAGTAGGAATCATCCAGGGACCTTGTTAAAATGCTACAGCCACTGCCGGTCATGGGCTGTGCTTTTTTTAATTTTTATTCTTATTAGTGCACGTTTGCAGTATAATGCTCACACTCCTAGCAGGAAGTTAGTCTGTGGATGCAACACATCTCAGCTCTGTTTTTCATTCCCTTCCCCTCCCCTCTTCCCATCTCTCGATCCCCTTCCCTTTTGCAAAGGATCTATCTCCCTGTTTGTTTTTCTCTGTCTTTTATTTTGCTCTTTAATTGATTTATATTTTGGGTTTCTCGTATAAGAGACATCAAGGGCCAGCGTTTGAATAGCAGGTATCTGCAGCAGGAGCTATACCCCTTCGGCCCTCATGCCTGACTATAAGTTTGAGGGAGATATTCTCATAAACCACACACCAAAGGTTTTGTCCTGGGCTGTGAGTGTGGTTCAGCAAGTTAGCCCTTGAGTCCATCCACTCCAGCATCACACACACACACACACACACACACACACACACACGACACACATGACACATGTGCATGCATGTGCGTGCACACACACTTTGGAACTATATTACACAGAAAGCACAGCACACCCTCAATCATAAATTGTATCACGTGTCCTGGGAAGACGGCCTCGGAGCCCAGTGGCTTCTGATCAGACCCCACAATCACAGCACTGAGTCCCCAAAGAATATTAGGAAAAGATCAGGGCTACTCTCCTGTGTTCTGAAGCATTATTAATATTTGTGCAGAATATGTTTGTCTTACATTTGAGGAATAAATTTATGCAACCTTCATCTGCAGAGTTAGCTGGTAGCTGTCCTGATCTGATGGACAGTTGTTTTCTTCCAGAGGTTATATAATGGGGTTTCTCCAGGAGCTAAAATCCTCCTGGGTCAGCCCCTGCCAGTTCCTGCTGTGCCCAGGCTTGAGAATGTAAGAAGCTTAGAGGCAGGCTCTGGAAATCACTGCATGTGCATTCAACTCATCAAGGCTCTATGATAACTCCATTCATTTTTTGGCTTTATTTGGGTTTAGTTTAGCCTTTCTTTTTAGCTTGTAAAAATTTGTTTTTGTTTAAATTATGTTGCAAAAAGAAAATGGGAAAGACCAGAAATAAAAAAGAAGAAATGTCTTTGTGTCTTTCTTTTCTGTGCTACAGCTGTCACTTCGCTAGAGCAAGCCCTGGGAAGTTTGTTGCACAGCCTTCACTGCTCCCATGCAAATGTGCAGATATTTATACTTCGTCGGTCGCTTGTATGAAGGTGATCATACTGTTTGGCTGGAGCTTTTCACCAAGCCCTATAATGAATTTTAAATAATACCATACCCCGCTTATAGGGGACACTTTGGACTTTGTCCCTTTATGCAGCTTGAAACAAACTCTAATAACACTTGGATTTGTGATGGATAGAATATTTGCAAAAATGCAATTTTTTTCACTCTAAGCTTAACCCCACCTTGCTCTTTGGAGGAAAGGATTATGTCTTTAGCAAACCGATCCAACTTTTCTTAAGTTTACTTATTTCTTAATATGAAAGTCAGTTTTAGTCTACTTAGATGTTTAGTCTAAATTCACTTACTTTTCTTTTTTGAGACAGGGTCTTGCTGTGCAGTTCAGGCTGGCCTTGAGCTCATTCAGTAGTCTAGGCTGGTCTCGAACTTGCAATGATCCTCCTGCTTCAGCCTCCCGACTGCTGGGATTACAGGCATGCACCACCACGCCCAGCTTCTAAATTCACTTATAAAGGAAAAAGAATTTCATAGACCTTTTTTTGTCTTTGTTCAATCTTTTCTGTCCTTATTTCCATTTCTACTTTCATTTCCTTATCATTTTCCAACTGTATTTCTCATGTTTTGTTTTGGTTTCATTTGGTTTGGTTTTGGTTTTGGTTTTTGAGACAGGGCCTCACTATGTAGTACAGGCTGGCCTTGAGCTCACTATGTAGTCCAGGCTGGCCCCAAACTCATGGCAATCCTCCTGCCTCAGCCTCACGAGTGCTGGGATTGCAGGAGTGCACCACCATGCACGGCTACTGGATCACTTTTTATCAGTTGTAATCTTACACATTTTCTGTATATTGTTTCATTTAATTCCCATAAACACCGTCATGTATATTCTGATATTACCCTTAGTTTGAAAAGACCATGTAACTTGCTCAAGGTCTCACAAGTAGAAAGTGAGGGAACTGAGCCCAAAGCCAGGATCTTAGCCACTCCTGGGAGTCCAGAACCACGCTATCCACATTCTTCCACGTGCTCCTCAGCCACTCGAAAGGGACATACTGTTCTTATTTTGCCTGTGCAGAAGCTAGAACTTGGAAAGTCTTGTCATGGCCACAACTGAGGCTTGAACACTTGTCTGTATTCCCACTGTGCTGTGAATATTTCAAGATTGTAACAACCCCAGCAGTTATGGAGCTTTCATTGCATCTGAGCCTGAATTGAGTTTAACTGTTCCAAGAAACTGTCTTAGTGCAAGGATACCAATTACCACTCCTTTCATGAGCAAGAATTTCCAGCAGAGATAGGGAAGTGACTTCAAATCTTAGAGTAACTTTACAATCCTAAGTGTGAATCTTAGCCAGCAAGTAGCCAGCAGGCTGTGGGGGCTGGTGGGCCGCAGTGACACTGAGCATTGTGAGAAGTGTCACTTGTAGAGATGCCCCTGTTTGCCCTTTGAATCACTTACTAAGGACAGAATCTGCCTGTTTTTTTTTTTCTGGTATCAGGGATTGAACTCAGGACTTTGCGCTTGCCAGGCAGGTGCTTATGACTCTGAGCTATATCCCCAGCAGAACCTGCTTCTTGAATCCTGCTCTAATTGGCTGGCATCCTGGAACTGTGGCCTAGTTTTTGCCTACTCTTTTCTTCTAAGGCTGGAGTCTTTCTTCTTTCTTCCTATGGGAAAAGATTTTCCTGAATATAGCCACACCTATCAGACGTCTGACAAAGAACATCTTGGCCATTGGAGGGTCAGCCCTCCTCACAAGTAGGCTAAGAGTTTGTCCTATGCTGCCAGGCATGGGGTTTTTTGTCTTTGCTTTTTGTTTTTTTGTTTTTTGTGTATTTAGTACAGGGTCTACAGAGTCTCACTGCATAGCTCAGACTCATAGTGATTCTCCTGTTATAGTCTCCCAAGCACTGGGATTGCAGGCACATGCCACCATGCCCAATCCCAATGGCCCTCTCAGTGCCCTGGGGGTGGGGCCAGCACGGCATGCTGCAGTTTGAACCCCAGTCCCTGTGCCTACCTAAGTAGGCGCATTAGTTCCCTGAGCTATCTGGACAGCCCTAGGCCTGCTTTCTTTGGTCAGGGAACTGGAATGGGCTGGAGACAGTTGAGCCACACAGCTGAGACACTGTACCAATGAGGAAACTAAGGCTTGGCGAGACTGGTGCCAGTGCCTGAGTGGAGCAGTGGAGGAACTGACATACATGCCTCTTCTAAGTAGCCTCAGCAAAAGTAAAATACTTTATCCATGAAGAAATGCCTACGGCAGGACTTGCATGGTTTCTGTACCTATTCAGTGTACAGTGATGTGCTTTAACTTTAGTGTCATGGTAGGAGCTGTCTAATTAGAGCCCACAGGAAATTAATTGCAAGGAAGCCTAATGGAGAGCTGCGCCATCAATAGATGGCCAGTGTGTAAAGAAAATAATGAAATGGAAAGTAAAATTATCTACTGCTGGGAAGGCTCCATGTCACTTATCAGCAACTCTTTTGCCCCTCAGATTTAGTACATTAGGGATAAAACTACAACCACTTGAATATTTTCTTCCTTTTTTTTTTCTATATGTGTCCTTGAGGCTTTGGACTTTTTAAAAATATTCTGGATAACAAAATTGAAAATTGGAGTAGAAAATATACACAGGCTAGCTGTTATGATGTGTGCATTCAGGAAAAAGAACAAAGATCCTGGATTTTGAGCCTTTCGCAATCGCTTGTCTTTACGGCCCTACCGGCATTTGCACAGTGCTGACAAACTTTCACAAACGGCACATTATGTCACATGAGAGGAAAGAAAAACCAATCTAGAATTAAAAGATATTTGGCTTTTCTTCTCCACCAGCCTCCCTCAATGTAAACAGACACTTTGTGGCCAGAAGCACAGGTCGGTAATATAAATATGGTTTAGGGAAGTCAGCACAGATTTGGGGGCTGGGAACACCTCAGGCTCTCTTGCCAGGCTGCGCGAAGCTCTTTGCACAGGGGTAGGTGCTTGTGGAAAGGTCTGGTGTCTGTCCAGCCGGTCAGCCTTCGAGCCTCCACATTTCCTGTGTGATTCTTCTCTCTCTGCTGTCTCAGATGCTTTCCTTGAGTATAAACTGTTGACATTTGAGAAAGAAAAATCCTTTGTTTGCTTCTTTGGCCACCCAGAATGAAGTCTGAAGGGGAGAGAGGCCTAAGCAACTTGAAACATACGTATTTCCGTCTGGGGACAATGTATTAGCTGACACATGAAAGAGCGTTGGCCCCGGCAACACCTTTCATTGCAGTTCCTAGGGCAACCTGTTTAATCACCCGATAAGTTTCTCTGCATTGACGACACAGATGACGTTACAGGCTCGTTCTATCTTTTAAAGCAAAAGAATGTTTTTCAAGGAGAAACAAATTTTTAAAAACTGGTCCTCTGAGGATTGTGGACTCTGATACTCTAGCTGCGTTTATAAACCATATAGCTGTGGCATGGAAGCAAATTATAAGTGGTTTTAAAATCCCCATTTATTCTCCTCATGAATATAGCCTTTCTGTTGAATAGCAAACTCCTAGGGGAAATGAACAATATTTGATGTATTTGTCAGAAAAAAATATGTAAAGCATGTGCTGATCGCTAAAAATATTACAGTACTACTGTTTTTTAGAAAATCTGTTTTCTGTTTTCTTTGTAGGGAGTAATTGATGCTTGCAAAATGATGGGAAAGCAGAAATTTTATCAGCAAATTATGGAAGATGAACGTCTTTATGAGAAGTTCAAAATAACTGACCATGTAGATATTGTCACCACTCAAGATTATATGCAAGTAAGGAATTTAGATTTAGCTTATTGAAAGCCAAAACAAACAAACAAACCAAAAAAAAGGCCTTCCTGACCCTGTCCTCCAAGGAGAGAAAAATAATACATGTATTTATTGTGGTAATCTCCAAACAACGTAACATTTGCCATTTTGACCACTTTCAAGTACACAGGTCAGGGGCATTAAATGCATTTATTCATAGCAATGAGCACCTATCATTAGCATCAGGTTCCAGAGTTCTTTTGGACTCCAAAGGGAAACCCAGGATCCAATATGCAGTCACTCCACTTTCCTCCAGCATGTTAACCCCTGCTCCCTGTGTCTCTGAGTTTGCTTAGACTACACAGTGCATGTAAAGGAGTCATGTCATTTGTGGCCTTTTGTGTCTGGGGGACGGGACAGCTGCTGATAGCTAAGGAATATGAGATTCCTTGCCAGGTGTACTGGCACACTCCTGTAACACTAGCACTCAGGAGGCTGAGGCAGAAGGATCACTGTGAGTTTGAGACCCATCTGGGCTACATAGGGAGTTCAAGGCTAGCAGCTCAAACTACATAGTGAGACCCTGTCCATTAAAAGAAAGAAAGAAAAAAGAAAGGAGAGAGAGAGAGAGGAAGAAGGAATATGGCAATGCTTACACAATGTTATAAATATACTAAAAACTACTGAATTGCATACTTTAAGGCGGTATAAATTGCAAATTTTATATTACATGAGTTTTATCTCCATTTTTAAAAGTCACTACAGGTTGCTAAAGTAGTTCATGATAAGGATTCGACCTAGTAAAGAATGGTTCTGCTCCTGATTAGATGCTTTCTGCTATAAGTAGCAGAGTACTCTCAACCACAAGAGGCTTAAACAATAAGGACTGTTTTTTGTCATGTTAAGGAAGTTCACAGATAGCCAGTGCTTGGGCCAATTCATCAGCTCAGGAACATCAGGGCTCTGCATCAGCTTCTCTTGGCTTTCATCACACGGTAACAAGACCATCACATCCTCAGCTCTATTCAAGAGACAGAAAGACTGAGACTCCGAGTATCTTTCTCCATCTCAAGAAAGCAAATCTTGGAAGCCATCTCCCACTTGGCACCATGGCAGCCCTCAGACCCCTCATGAAGTCCAAGATCATCAAAAAGAGGACCAAGAAGTTCATCCAGCACCAGTCAGACCAATATGTCAAAATTAAGCACAACTGGCAGACAACAGAGGCATCGACAACAGGGTGTGGAGGAGGTTCAAGGGCCAGATCTTGATGCCCAACATGGGTTATGGAAGTAACAAAAAGACAAAGCACACACTGCCCAGCAGCTTCTGGAAGTTCCTGGTGCATGTTAAGAAGCTGGAGGTGCTGCTGATGTGCAACAAGTCTTACAGCACAGAGATTGCTCACAATGTCTACTCTAAGAACC
Source organism: Octodon degus (assembly GCF_000260255.1). Taxonomy (NCBI): domain Eukaryota; kingdom Metazoa; phylum Chordata; class Mammalia; order Rodentia; family Octodontidae; genus Octodon; species Octodon degus. The sequence goes on along the minus strand of NW_004524617.1, from coordinate 13,640,097 downwards.
ACAAGCCCATTGTAGAAAGAGCAGCCTAGCTAGCCATCCGAGTCACCAATCCCAATGCCAGGATGCACAGTGAAGAAAATGAGTAGACAGCCTGTGTGCATGTTTATTTGTGCTTCAGTAAAACCACAAAAAATGCAAAAAAGAAAAAAGAAAAAAGAAAGAAAGAGAGAGAGAGAGAGAGAGAGAGAGAGAGAGAGAGAGAGAGAGAGAGAAAGCAAATCTTTCCCAGAAGCCCCCAGTATACTTCCTCTCAGGTCTCATTGGTCAGAACTGTGTGCCCCCAAACCGATCATTGACAAAGGGAAATGGCATCCATTCCCATGACTGAGTTAGAGCAACCGTGGCCCATATGCTGGGGCCCTCCTCCCGAAGCTCAATACTATTCTATACCTGAATAGTATGGCTCTTTGAGCTAGGTAGAAGTCAGGCATGCAGGCAATGACAAGTGACAGTCTGGGGGTGAGCAGGTGGCTCCAGCAGGCAAAGGCTCTGTGGCAGGAGGAGCTGCCGGAGCACATGAGGGGGCTGAAGAAGGCAGTGCACAGAATGCATGATGTGTGGTGAGGCTCCGGGCCTTTATCAGGTCATGCAGGGCTTTATACCACAGTAAAGGATTTACTTCCTGTCCTGTGTGCAACGAGAAACTTGAGCATTGTTTGAAATCTATTGAGTGAAAAGACTCCTTATTAGGTGTGACTAAAAATACAGTGAATACTTTTTTAAAAAATGTAAACCTGTATTACAGTAAAAGACTCATTGCCATTAATCTCCCTCAAAGTGCAGGGGCCTGAGTTCAATCCCTGGTTCCACCAAAAATAAAAAAAATTTAAAAAGCAAGTTCCTTTAAAAAAAAAATCTCCCTCAAAATTCTCCCCTTCGGTTTGAACATACCTATCATTCTTGCTACTTTTGGAAATGGTTCCAAAGTCCTCTTTTGTGAGTGTCTTTAGTTACACTGTTGGATTGGAGCTGCCTTGACGGCCTGAATAGATTTCAGACATTTACCTTTCATGGTCATTTTGACTTTGGGGAGGAGCCAGAAGTCTCACAGTGCCAGATCCTGCGAATAAGGTAATGAGCACACACGTTAACGTTTTCTGAGCCTGCCTTTCGGTTAGATGGCGCTCAGCAGCAGCATTCACAGTACGGTCTTTTTGATTACACCACATAAAGACTCTCACAAAGGAGGACTTCCAGAACGACTTCAGAAATGATGGGATAAATGTGTTCAAAGCAAAGGGGAGTACTTTAGAGCGAATTCATCACAACGTGTCTTGCTCTCAGTATAAAAAATTTACATTTAAACATTCACTGTAAATTTCAGTCACAATTTGTACTTCAGGGGATTCTGAGTATGTTAGGAGGAATAGGATCGCCTTGGCTTAGGGCTGTGACTCTGGAGACATGAGATGACGTTTACACCCAGTAGGCCTGAGTGTCCAGGAGGGAAGATAAAGCATGACTCCTAGATTTCTGGTTTGTGTAACTCAGTGGCTCGTGGTACAGAATCAGGGAACTTAAGGTACACATCTGCATAATAACAGCAAGGGGGATGATTCCTTTTATTCTTAGAAAAATCCATAGAGGGAAGAACTGCTATTACCCTCATTTTGCAAGGTTTCTTGGTAAGTCTTGAATTTACCATTTAATAATTTTTAAAAATTTTATTGGTTTGTAGTACATAGTGATTACATTCATCATGAGGAGATGGTACACGTACCTGTCACATCTTCATTTTGCAAGAGTTAGAAAAACAAGCGATCCCTAAATTCTGCCTCATGCTAATATGTGTGGCCTTAGCGCTTCGATTGGTTACTTGAATATGAAAGCCGAAATCAGTGTAGCTGGCACCTTAGAGACTCTGGAGTGTTTTCTCTCTTTCAGAGTATATGTGATGATATTAAGGGAATTGGACCAGGAAGCATGTAGAACTTGGGATATCAGCTGTCTTTGCTAAGGACACGGGTCACGTCCTTGAAGATTGTTAATATGACAAGGATTAGTGTCCCAAAGAGGAATCTCCAGAGAGGTTATTGAAAGAGAGAGATAAGATTGCTGAGCTCGTGATGGCATTGTTTTAGCTTTTTACAGGCATGTTATCTCCCTTAATCTTGGAATTTGTAATAACAAATTATGTGACCCTATTTACAGATGAGAAAAATGCGGTTTAACCAAGTCCGAAAAACCTTGCCCAAGGTCACGCAGTGAATAAGTGACAGAGCAGGCCCTTGACAGGCCTGTGGTATTTACTTATTTTACTACCCCACTCTTGGGAAATGAAATATACAGGCAGTTTCACTGTGAACAGCAGTGTGGAGCCATGCAAATGATCACGCATGCCAAAATCACACAAAGCAAACGTAATAATCATAGGAAAATTTACGATTGTCCTGTGACCTTTAAAATTTTTCAAAAAGAAAACATTACAAACTCTGCCATAAATATACAATATAGGAAAATGAAAGGGGAAAACACACACTTTTAGTATGCTATAATTTAAAATATGAGATATGATGAAAATGAAAGTTTTATTTCTTTGGGGAAACTAAGCAACTATGAGTACTAAAAACCATTGAGTTGTATGCTTTGCATGGGTGAATTACTTTGTAAGTAAGTCTCAGAGCTGTGAAAAAATGAACCGGAGATGGAGCTCAGGGATAGAGCACTTGCACAGCTTATAGGAGGGCCTGGGTTAAGTCTTTAAAAACCCCAGCTAATCAGGAATAATTTGAATCGCACTTGCCTTCTTGGTCTTGTTGTGTCCACTACAGTAGGGAGCATGTGTCTTTTCTATGCCTTGGTGAACTGTCACACTCCTGAGCTTGGATCAGCAGCCAACATTCTGTTCTGCGTACTTTAAATGGTGTGAAGTGTATCAGAGTCCCTTTAGGGTGAAGCTTTTGGGGGCCAGCATCACTTCCTGTGGAACAGCCTCATCGTTTTTGTCACAGCCACTCTTCTTGCTTGTGCTGCTAAATTTGCCTTCACCGCGTTCCTCTAGCTGTGTGTCTACACTCTTAGTAACAGCAGCATCAGCTTCCACATGGTCACCTGTCTCTTCTAGGATTCCACCTACTTGTGATCCTGGTTTCACTCCCACTTTTCCTTTGCTGGCTAGTGTTCTTTCAGTTATCCAGCTCTGTAAAATGTCACACACATTTATCACAAAGAAGCAACACAGCCAGGTGTGGTGGTGCACACCTGTGATCCCAGCACTTGGGAGGCTGAGGCAGTAGGATCACCAGGCCAGCCTGGACTGCACAGCAAAACCCTGTCTCAGAAAGACTAAACAAGGGCCAGGGAGATGGCTCAGTGGAATAAGCGCTTCCCTGGCAAGGCCTGAGTTCAATCCCTGATTCCACCAAAAAAAAAAAAAAAAAAAAAAAAAACTAAACAAAACAAAGAGGCCATACAACTACATATTTTGCCATCTGCACGTTAGCGTAAGCTGAAGAACAGATTCAAAGTAACCAACCACTGAAAGGTTAAAAGGACTGACATGATTTGTCGCTAATTATAAACATTTGTCATCTCTGTGGTGGTCTAAAAACTGAAGAACTGGCAGCCAAGTTTGCACTGTATGCAGTTGCCCCCAGTTGTACTGGAGTAGCTTCAAGTGGCGCTCTGCTGTTGGTTGTTATTGAAGGCAACAGTGGTGACTGAAATATGTGCATGCCAAAGTGCTGCTGAGGGACAGCTGCGTCTGTGTGTGTGTGTGTGTGTGTGTGTGTGTGTGTGTGTGTGTGCATGTGTATGAGAGAGAGAGAGAGAGCGTATCGTAGGAAGCGTGTGAGCATGTGTGCATTATACCCTAAAGGCCTCTGGTTTCCTAGCATCGTAGGCCTCCGTTGCCTAGTCTGATAGCTCCTTCTGTCCTATCTCTGTCTCTTAAGTGCACATTTACAATGTTAAATTGATTCTTTGTTTTCATTTTTAAAACCCTAATTTGGCTGGGCATGGTGGTGCACACCTGTCATCCCAGCACTCAGGAGGCTAAGGCAGGAGGACAGCTGTGAGTTTGAGGCCAGCCTAAGGTACATAATGAGTTCAAGGCCGGCCTGAACTACATAGTAAGACTATGTCTCAAAAAAAAATAAGAACAAAAAAAAAATCCTTTGGGCTGGGGAGATGGCTCAGTGGAATAAGCGCTTCCCTAGCACGCACAAGGGCCTGAGTTCAATCCCTGGTTCCACCAAAAAAAAAAAAAAAGAACAAATTAGAAAAAATATAAAATGGGATTTCTACAAATATCCCAAATGAAAGTAGCGAAATTATTCACTGTGTACCAAAAATAAACTCATCATTTCTAAAAAGATTTTGTGCAAATGTTCCCTCAACCCAAGCATGTCACAAATGGTCACTACTAGATAGCAGAACAGAGAACTATTATGAAGCTTAGGCCCTTCCTGAGTTTAATTTATCTGAGTTATATGTGCCATGAAGCCATTTATGCCTTAAAGAAGCATTTAGTGAGTGTGGTACCATGTGCTGATGCTGTGTGACGTGGCTCCTGGCCTCTGGTAAGGAAGCTAAGGGGCGTACAGGTGGCTCAGACACCTCTAGCTGGCAATAATAGAGAGCTGTTCATCGAGTTCAGAGATGAGCCCAAAGAGTGCCTTTTGGAGGAAGTGACTTTTGAGGGGGACTGTGTGAAATGTGTCTAAAACCATTAGGGATCATCCATAACCAATCATTCTGAATCATTTTTCTATATAGTACGCAAGTCTCCTGGATGAGATCCCTGCATCGGCTGGTGGCAAGAATAACCTTTGGCGAAGATTAAACCTCAAAAGCATTCCCAGGACAATGATCATATATGACATAGTTAATTATGCAGAGTGTGGAGTAATGTCAGCCCGTTTACAAAAAGAAGTGAAGTATCTGTCACAGAGACCACGAACGGAAGAGATGCGTCAGCGCCAGCTACAGATCGTTTCTGCAGTTAGGTAAAGCAGATCCTTCTTCAGGGTTCCAATGCTGTAGACATTTCTGAAAATATTCACACTCTGTCAGAGAGCTCACTAAAGATAATAATAGGGCATATGGGGAAAATCAAGTTGGGGGCAGATTGCCCAAAATGTATGCAACTTCGTAAACAGAGCACTACCAAAAAGGGCAATTGGTACCTGGGGAGATCACTTGTCCCACCCAGGGGGGCAGCGAGGGTAGTGGGAGGCTGCCACAGCCAATGGAAGAAGTGTACAGTGATAGAGGGGAGATGTCAGTGAGTCTTTATTAGGTTATAGATGCCGGCTGGTATGCAGGTGGAGGGGGGACTTTGGGTGGAGGGAATGCATCAATCCGAGAACTGAGAGCCATCCAAGGCCAGGAGGGTGGGGGGCACAGAAAGGGCAAGTGAGGGTGCTCGGCCCTCTGTGGGGAGAGTTTGGGGTAGAGGTGCTAATGTCTGTGCCCACAAATACGTCTGAAGGACCGCCCACTGTCTGTGCAGCATAGTGTGCTGCAGGTTATAATGCAATCCTCGCAATTCTGGTCACCTTGCCTAGAATAAATTGCACATAAATTACAATGACATTATTCCCTTCTTTACCAACAGCGTGTGAACCAATTCACATTTTCAAAGGCGTGTTGTAAGAAAATAGATGTCTTATGATCTGAAACAGCACGGACAGAATGTGACTACCTCAATTACATTCCTTTCTTCTTCCCATTACTAAAGCTCACCTAGCCCATCTTATTTACAAATTAAGCCAGCTTTCTTAAGAAAAAGAAAGAGATGATGAGACTGAAGAAGGCTTATTGGCAATCTATTTTCACATACTCATATTTGGATGAAAAATATGCCTTTAGAACACGAAGACATTGGTGCCCCGTGTTAAGCAAACATGCTGGGCTTTCTTCAGGAGCGGAGATGAGTGGCGCTGACCCCACAACATAATTTCACTCTTATTTTATGATCAAGGCTATACATTTTCTAAACAGATGGCCTGGTGTAGGACACAGTCTGTCATCATGAAACAGATCTTCTCTAACTCATTCATATGAGCACTGAATAGAGAACTTAACCCTGTTACCACCAAGGTCAAAGAAGTGATGTCATTTTCTCTGCCACCAAGGCTCTCTGCTATGTGGATTCTTGCTAAGGATTATCCAAGAATGACTCACTTAAGAGCCAAAGAAGGAGCCAAATTCTAAATCACTTGGGGGAAAAAAACAGGTTTAGAAAAGGCTGCTGGAATACAATCTTAGCTTGGGGTCTCCCAAATGGAGGTGAATCCTGAGACAAGGACTTGAGTTTGAGTGGTTTATTTGGGAGGTAGCCCCAGGAACCACTGGTGGCAGGAGTAGAAAGCGAAGACAAGGGCTGGCCAAATAGCTCAGCAAATTAAAGTACCTGCAAGCAGGCACAAGCGTTGGGGTTCAATCCCCAGGCCTGCCATGCTGACCCAGCCCCCAGGACCACTGAGACGACTGGGCGTGGTGGTGCGCACCTGTAATCCCACCTCTCAAGAGTCCAATCTAGTAGCAAGACCCTGAACACCCTATAGACCCTTCCCTAAAATACAAAAAAAGAAAGAAAGAAAGAAAGAAAGAAAGAAAGAAAGAAAGAAAGAAAGAAAGAAAGAAAGAAAGAAAAGACAGAAGGGAAGGTAGCCCAACTATATTCCCAAACAAGTTGCCACCTAATCAGAGCTTTATCACCCCCCAACCCCCACTTCCTGTGAATGTCAGAGCCAAGTTATCCCTCAGGGCTGAGGGAGCAGCCACATTGCTAGACCAACACCCATCAGTCATGAGGTAAGGGTCAATTAAGAAGTGGAACATTCATTCTGAGGCGCTTGCAGCCTGCTCTGCATATGGGCTTTTGTTTTCAAAGACACCTGTGAGGACCATCCTTGCAGATGTTGGCAGATGGACTTTGAGCTGATGTGCCTGGCAGCACTGGAGGCCAGAGGATTGTGGGTGTGGCCCCAGCTGCATCCAACCCCAACACTTATTTGAAAACTAAAAGAAAGAAAAAAAGGTTTTGCCTGAGTGCAGTGGTACGTGCCTATAGTCCCAGTAGCTTAGGAGGCTGCAGGAAGAGGATCACAAGCTCAAGGCCAGCCTGAGGGACCTAGTGAGATGCTGTCTCAAAAGAAAAAATTGTTAAATGGGTTGTAGATGTAGCTCAGTAGTACAATGCTTGCCTCACATGTGAGTCTGATCTTAAGTATCAGACCCTCACACGCTCAAGTTTTCTTTTGAACCATTATGAAATGTAATACTCTTTTGGTGTTAGCATATGATATTTAAAAAACTCAATAGCTACTAGTAGTATTTTCCAGAAAATTTTATTTTCAATCGATAGCATATTCTATCATTGTCACCAATGTTATGACCTCTGCATTTTCCTGAGTACCAGACACAGAGCAATGCTTGGAAACTCAAGCATCAGTGACCCTGGACCTAAAAGCTTGTGCACAGCACTCTTCTGCAGAATGAGCTCTAAGATGTACTCGCTGGAGTTTTAGTACAGCTTGGAACTTGCCTTACACTTAATTTTATTTTTTGTGCTTTTTCTGTCTGTACCACACATCTGCTAGGTGTCCATCCTTGGCGAGCCTCAAGCCTTTATATCGGCCCTACCAAGAGCAAAGCAAAGTGAGACACTTGGGGCGTCGATCCAAGCAAGCACAAATGAAAGTTGATAAAATGAGAAAAGCATATATGACACCTAAAAAAGAAGATGCTTCAGAGGAAACTGTAAGTTTAACTTGCTCTGAATTCATTGAGGTAGGCAATATTCAAATGGCCTATAAGACATTCTACTTGCATAACTAAGATTGTCCTAATCTGCAAATTCAAGGCTAAAGCACCTTTGGCACATGATACCTTGGATGGAATAAAGCTACTTTCATCTTGGTGACAATGTTTTTAAAGTTCTTAAACAGTACTAATAGCTGTTCTGGTAAACAATAGCTGTTTTGACTACATATCAGCATGAATTGGAAGCAAACTCATCTCCATATGATGACACTGTAAACTTCAATACATCTCTTATGGTGCTTTTCTCATCTCTATTTAAATTTATGTTGTTTTGTTTTTGTTTGTTGGTGGGGGGGTTGTTGTTGTTGTTGTTTTGTTTTTTGTCTTTTTGAGACAGAGTCTTGTTATGCAGCTCAGGCTGGCCTTAAGCTCACTTTGTAGCCTAGGCTGGACTCAAACTTGCAACAATCCTCCAGCCTCTGCCTCACTATGTTACCCCCTCAAACTCCTGACCTCAAGGGATTCTTCTGTTTTAGCATTCCAAGTAGCTGGGAAGGCAGATATGGCTCTTTCTAAACTTATTAAAAACTATATTGTGAGCCCAATATGGTGGCACTCACCTATTATCCCAGCACTCAGGAGGCTAAGGCATGAGGATTGCCATAGGTTCAAGGCCAGCCTGGGCTACGTAGTGAGACCCTGTCTCAGAAACAAAACAAAGCAAAGCTATATTATGTAGAGTATATTTTCCCATCATAGGGATAGTTGCACAAACATATTGTTGTATTATTTTGTAAGGACAAAAACTATATATTGTAAAATTTTGGGAGGTGAGGCCAAGTATATAAAGTCAGATTTTTAAAATATGAAGTAGTAAAAGCCAAATATAGAACACTTGGCACTTTTATTTATAATTCTAGCAACCGCAAAAAGCTGCAAAGCCTCAGAGGATACAAGAGACAATTGTGTACTCCAGCCCAGCTTTTGACATTGTGAAATATAAAGAATACATCCCAGATAATACACTGAGTGAAGAGGAGGAGGAGGAGGAAGAAAGGGAAACATTTGCCTGGTATCAAGAGTTGTATCGTCAGTATTTTCCATGATGCTGATACAAAGCTAATTGACAGAACACTGAAGTTGCTTGTCTGACTATAAATAAAGGACAATCAGATGAAACACTTCCTTGGGCTGCTGTCTTTACCAAATGCATGGCGTATCTGTAAGTCCTTTTGTATTACCATAGGTGCAGGTATATTTTACGGAGAGGATTTGAATCTGAATAAATTACTCCTATTAGAAGACTTTGAATTAGCGGCATACATTATTGTTCAAGAAATGATGAGTACATTAGTTCCTGAGATTTTATGCAATTTTGACTCTTTTTTATTTAAAAATATCTGAATAGGGTATGCTGAGCACAAATACTAGAATTCACTGGCAACTAGGCTGCTCTTGAGTCAGCCTCCACTGCCTTTTTGCAGATGCGTGTTGTTTTTACAGAACAGCTTGCAAGTGACCTCTCCCGAATTATAATAAAACTAGTAATAGACTGTTGCTACCGTAGGCATGACACAGCATACCTAATCATTATTGGGCATCGCAAGCACCTGAGGCAGAATACTGCCTCTGCTTTAAATTGCACTTTGGATATTTTTCAAGCATAAAGACTGTTTCCAGTAATTTTTATCAATTTCATTCTGAACTGAGATTCACATTCCTGATGCAGTGCAAATTCTTTTTTTTTCCATAATTTTATTGAAAAACAAATAGCAATGAGACAGTTTCAAGCCAAATTGGTAGGACAGTTTCAATAATTAACACATTGCATACATTCTTCCTAGTGGTTAATTTCTGTACAAGATGCAGACATGATATCCTATTTACAAACACCATTAGAACAAATCCCTCTATTCATTAAGAGAATGTAACTATATATCTATCCTAACCACTTTGGGCTGGTGAGATGGCTCAGTGGTCTAAAGCACCTACTTAGAACAAGCTTCGCAAAGCACAGGGACCACGGTTCAATCCCCCAGCACCACATGTCAGCCAGCCCCGCCCCCTGGTGGGCTGAGCTGACTACACACACACACACACACGCACACACATAAATAAATAAATAAATAAAATAAAAAAGTACATTTAAAAAAAATAAAAAAATAATATCCTAACCACTTTGAATACACAGATACAAAATGGACATTCATCTGTATCCCCTTTTTTTGTTAAGTTCCGTTATTTGAATATTATAGGTGTGTAAACTCAGCAAAATATTCTAAAAGAGTCCAGTAGTCCATAATAGTACTGGGTCTTCCGCTTGACTGGCTATGTCAGAAATTGTTGACCTGAGTCCCCTACAGCTCAACATAACACTTGATTTCTTCTGTGATCCAGGATTATGCCACACCTTTCCAGAACCTACAATAAATAAAATACAGTTATCCTGTGCTGAAATATTCTTTTAAATGATAAGGATCATTAGAGTAAATGTTTATGATCCTACTAGAACATTTCACATAAACATGTGCTCTTTAATATTAATGCAACCTCATTTAATATCCAAAAAAGAAGGATAATTTTCTTGTCTTCAGAGCATATAGTGGGCGCTGGTTGAACAGAAAAATGTCAGTTTGTCCATATGAGTCATATATATTCTCATTCATTAATTTGAGAAGCAGGTCTTTATCCAGTCAAATGTGTGTCACCTTCAGTCCACCCGCAGTTTGTGTAATAACCACGCTAGCGAACGTTTCAGGGAGCGGGATGAGGAAAGGGTGCCTATTTCTTGATTCATTAGCCGTAACTTCCATCTCACCAGAATGTATTCGCAGAACAGCCATGTCACAGGAAGTCCTTTTAAAGGGAGAATGACATACAACCCACCAACATAACAGTTGTTTTTATTGCTTATACCAGTCTAATCTGTCTAAACACGGATGTTTTGCATGTGGCCATAATCATGTAGATTTAAACTTTTCGCTTAATATTATATCTTAAACAAGTCCATTCAGAAATACTTTTAATGGTCACATAATAGCCCCTTGGGTCAAAAACTGTACTTTACCTGAGTATTTCAGTCCCTAGTTTTTCCCCACTGCAAGGAATTAACACTAGAACAGGCCTCTTCACACACACTTTCTTTTATCTACCTTTCTGTTATTTATAATCTTTCTTTCTGCCAAATTGCACTGTAATCTGAGAACATGACTTGTATGATGCTGATTCTGGAAAATCTGTTGAGACTTTCTTTACAGCCAAATACATGGTCAGTTTTTGTAAATGTTTCTTGCACTCTCCAGAAAAATGCACATTCTCTGTAGTTGGATACAAAGTTCTCTCGGTGGATCTTCTGACAAGCTTGGTAATTGTACACCTTATGTTCCTTGGTCTATGACATTGGTTACTGAGCACCATCTACGTTACTTAAGTCCTACCTGGTGGCGGACTTCTCAGTTTCTCCTACTTTTGTGCTACAGTTTGGACCAAGAGTGTCCCCCAGAGGCTCACTAATTCCATTTCCTCTTCCCAGGAATGCAGGGCTACAACTCCCAGCTTATTTTGCAGGCCTGTTGGTTGAGACCATGTGAATTCTGGCCAGAGGAACACGGGCATTAGTGATGGGCACGCTTCTAGGCTTGGCCCTAAAATGTACCTGAGTACTTCAGGTCTTCTACCTCCTCCCCAGCCCCGTCACATGGAGGATTCCAAGGTGTTAGCAGGAGGATCGCAGGCTCCCAGATTCTATGCCAGTGACCAACAAGAGATGGCTAGGCAGAGCAGCAGTAATAGATGGACTGTGGCAGGAATAAGAAATCAATTTGCCCCAGGACTAGGGAGGCTGAGGCAGGAGGATCACTGTGAGCATGAGGCCAGCCTTGGCTACAAAGTGAGTTCAAGGACAACCTAAACTGCAGAGCTAGACCCTGTCTCAAAAAGACACACAGAGAAAAGAAAAAGAAAGAAAAGAAAAGAGAAAGAAAGAAAGAAAGACTTGAGGCCGGTAGTAGAGCTCAGTGGTGAGCGCTTGCCTAGCTGGCACACAGCCCTGGGTTCCATTTCCAGCACTGTACAAGGAAAGAAAGAAGCTTCATTGTTTTAAGTCCCAGGACTCTTCGGGGTTAAATGTTCTAACAGCTAACATCATCCTCATTCTCGTCTACCACCTCTTTGTGTTTTAGGTTTTGCTTAGGAAACAGCAAATATCTGGATTGCTTTGTTTTAATCCAACTCGAGGATACCTTTTTTTAAACTGATGAGTTTAGTTCATCTACTCTTTCTTGTGATTTTAAGTGCTGATGTATTTGGAATTATTTCTTCGACTCTATTTGGTGCCAGGCATTTTCTCTGTTTTCCCCTCCTTTCCTGTATTCTTGCAGGCTGTTCTTTTGATCCTTCTTTTTTTCCTTACTGTTTTAGAAATTATATATTCTATTTCTATCCTTAATGATCACTTTAAAATTTTAGCACTTGTACTTAAAGTCTAACCCTCCCGAGATTTGAATGCTAGTCATGGTCCTCTTATGCTACAAGTTATCCTCACAGTCATGGTCCTCTTGTGCTACAAGTTATCATTACAGCTGATATTCTAGCACTATTTCGTTTTCAGTTTGGATGGGATTTTTTTTTCTGAGACAAAGTCTTGCTATGTATTTAAGGCTGGCCTTGAATTCGCTTCGTAAACCATGCCTCCTCCTTTCCCAACCTCCCAAGGCTGGGATCACAGACAAGTGCCACGCACCTGACTCATTATCTTGTTTTTAACTTCCAAATTAGACATGATTATTGTTTTTTGAACCTCAGACTTTTCTTCTGGGGTCGTTCTCTTTATCCTGGTGTGTACTCCCAGAAGCTTCTTTGCTGAGCATCCATTGCTGATAACTCTCAGTTGTTTGGTTTTCTGAACGTGTCCTCATTCCATCCTTTTTCTTAAATACATAATTTAGGTAGGTATCAAATTCTACATTGACAGTGGTTTTCTCTCAGCAATCTGAAGCTATTGTTCCACTGTCTTTGGCTGCTACATCTGATTGCTATTGCTTTTAGATGATCTCTCTTTTCTCCATGACAACCTTTAAGACTTTCTCTTTGTATTTTATGTTCTGAAGACTGCTTTTCCACATTTTCTAGCTTCTAGATATGTCTCTCTCTCTCTCTGTCTCTCTCTCTGTGTCTCTCTGTCTCTCTCTGTCTCTCTGTCTCTCTCTGTCTCTCTCTCTGACTCTCTGGCTCTCTGTCTATCTCTGTCTCTGTTTCTCTCTCTGTGTCTCTGTCTCTCTGTCTCTCTGTCTCTCTGTCTCTGACTCTCTGACTCACTCTCTCTCTCCCTCTCTCTCCTTCTCTCTCTCTGTCTCTCTGTCTCTCTGTCTCTCTCTGTCTCTCTGTCTCTCTATCTCTCTCTGTCTCTTTGTCTCTGTCTCTGTCTGTCTGTCTCTCTCTCTCTCTCTCTCTCTCTCTGACTCTCTGGCTCTCTCTCTCTCTCTCTCTCTCTCTC
>NW_004524617.1:13622693-13626723 GCF_000260255.1 Octodon degus | reverse complement strand
TTTGACACAGAATCTCACTATGTAGCTCAGGCTGGCCTTGAACTCACTTATATAGCCCCAGCTTGCCTCGAACTTATGGCAATCTTCCTGCCTCAGCCTCATAACTACTAGGATTACAGATACCCAGCTTCTTTCATTTTTTGAGACAAAGGGCTGAAGACATAGTTCAGTGGCATAAGTGCTTGCCTGGCAAGCATAAAGTCCTGTGTTCAATCCCTGGTACCAAAAAAGTTAAATAAAGAAATAAATAACATTTTTTGAGACAAGGTCTCACTGTAGTTTAGGCTGGCCTTGAACTCACTGTGTAGTGGCTTGGTGAGCCTTCTGCCTTAACCTCCTGAGTGCTGGGATTACAAGCCTGCTCCACCATGGCCAGTGAGTGTGCTATCCTGTGAGAGTCTAACTTTAGGAAAGGATCTCCGTTCTCAAGATCTTGCTTTGCACACACAGGAGGGCATTAATACCTGAAACTTCAGGTCCCTAGTGTCCACAAATGTGCTCAGAGCTCATTGCTAGCTCTTTTTCACTTCTATTAAGGATTTTCTTCCTAACAAACTCAACCATATGGTTTTGGGGTCTTTCTTTCTTTCTTTTTTTTTTTTTTTTTTTTTTTGTCCTTTTGAGACAGGGTCTCACTATGAAGCTCAGGCTGGCCTTGAGCTCACTTTGTAGCCCAGACTAGTATTGAACTCACAATGATACTCCTGCCTCAGCCTCCCTAGTGCTGGGATTACAGAAGTGCTCCACCACACCTGGCTCTCAACCATGTCTTATAAGGGATGTTTATTTCATTTTTCTGGGATTTCTATGGGTTTTGAGGTGGGACAGTCTCTTCAGAATATTTGGCCTCCTGTTCCCTCCTAAGCCACAGTCCACATTTCACTTCATCCCGTTGAATTACATCCCTGGGATAAAATCTCAAGAGTGGCACCACTTACACCCCATTTCCAGCATTTCATGGCCCTGTTCCGACACATTATCATATTGCTTTCCAGCTGTTCTCTCTGCATGATGAGTGCTAGATTGCTATTTGTTTACCGGCTCCACAGAGGCAGAGCGCCCTAATAACAGAGGCCAGGCTTCGAATCAATCAGATCTGCCCCCAGCCCCTCCCCCCTCCACCTCCCCTCGTTTCCCTACAGAGAGGTGAAAGAAATTCACTTCCTAGAGGTATTGTTGTAGTTTCTGATGTGAAAGAATTAAGAAAGGAGGTGACAGCCCAGAGTAAGAGGGGTGGGAACTAGTCTCTACTGGCGGCTTGAGCTCTGCAGTGCAGTGGCTTGCGCTTGTAATCCCTACTAAGTGGGAGGCCGAAGCAGGAGGATCACAAGTTCAAGGCCAGCCTAGACAACTAGGCAAGAGCCTGTCTCAAAAATAAATACATATACATAAATATTTTAGAAGGCTGGGGTGTAGCTCGGTGGTAAAGCGCTAGCCCAAAATGCGCAAGCCCTGAGTTCAATCCCTACTACTAAAAAAAAGAAAGAATGTCAAACATAGGGGCTTCCTTTTCATGAATAGTGCTTAGAAAAGTTATTTTAAGTGTGCCTTAATTTAAAATTGTTTTGTGGCTTATTTGCATAGTGTAGTAGGTGAACATATACACTACATTTATCAAATTAATGAAGTTTTAGTAACATAAGAACTTACTTCACCTCTATTATTAAATCATTACTTGGGAGTAAGGTGAGAGACTCAGAATCGGGAGCCAGAAACATGGAAAAAAAATGAATATTACCAAAAGTCCCCAAATTTTCAACTCTAGTCCATAAATTTACAGTATTATATTCAGCTATGATTCATAGAAATGACATTAAGTTTAAAATATTCATGTGTATAATTTTTAAAGTTCTCCAAGAGTAAATCACTTCCTTCTGTATTTTTGGAAAAGTGAATATTCATTTCTCCTTGGTAATATTAAATTATGACAATCTTTGGCATTCAAATTAACCTGTCAAATTATGTTCTCCAAAATTCTCCAACATGGGCAGAGATATGAAAAGCTTCTAAAATGGAAAACATCAAGATATGATGGTAAAGAACCATGGTGGAAAAAAAAGATACAAAAACTTATACCAACTGACAAAGGATCTACAATCTGAGGTACAGAATCTCAGGATAAATCCTGAGGGGATTTCACTGACCTTCTCAGACCCAAAAGCTACAACTCTTGTTGCATAGGTCCTGCTTTACCTTGGTCTTCACCATCCAGCAGAAAAGTATAAAAATGAAGTATAAGAAGTAAAGCCATGCTGTTATGTTGAGCTGTAGGGGACTCAGGTCAACAATTTCTGACATTGCCAGTGAAGCGGAAGACCCAATACTATTATGGGCTACTGGACTCTTTTAGAATATTTTGCTGAGTTAACACACCTGTAATATTCAAATAACGGAACTTAACAAAAAAAGGGGATACAGATGAATGTCCATTTTGTATCTGTATATTCAAAGTGGTTAGGATAGATATATAGTTGTATTCTCTTCATGAATAGAGGGATGTGTTCTAATGGTGTTTGTAAATAGGATATCATGCCCACATCTTGTACAGCAATTAACCACTAGGAAGAATGTATGCAATGTGTTAATTATTGAAACTGTCCTACCAATTTGGTTTGAAACTGTCTCATTGCTATTTGTTTCTCAATAAAATTATGGAAAAATTTTTTTTAAAAAACAAATAAAAAAAAAAAACTTAGACCACTCCATCATGAAATTTTGAAAAAGAATCAAATAAACATAAGTATATTTTGGATTAATAATTGTTACAGGGGCCAGGGAGATGGCTCAGTAAAATTAGCACTTTCCTGGCAAGCGCAAAGACCTGAGTTCAATCCCCAGTTCCACCAAAATAATAATAATAATAATAATAATAGTTACATATTTCTATAAATAAGCTCCCAGTGATAAAAGATAACAGATCAGCATTTCCGGAAATCTATGACTAACGTCATTTTACTGTCTGTCCCAAGGATTTTTACTATGACATCATCTGTAATCTTGAGAAATTTTAAATATTAATCCAAAGGTTTTTCTTAGCATGTAATCTATTACTTTTTTCTTATTCAGGGTACTTTCTCATTTAGCAGGAATAAATTAATGTGAGTCTTTTAACAGGATTAGTGATGATATTTAGGTTTGCTGTATGCATGTATGTGTATGTATGTATTGTTGAGCTAGGGCCTCCCTATGTAGTTCAGACTGGCCTTAAACTCACTATGTAGCCCAGGCTGGCCTCAAAACTCACAGCAATCCTCCTGCCTCAGCCTCCCAAGCACCAGGATCACAGGCCTGCACTGCCACACCCACCAGACATTATTTTTGACAAAAATTTAGTGTCCAAAAAAAAAAATTTCGGGACCAGGGAGATAGTTCAGTGGAATAAGCGCTTCCCTGGCAAGCGCAAGGGCCTGAGTTCAATTCCCGCTTCCACAAAAAAAAAAAAAAAAAAATTAGTGTCATCTCAAAAATATATTTCTACAGTTTAGGTAATTTGAAATAAATTAAATTATATTATGCATATTTTCCTTCTAAGATGTTCCAGACCTTGCTCTGGAAGGTCATTTCTCTGTGTCTTCTACCCTGCTATAGCACATGCCACAGGTGTACAACGCACATTGCCTGCCTCTGCCAATTCCCTGACTTGCAATTTCCCAGCCCTGGATTTCTCTGTGGAGGACTTTCGGTGCCTGCTGTGCTTCCCACGCATGCCAGGAGTGTCTGGGAATGGTGCTTCTCAATCGTAACTCTCGGCCACACAAATGCTTGTAATCCCAGCACTCTGGGAGGCTGAGGCAGGAGCCATGAATTTGAAGCCAGCCTGGGCTACATAGAAAGTTCAGCCAGGAGCCCCCAGACCCAGTCCTAGCCCAGGTCTGGTGAGTGTGCGGAGAGTTTCCTCCTACCCAGGCCGGCGGGACCAGTCCCAGCCCAGGCGCAGCGTGGGCCGGACCCTCTCCCAGCCCCTCCGGCCGCCCCCCACCCCTCTGCAGTGCCTCCCCCACCCTGCCCGCCGAGTAGGATTTTCTGCCGA
>NW_004524617.1:13609907-13611962 GCF_000260255.1 Octodon degus | reverse complement strand
AAGGAAGGAAGGAAGGAAGGAAGGAAGGAAGGAAGGAAGGAAGGAAGGAAGGAAGGAAGGAAGGAAAGTTGGAGGCCAGACTGGGCAATTTAGGGACTTAAGAAGACCCCGTCTCAAAAAAATTTAAAAAGCTGATAATATAGTTCAGTGTGAAGACTGGATTCAAGCACCAAAGAGAAAAAGTAACTCACATTCGATGCCTGCAAGAGGTTGATGGTGTAGGGCATTCCAGAGCTTTGTGCCCTTGCAGAATAGTTGGAGCTTGGGCCACGGAGATGGTTCAGTGGAATAAGTGCTTCCCTGGCAAGTGCAAGGGTCTGAGTTCAATCCCCGGTTCTGCCAAAAAAAAAGAATAGCTGGAGCTCATGTGTCTGTTCTGCTGCCTCCCACTGTCCCCAGCCTGAGCGTGTTGCAAGCGCTAACACACTACATTGGCAACTTTCCTGTCCTACCCATGTACTCATTTGGCTTTGTTCTATTGTGCTTTTGCACCTTCTCAATAAACTTCTTGCCCTGGACTCCTTGCCTCAGGATTGACTTCTGGCAAAATCGACCTCAAAGACTCTCAGCCTGGTCTGCTTTTGGTTTCTTCTTAGCATTTGAATTCATTGTCATTTGCTGGTTTTATAGTACAAGGAAGAGAGCAAATGCCAACTCTGTTAGGAAAAGGCTTTTCAGCAGCTTCAGAACACAGTCTTCTTTGTACTGTGCATCAAGAGCAGTTGTTTTATTTCTTTGCTAATCCTCCAGGATGCAGAAATCTGGCTACCTGGGGAGTCTGGGAGGGCCTTCCAGTTGAACCAAGGCTCCTGTCAGCTCTCCGTGATCTCCCAGGTGCCTTTCAGCTTTAAAATTGTATGAATTTTAGCACCAATTCTACAGAAACTATTCCATAAATATGAGTAGGGAATATTCCCCCACTTGGTTTTTGAGGATATTACCCTAATACCCAAAGCAGGCAAAGTCAGGACAAAAAAGCAAACTATAAAAGACTATCACTCATGAATTTAAACATAAAAAGCCTTCTAAAATTTTAGCAAATCATAGTGTGCTTGTGCTCACCTATAATCCCAGCTGTTCAAGGAGGCTGAAGCAGGAGAACTGAGAGTTGGCAGCCAGCCTGGGCAATGTAGTGAGACTGTCTCAAAATTTTAAAAAGGGCTGAGGGTGTGGCTGGTGGTCGAGTGTTTGCCATGGGCTTCATTCTTGAACTGAAACAAAGTAAAGTCAAACTTCAGCAATACAGTATATAGACGGATTGTATACCGTGACCAGCAGAGGAATATTGCAGCATGCAATGCTTTCATAGTCAGAAATCAGTCAGTGCAGTCTTCCATATCAACAGGTTAAAGTGGGATCATCACATGATAATATAATTGAGGCAAAAATGGTGTTTGACAAAATTCACCAACCATGCATGATGAACACTCAGGATGCTAAGAGTGTAGGGAAACTGAAAAAGCCTGTAAGGAACTTCCTCAACTTGATAAAAACACTTTTTCTCTCTCCTCTAATTAGTCTATAGTTAGCATCATACTTAATAGCTGAAGACTGAACATTTCCCCCTAACAGCACCCTGATAATCACTATTATTCAACATAATACTGAAGACAAAGACAAGGAAAAGAAACAAGTGCCTACAGATTGGAAAAGAACAGAAATGACCCTTAATTTGTAGATGAAGTGATTGTCTACAAAGAAATCTCCAGGAGTTTACCAAAAAAAAGAAGCTCGTAGAAGTAATGAGTTCAATGAGGCTGAGACAAGAGGATCACTGAGTGTTTGAGGCCACCCTGGGCTACAAAGAGAGTTCCAGTCCAGCCTGAACTGCACAGTGAGATCCTGTCTCAAAAAAAAAAATGAGTTCAAGCAAGATTGCAGTATATAAGAAAAACACAAAACACAAAAATCAATTAGATTTTCATCTACTAGCAATAAACACGTGGAACTTTTATATCAAAAATAAAACCACAGGGGGTGGTGAATGAAAGCAAGAGACAGGAAAAGGAATATTGTGGGACTGTCCTGCTTCAAGGTTGTATATGATGAGATTTT
>NW_004524617.1:13598998-13609047 GCF_000260255.1 Octodon degus | reverse complement strand
TCTCTTAATGAACAGAATGATTTGTTCTAGTGGTGTTTGTAAATAGGATCACAAGTCCACTTCTTGTACAGCAATTAATCACTAAGAAGAATATATGCAGTGTATTATTTGTTGAAACTGTACTTCCGATTTGCTTTGAAACTGTCTCATTGCTATCTGTTTATCAATAAAACTTTGAAAAATAAAAATATAAAAAAAAAACAATAAAACCACAGGGGCTGGGGAGATGGCGCAGTGGAATAAGCGCCTCCCTGCCAAGCGCAAGGGCCTCAGTTCAATCCCCTGTTCCGCCAAAATATAAATAAATAAATAAAACCACAATATCATTTTAAAAAAATTTTAAAGCTACTCAGATATAAATCTAACAAAACATGTAGAGAATCCATATGCTGAAAGACTATAAATGCTCAGAAAAGCCATCAAGATTTACATAGACAGAGCAAGACACTGCGCTCCGGGACTGACAGCTCCAGGTCATGAAGACGTCTGCTCTCCCCAAGCTGCGATACAGGCTTAGGGAGATTGATATCAGAATCCCAGCAGGGCTTTTCTGCAGATGCAGACAGACTTATTCTACACATTATACAGAAAGGCAAAGGACCCCGAGTCCCTAAAGCAATTCTGAAAAAGAGGATGAGGCAGGAATGATCCCTGTACCTGGTGCCGAGCTGCTCAATAGCTGCAATAGTTAGCTGGGGAACAAGCACACACAGCAAGGGAATGAAACAGCCCAACACAGTGTGTGAATCTTTTACAAAAGTGGAAAAGCAGTTCAGTGAAGAATAGGGTAGCCTCTTTAACAAATGGTCCCTGCCTGATTGAATAGCAGAGACAAAATTAAAAAAGGAAGGAAGGAAGGAAAAAGGAAAGAAGGAGGGAGGGAGGGAAGGAGGGAGAGAGGGAGGGAAGGAAGGAAGGGAGAGAAAAGAAAAAAATTAACCTAAATGATACACAGAAATTATTTAAAAACTGGTCATAGATTTCAGAGTAAAACACAAAACTAAAATTTTAGAAGAAAGTGTAAGAGGAAATCTCCAGGAACTAGAGTTATGTAAAGTTCTTAGACATGACACAATAAGGGAAATCCATGAAAGTTAATATATCTGACCATACAAAAATTAACTTTTTAAATAAACAGGTAGAAAATTAACTTTTGTACTATGAAAGACCCTGTAAAGAAACTGAAAAGCCTGGATCCTCAGCACTGCTCACCACAAAGAAAGGATGAAAAGGGCTGGGGACATAGCTCAGCAGTCTAAGCACTGCCTGCCAAGCACAAGGACCCGGGGATACCGAATGCTCTGCCGGCCCCAGGCACCAAGCCAGCCCCCGAAAACAGGCATGGTGGCACACACCTGCAATCCCACCATCAGGGAGGTTGAGACTGGAGGACCACTAGGAGTCCGAGCTGCGTAGCAGGACCCTGTACCAAGTAAAAAGTTTTTTAAAACAATAAGTTACATTTTTCCCCCCCGGGACCGGGGATTGAACTCAGGGCCTTTCGCTTGCCACGGAAGCGCTTATTCCACTGAGCCATCTCCCCGGCCCTCAATAAGTTACATATTATGAGAAAATATTGGCAACCACATGCCCAAAAACAGAGACTTGTGCCTCAAGTATATAAAGGACTCTCAAAACTCACTGGCCCCTTTTTTTTTAAGTGAGAAAATATTGTTGTGTAATCCCAGCACTCAGGAGGCTGAGACAGAAAGATTACCGTGAGTTCAAGGCCAGCCTGGGGTACTTGGCAAGATCCTGTCTCGAAAAACTAAATAAACA
The DNA here is from genome assembly GCF_000260255.1 of Octodon degus. NCBI lineage: Eukaryota > Metazoa > Chordata > Mammalia > Rodentia > Octodontidae > Octodon > Octodon degus. Next base: position 13,607,268 of record NW_004524617.1, on the reverse strand, counting down.
AACAAATACAAATAAATAAAAGTTGAGAAATGTACAAAAGTGCCCCTGAAGAGAATATAAAGATGGAAACTAAGCACATGCAAAGATGTGCAGTGGTGTTAGCCGAATTAACAACCCAGTGAAATATCACCTATGCGGCTGGGTAATTAAAAAACAGTAATAATCCCAAACACTGCTGGGGAACTGAGGGGTCAGATTGCTCCTACTTTGCTAGCAGGAATGTAAAATGGTGCAGCCACTCTGGAAACTACCATCGTTTCTCCAAGAGTAAACATACACGAACCATACAATGGAATATTCCCATCACTGAACAGTTACAAATGCAAAGTGATGCCCAGAAAAATACCTGTGTGTGAATGTTTGCAGTGGCTTTACTTATAACAGCAAAAGACTAGAAATAACCCACGAGTCCTCGAATGAATGAACAGTTGAACAAACTCCGGTACCTCCATAGAATGGGCTACTTAGGAATACAAGGGAGTAAATTCTTGATGCTTGTAACAACTTTCATGGACCTCAAGGATGTTATTATCAGAAGAAAAAAAAAAGGTCACTCTCAAAAGGCTGCATGTGCTGGGCCAAGCATGGTGGCGCACGCCTGTGATCCCAGCACTCTGGAGACTGAGGCAGGAGGATCACCTGTGAGTTTGAGCTACATAGTGTATTGAAGGACAACCTGAACTACAAAGCAAGATCCTTTGATTCAAAAAATGATTGATGGATTGATTAATTAATTAATTAATTAATTAGATGCTTGGTGCTGCATACCTGTAATCCGAAGGCTGAAACAGGAGGATCAGGATTTTAAGGCCAGCTTGGGCTACCTAGTGAGGCCCCATCTCAGAAAAGCGAAAGGGAAAAAAATTATATACTTTATGATTCCATCTGTATAATATGCTTGAAATAACAAAACTAGAGGTAGAGAACAAATTAGTGGTTGCCAGGCAACGAGACAGGAGGCTAGGAAATAGGAAGCCACAGAGAGCATGTTGTTCACAAAGATGGAACTGCTCCGACATCTTGATTGTGGGGTCGCTACACAAACACACAGCGGGAGAAATGAGCGGGTGCAGAGGAGGCAGTGACAGTGCAGATTTAACATGGGAAAAGCAAATGTTCCTGGTAATGCTCGCCCTAATTCACCAGTGCCCATTTCCTGGACTTTTTTGCTATCTTCCTGTAAGTCTACAGTGTTTTCAAAGGAAATGTTTTTTTTTAATTCTATGAGCATATGTGAATAGAACAAGAGAGAGACAAGACACAATACGTTTTAGATCTTTGGCCACTGTCATTTCCAGGTGATAAAAACATGGATGAATACAGCAGCCAAGTGGGGTAGTGCATCCCTTTATGCCCAGCACTCCGTGATGCCGAGGCAGGAGGGTCACAAATTCTAGTTCAACCTGGATGACTTAGCAAGACTCTAATGAATGTTTCTCAGAATGAAACATTTCATAATGGGCTGGGATGCGGCCCAGGGTAAAGGCTCTAAATGCAGTCCTAGAGTAGAGGCAGGGTGCAACCCCACCTCCAACTCTTGGGTCACTAGCGAGACCCCCAACCTCAACAAAACCAGGCTGTCAGCCTGGGTGCAGTGGAGGGAACAGTGCCCCACTCTTCTGTGGCAAAGCATGGCTGTGGGTGGGGCTGCCAAAGGGCCTGGCAGAGGTCCTCTCTAGGCCATTTTAATCTCAGCTCGCCACCTCATTAAAAGGAGAGATGCAGATCAAGGTGTGTTCTTTCCCCAGCTCACTAATGTGGGGAAAACTTCTTAGTCAGAGAAAGCATCTTTAAAGCACAATTACAAATGTAAGCTCCAAGTGTAGCAGCACACGCCTGTACAGAATCCCAGTACTCAGGAAGCTGAGGTGGGAGGATCTCAGTGAGTTCGAGGCCAACCTCGACTACATAGTGACTTTAAGGTCAGCCTGAACTACATAGTGAGACCCTACCCTAAAAAAATAAAAAAATATTACTTAAGTACTTTAAAGTCCTCAGACAGTGAACACATTGGTATGCAGGAGTTTTTGGCAAAATGTAAAGGTCATGATAGTGGTTTTTTGTTTCTGTTATTGTTGTTTTGTTTGTTTGCTTTTGGAGACAGGATCTCGATATATAGTCCATGCTTGCCTTGAACTCACTATGTAGCCCAGGCTGGCCTCAAGCTCATGGCGATCCTCCTTCCTCAGCCTCCTGATTACAAGTGTGCACCACCACAGCCAGCCAATAATAGAATGTTCTGGAAGCACACAGAAGTTTATTCTGCCCATTGGGTTGGAAATACTCAGAGAGCAGGAAATTTTCCACCTTTTCTGCTCTGCACCCTCATGCTCCAACCTGCTCCTCTGTCTTTATTTTGCTAATGTGGGGAGGGCAACATAAAACAATCATGAATTATACATTATATAATTATGAAATATACATCTTTGTCTTATTAAATATTTCCTACCTTCCATTCTAGGTGGCCTATTATTAAAGTTTCTAGAATGCCTTCTTTTCAGCAGAATTTGCTTGGTGTGGCTTTCCCCAATTTTCAGTATTAACTTTTGTTTTCATTTATGTATCTTTAAAAAATAGCACATAGCTGTATTTTATTTTCTTTACCCAACACGAGTCTTTTGTCAAATTTAATCTCTTATGCTTATAATGACAACTTACTCTTCATCAAATTTACTTATTTTTCTTGATCTTATTTATACTATTTTACTTTATATTCTCCACTTCTTCTGCCTTCTTAATGTTTCATTTATTTTCCTTTTTCTGACTATTTTTAATTGGGTCTCTTTCTTTCCCCTAGTGATTTGCAAGATGTGTATACTACTTTCATCCTACTATTATTTTTGCTTCATTTGTTCAATTTCTAATTTATTTTTCTGGAACATGAGATCAAATTCAGGGTCTTACAGAGTTACATTCCCACTTTTTTTTTTTTTTTTTTTTTTTTGGCAGAACTGGGGATTGAACTCAGGCCCTTGTGCTTCCCAGAGAAGCACTTATCCCACTGAGCTATCTCCTCGGTCCTCTATTTCTAATTTTTAAGTCTATTTCTGAAAGTATGCACTATTCAAATTATAAAAAGTAAAAATTATCTACTCTCATCCCTATGTTCATCAACATATTTATCACACCTGTCTCATACATATATCTAATATTTTATTTATTTTTTTCTAATATTTTATTGACATATCTGGGTTTTAATTTTTATGTCTTACCTGTTTCTCAAAATTGCTTTTTGTCACAATTATATTGCATATATTTAATTACTGCTCTTGTGGGATTTATTGCTCACTAATGTTTTTCGTACCTGAAGCTTGCTTCATGTTGGTTTTATTTTGTTTGTTCATTTGTTTTGTTGAAACAGGGTCCAGTTGTGTCGTTCAGACTGGTCTTGAACTCACTATGCAGCCCAAGATGCCCTCAAACTCTTAGTGATCCTCCTGTCTCAGCGTCCCAAGAGCTGGGATCACAGGGGTGCACCACCATGCCCAGCGGCATGAATCCTTTTTTGACCTGGCTCCTTTCACTGAACATAAATTATCTTGAGGTTTGTTTATACTGATCCATTTGTCCGTAGTCCGTCACCCTATTGTTTCTGTATGCCATAATTTATACATTCCCTTGTTAAGATTGACAAAAGGAGCTCTTTCCAGTTTCAGGCTATTACCAATAAATCTACTCAGAACATTGACATACGGGCTCGTGTGCAGGTTGACCTTCACTTCTCCTGAACCCATCAGTCTTTCTCATTATGGCCCTGCTAATAGCTATGAACAGGTATCTCACTGTGGTCCACATGCATTTCCTCATGGGCTGATTATGAGAAACATCTCATATGCTTCATTCCATTTCTATATGTCTTCCTCATCAAAATTGTGTGTTCAAGCATCGTGTGCAGTTTGGGCTGGGTTGTTTGTTGTATTGTCAACTTTAGGGAGTTCTACTTCTAATTCTTTTATCAGCTACATGTTTTGCAAATGTTTCTCTTACTGTGTTTTGGGGATTTCTCTTGTTCGTAACAGTGTTCTTTAAAAGCAGTTCTTAATTTTGGTTGAAGGACAATTTATCAGTTTTTTATGGATTGTCCTTTTAGGGGCAGAACTGAGAAGTCTTTGTCTAAGGGAAGTCAAAAAGCTTTTCTTCTGTGCGTTCTTCTAGAAGTTTCATTGTTTCAGGATTTATATTGAGGTCTGTGACCCACTTTTAGTTCCTTTTTATCCGTGAGGGGGGTCTACAAGCAAGCTCTTTTGTTTGTTTGGGATGTTTGGCAGCTCAACCAACATTTGTTGAAGAGAGGGGTTTTTTTTAATCGCTTTTGCATTTTTGTCAAAAATCAACTGAGCTAAAAAGCGGGAGTATGGAGCACACGTGCGATCCCATCACACCGGAGACTGAGGCAGGAGGGTCACTGTGAGCTGGAGGCTGGCCTGGGCTAGGCAGTGAACGCAGGGCTAGGCAGGACTGCACCACAGTGAGACCCTGTCTCAAAATAAAAATCAAGTGAGGCTGTTTGTCTGGGGCTGGGGCTGGACTCTATTCTGGTGCATGAGTCTTTGGGGTTGCCTCACTGTCGAATACTCTGCTTTTATAGCACTTCTGAAAGTCAGGTACTGTGTGTTCTCCAACTTCTTTTTCAGAGTTTTTTTGACTATTATAGTCTTTTTACATTATTATATAAATTTTCGAATCAGGGGGCTGGTGAGATGGTTCAGTGGTCTAAAGCACCTACTTAGAACAAGCTTAGCAAAGCACAGGGACCGCGGTTCAATCCTCCAGCACCACATGCCAGCCAGCCCCGCCCCCTGGTGGGCTGAGCTGGCCACATGCACACACACACACACACACACACACACACACACACACAAAACCAAAAATAAATTTTCGAATCAGTCTAACAGTTTTTTAAAAAAAGAAAAAACAGTCTAGGATTTGCACTGGGGCCGCAGGCCCTTGGATCAGTGTGAGGAGAGCTGACGTCGCCGCATCACACATGAGCCTCGCGACAGCAAGCACACCCAAAGTGGTAGGGATTCTGTGAGGACCAGAACACCAGGCGGCAGGGAGCCCTGGGGGCAATGTGCTACGCTACCTGCCCCAGATGTCTTTAGTAACCCTGTGTCTCCCATTTAGGAAGGCAGTATACCATTATTTATTTAATAGGTCACCTTTGACGCTCTTCATGGATGTTTTGTAGGTTTCAGGATACAGACCTTTACACGTGTTTAACAAGAATTATGACTAAGGATTTCATGTTTCCAGTGCAATTATAAATACTACTGTTTTAAAATTTTAATTTCCAACTGGAGAGTGCCCCTCGCCTAAAACCTCAGCACTCAGGAGTCTGAGGCAGAAGAATCTCCAGGAGTTTGAGGCCAGACTGGGCTTCATAGTGCGTTCATTACAGCCTAAAGTATATAGAAAGATCCTGTCTCAAAAAACACCCTAAATAAATAAATAATTTTTTTGGTCTGTATTTAGGGCAGGGTCTACAGGGTGTTCGGAGTCTCACTACATAGATCAGACTCACACAGTGATTCTCCCGTGTTCAGCCTCCCATGCACTGGGATTATAGGTGCATGCCACCATACCCAGTCTCAGTCACCCTCTCAGCACGCCCAGGGGTGGGGCCCCTGAGCATGCCTAAGCAGGCGCTTTTGTCTGCTGAGCTATCAGGCCAGCCCTAAATAAAATTTTTTTTAAAAATAAAACTTCAGTTTCTAAGTGCATGCTGCTAGTATACAGTATACAGAAATACAATGAGTTTTGCATATTTACTTCATATCCTGTGACCTTCATAAATCTACCTATTAGGGGTGGGGGAGATGGCTCAGTGGAATAAGCGCTTCCCTGCCAAGCGCAAGGACCTGAGTTCAATCCCCAGTTCCAACAACAAAAAAAAAATCTACCTATTAATATTTTGTTAGTCTTCAGTTTTCTACACAGAGTGGCTGTCTGCAGAAATGTTTTATTTCTCCTTTTTGGCTTTATAGGCCCTTTGTTTCATCTTCCAGCCTTATTTCACAGGCCAGGACTTCTCATACAGTGTTGACTGTTGATCACTGTTCTTTCTTCCATCCTAAGCAGTGGTGTCAACCCTACGGCATGCATGCAGCAGTGGGCAGGTGGAGCCCTCTCTGTTGGCATATGAGCCACACTGCCCCGACAGCTGAGCATTCAGGTTTAATTGCAGTGTTGGTACTTCCCAATAAGTAAATTGGTTAGGGGTCGCAGTTCAGAGACACAGTCCCTACAAGGTTTGCCATCACTTAGTTTCCTTCTAGAGTCATTTTTGTCCTCTGGGATATGTTTTTTTAAAGTTCTCTTAATGACATCTGATTATGGCTGAGCATACCTTTATCATAACCTCTTTCATAAAAATGTTTGATGGCTGAGTGTCTTGGTGCGCACCTATAATCTCAGCATTTGAGAGGCTGAGGCAGGAAGATCAATGAGAATTTGAGCCCAGCCTGAGCCACATAGTGAGTTCAAGACCAGCCTGAACTGCATATCGAGACCCTATCTTAAGACAGAAAAAAAAGACGCTATTTAATTCCAACTACCATTATTGGGCATTCTTCTGTTTACCTTTGGTTTTTTTTTTTATTTTTATTATTTTTTTAAATGTACTTTTATTTTATTTATGTGTGTGTGTGTGTGTGTGTGTGTGTGTGTGTGTGGTCAGCTCAGCCCACCAGGGGGCGGGGCTGGCTGACATGTGGTGCTGGGGGATTGAACCGTGGTCCCTGTGCTTTGCGAAGCTTGTTCTAAGTAGGTGCTTTAGACCACTGAGCCATCTCACCAGCCCTGGTTTTTTATTTTATTTCATTTTTTGTTCTTGTGAAGTTTTTATTTATTTATTTTTTTTTTTTTTTGGTGGAACCGGGGATTGAACTCAGGCCCTTGAGCTTGCCAAGCAAGCGCTTATTCCACTGAGCCATCTCCCTGGCCCCTGTTTTTTTTAATTGTTATTAATTTTATTGAGAAACAAATAGTAATGAGACAGTTTCAAAACAGGATAGTAGGACAGTTACAATAATTAATACACTGCATATTGTTGTCTTTGTAGTAGTTATTCATAGTACAAGATGCAGACATGATATCCTGTCCAAACACTATGAATACAAATCTTTCTTCTCATTGAATTCAGAGACAGTAGCTATATATCTATCCTAACTGTTTTCTTATACAGATACAAAATGGTCCCTCATTTTTGTGAAGTTTTATTATTCTGTCTCTAAGTGTGAATTTATTTTTAACTGACCTGCTTAGTATTACTTAGATTTCTGCATCTGGAGATTGATATCTTTCATCACTTCTGAAACCTAGTTACTTGTCTTCTGTTATCTCTGTTCCCTCCTTCTGGAACTCCAGCTGGAACATACACTGGAATCTTCTCACTGTACTGCTTTTCCCTTGACTCTGATTAACACTTCCTATCCTTTTACCTCTTGTCCTATATTTTTTGTTATAGAAAGAAGAGAAAAATAAAACAGAAATTCAAAACAAGATAATGGGATATGGGTCCAGCGATGTAGATCAGCAGCGCAGCCCCTACCTGGCAAGTGTGAGGCCCTGAGTTTGATTCCCAGTACAAAAAAAAAAAAAAGATAATAGGAGAGTAACAATAATTAATACACTGAATATTGTCATCTTTAGAATAGTTACTCAGGATACAAGCTATAAGCATGAGATATTATTGTCCAAGCAATATTAGCACAAACCTTTCTTTTCAATGCACTAAGAGAAACTAGCAGTGTATCTATCTCAATGGTCACGTGTATATTTTTTAAATATATTTTTCCCTTTCCTTTCCTCCCTTTCCCCTCTCTCATCACAATTTCTCTTTTCTTTTGAACAATTTCTTCCCAATTAACAATATCTAGTTCATATTCTGAAATCTTATTTACTTGTTCAGCTTCTTATACTAGTGAGGCAATACATCGTTTACACATATGGGTCTGATCTATTTCACTTCATAGTATGGTCTCGAGTTTCATCCATTTACCTATAAGAGACTCCATTTTATCCTTTTCATAGCTGAGAAATATTTCATTTTTTTAAATTATTTATTTGTGTGTGTGTGTGTGTGTGTGTGTGTGTGTGTGTGGCCAGCCCAAAAAAAAGAAAAACACAGGCTGGTGAGATGGCTCAGCGGTCTAAAGCACCTACTTAGAACAAGCTTAACAAAGCACAGGGACCGCGGTTCAATCCCCCAGCACCACATGCCAGCCAGCCCCGCCCCCTGGTGGGCTGAGCTGGCCACACACACACAC
>NW_004524617.1:13587765-13595265 GCF_000260255.1 Octodon degus | reverse complement strand
CTTTTATAGAGGAAAACCATGCGGTGAGGCGGGTCTAAGGTGGTGGAGAAGACATGGGAACTCGCTTAAGTGGGCATGAGGTGGGACAAAACTATGGTCAACCAATGAGATTACAAGTACCATTGCTCAGGTAAAATTGATTAAATACAGTATCAAATGGGGAAGTGAGTCACATAGCAAGTGGACATGAATATGGGACAGGGTCTCTTCCTGTTGGGGTTGAGCTAGAGACTCTATAGAGCTCTTTCAAGGTGATTGATACCTATTTAGAATGTCAATCCCGATGCCCATTCCTAGGGAAGTGTGTAGCTGTGTTTCCTCTTTTTGTCTTGGTCTTGAAATGTGGCCCATTTGGGAGTGTCTGTCTCTTCCCAGTTGTAAGGTCACCTTGTGTTCCATCTTGTCTCCTCGAGGGCCTGACCCTGTCTAACTGCCTATAATATTTCTATCTAATTTGGCTGCCTGTAACAGTTTGAGTGGTTGCATGTGGGCATAGCCTAGTGAAACAGTTCCTGTGTTGGACAATGCAGTTGTTTCCTATACATTGCTGTTCACGTCCCTAATTATTTTCTCAGTATAAAATGCCAAGTATATCATTTCTGGGTAATGAAAATGTATCTTTTTAGGAATTCTGATATAGGTTATCAAAATGTTCCTGAGAAAGTTTCTACAAACTTACGTTCCTAGGAACAGTGAACAAAGAGCCCTAGTTCTCCCAGATCCTTACTGACCCTGAATTTTTTTTTTTTTTTTTGTGGGACTGGGGATTGAACTCAGACCCTTGGGCTTGCCAGGGAAGTGCTTATTCCACTGAGCCATCTCCCTGGCCCCCACTGACCCTGAATATTAAGTTATTCATTTTCATCAGATTTAAATTGTGAAAAGAGAAAAAAGGTGCCTTGCTTTATTTTGCAGTTTTCATTTCTTTTTTCATATTTATTCATTTTTTGAGTTATGGTCCCCAAATGGAGTTTGTATGGATTTTGGCTCTTGGGAAATTATTGAGATACAGGGCTTTACGCTTGTGCTGTTAGGGTTAGCCATACCATGCCTGCAATTAGCGGAGCTGTTAGAGCTTCTGTTTGAGGCTGCCTCTGGGTCAAAGCCTGAAGCATATTGATTGATAGTGTGTCTATGGAGCCTTGAATTTAGAGTTTTAGGGCAGCTTGACCCAGTTTGTCAGCATTGCTTAGTAGTAATGTTGTAGGCAGCTGAATTAGATAGAAATATTATAGGCAGTCAGACAGGGCCAGGCCCTCAAGGAGACAAGATGGAAGACAAGGTGACTTTGCAACTTGGAAGAGACAAGACACTCCTGTATGGACCACACCTCAAGACCTAGACAAAAGACGAAACACAGCTCCATACTTCCCTAGGGATGGGTGTCAGAGATTGATATTCTAAATAGGTATCAATCACCTTGAAAGAGCCCAAATGAGTCACTAGCCCAGCCCACAACAGGAAGAGACCCTGTCCCATAATCATGCCCACTTGCTAAGTGACTCGCTTCCCCATTTGGTACTGGACTTAATTCTGTCTGAGTAATGGTGCTTATAATCTCATTGGTTGACCATAGTTTTGTCCCACCTCATGCCCACTTAAGCGAGTTCCCATGTCTTCTCCACCACCTTAGACCCGCCTCACCTCATGGTTTTCCTCTATAAAAGTCCCTGGAAGAGACAGCTTCCTGGGGACCACCCACTCGGAACCCCTTCCTGTCCCTCTCTCAGACAGGAGCTTTCCTTCCCCCAATAAGTATATTCTGCTCCTAACCTCCGTTTGTTCCTAAAATTCATTCTTCTGTTTTAGAGAACACAAACTCTTCCCAGGTACCTTTTAGGTTGGGAGATCAGTTTTTCTCCCTAAGTCATTTGGAGGTTCCCCTGTATCAGTAACAGTGAGGTTGAAGTTTCCCCCAACTCAATGCGATGCCCTCACCCCATCTTGCCTTTCTCCTTTGGGAGCCTCTGGCTGTGGAGCAGGGTGACACTTAAGTGACCAGCGAAGTGTAAACAGCTCAGCAAAGACATCACCCCACTGGTCCCCACTTCCAAGTGACATCTGCCCTCAGCACTGCTCCCCACGCCTGGGCACATCGGGCCTGGACCTGGCTCTCCTGGAGGGAGGACAGTGGACCAGGGAATCACCTGCTGTGACATTGGAGTGATTCCATGCCCTTGCCCTCTTCTAAAGTGCGGATATTTGGGGTCCCATGAGTCTTTTGCTACTGAATTTTGTTTGGGGTTCATGTTTTTGGGGTGCTGTGGATTGAACCCCCTGAGTTATACTTCCAGCCCTTGAATTCTTTTTAAGTGCCACAGTCAGTGCAGCTCTAAATTCAACACAGCTAATTCTAGTACTGTCTCTACCATATTTTACCTTTATACATTTCAATCTCATCTTATTCAAGTGTTTTTACATTTCAATTCTACCTATGTAAATATTTTGATCTTTGGTAATTTGCATGTTTTCCCCCACTTTCTTTTTTGTGTTACCAGCAACTGAACTCAAAAACTTGCACTGGTCAGGCAGACACTGTGCCACTGAGCTATATCCCCGGTCCTCCCACACTTTACTTTTTATTTTTTTTTTTTTTTTGTCTTTTTGAGACAGGGTGTCACCCTGTAGTTCAGGCTGGCCTCAAGCCCGCCATGTAGCCCAGGTTGGTCTCAAACTCATAGTGATCCTCCTGCCTCAGCTTCCCAAGTGCTAGGATTACAGACGTGCACCACCAAACACAGCTCCTGCACTTTCTTACGTTGATTTTTGTGGTGCCATGAGTAATTCTTTTAAATAATGTGGTATTGATTTTTTTAAAAACTCAGTCAAGGAATGTTTATTTTTAAATATTGGAGTAGATTCCACTTATTTATTTATCATCATAACTACTATATTTAGTTTATTACATTTCATATTTTTCTTTGTTATTTTTAAGCAGTTCTGTGCCCTTTGCTTTGTTTTTTGAGGGGTTGTTCCTCCCTCTTGTGAGTATTTTCTTTGTTTCTATCCTCTTCGTTGCTGTGGTGGGCATATATATTCCTTTCAGGAGCAGTAATGATGACCTGTGAGCATCCTCAGTCAGGGGAAGGACACTTGCAAAGTGTTTTGATAGCAAGAAACTTATGAAGGGCTACTAGATGGTGGAAAAATGACTCAAGAGCCAATTTAAAGAAGTTGCCACTGCTGTCAGGACAACGTGAATATCAGCGTAGATCACTGTAGTGGATTGAAACACCAAAAAGAAGCCACAATCTGTAAATTCATATTACAAAAAAAGGAATCCTTAGGGCCAGCGAGATGGCTCAGTGGAATAAGCACTTGCCTGGCAAGCGCAAGGGCCTCAGTTCAATCCCCAGTTCTGCAAAAAAAAGTAAATTCTCTCTCTCTCTCTCTCTCTCTCTCTCTCTCTCTCTCTCTCTCTCTCTCTCTGTCTCTCTCTCTCCCTCTCACACACACACTAAAAACAAACTAAACCCAGGGATGAGCCACATCCCCAGCCTTTATTTTTTTTATTTTGAGAGAGGGTCTCACTAAGTTGCCCAGGTAGAGCTCAAATTTGTGATTCTCCTGCCTCAGCCTCCCAGAGTGCTGGGATTACAGGTATGTATTATAATGCTGGGCCTACCTCTTGTGTTTTTGTTTTTGTTTTGTTTTGTTTTGTTTATTTGAGACTGGGTTTTACTATGTAATTCAGGCTAGCCTTCAACCCGTAGCCCAGACTGGCCTTGAACTCACAGTGATCCTTTTGCCTCTGCCTCCTGAGAGTTGGGTTACATATGCAGTTTTTACACACATGAGCCACCATGGACTACATATGCAGTTTTTACACACATGAGCCACCATGGACCTATGTCTTAAAGACATTATCATTTTCCTTTAAAGGAATCTAGGCCCTGACTAACTATACATGCTGATACCTGTGAACCAAGCAACTGCACTGAAGATTGCAATGTGTAATAGAAGGGTCATACTTGGAATACCTGTCATTCTGGTCTTCTAAATACGTACTTCTTGTCATGACATACCAATTCTTACCATTCTGTCTCTCAAGTAAAAGTTTTTTTTTAAATAAAGAGTAATAAATTTTAAAAAAGACACAAGAAAAAAATGTCACAGGACTGTCCTGCTACAATGCTACATATGGTTAGATTTCTAAATTTCTGTGTAAAAATATGTGTTTATTCCTATTTTTTTCTTCATATTCTGTAGGGACTTAAAATTTAACATATCAATACTTGATGGAAAATACCTGTTCCATGTTATGCCTAAGATGTTTGATATTTAGACAGATAGAGTAAACCAAACTGCATATGTTGCAGGGCAATAATAACCCTCTTCTTCGGGAGGGTTAACAACCTAAGTTAGCAGATCAAAAATTGGAGAAAAGGAAGGGCTGCAAGGTCAGCCAACATTTTGGCCCTAGCCTTTCAAGGTCAGTGAAGACTCAGTACATAGGAGAACTTATACTGTAACATCATGTAACTTGGTTGTGCCCCAAATTTTCTGGTCAAGGAGATTATGTAGCCACAGAGGAAGTGATTGATGATGTAGAGTGTGCCTATGGAGAGTCACACGGAGAGAAAACATTCTCTCAGGCTTTCACAGACAGCAAATTGGTCAAGCAATGGCCATGACTCATCCACATGGCTGACACTGACAAAGGTTCTACAAACTGCGGTACAGGGTTTCAGGCTAAATTCTGAGGGTACTTGACTGACCTTGTCAGATACAAAAGTTACATTTCTTGTTATATAGGTCTTGCTCTATCTTGGTCTTAACCATCCAGCAGAAAAGTATAAAACCGAGGTATATAAATTAAAGTCATATTAATATGCTGAGCTGTGAAAGGCTCAGGTCAACAACTTCTGCAGATAACCTACTACTATTGTGGACTGCTGGACTGTGTTGGATTGTTTTGCTGAATTCACACTCCTATAGTATTTAGATGCCAATGGAATACCCATTTCTGACAGGACTAAACAAAAAAAGGCCATACAAAGGAAGGACCATTTTGTTTTTGTATATACAGAATAGTTAAGATAGATATACAGCTACTTTTGCTTAATTCAATGAGAAGAAAGATTTGTACTAATAGTGTTTGGACAGGATATCCTGTCTGCTTCTTGTACTATGGATAACCACTAAAATAACAATGTACAATGCATTAATTATTGAAATTGTCCTATTAATCAGCTTTGAAACTGTGTCATTAATATTTGTTTCTCAATAAAATAAAATAAAATAAAGGAATCTATGACATAAACTCCTAAACAAAATGTTCAATAATTGTTTTGAGCTGATGTGGTGACTTGTAATCCCAGTACATGCGAGGCTGAGGCAGAAGGATTACTTGGAGTTCAAGGTCAGCCTGGGCTACATAGTGAGACCCTGTCTCAAAAAAAAAAAACTGTTTAAACCTGAAGATTTTTTATTTTTTATTTTTTTAAAGTATTTTTTTAAGTCTACTTTATTTATTTTATTTATTTTCTTTGCGGAACTCAGGCCCTTGCCAGGGAAGCGCTTATTCTACTGAGCCATCTCCCCAGCCCCGAGCCGGAGGATTGAACCAAGGACCTCACACCTACTAACCACATGTTCGACCACTGAGCTACACCCATAACTCCAGTATAGCAATAATTTCTAAAAAATATTCTATGTCCTATATTGCTTGTCAGAATTTTAAAATTCAAATGATAATCTTTTATTTTTAGTTTTTTTTTTCAAATGATAATCTTTTAATTCTTTATGATTCAGCTAGGTTGAGTTTACTTTTACTTTCCTCCCTCTTTGTTAATAAAATTTTAGATCTAAAAACAGATTAATTATTTTAGATTTTTAAAAACCATACCCACAAAGCTGAGCATAGTGGTACATGACTAGAATTCCAGCTACTCAGGAGGCTGAGTCTGGAGGATCATAGGCTCAGGCCAGCTGGGCAACTGCGAAATCCTAATTCAAAATCAGCTGAAAAGGGCTGTGGGTGGAGGTGAGGCTAGCTACAATGCTTATTTGGCAGTGTGAGGCCCTGCATTCAATCCTTAGCACTGCAAAACACAGAAAGTCTTTCATTTTTTTAAATTTTTATTTATTTATTTATTTTTTGGCAGAACTGAGGATTGAACTCAGGCCCTTGCGCTTGCCAGGGAAGCGCTTATTCCACTGAGCTATCTCCCTGGCCCCCAGAAAGTCTTTATTCTTCATATGAGTTTCCCTTTGGGGGCTTTTAGGGGCTTTTTATCACCTATTATTGTAGTGTCTATTTTTACTAATTCTTTTTACAAAATATGTGTATTAATACTATGTTTTCAACTCTGAAAATATAGGAGAGCAGGTCACAGCACGGGCTTAGAAGGTCAGGCTTCCACAGCTCCACCCTGCCTTTGGGATAAATTACATCATCTCCCTAGGCCTCATTTTTGCCTCTTCAAAACAAAGATGATAGGAATTCCTATCCTGCAGATTGTTAGTAGAGTGAATGACTTGATACAGGCATACATCACTTAGAGCGTGCCTGTCACACTGTGTGTGTCTAAAACTCGCTGGCCATTGGAAAATTGTGAAGAGCGTTTGGCAGAGTGGAGGAACTGTCAGTTATAATATTTCCCCCAAGTCTACATGGAGCCACTTCCTCCTCCTTTTCCTTTTCCTCCTCTCTTGTGAAAGCTAACCTTGCTGAGAAGTCTGAAAGCAAGCTGGCCCTCCTTGAAGCAAGGCAGTTCAGGGATCTGGACTCAGCCTGTCTTGGTCTGCGTCCTGGCTCTCCCTGGTGCCAGATGTGTGACCTTGGGCCACATCTGGAGTCACCCGACCTGCCCACCCTTTCCTCATGTCCTCTGGAAGTTGGTCCTCTCTGTCGTGGACGCTCTGCAATCACTGGCCAAACTATCCTTCCTCCCCTTGGTGGCTTTGGTTTCCCATCCCACCCTCTTCCTTCCAGAGAGGTTTCCAAACCTGGTGGCCTTGGTCCAGACAGCTGTCTGGCTCCATTCTCTGGGCCACTGTGCTGGACCTAGGTGGCGAGCACACAGGCGAGTCCTCCTAATGACCACCAGGAAGAGGGGCTGCCCTGCTGGGCGCCCAGGAATCTGCTAGGGCAACGGGGACATCACTGCCACCGGGACTCTCCTTGGTCTCCTGTGCTGCGTCCTGGGCCTGCTGACCTTTGCAGCAATTCCAGACCTTGCATGGCTATACCAGCAGCTTGTGTTCTGTCCCCAAGAGCACACGTCGTCGGGGACCGGGGACCGGACCGGGAGGGACACTTTCTGACCACGCCTGGGGCTCCCGGGCCTGGGCAGCAGGGCGCCCACCGGTGCGGCTCTGGAGGAGCCGGGCCCCCAGGGGAGGAAGGACTCAGGCTGAGGCGGGCGGCTGGGGCCGGGCCCACGGCGACGTGGGTGCAGCTCCCGGGCAGCGTGGGCCCCGCCAGGGCAGCGCCGCCCTTTCGGGCCGCCAGGCAGGAGAGCGACTTCGCCCAGGCCCCAGGCGGCGCCGCGGCCC
>NW_004524617.1:13557262-13587110 GCF_000260255.1 Octodon degus | reverse complement strand
GGCGGCGCGCGCCCGCCCGGCGTCCAGGACGCGGCGACGCTGCTCGGGAGCGCGGGCCGCCGCCTCCCGGTCCCGTCCGTCTTCTCCCACCCGCCCGCCATTCTCTGTGGCCGAAGCCCGCGGACGCCTCAGCCGCTCGCTCGGTCGCCGGCCCTCTCTCTGCGATCTTCGCTTCCGTGCGGGTTTCCCCGCGGTCCGCCGCTCTCCCCAGCAGGCGGGTCTCCATCGCCAGGTACCTAGGCGTCTCGGGGCGCAGCCGAGGCTTCAGGGGATCTTAGCGCTGCCTCAGCCTCCCGCTGGGGCCTAGGCTGGCCTCACCTCTGTGAGAACCCCGGAACATGATGGAGTTTTGTCAACAACTTCTGTTTGTTCTTCCCTCCATAAGAGTCACTGGCTTCAGAACTTTCTCCTGGGTTGCTTAACGCATTTTGTTTTTATTTTATTTTATTTTTGGCATAACCGGGGACAGACCCTTGCGCTTGCCAGGGAAGCGCTTATTCCACTGAGCCATCTCCCTGGTCCTGAGGATTTACTCTTATTATGTACTATATGAAAGTTGTCAGCTTTCCATTACTGTGACAAATACCTGAGATGATTAACTTAGAGGAGATTTATTTTGGCTCACACTTTCAGAAGTTTCAGTCCCTAGATGAGTGGCCCCATTTTGGAACTATGTGAGGCTGTTCACCATGGCAGAGAACTACTTGGTAGAGCAAAGGCCTCACCTCATGGACCCTGGAAGTGAGGAAGAGACCAGGTTCCCGCAATCCATTAGCATAACCCTAATGACCAGAAGGCCTCTCGATTGGCCCCACCTCTTGAAAAGTTCTACCACCTCTTAAAAGTCCCACACTGGGAACCAAACGTTTGTCACATGGGCCTTTGGAGAACATTCCAGATCAAACTATTACATCTACTTTTGTATATGTTTGAATATTTTCATAATGAAAAAGTACATAAAAGCAAAATAAGTAAGTACTAGCTATAATAGTGCATGACCATCCAATGTATCTCTCCTATTCTGACCTCTCTTCCAAGCTTCATACATATTTATATATCCAGTGACTTTTTTGACCTCTTTCATTCCTTTTTTTTAATTTTTTTTTTTTATTTTTTGCGGTAACAGGGATTGAATTTAGGTCCTTGTGCTTGCCAGGCAAGCGCTTATTCTATTGAGCTATCTCCCCAGCCCTCTTTCATTCTTGAACACCTTTCAAGTATCTGAGGCCTAATGTACCTAATCACACATTCCTGCTATTCTCCCCCTCAAATTGCTTTTCTACCCATCTTGGTGTATGACAGTATCATACACCTCTTCGTCATTTTCATCTGGATTCTGACAACGCATCTCAAGGATGCCTTTCACGTCATGAGTTTTTTTCATCATGCTTTCTATTCTTTACTGACTGCAATATGGGTTTTAATTTTGCTTTTGTCCTTGGAACTTTCTTACAGTCTTTCTTTGAGTCATTGTCTTAGTTACTTTACTCGTTGCTGAGACAAAATAGCTGAAACCCAAAGTTAAAATAGGAAAGGTCTGTTTCAGCTCACAGTTTGTAGTGGTTTCAGTCCCTAGTCAGCTGGCTCCAATGCAGGGTGGCGTTGCAGTGGGGCATCGCAGCAGAGAAACAGTTCATGGTGGGCAGAAGGCAGCAGGCAGCAAGGCAAGCAGCAAGGCTTTCTGTCCCTTCCACACTACCCACCTTTTGAGTAATACCTCCCACACCCAGGCCTTCCCATTATCCACATCCAGAACTATGCTTGTGCAATCAGTGGACTACTTTAGTAATCCTATAGCCTTAATCCCAACATCAAACACCTTTATCCCAGCATCACATCCTTAATCCCAGTATCACACACTCTAAATCCAGTCACTTCTGAAAAGCCCCACCTACAAGGGCATGAGGCTTTGGGAGGACATCTAAATACGAGCCACAACAGGCATCAACCTTCCTAACTTTTGCTCCTTTATCTACCTCTGACCTTTTGCTTCTCATGCATAACAGTCATAATTATTTACAATCTTTTGAAGCCACCAAATTGTTTTGAGATTTTCTTCTAGCCCTGAAAGCAAATGATTATCAAAGTATTTTCCTTCTCTTAGCCTTTCAATATTTTCTTTTATCCTGTGGTCTTAGTTGATACACTCCAGTTTGCTTTCTCTCTTCACTTTTACACAAATAAAGGAAGATCTTCCCAGAATCGGTGTCTGAGGGTTGACTTTGTGTGGCAGAGGGGCATTCAACCACACCCTTCACACTGAGCTCCATCCCCAGCCCTTCTTATTTTTTATTTGGAGACAGGGTCTTGCTAAATCACTAAGCTGTGCAGTTGGCCTTGAACCTGCAGTCCTCCTGACTCAGCCTCCCAGGTCCCGCCACCATGCCCATCTTGTGTGCCATTGTTCTTAGTCCCCACTTCTAGCCACATGGGTAATGTTCCCACCCTCTTGGGGTTTTTTTTTTTTAGAACCGGGGATTGAACTCAGGCCCTTGCGCTTGCCAGGGAAGCACTTACTCTACTGAGCCATCTCCCCAGCCCACACCCTCTTGGTAACACTGCTGCTGGAAAGTGGTAAGTTGACCAGTGTTGCTTCCAGATGACATTTTGATTTCTAACTGACTTTCCCTTTGTACCTCTGCATGGAGCCTAGTCATATCTCCCTCCCCTCCTCTGTCACTGGAAGTAGCAAGCGGAACAGTTCTGTCTTTCTCTAGAGTCACCCACAGTGAGTAACGTGAATAATATGCTTTATACTTTGGCCAGGGCCAGTGTGCCCTTACTTCCTGCCCAGGATGCCTGAGATTGCTCCTTGTCCAAGTAAAAAGATAGTAGTAGATGGGATGGGTGGGGGCACCAGGTACCAGAAGTCAAGAACAAAACTGCCTGCCTCACAGCATAGCTCCTAGGAACTATGAGAGGAATGCTCAGGCCTGTGGCTAGTGAAGGCCAAAACCTTTGAGTTAGAATTGGTAGATCAAGAACATCATCCTTTAAGAAATTATTTTTCTCCTGTTGTTCTCTTTCATGAAGCCTGAATGTTTTTTTTTTTTGTGGCCAGCTCAGCCTGCCCTGGGGCGGGGGAGGGGGGGGCGCTGACGTGGCATATGGTACCAGGGATCGAACTGTGGCCCCTGCAAGCTTGCCTACGCTTGCTTTAGCAGGCGCTTTAGGCCACTGAGCTAGCTCGCCAGCCCCTGAACATTCTATAAGATGAAGTATGGATCTGCTTTTCTCAGTCTAACTCCATTTGCCTTAACATTATTTTCAAGGCTGCTCACAATTGTATATTGTATTGCCTATCAATCTTTCACTGTTTTAATAGTCCTTTATTCTTTCTTGATAATGTCATGGGATATTTTAGTGACAAGTTGGGCAGCATTTCACAAGAGGGCTGTAAAATCCAATTTTTCTCTTATCCTCTTTTAACAAAGTAATCTTCAGAGCTGCAGAATATTCATGAATGTATTTTTTTTTTGCTTGACATCTGCTCCCATAGCTCTCTCGGAGAGGAATTCATCATTCCCAAAGCATTCCATATGCTTTCCGCTCTGCATTTACATATACAATCTCCTCTGGCACACGTCTTAGTTTTGGGCCTCTAGCAACTGAAAAACAGTGTTTCAACCAGTCTTCTTGTTTAAAGCCTTAGGACACCCTGATTCCATTTTTGTGAGCCCAAACATTTAATCTGAATTATGACACAGATAAAATTTCATGAAGTAAATATTTCCTTGAGTAAACTCAAAGCCACTGACTTTCTTGATATCAATTTTCTTTTTCTTTTTTTATTTTAAAGAGAACTTAAAGTTTGAGGCCATCCTGGACTACATAGTGATACCCTGTCTCAAAAAAGGTAAAATAAAGGGGCCCGGGAGATAGCAGCATAAGCACCTGCCTGGCAAGCGCAAGGTCCTGAGTTCGATCCCTGGTACCAGGAAAAATAAAAGTAGTATAAAATAAATGTATCTTACAAGTAGAAGCATGGTTAGATCAATTCTGGTATATCTACACCAAGTAATCACTACAAATTGCAATAGCTTATGAAATTGTGTCTTAATAAAACTTTATGTGAAAATACCAAACAATGACCTCAAGGACACTGATTCTACTGACTCCTTTTCCTCTGTATGAGCCATTGCTTTCCTGTTTCTTTGCACTGTTCCATTTCTTTCAGGTAACATACTGTGGCAATTCTGGATTCTGTGTTGTCCTGCTCCCACTGTGGGGTGCTTTGCTGTTTGGCCTACTGATTTGCCTGGACTAATTCTATATCTAATCCCTGTCTCCTCCCTCCTTCCGGGGTTTAATTCCTGCTTTAATTTGCAAGCCTTAAATTCCAGGGAGCCAGCCACAGGAGGCATCCTTAGTGGTCAGGCAATGATGGGTCAGACATTGAGGGTAAGCGCTTGGGAGCCAGGGAAGATTGTGTAGGTGGGCTGGGGATGCAGGTCCAAGCCTAGTCTAGCTTTCCTTTTCTGTATTTCCAAGGCCTCACACTTGCGAGGGCTCTCTTTGGGCACACACAGCCCTATACGTGAGCATAGCCTCCCAGACCCCAAGGGGTAACCTTTGAACCAGTCAAGGCTCTTTTTCTGTTTTTTTTTTCCAGAACTGGGGATTCAACTCAGGCCCTTGCGCTTGCCAGGGAAGCACTTATTCCACTGTGCCATCTCCCCAGCCCCTGGAGACTCATTTTTGCTGTCTTGTTGCCCAAATCTTCCAGTTCAGTTGCTAGATGCTTGGGCTACCCCCAGTCTCTGCCAAGAGTTCAGGTGAGCTGCAATGGTGAGAGTGGGATTCCCTGCTATACTTGAAGAGCCCCTCCTGTGGCGCAGGTAGTTTCTGTGACAGAACTGGGGGTGAGGTGGGGGGAGTTGGGATGGGAGCAGTCCTGGCCTAACACAGTGCAAACTTCCACTGTTCACTAGCTATTCTTGAGTAAGTGCATCTCAGTTTGCCGCATGCCTTTGGTTAATTTACCATTTAAAAAAATTTTTTGAGACAGGGCCTCAATGTGCAATTCAGACTAGCTTTGAACTATGTAGGCCAAGCTGGCCTTGAACCCTTGGTGATCTTCCTTCCTCAGCCTCCTGAGTGCTGGGATTACAGATGTGCACCACCATGTCAGGCTCCTTTAAAACTTTTTGACACATCAGGGATTTTTTGTTGTTGTTTTTATGCAGTACTGGGGATCAAACTCAGGACCTTGTGCTTGCCAGGCAGGCACTTATGCCTCTGAGCTGCATTCCTCGCTCCTACATATCAGTTTTATAATTGCTTTTCAGGGATAAGATTTTGGCCAGCTTCTTACTTGGCCATTCTTTTTTTTTGGAACCGGGGATTGAACTCAGGCCCTTGCGCTTGCCAGGGAAGCGCTTATTCTACTGAGCTGTCTCCCCGGCCCCTACTTGGCCATTCTGAAAGCCTTGCTCCTTAAACTGCACAAGCAGTATGTACAGACCCAACTACTCCAGGAGGGAAAAGGTAGGGACCTTCCTTGGCAGGCGAGGTCCCAGGGCTCACCTCGGAGGAACGCTGACTTTGGCCTGGAATCTAAATAGACCAGCAGGAAGGAGCCTGCGTTTGTAGATCACAGCACTGCATTAGTGGTCCTCACATTTGTTTGCCTTTTGCACATTTCTTAGCCAGACTTCTCCAAGTATGCGCTTAGATCAGTTACATTTCATGAAGGAAAAAAGTACTCACTGGGCAAATGCTTGGTTTACACTGATGAGCTGAACAAAATCAAAAGGAGATAATGGCAAGACTTCTCAGAGCCTTTAACATGCTGGCATTTGTTGAGATTCTTCAAGAAAAAGAAATGCTGTGTTTCCCAAGACTGTGACCGTTAAGCACCCCCTTCCTGCACTCAACAGAGCTTTGTGTGGATTGGCGCTCTGTGAGACACGGTGTGCCCTGGGCTTTCTTGGCGCTTTCAGCGTGGACCAGCAGTTCTGCCATGTGCAGAGAGCATATGACAATCACACCGGCCAGAGGCACCGACCATCCAGGCAGGGCTGGGTGTAGTCGCAGATGAAGCGAATGGAGGGAACGCCTAACTCTGGCCGACAAGCTCTGTGATGGGACCAGCCCTCCTCACCCACAGCATTTCATCAGTAACCTCCCGTTTCTAGGGTCTCTTTTTCATTTAGGATTCATGGGTGCCAGACATAAAAATCAGGCAGAGATAAAAGGGCACAGTGCCTCTCCTCAGAGTACAGTCAAGGGTACAATGGAGGAGTTAAGGGTCCAAGGGCATGGACCTCGGTATCTGTGAGGTGCGGATTAAGGCCAAGCACAGGGACTAAACAAGACTCCACAGGGGCCTGGATGCCTACGTTGGTTTTTCAAGGCCAAGCAAGGGTGAGCCAGAGAGGGAGTAGAGAGGGAGTGGAGAGCGGCTTCAAAGGTGAGGAGGCCTGCTCAGAAGAGAGGTATGAGGCATGACAGCCTGGACGTGTACAAGAGAGCATAACAGGAAGGGCCTGGAGTAGTTTGCTAGGGAGCTGGAGTCTTATCCTCAGGGTGAAGAGGGACGACTGATGACTGGCGAGTCTTAGCATCAGATTTTTGCCCATTAGAAAGCTCCCTGGAGCAGTCATGTGAAAAATACTTTACGGAGGTGGGTTTGGAGATAAGAACGAAAACTCCAGGGGCCTAGCAGAAGGCCTCTGCTAGGGAGATAAAGACAAGAAAGGAGAGGGCAGCTGTAGGACTGTAAAGTGATAGAGCTGGCCAGCGCGGCGTCACCCATCTGTAATCTCACCATTCCAGAGGATGAGGCAGGAGGGTCGCTGTGAGTTTGAGGCCAGCCCAGGCTACAGAGACCTTATCTCAAAAAAAAAAGTAAACAAAAATAAAAGATAAAGTGATAGGGCTGAGTTAATTAAAATGTTGGTATACAGAGGGAGATATTTCCAGATTCCTCACAAGAATAATCGCAGGCAATGGCACAGCCATATAACACAGGGAACTCTGGACAAGGGGGCAGGTTTTGAGGGAAGAGAGGTCGTGAGGACTGTACTTGTTCAATCCAACATCCCAGTAGAATGTGAGATGTTCAGGGGATGGCAGGAACACTGGGTTGAGAAGTGCAGATTTGACAGGTGTTAGAGCGAGGTGGAGGTGTGGATGCAATTGTGTAGAAGTGTACAGACAAACAAGAAAGCAGAAGGGCCCAGAGATGGCTCAGGAGAATAAGCGCTTGCCCCCACAAGGGTCTGAGTTCAGTCCCTGGCTCCACTAGCTCAGAGGGTACAAGGAGAATAAGTCTAATCATAGCACTCAGGAGGCTGAGGCAAGAGGATCATTGTGTGTCAAGAGGCCAACCTGAACTATATAGCAAAACCTTTTTTTTTTTTTTTTTTTTTTTTTTTGCAGAACCAGGGATTGAACTCAGGCCCTTGCGCTTGCCAGGCAAGTGCTTATTCTACTGAGCCATCTCCCCAGCCCTAGCAAAACCTTTTTGAAAAAGTAAGAGGGCCCTTTCACCTAAGGAGACCACAATCTAGTTGTGGAGAAAGTTATGCTAAACTATGATGCAAAGGAGTGAAAAAAGGAGCTACAAGTATGTTGAGTGTAGAAGCAGCAAGTGTTAAATAAATAAAGCAGCAGCAAGTGAGCCAGGCAGGCTGGTGCATGCCTGTGATCCCAGCACTGTGGAGGTCGAAGCAGGAAGATCACTGCAAGTTCAACGCTAGCCTGGGCTACTTAGTGAGACCCTGCCTCAGAAAAAACAAAGCAGCAGCAAACGATTCAATGGAAGAGAACACGGGTATCAGAAAGGGGGTATCTGAGTTTGGCTTTGCAAAGTTAAGTGGATTTTGACAGGCAGGGAAGGGGACAGAAGAGCAAGCAATTCAAAGTTGGAAATGGACACAAAGAACCCAAGAGAAAGGAGTGTAGGAACCCAGGCCTGGGGAGATGGCTTAGTAGAATAAGCACTTGCCTTGCAAGCACAAGGGCCTGAGTTCAATCCCTGGCTCCACCAAAAAGGAGTGTAGGAGAGCACGAGGAGAACTGCACTGGGTGCTGGGGAATCTTGCTTGGCTTTCCGAGGAATCCACTGGAAAGAAGGTACAAAGGCCAGGCATGATGGCACATGCCTGTCATCCCAGCACTCAGGAGGCTGAGACAGGAGGATTAATGTGAGTTTGAGACCAGCTTGGGCTCCAAAGTGAGCTCAAGGCCAGCCTGAATTACATAGTGAGACCCTGCACCCCCCCAAAAAAAGGGCACATATGGACCTGTGTACCTAAGACCTCTATTCCCTAATTTCATAAATACAGTGGTACCTAGGTATTATAGTTTGTGTCTAGATATCCCCGCAAGGCCTTATGCAGTCATTAGGGCTTTTTCCAAGGTGGCTGTGCCTAGACTTTGTGAGTGCTTAAAGGTCCAATGCTGAGATTAAGGGTGTGAGTGCTACACCCACCCTAGGGCAGATAGCTGGCATACAATGTAAGGAAGGCTCAGACTGTCTCTTGCATTGTTGCTTTTGCTATCTTCTGCAGCCATGAATAGTTGCTCCTCTTCCAAGCGCCACCCCGCCTTGGAGCCAGCTGTTCATGGACTGAAACCTCCTCAAACAGTGAGCTAAATAAACCTTTCCTTCCTTTAACTTTGGGAATCAATGTTTTGTCTCAACAACAAGGTAAGTAGCTAGGATACTTGGTTCACAAACTTAACTCATTTCACAATTCTGGAAAGATGGCCATGGTCAAGTTTATCATTTGATGCTGAGTTTGCAAACAAAAGTGTTTGTGAACCTTTAAGAACAATGTTAAAACCACTAGTAGGCATGGTAGTACAGGCCTCAAATCCTAGCATCTGCGAAGCCGAGGCAACAGGGTCTCAAGTTCAAACCTACTCTGAGCAGCAACTTGGGAAAGCTCAATCTGAGGTTCGAGCCTCCATATTGAGGGGTGAAAGCTAAAGGAATCTACAAATCACCAAACTAAGCCAGGTGTGGTGGTGCACACCTGTAATCCCAATTCTCAGGAGACCAAGGCAGGAGGATTGTGGCAAGTTTGAGACCAGCCTGAGCTACAAGGTGAGTTCAAGGCCAGCCTGAACT
Organism: Octodon degus; assembly: GCF_000260255.1. NCBI lineage: Eukaryota > Metazoa > Chordata > Mammalia > Rodentia > Octodontidae > Octodon > Octodon degus. Next base: position 13,578,031 of record NW_004524617.1, on the reverse strand, counting down.
GTATGGCGAGAGGCCGGGGAGCTAGCTCAGTAGAGTAAGTTCTTGCCTGAACTGCATGGCAAAACCCTATCTCAAAAAAAAAAAAAAAAAAAGACAAAAAATTAAAAATAAAAATCACCAAACTAAAGCTTGAGACTTATACATGTTTTTTCTCAGTTTATTTCCATTTTGCACAACTGCAAAACTCCATTAGTGGAACTTTAATTACTTGGATTCATTATAAAATTTCCATTGCATATTAAGAGTATAAATAGTTTCACTCTAATGCTCTCATTTGAATCTGTGGCTGAAAGCACTGGTAGAAATCGCATTTTCATGCACGTCCTTGGCAGGTTAAGGGAAACAAAATGTATACTACTAATCAAGTCATTAGTGGACTTTAGACATGTGGGAGGGACTACATGAAGACAAGAAACAGACGCAGAATACTTTAATAAAGATTAAAAATATTTTATTTAAACTTTTCTTCATAAACACTTTAACATTTTTTCAATTTAAAAACAGAATGGATAGCATAAACATGTTTGAATAGATTATATCCACGGCTTGGGAAAAATTACCTGACAAAAATGTAAAGGCTTTCAAAACAGATATAAAAGGCAAACCTTAAATTTTTCTAAGATTTTTATATTGGCCCTAGGATTATTTGACTACTGGCCCAAAATGTACCTAAAGGTCAAAATATTTTTCTATAGACAAAGTATGCCCAAGAGGTATAGGGCACATACAAGTTAGGTAGAAAATAACCTCTCTGACCACCTCTTGGGAACATTCCTCCAGAAAGCAAACACCCAATCGTTACTGGTATACTGATTAATAAAACTTTAATGCACTTGTTCCCAAAGATGTAAAAAGAAAATCCAAGAATTTTACAGAGGAACAAAGATGATGGCATCCTCTCAATGTTACTCGTGTAATATTGAAGGTTTACTGCTATACTGGCAGGATATCATTTCCATGAACTTATCTATTCCACTCTATGCCTATTGTATATTTGATTTTATAAACTCTCAATAAACTAATTTTTCAGGACTTTTAATGTTACGATAAATCTCTTTTTAAGAAGATATTTATTCCTAAACCGACTCTAAATGCAACTGACCAAATGTATGATCTCTAAACATGTTCAGAATGAAAAATCAAAAATGTATAGTAGGCAAACAAGAAAACTGGCACTAGCAGTTTCACTGCCATATAGCCCTCAATTATATCTAATTTACACTATATCTATGCTGTTTTACTTCAGTCTAAAGCTTTAAATTACGTATTCTCAAAAGAGCTAGTCTCTTCTGAGAGATAGCTTATAAACTGAAAGAACAATTTATATTATAAACTGAAATGTTATGACCTACACCCACATACACATATATAAAAATAGTCCCACTGAACGTCTGACATGTTTAGATTATGCAGCTCAAATAATTTGTTATAAAATATTTTAAAGCTTAGTTTCATGTAATTAAGACAAAACTCTCCATATCTACCACTTGTCCCCACACCCGTGTGTGTCCTTTCCTATGAGTCAAGCAGGCGTCCCAGAATGAGGTGTCCGCAGGTGCTGCTTTAGAAAGCTAAGCGAAGGGCTCAGTTGGTTTTCACGACGAGAGTGCCACGCACACGGGGCACAGCAGCAAGGGGCGGGCGCAGGGAAAGCTGTCTCTAGAAAAGCTAATCATCCTACTCATTAAGCTTTGCTTTTGAAAACCAGTAGCATTTTCTTCTAATACAAAAACCTTCAATGTGAGAATGTTGCATTTTATGAAAAGGCTGTAGTGCAAGGATTTTCTTTGAAACCAAACTGAGGTCAAAGACATGGAAGAGAACAAACAGTACTAATTAAGATGACATTAATACAGATCCGCTATTTTTGTGAAATCTGGCATTAAAAATGTAAAGTGAAAGCAACACATACAAAGATCGTAACAGTTATAACTGTATAGTTTTCAAATCTCTTACTGGATTTTTTAAAAAAACAATTGTTTTGTTTATACAATGGATAGTAACAAAAAATGGTTCCAAATGAAGCACACAAAAAATAAACTTGAAAAAAATTCTATGAAAAAAATTTCCATAGTTTAGTATAACAAAAATAAATCTCTTGCAGCAAATACACCATAATTTTAAAAGGGAATGTAAGTTTATCATGGATTTAAAATCACCTAAATAAGAGCTACATATAAACAGAAAGGTTTTCTCATACATTCAGAACTCAGGCAACAGCAACTATTCTTAAAGCTCACAACTGATTACAGCTAATATCAGGGTAGACATGACTTACGTGAAGCTGAACCCAGAGTTAGTTCAAGTTACAATTTCATCAACTTTATGAAACATAAATGTTGACCTTGGCCTTGCCTCTTTAAAATGGAAGACCAAGAATATTCAATTGTTTGCTCAGATGCTATCCCCTGCAGGGGTTATGAAATTGTATCTAAGCAATTAAAGTGAACCACCACTGGAGTGTAAAGCCTTTGATGTGGCACCCTGTCTGATGGCTCTTTTTTGGGTCTTTTCCAGCAAAACACATCAACAAGGGAATGAAGATGTTATTTTCTTTCTTTGAAGCAGGAGCACACACATAAAAAATCTTAAATGAACTAATGGATTTTAAAAATTAAATGGCTAACCCAATTCCTAGTTTGCAAAAATAAAACTGCTGGGTGTAATGGAATATGCTTGTAATCCCAGCACTTGGGAGGCTGAGACAGGATTGTGAGTTCTAAGCCAGCCTGGACTACACAGCAACAGTCTGTCTCAAAAAACAAAACAGCAAAAATAATATAATAATAATAATAATAATAATAATAATACTTAAAAACTATTTTTAATGTAGAAAAAGACTTTTACCCACATTTCATAGAAAACTAAGATACCAAACCTCATTTTTAAAAACTCTAAGTAAATTAATAAATAATTAATGAGAATTAAAATTTCATAGAAGCTGGGCATAGTGGCCCATACCTGTAATCCCAGCAATTTAGGAGGCTGAGGCAGGAGGATCACTGCAAGTTCAAGGCCAGCCTAGGCTACACAGTGAATTCATTGTGAATTCAAGGCCAGCCTGCACTACCCTGCAGACCCTGTCTCAAAAGACCAAAAAAAAAAATTAAATTTCATATACAGAAGAACATTGTTGTTAACATTGTCTTGATTTCTGAAACTAATGCCAATGTTTTTTAAAAAGCTACTTGTGTACATTATTTTTAAGTTAAAATGTCTCTAAATTTTGGCATTTTAAATTTGGGTTTTATTTTGCAATATGTCTGACTGAACAGCAAAAAAAACCAAAGTCTTCACATTTCCATGACTTCACGCTTCCACTTTATGTTCAATGGTGGCAGCAGCAAAAAAAAAAAAAAACTAGAAAATGTAGACAACAGCAGCCATGTGGAAGGCATTGCAATATTGCACCAATATCCTAAGATCTGGCAAGTTTTGCCAATGTAGATTTAGTCTGTATCAAATATAGACTACTCATGAGAAAATGGCATCTGCTTAAACGATTCACTCTTGCTTAATTCTGTCATCTGTATTTTCTTCTCTTAAAATTTAAAGGTACAATTAATTCTAAAATATCTATTCTACTCCTTTTAAACAGCTACTCTTGATCCATTCTGAATTTTGTGGTTACTATCCTTCACATTAGTGGCTTCTGGTAAATAAAACAAAACCTGAGGGCTAATATCCCTAGTGCCACTGAACATTTTGTAGGAAATAAATAAGCAGGTATAACCAGTAACATTATAATTCTCTTTCTTACCTTTTAAATCAAAACTGAGCTAATTTTTCTAAGAGTTGCTACCCCCCATTCAATAACAGATGCAGCAAGCAGCCTTGCTAAATGTAAAGAGTGGGAGTCGCACTTACTTTTAAGGGGCATTTAGGCATCTGGTATTACCTAAATTCTCTTTAAAAGTACTTGCACGCTGCAGGGTCAGATTCAGAGTTTGTCATATACCACTCCGATTCTCACTAAAAACAGGACAACACTATAGACTGCAAAGAAAAACATTTTCAAAAAGACAAGACATCAATAAAGAACACCAACATTCACTTTTGAAGATAAAACATAAAATGCTAGTTTTTTCATAAATCCATACGCATTTCAGGAATATAAGGAGTTCAAATATCACTGAATCTGTATGGACTGAAGACTGGCTACTTTGATACCAAATGAAGACTCCAGTTTTATTTTAACTTTCTAAGAATGTTAAGACATGAAAACACGTCACATCTAAAATTCAACAAGTATGGCGAACCGTGTGTGCAAGTGCACTAGCTTAAAAATATAGAATCCTAACCACGCATAAAAGGGATGTGCCTTATATATTTATAGGATGTATGCGAGTATGGATATGCTTTCACTAACACATTGCGGATAAGAGAAGGCAGCTTAGAAATAGTGTTCTGAATATAAAAAGTTAACTTTGTAGAAAATTTATATTTTTGCATTTTCAGCAAAAAGCCATGCAAAAAGGTCGAGTTTTAAACTTTTAAATAATAAAACCAAAACATTTAACAGATTAAAACACTGAAATTAATGTTCAAAAAGGTTTCAGATAGAGCTAGGAACTGAAATCACATCCAGTGACATTTATTGGGTCTTCTCTTAGAAGATGCAGGACTCCTACGCTAACATCTGAAAGAAATATTTAAAGCAGAAAATCAACTTCCCAGATAAGTGGAGCATTCTATTAAACTGCTTCTGGAAGTAGTTTCAAGAGCTAGCACTTAGAATTAACTTATTGCATGAGTTTGAGGCCACTGAAAAGAAAAAAGGGATGCTAGCACAGAATGAAAAATTCTTACAATATTAGACCAATGGCTTTGATAGTAAAACTGGTGAGGTTTTTCCTTATGCTTTTTACCTATCTACTTTACCACAAACAAATGTTTTGTTTGCCTTTTTTTTGAGGGAAAAAGATGTCATTAGTTGCAACGCCTGACCTCATCCAGTACATAGTCCGGAAAATGCAGGTTGCATACTTGTAAACCATCCAGCTTGCAGGGCATCCGAGGGTACTCATCTTCCTTCCATTTGTTTTCATCTGGGTCGAAAGTGAGAATGGAATCGCTGTAGTGACCATTATAACAAAGGCCTCCAAGAACCATTATTTGTTTGTCCAGCACAGTCACACCATGGCCACTTCTCCCAATCGGCATCGATGCCAAGATGGTCCACTGATCAGTCTCTGGGTTGTACACTTCTGTGGATGGGCAGCCCTGAGATTCGAAAGAGGCCCTCAAGATCACACAGACCCCACCAAAGACATAAAGCTTGCCACTGTAAGAAATCATCTTGTGAAAGCATCTTGCGTAATTCATCTTGCTCTTGTTTTCCCAGCAGTTGGTAACTACTTGAGTTCTCCTGGTCCGTTGCTCTATGGTCCCTTCTTTACTGGGGTCAAACACGCATACTTGTTTAGAGGTGGAAGATGAGGTGATTCCACCAGTGATAAACAACTTGTTATTGAGCACTGTCCCCTCATGTCCATATTTGTTAACTGGGTAAGGGTCCACAAATTCCCACTTATCATTGGTGATGTCATATCTCTCTGTTGAATAGAAGGTCTCATCTCTGGTTCGGCCTGCTACAGCGTAAATGAACTTCCCGATAACACCGACTGCGAATTCTGAGCGTGGTACAGACATGTCTGCCATTCGCAGCCACGAGTTCTGTCTTGGGTCATACCTGAACACTTTGGAAGAAGCATGGAATTCACCATCCGGGCCCAGTTCTTCCCCACCTAACAGGAACACAAAGTTATTGATGATAGCAAGGCAGTCTGGTCGAAGAGGTACTTGTGGGCCCTCCAGCTCCCACCAGACTCTTGGTTTCTTTAAGAGAAGTATTTTACTGTTAACCATGCTATGTCCAATCATTCCTCGGAATACTGTAGTCTGGGGTTTGGCAGAACGAATGCGGCTTGATTTCATGTCCAACAAAGGCTGCTGATGTATATTCTGGAAGTAATTCAATGCTTGGTCAACTTCATAGCGCAGCTGTCGGGAGTATCTGTAAAATTCTGATGTTTTAACCTAAAAATACAAGTAAAACAATTTAACCCAAAAAAAATCATCAATGGCAGACAAAATTTTTAAATCCACTAAACCATTATGATATTATTTTAGGCTCCTTTACTAAAACTGGTAAAATTACCTACTTTCTGCTTTCTATGAAGTTTTAAAATCACATTGGCTTTTACAACTTGTTCTTGTAGTCATCTATATACATTCCCAAGCTTTTAAAATAAACAAGCATATGCTTTTTTCACTGGGTGTGCTGGTGGCACACATGTGGAACCCACAACTCTGGAAAGCTCAAACAGGAGGACACAAGTTTGAGCTCAGCCTGAACAACTTAGCAAGACTTTGTCTCAACATAAAAAATTTCAAAAGGTGGCTGAGGAGATAGCTCAGTTTGAAAGCTTGGAATTCAATCCCCAGTACCACTAAATGAATGAATCAATCAAATCAGATTAAATCTCTTCCCATGCACAATGTTCCTGGCAGAAAGAAACTGTTAACATACTATATTGGGTACCTATGTTATGTCAGGCCCTAGGCTACAAGTGGGATCTAGGAAGTCAGATATGGGGCTTCACAGGAAAGGACGCCATGTTTGCAGTTTTCTGCACTACGGGCAACACTATAAAACTACCACAACGGAATAATTTGGAAAATTATGTTAGTGAATGAGTGAACATTCCCAGTAGAAATACATGCAAAATCCAGAGGTTTTTTAATATAAACACTGGGTACACTTTCAACAACTTCTACATTAACAATTTAGTAGACAAGAGTAAGCTCAACTGCTTTTGGAGCTGGAATTATATAATGATGATGACTATCAAGACCTTATAAAGCACTTTTAAGTGTTGAACTAAGTAAGCACTGTGGGGAAATTAAAAGTGTAAGACAGGGTCCATTTCCTCAAAGAACTTACAATTATTTGGGAAAATGAAAACAAACACAAATTTACCAATATAGTTGGCTGGCAATTAGCTATGAAGATGTACAGCACACCTCTGAGTGTTGCAGCCTTTTCTATGTAGAGCACATCGAACTGGCCCAAAACACTTAATGGATACTTTCCAAAAGAGGTAGAAAGCTGGAGACCAGCAGAAAAACCCTATATTACAATATGACAAGGATAAGGTAAGAGGACGTTAAGTGTAAATGAAGTAAGATTTATATAGGTAAAATCTACAGATATCCATGACTAGTTTAAAGTAGGAACAGGCTAAAAAAAGAAAAAGACTCAAACATGATTTGAGGATGTACACTTGAAGTGACAGGCAGACTAGTGATGTCCATACAGAAAAACAAGATAGATGGGTGTGGTGGCGCACTCCTGTAATCCCAGCACTTGGGAAGCTGAGGCAGGAGGATCACCATGCGGCTAAGGCCAGCCTGGGCTACATAGTTCAAGACCAGCCTGAATTACAGGAGGAGGTTCTGTCTCAAAAACACAAAATAAGTGGCTCCCTGGCAAGCGCAAGGTCCTGAGTTCAATCCCTGATACCACTGAAAAAGAAAAAAGAAAACCAAGACAGAAAGCTGATTTGGGAGAGTTATTCAACTTCCCTTACATGGGGAGTTGCTGATAAGATGAAAAGGAAATATCTAGAAGCTGGATGGAAATCTGAGACGAGAGCTTGGGAGGACTGAAAACCAAGCATATAGGCGTTGGTGGTATAGTGGTGAGCATAGCTGCCTTCAAAACCAAGCGTATGTTTTCATGATGTCTTTCTCCTTCCTTCTCTGTCCTCCATGCTAGCTTTCTCTCTAACTTATCTATTCATTCATTCCCCTTCTAAGTCCCAAAGCATGTTTGAAACAGAAAGCACCAAAAATTTAAGTCTTTTTATAATTATACTGAATAACTGGTTTCTTTTGTAATTCCAGGCATTTAGAGTCATTATTTTGAGAAAGGGATATCTGATTCATAGAGTTTACTAGACTACCAAGGGTAAATGGTACAAAAAAGGTTGCGAATGCTTTGCCTAACTATATGAGAGAGAAAACTAACACTGTGACTGCACTGGGTGCCTTATATATGTGTATCCTGTGTTAAAGACCACTAACGAGGATATCATGTCTGTGTCTTGTACAAAGACAACAATATGCCATGCATTAATTATTGTAACTGCCCTACTAACCTGTTTTGAAACTGTCTCATTGCTATTTGTTTCTCAATAAAATTAATAAAAAATTAAAAAATAAAAATAAAGACCACTTACGATCTCCATTTATCTGACTGGGAAAAAAAAGTGAATATTAAGTGACTTTTCTAAGTTGCTTATATAACTAAAAATGGTAGGGCTGGGATCTGAACCTTCAACTAGGAAAATCTTAACTTCAAAGCTCACTCAAAAAAAAAACAAAAAAAAACAAACCTCATTCAATTTTCAGTAGGCTACAGCATACAGCCTCCATTATTCTTTATAAGAATCTTTAAATGCCATGGTCATTTACTAGAACACTTAACATGTTCAATGAGTGAGGCTTATGACTCCTCTCAAGGGTCTGTAACTGTTCTTAACAAAAACAATCAATCACATGGATCACAATGATTGGGCATCCAGCTCCATTCTCCCCAGCAAAATAACAACTGGAACAAAATTAGCAAATAGCAAATAAGCCATTTCAATAAAACAATAAAGAAAAAACTATATTGCCACATGACAGATACCACTTTACCACTATGCTTTACCACTTGTATCTTTTACTGCTTGTTCTGCATACACATAAGCTTAACCAAAACACAGTGAGGTTCAATCTCTTCAAGAAGCCATGGAAAAACTGTTCAGTTCTAAGGATAAAATCATTGCTTATTTATTAATACAGAATGATGTTCACAATATATTGATCTTCTAAAGGGCTACAGTACTCTGGCACTCTTCCAATTATAATTTTATGTGTGTTTAATAGTAATTCTCTGGAATTTCACAAACATTTTTGCATTCCTTGTTTTTGTGTACTTATATATAAATACGTATGTTTACAAAAACAGAAAAAATAGTTCTTGCCATTCAGAGGACTAGGGAAGTAACAGTGGTACAACTCTTGCGTAGTATGTGCAAGCTCTAGCTTTGATCCCCACCAGTGAAAAATAAAGGAGAGGGGGTCACTGTAGGAATGAGGATCTTTTCGTATTTTCCTTTTCCAATCAGTTCTTCTATGAATTCTTTAACAGTCTGCCTTGGCTATTTCTTTTCTCTTTTTCTTATTGACTTGTAGGAGCTAACAGGCAATATTCTGGGAAATCAACAGGAATCATAAACCTCAAATTAAATATTTAAGTGCCTACTGTGCACAGCCAGTGGCCTGAGAGCTACACAGGTTTTCAAGCTATTGAATCTTGTCCAGCAGAGTAATGAAGCACTAGCCTAATATAGTAATTAACAATTTGATTTAGGAAATTTCTCACCTTGAAACTCCCTAAGTCAGCTGCACAATCTTGGGAATATAATTCAACATCCTAAGCCCATTTCCTCGTTTGTTATTATTGGGATAACAATAGCACCCATGAGGCAAAAGATAAGTGACATAGTCCACGAGGAAAGGATTTAGTCTGGTGTGTGCCATGTGGGAAAATGTAGCTATTACTACTGACAAAGGACATCTGTGAAAATGTGACTCAGCCTAAAATCAATCCATCTAATGACTTTTTTGTTAAGGCAGAAATAAAAGAAACTAACTTTGGATCCAATCCTCACTAGTAAGACATAATTAGTAATGTAGAAGTAGGAGGACACTTTAGAGAAAGCTGTGTCAGTTGGAGATCAAAAAAGAAATGAAAAAAAGAAAGAAATGAAGGCGAAAGCTGCACATATTGTACAGGCAGAGTTCAAACTTTTCAAGAGAAAATTAGATCAGGTCCAAAATCAGATGTTGTATAAGGAACTTCAAGAAGGCTGAGCAGCTCTCACAAGCATAATACAGACTGCATGAGTGCGGGAAGAGGGAGGTAAAAAATACGATGTGCTGCACGGACAGCTTTCTGGATTTTATGTGTTAAAAAACTACTTACAACAGACGGTTAAAAAAAACAGGCACATAAAACAAATATAAAGAGTGAAATGGAACTGTAAGTATAGTGAATGAGGCTAAAGGCACAGCATGAACTATAACTTGACAGAATAAATGATATTTTAGAGGCCAAAGAAAGTAAAGGAAAAAGTGGAGGCTCCTGCTTCATGAGGTGGTTAATGTAGTATTAACAAATAACAAAGAGAAGCAGCTTTATTCCTATTTTATTTCCATTCTCCAGCAAGGATGTCTTACTCTTTTTTTTTTTTTAATTTTTATTTATTTTTGAGAGAGAGAGAGAGAGAGAGAGAGAGAGAGAGAGAGAGAGTGGTGTGTGTGTGTGGCCAGCTCAGGCCACCACGGGGCGGGGCTGGCTGGCATGTGGTGCTGGGGGATTGAACTGCGGTCCCTGATGCTTTGCCAAGCTTGTTCTAAGTAGGTGCTTTAGACCACTGAGCCATCTCTCCAGCCCGTCTTACTCTTTTCAATCTGAAGATCAAATACAGTTACTGAGAAGAAACTTAAATTCAAGATGGTTGAGGGAAAAAAAAGGTAGTTTTCTCACCAACTTCAAGTCATTTGATCTCATGAACCATGTCCTAGGATCCCGATAAGCACCACAGATAAGGCTGCTTAATTATGAAGAACAGAAGAAGTCTAAAAGCCACACAGAGTTCCCAACTACATACTTGTTAGTCTGAGATAGATCCTGGATTGTTTAAAAATACAGCTAATGCCAAGATTGACCCTATTTTCTATTTTTTTTTTTGGCGGAACCGGGGATTGAATTTAGGCCCTTGTACTTGCCAGGGAAGTGCTTACTCCACTGAGCCATGTTCCTGACTCCATGTTTAATTTTTGATCATGTAATAGCACTGGTAGAGAATGAAAGAACATATAACTTCAGCAAAGTAATCAACAAAATCTAATAATAAAAAGAAAGGAAACATATCAGGGACCTATGAACCACCAGAAATTGTAACAGTGAGGGCCAGGGAGATGGCTCAGTGAAATAAGCACTTCCCTGGCAAATGCAAGGGCCTGAGTTCAATCCCCGGTTCTGCCAAAAAAGAAAAAAAAAAAAGAAATTGTAACAGTGATTGCATGTTAAGGCATTTGGGAGGGGTGGGTAAGATGACAGGAAATCCAGTTCTTAACAGATGTTATGGGAATCCACCAACTCTATATGTAAAGCCTTAACTAACTCTATCTGTAATACAAACGAATGTGATATGGCAGCTTTAGGACCTAATAAAACTGCAGACTGAACTTAAAAAATAGACAATTCTACTCTTGCCATTCAGGTAAAAACCACAACCATGGCAATGTTTAGTTCTATTGCTAGATCTTCAAATAAACATCAACAAACCAAACCACATCTGGATGGCAGTAAAGGAATTGAAAGAGAGGATGACTAAACAGATGAAATCTTCCTTTCACCCAAGAGGAAATGCAGGTGCAAGATGGCAACAGTTGTCAGGACAGGAAGTGGAAGTTAGGAGGACAAGTTTCAGCCAGTGTCAGGAAAAGATCTGTAATTAAAATTGCCAAGAAAATGGATGGACATTGCATTAGTACTTGGAAGTGCACAAAAATTGAAATAACTTGAACTATCTGTCAATAAGACAGTGGGTGAATAAACTCTGGTATGTGCCATATGGAGTCATTAAAAAGAATGAAGTTAATTCATATGCACTGACACAGATGTTCAAAATGCTAACTGGGAAAAACTACAGAACAGTACACATACTCTCAAAAATAAAAAATGGGCAGCTTTAAATAGCTGGCAGCATACGTAGGGGGAAAAGTCTACACAGAATGTACAACATAAGCTGTTAGATGTCTTAGCCTTCTTCAATTCTGTATAGGTCATACCAAGGAATGCAGGGATGGTTCAACATATATAAATCAATAAATGTTATACACAATATTAATAGAGCCAAGGACAAAAATCACATATCATCTCTACAGATGCAGAAAATGCCTTTGACAAAGTCCAGCACCCATTCATGATTAAAAAAAAAAAGGAAACTACGGAAAATTGGAAGAGATGATCATTACCTCAACCTGATAAAAGCCATCTATGACAAACCAATAGTCAGCATCATACTAAATGGACAAAAACTGAAAGCTTTCTCTCTAAAATCAGGAACAAGACAAAGATGTCCACTATCTCCACTTTCATTCAACATAGTCCTGGACATTTTAGCCAGAGCAATAGACGAGAAATAAGTAAAAGAAATAATAATAGAAAAGGAAGAAGCAAAATTATCATTATTTGCAGATGACATGATACTTTACATAGAAGACCCTAAAAACTCCACTGAAAGACTGCTAGATTTAATAAGCAAATTCAGTAGCATAGCTATTGTAGCTACTACTACACTTGGAAATCAATTTCCCTTCTGAGTATCTTCCCAGAAAAATTAAAAACACCATACCACAGTGATATTATGTGCACCCGTGTTTATGGCAACATAATTTGTAATAGCTACATCTTGGGAACAACCCAAATGCCCATCAACCTAAGTATACATTAAAAAATATGTCGTTTTTTTCCCTATATAATTGTATACTACTCAGCCATAAAGAAGGATATAAACTGCAGACTTTTATAGGTAAATGCATGCAATTTGAGACCAAATTCATAAGTGAAATAGCCTAGACACAAATGTGTAAACACTGTATTGTCTCCCTGGTGTGAGAAGCTAAAAGAGTAAGATCCAAATGTGCAAGATATTATAAATGGGAAGAAACTTTGAAAGGAAAGAGAGAAACTGGTTTGGGGTAATGGAAGGGAAAAACAAAAGAAAAAATACTATATGGACAAAAGATTAGTTATACTAATTTCAGTTCACTGAAAAGATAGGTCTGTGCTAATATTGTCTGGATAATTAAATGCTGACATGCCATACTGAGTAAATAATTTAAAAATAACAATATGCAACATATTAACCATCATTACCCTATCATATTGTTTTGGAATTTTGTTTTGTTTTTACTTTAAAACAAAAATTTACAGGGGCCTGCCCATTAGCTCAGTTCTTTAAATGCCTGCTTAAACAAAGCAGTCAGGCTCAGGGTGCTGTGGTTCAAAACCCAGATACTCAAGCCTAACCAGACCTGCACTAAAAGCAACCTGAAGCCACCACATAAATAAATAAATAAATTTACACAAAAGGAAAGCGAGAACTTATGGATTAGACAATGAAGAGAGGGCAAGGAGAAAAGCTAGGAAGTATGACAGGGGCAAAGCCATACATTTATATGTACAAGATGGCTAAGGCAATGGTCCTGAGAATCTTTAGCAGGTTTTTGAAACTAGCTGTTAATTGGTAGGATTCTCACCCTAACTACATATGCTGATACCTGTGAACTAAGCAACTGCACTGAAAATAGCAATGTGTAATACTAGGGTCATGCTTGGAATGCCTGTCATTCTGGTCTTCTAAATACGTACTACTTGTCTTGTCATGTCATGTCATGCCAATTACTGCTATACTGTCGCTCAAATAAATGTTTGTTAAAAAAAAAGGTAATAAATGAAAACAACAGACAAGAAAAACAATGTCACAGGACTGTCCTGCTACAATGCTATATATGGTCAGCTTTCTAAATTTCTGTGTAAAAATATGTAATTGTTTATTCCTATTTTTTAAAATATTTTTAAAATTTTTTTTCTTCATATTCTGTAGGGACTTAAAGTTCAACATATCAATACTTGATGGAAAAATACCTGTTCCATGTTATGTCTAAGGCATTTGATATTCAGACAGATAGTAAAGTTAAGCTCAACTGCCTATTGTTGTAGGGTAATAATAAGTTTCTCCTCTGGAGGGTTAACAACTTAAGTTAGTAGATCAAAAATTGGAGAAAAGGAAGGGCTGCAAGGACAGCCAACATTTTGGCCCTAGCCTTTCAAGGTCAGTGAGGACTCAGGACATAGGAGAACCTGTACTGTAACATCATGCAACTCAGTTGTGTCCCAAATTTTCTGATCAAGGAGATTATGAGGCCACAGAGGAAAGTGATCAATGATGTAGAGTGTGCCTAAGGAGAGTCACGTGGAGAGAAAACATTCTCAGGCTTTCACAGACAGCAAATTGGTCAAGCAACGGCCATGACTCATCCACATGGCTGACACTGACAAAAGATCTACAAACTGCAGTACAGGGTTTCAGGATAAATCCTGAGGGGATCTGACTGACCTTGTCAGATACAAAAGTCACATTTCTTGTTATACAGGTCTTGCTTTATCTTGGTCTTAACCATACAACAGGAAAGTATAAGAACAAAGTATAAAAAGTAAAGCCATATTGATATGCTGAGCTGTAAAAGGCTCAAGTCAACAACTTCTGATATTGCCAGTCCTACAGAAAACCTACCACTATTATGGACTACTGGACTATATTGGAATATTTTGCTGAATTCACGCACCTACAATATTTAAATGACCATGGAGTACACTTCTCTGACAAAACTAAACAAAAAAAGGGGATATAAATGAAGGACCATTTTGTATCTGTATATTCAAAATAGTTAGGATAGATATACAGCTATTTTCTCTTAATTCAGTGAATGGAAAGATTTGTTCTAGTCGTGTTTGTGGACAGGATATCACGTCTGCATCTTGTACTATGAATAACCACTAAAAGGACAACAATATGCAATGTATTAATTATTGAAACTGAGCTAGTAATCAGTTTTAAAACTGTCTCATTGCTATTTGTTTCTCAATAAAATTATTTTTAAAAAACTTAAGAAATTCTATGTAGGGGGGGCTGGTGAGATGGCTCAGTGGTCTAAAGCACCTACTTAGAACAAGCTTAGCAAAGCACAGGGACTGCGGTTCAATCCCCCAGCCCCCATGTCAGCCAGCCCCGCCCCCTGGTGGGCTGAGCTGGCCACACACACACACACACACACACACACAAATAAATAAAATTTAAAAAAAAAAAAAAGAAATTCTATGTAGGTTAGTACTGGGGTTTTTATAGGGACTCTAACCCTCTTTTGTAATTGGTGAAAAGGTTCAAGGCACGTATTTCCCCCAAATCAGGGTCCAAGTCAGCATGTGTGACCTGGAAGGTGGTCCGCATGGGCGCGCCTATGAGGGACACTGCAGGGAGTTCAGCACCCCATGGAGAACGAGGCTAGCTGGCTTGTTGTGGCCTTCCCCCTGCCCACCCACGCTCCCGCAGATCCCAGCAAGCTGGTTATTATGTTTTGTATCTAGTTGTCCACTCAAAGCTTCATGCAGTCACTGGGGCAGGCTTATAGAGTTTGTGATTAATTCATAATCCCATGCTGGGATTATGAGTGTGAGTGCTACAGTGGGCCTTACAATGGGAGGAAACAAGAGAGGCTTATTAGCTGCCACAGCTGCTGCTCCTTTTGTTCTTCGCTGTCTTCCACTGCCATGAACTGTTGCCCTCTGCCATGTACCACTCAGCCTTAGTAGGGAATGAAACCTCTACTAACTGCGAGCTAATAAACCTTTCTTTCCTTCATTTTGGGTGTTGGGTATTTTGTCCCAGCAATGAGTGAAAAGTAACCGAGATACTGATCCAGGAATCATTTAGCCTTCCAACTTACACCCAATCTTCTAGTTTCTTTGTCCTCTCCTCATTCATTCTATTGGAACCTGGGTTCCAAAGAGTTTATAAGAGTCATTCCTATGTTAAAGTCCAAATCAAAGTTAGACATCCTTATCCAATTTCTTCTACCTCTAAGCCCCTAGTAATGGACATTGTGGCTGTTCAGACAGCTGACTGTCCCAGTAAAGATCTAACCAAAGAAATACAGCTATTTCTCTCTACCAACACTATTTGCTAAACTGGGTGTGATGGCGCCCAGTCTCAACCACTTGGGAGGCTGAAAACAGAAGAACCACTACAAGTCCAATCTACGTAGTGAGACCCTGTATACTCTGCAGACCTTGTACTAAGTACAAAAAAAAGGAATTAGTACCTCTGATACTACCAATTAAAAAATTAGACACACTGATTTAAAACAAAAAGTGTAAGCCTGAAACCTGTGTCAACGGAATTCATTAATGAAGGGAGCTGGCCAAAAAGAAACATGTGGCTCATGTTTTCATAGAGAAGGCATTTCTTCATTATGCATTCCTCACAGTACAGTGTTATCAGATGCTCTTCAAAAGAAAGATACAAAAAGAGTAACATTTTTTCCTTTTGAAGGAAGAAAAATGCTGTCTTGTTTTAAAACTCAGATGAACATTTTTCTTGCTTTAATACTTTAAAAATTTGTATTGTGAAGAGCATTTGTTTGTGAAAAGTATTTTTTTCTTATTCTGAGCATAAAAAGCTAGAAAGCATGTACTACTTCTTAAACACAGTGGTCTGAAATTTTAAATGGGTCATTTCCTCCTTAAATGTCTTTCACTGTAACCGTGTGCATACACTATGGTTAGAGGAAATGTGAGAAATGATTAATTTTAAAGTTGGTTCCTGTCAACATGTAAGTAGGAGAGAGCAGGAGACAGAATGAGCAAGAGCAAGACTTTACCACTGGGCTAAAATTCTGTTTCTCGGGCCACAGATATACCTCAGTGGCATAAGCGCCTGCCTGGCAATTGCAAGGTCCTGAGTCTGATCCCTGGTACCAAAAAAGAAAAAAAAAATGTATCTTCTCTTTGCCAGGGAGATGGCTCAGTGGAATAAGTGCTTCCTGACAAGTGGAAGGGTCTAAGTTCAATCCCCAGTTCTGCCAAAAAAAAAAAAAAAATCTGTTTCTCCATTCATTGTCAAGATGTTGCATAATCCATTCACTAAACACTTAGGCTTTAAAGGTAACTTGTATATACCAAGGGCCCCCAAGCCTCGGGCTGTACACTTGTAGTCTGTGGCCTACTAAAAAGGGAGCCAGGTCATCCATGTTTACAGCCCCACCCATGGCTCAGTACCGGAGTTCCTCCTTCATCAGGAGCAGCTTTAGATTCTCATGGAAGTGAGCATCCCTACTGTAAACTGCACCATGAAGGATCTAGCATGCTACTGAATCATGAAACCAGCCTGTCTCCCCCTTTCCCTGGTGCCAAAAGGTAGGGGACTGTTGGTATATACCATCCCTAATTTTGAGAGAATTAAAATGTAATTTGTCATGTATTTAAAATAAATATTTCCATAGAACTTAGTACTTCATTTTGTTGAAAACCTGGAATTTCAGATCTAAAACTGGCTGTCTAAAATTCTTTTAGGCTTTTAACCATTCAGTTTCATTATTACCAACTATTTTGCTTGATACACTCTCGGTCCTGAAATTATTTTAAAATGTCAATATACAGAAGCTAAAGAAACAAAATGCTTATTATTAGTTTATCCATCAGTCTGTGCATTGTTGGGGGTGGGGAGACAAAGCCTGACCTTAAAATCCTAAGGGTTAGGCTGAAACCCTCCCTGAGTCACAAGCCTCCGAGTATATGTATTTTCTTGGCTACAAAAGAGGTTGCTGGGTGCAGTGGTACACACTCGTAATCCCACGTATTTGGGAAGTTGAAGCAGAAGGATTAAGCATTTGAGCCCAGTGTGGGCAACTTAGCAAGACCCCATCTTCAAAAATAAAAAGGTGCTGGGTATGGCCTGTAAGCCCAGCACCTGAGAAGCTGAGGCAGGAGGATCATCAAAGACAGTCTGTGCTCCACAGTGAGTTCAAGGCCAGCCTGGACTACATAGTGACACCTTGTCTCGGATGGATGGATGGATGGATGGATGGATGGATGGATGGATGGATGGACAGACAATCTACCTCAGTGGTAGAGTGTTTGCCAGTGTATCAATCTCTTAGTCTAATTCCCAGTATTTCAAAAATTAAACAAGGTTAGTTGCATGAAAAGAGACATATGTGGTCCTTTCTACGTCCAAAAAGGCTAACACAACCCTTACAATTAGGAGCACAAAGAAATACATGAAAGACTGAGTCCTACTTATCAGTCTTACCATCTCTTCTCCACCATGGTATATCTTTTCAAGGGAAATACCCAGAAACAAAACAGTTACTTACATAAATCTTTAATGCTAAAACAAATTATGTCTTTGGGAACCAGAGCTACGTTTGACATGATTTTCATTCACAGTAAAATATGGAACAGTCATTATATGTTGTAAAACTACTGTGATATAGGAAATCTTTATAAAATTAAGCTCAGGGGCTGGGGATGTAGCTCAGTGAAAGAGTGCTTGCCTAGAACACACAAAGGCCCTGGGTTCAATCTCCAGCAAAATACACACACATGCGTACACACACATGCGCACACACACACACACACACACAATGCTTAGAACTGAAGCTTATACTGTTTTATGTGAAACAAAAACATTATTTTAAAAAGCTAGGTACAGGGCTGGAGAGATGGCTCAGTGGTCTAAAGCACCTACTTGAAACAAGCTTGGCAAAGCACAGGGACCGTGGTTCAATCCCCCAGCACCACATGCCAGCCAGCCGCACCCCCTGGTGGGCTGAGCTGGACACACACACACACACACACACACACACTAAATGAATGTTAAAAAAATAAATAAATAAAAATAAAAAGCTAGGTACAATTAATCCCTATGTCCTGAAAAAACAATTTAATGACCAGGATAAGGCTAAGGGAAAAAAAAAAACCAGTATGCTAAGTGCAAATCCTTTCAGTAACACTGTACTTACAGTGCCCCTAAGTATCTGAGGGGACTGATTCCAAAGCACTCATCTCGTAAGACAAGATGACCTGAGATTTGCATTTAACTCACACAGGCTCCCATATAATTTAAATCATCTCTGCATTGCTTATAATAGCCAATACAGGATTAATGCCACGTAAATAGTTCTTACACTATTATTGCTTAGGAATTAATAGCAACAAAACAAAAAAGAAATAATAGCAAGAAAAAAATGGCATGATTTTTGGAGGGAGAATATTTTCAATTTAAGATTGGTTGAATCCAAAGATGCAGAATGTGAAGGCTGTTAAACAATAGACAAATTTCCATAAGAATTTGCCTTCTCTTCGAAGCAGGCAAAAGTGAATTATTGAAATGAATTTTCGGAAGTAAAGTGAGCAGGGCAAATGTGTATAAGGAGAGGCACCCTCAACGAAAGTCAGAGCTTCAATGCAATTTGCCAAGTTCTCTATCCCTTCAACTTGTCTAGAGTAAAAAAATAGCTAACTGAGAAACAACTTTGTAGGAAGTCTAATGTCCTTCCAATTCCAGGGCAAAAGAGCACTGTTAGAAAGTAAATACCTTGTGGTAGGTAGTGCACACCTGTAATCCAAGCACTTGGGAGGTTGAGGCAGAAGGACTGAGCTCAAGGTAAGCTAAATTCTAGGATTCACTACCTAAGAAGGATTTTTCTTATTTGTAAGAAATACTCAGCCAAATCAATGAGCCTAATCCTAAAACTAACTCCTAAATGAGTAGTTCTTGTGACTGGGCCTCCCACATAGTAGGAAATGCTGAATGAGAACTACACCCCTAAAACCCTTTTTTTTTTTTTCTTTTGGACTTTTTGAGACAGGCTCTCGATATGCAGTTCAGGCTGGCCTTGAGCTCACTCTGTAGCCCAGGCTGGTCTCGAACATGCAATGATCCTCCTGCCTCAGCCTCCCGAGTGCTGGGATAACAGGTATGCACCCCCACACCTGGCTATTCCTTTCATTTTCTGTATTCGATTTCTCTTTTTCCCCCCTTCCATTTATTAAGGTTTTCCCCTATATGTCAGCACAGCTAACTCTTATTTCATGCCTTCCATTTTTTGGGTTGTTGGTTTTTTTTTTTTTTTTTTGAAACAGGGTCTAGCTATGTAGTTTGGGCTGGCCCTGAACTTGCAGCAATCCTCCTACCTCAGCCTCTCAAGTGCTGGGATTACAGGCAGGTAACAGCATGCCTGACAACACGTCCTTTTTAATTTCCAATTCTCCTATGCTTTTGCTTTCATCTCTCTTATGAAAAGGAAAACCAGCAAGTCTGACTAAATATTTAAACTCCTGTTTTCAATAGGTTCCTGTCTGCTTCATACACGTCACTAGAATACTGTCTTTTCTGGAGCTCTAATAGCAGTCACTGCCTAGATTTGTCACTCTTCAGCAACCTGTGGGCCTGAAAGTCAAAGGAACTCTATCTAGGCATAAAATGCAGGTGACTTCAGAGGAGAAAAACACTTTGGGGGATTTTTGAAGAGCTGCACCTGTGGTAATTACAATCCTCCAAGCCCGTAGGGTCTGAGCAGGGGTCAGCAAAAAACGAGCCGGATGCAGAAAAACACATTAAGTTGACTGAGAAAGCACACTTAACCCACTGACCTAGTTTCCAAAAGAAAAACTACTCATCTGTGCTCACTCCAAGGGGCAAATGAGCTGACTTAATTTAAACACTTTCAAGTTCTAGCTGCATAAATACTACTTAATATCTGAAGGGGATTTGTAAACATTTTCAAAGATAAGTTTATTAGAATTTTTAATCAAATTTCCCATTTTCTTTATAAAATAAAATTTGCTATCAAACACGGCAATACTTATGTTCTCCATGTACTGCAACTGCACTGGAGAGCAATTCCCAATTATTTCTCTACATTTACATGTTCTAGCGGAAATCATTAGACTTAAACCTTTTATTTTTTTTTTTAATTTAATTTTATTTATTTATTTGTGTGTGTCTGTGTGTGTGTGTGTGTGTCCAGCTCAGCCCACCAGGGGGCGCGGCTGGCTGGCATGTGGTGCTGGGGGATTGAACC
>NW_004524617.1:13536829-13557162 GCF_000260255.1 Octodon degus | reverse complement strand
TGTGTGTCAGGTCTCCTGTGTATTTTCTTCTTCTTCTTCTTCTTCTTCTTCTTCTTCTTCTTCTTCTTCTTCTTCTTCTTCTTCTTCTTCTTTTTAATTTTATTTACTTATTTGTCTGTGTGTGTGTTTGTGTGTGTGTGTGTGTGGCCAGCTCAGCCCACCAGGGGGCGGGGCTGGTTGGCATGTGGTGCTGGGGGATTGAACCGCGGTCCCTGTGCTTTGCGAAGCTTGTTCTAAGTAGGTGCTTTAGACCACTGAGCCATCTCACCAGCCTTTTTTTTTTTTTTTTTTTTTTTGCGGAAGACTTAAACCTTTTAAAAAGAATTTCGCCAGGCATGGTAGTGCTTGCCTGTAATCCCAGCTCTCAGGAGGATGAGGTAGGAGGATCTCTAGTTCAAGGCCACCCTAAACTACATGGCCAGGACCTATTTTTGAATACTCAAAAAAAAAAAAAAAAAGAAAGAAAGAAAGAAAAGAAAAAGAACTAAGTTGTTTTTGTCTACACTGCTAACACTGTAGCTTAATAGGCTGTTTGTTGGACAACTTGGTATCAGGCTAGCTGCCACATTAGCCAAAACATGCTCCAGCGCATCAGTGAAGGAATTCTGAGTTGTGCCTCAATCAGACAGAATACTACACTACCCAAGCATGAGATTCAGGCTAATAAATGTCCTCCATGTTGCAGGCTATTTTAAATGCTATACAGATCAATGATGCTGATAGAGAAAATGTTTGGAAGATCAGTATTCAGCAAAGAACAGTTCTAAAAGCTCCTATGTTCTAAGTAAGGTATACTTTGAATACTTAAGCTGTCTCTTTGAATTCTAAGAGTTCCTACATGAATGAACAATGTTTTACTCCCATTTTAAAGTGCAGCTTTAAAATTCTACTTAAATTTTTTTCTCTTTTTGGTACTGGGAACTGAACTCAGGACCTTGCTCCTGCCAAGCAGGTGCTGAAGCCACTGAGCTATCTCTCCGGCCAACTAAAAGACAGTTTTTTAAAAGTGTTAGATTTTCTGAAGTATTTTTACTTTGACATTTAGATTAATTTTCACTAAGGGAGTTGCCTTTTTCAGCTATCAAATTTATCTTAAGGGGCCAGGGAGATAGCTCAGTGGAATAAGTGCTTCCCTGTCAAGCGCAAGGGCCTGAGTTCAATCTCTGGTAAAACCAAAAAAAAAAAAAAAAAAATTTATCTTAAAGTAAATATTCATAAAATAAAGTTTATCAAATTTAAATACTATTCATTAAATCCAAACATATTCTCATCGAAAGAAAATCGAGTTTGATCCCTGGCACCACGTGCTGCTGAGCCGGCCGAGTCTGAGCCCACGTGGTGGTGCACACCTATAATCCCAGCACTGGGGAGGCTGAAAACAGGATGATCACGAGTCTGAGCTGCATAGTGAGACCCTGTACCAAATACAGAGAAAAAAAAAAAGGAAATTGACATTCTATTACAAATTCAATAGATACAAATATTATGTAAAGGCCTTTTCTCACTAGAATATTAATTTCCCTTTTTGGGGGGGAGATGGTATTCAAGATCAAAGCTGGGCCTTCCCACTAAGATGTATCTTTATTCTTTTTCCTTTTTGTATTTAGTACAGGGTCTACAGGGTCTCACTACACAGATCGGACTCGGAGTGATCCTCCTGTTTTCAGCCTCCCAAGTGCCAGAATTACAAGTGTGCACCATCACTGTCTCAACGCACCCTGGAGGCGGGGCTGGCACGGCAGGCCAGGGATTGAACCCTGGTTCCTGCATCTGCCTAAGCAGGTGCTTTAATCCAGTGAGCTATCTGGCCAGCCCTAAGATGTATCTTTAGCGCTTTTTTTCCCTCTCTCTTTTTATTTATTTTTTCTCTCTTTTTTAATTTTTTTATTGAGAAATAAATATGAACGAGTCAGTTTCACAGCCGATTAATAGGACAGTTTTGATAATCAATACATTGTACATTGTTCTTAGTGGTTATCCACAGCACAAGAAGCCGACAGGATATTCTGTCCAAACACTGTTAGTACACCTCTTTCTTCTCACTGAATTAAGCAAAAGTAGCTGTAAACCTATCCTAACAATTTTGTATGTATAAATACAAAATGATCTTTCCTTTGTATCCTTTTTTTTTGTCCTGTCAGAAGTGAATAGTCTATTAGCTTCTAAATACTATAGGTGTTTGAATTCAACTAAACAATCTAGCACTGTCTAGCAGTCTATATAGCTCTTTCTAATTTTTCTTTTTTTCTTCTGTATTTTAGGGAAGGGTCTACAGGCTGTTGAGGGTCTCACTACAAATCGGCCTCATAGTGATCCAACTATTTACAGCCTCCCAAGAGCTGGGATTACAGGTGCACACCACCACAACCAGTCTCAATCACTGTCTCAGGGTGCCCCAGGCACAGCAGGCCTGCGGACTGAACCCCAGTCCCTGCGCCTGCCTGCAGGTGATTTAATCTGCTGAGCTATCTGGCCGGCTCATAATTTTTCATTTTGAGACAGGGTCTCACTAAGTTGCCTCAGGCTAGAATTTACAATGCTCCTGCCTCAACCTCTCAGATGGGACACTGGGATTACAAACTGAGGCACCACACCTAGTTTAATTTTGCTTATAAAAGTTACAGCGAAGGGCCAGGGAGATAGCTCAGTAGAATAAGTACCTGCCTGGCAAGTGCAAGGGCCTGAGTTCAATCCCCAGTTTCACCAAAAAAAATAAGTAAACAAAATTTTTAAAAAAGTTATAGCAATGTGGTAAATGATTTATGTGTTTTCCTCATACATAGAGCAACTCTGCATTTCTGGTATAAACACAATTTGGCCATTGTCTTTTTGGTTTTATATAGTACATGATTTGTTTGCTAATATTTTGTTCAGAATGTTTTAATGTGTTCGTGAATAAAAAATTGTCTTTAAAAAAAAAGTTATAGCAGCTTCTTAGGTGTCATGGTTCATGCCTGTAATCCCAACACTTGGGAGGCTGAAGCAAGTGAGTTCAAGGCCAGCCTGGGCCACATGGCAAGAGCCCGTCTCAAAAAAAAAAAGTTATAGGGGCTGCTGGTACCTCCATGGAAAGCATATGCCTTGCATACTCAAGGGCCTGGGTTCAATATCCAGTACCTCTCCCAAATCTTTGAAAGGCAAGAGATTACACAATCTGAAGAGAAACCAGAGTACCCCTAAATTTTCAAAATAACTTTATATTGTATAAATCCAATTTTGAGATGATTGCATACACTAAATTATATTTTAACAGATTAAGAAAAAAGCACACTGTGGAGTCTCAATATTATGAACTAGTTTACAAAACAAAATATTCAGAATAAGCATGATGGGTTTACTTAAAGCAAAATATATCTATATAATCTATTTCCTTAATAAAATAGCCAATAAAAAATAACCATAAAATCCTAAATAAAAAGCTGAACTAATATGCTTTCTCTTTATAGGATTTCAAATAGAGTTTTTCTGTTGGAAATTAAGACTTTATGTTTATGATTTTAAAGTTAATTTACATATTAATATAATTTCAAAGAGAATCATTAGTATGCTGTCTTTATCTTATGCATATTTATGGCACTGAAGATGCACTGGATTAAAAAAAAGTTGCAATGTGATTGTACTACAAAAAAAAAAAAACATCAGGCCGAGGATATAGCTCAGCGGCCTAAGTGCCTGCCTGGCAAGCGCAAGGTCCTCAGTTCAATCCCTGGTACTGGTAAAAAAAAAAAAAAAATCACACAAGTGCTGGGTGTGATAACACATGCCTGTAACTCCGCCACTCAGGAGGCTGAAGCAGGAGGGCAGCCAATAAATGACTTTGAGGCCAGCCTGGGCTACATAGTGAACTCAAGGCCAGCCTGAACTACAGTGAGACCCTGTCTCCAAAAAATAAATAAATAACACAAGGGTATTTTAATCAGTAACTTAAAAACTGTGCTGAAAATTAGATCGTTACAAAAAAATTAGATCTTTCATGTACAGAAAAATGTGTATTTTACCTCATAAAATGCCTTCAATAAACTAATAACTGCTTTTCAAAAACTGAAAAGATGGCTCAGTAGAATAAGTGCTTCCCTGGCAAGCGCAAGAGCCTGAGTTCAATTCCCAGTTCTAGAAAAAAAAAAACCAAAAAACCTGAAAGGCCAAATAGAGCACAGTTTAAACCATTTAAGCCATCATTGAAATTCAGAATAACAAATGTCAGGCCTTATCTCAGTTAACATATGCAAAGACCACCAGAGCTAATGAAATACATGCCACAGATATCTGCACAAGCAAAAGCAGAAATTGAAGTCAAGTTTTAAGACTGGGAGGCAAGTGCCGCAACACATTCCTGAGATCACAGCATTCTCTAAGTTTAAGGAGGAAAAGCACGAGTTCTAGCCAGCTTGGGCAATTTATGGAGACTGTCTCAAAATAAAAAAAGTTAAAAAGGGCTGGTGATGGTGCCCAGGGTTGAAGGCCTAAGATCTTCAAAGTTTCAGACTTGTTTGACAATACAGTGAAAACCCCAGAATCTTGTCTCCCTCAGTGAGCTTCATTCACACAAACAATCAGAACTTCCACAACTCTATAATGTCTAAATAACCCAAGCTGGATCACTGGCCAACAGCGTGCTTTCTGCATTTTAGGGTCCCCTCCCTAGTCAAGGAGGTGTAACAGGAAGCCTCTTGGCCGGGAAGCAAGACGAGCTGGCCAGGTTCCAGTCTGGACAGTGCTACTGGTTCTGGAATAAGATTCCTAACATTTCTGAGCCTGTTTTCTTATCTATAAAGTGGGGATAACATATAGACATTTATCTCTATGTAGGACAATTAGTACACAACCTGTCAAATACATCTGTCCATGCAGACACACATATTACAGTGTTCACAGACACATACAAAATGTGTTATTTATACGGACAATGTGTGTATGAATATACAGTGTTCATATAAATATTATCAATGCCTCCAAGAAACTCAGGAAATCTGAAAGCCTTGTTAGCTGGTGATGATCCCACGAAGTATTCAGTACAAAAGTTAAGGCAGGGCTGTCAGCTATGCTTATGCATGATCATTCTGCTACTTCAGTTTTTTGTAAAGGACTAATAACATCCCATTTTCCTAAATTTCACCAAATACCTTTAAAACCACAAATCAACTTTTCCTCTTGTAGATGTCACTAAAAAAAAAAGGACCAGCAGAGAGGCAACATGTCTTTTATATCTGTCTCTCTAGGGCCATGCATAAGTGAAAATGGCCTTTTTGAGACCTGAAGTTTGTTTAGTACATGACAAATAGATGAACTCTTATTTTGTTTTTTTTCCCAATTGTAAGGATCAAACCCAGGTCCTCATGCATGCTAGGTAAGCACGCTACCACTAAGCTACACCCCAGCCCCAGGTTTTACTTTCAAGGAGTTCAAAATAGTACTGTATGATGTAAAATACCCTCAATTCCTATTTTCCAACTGTATTTTCCATATTCGTTTGGTTTCTGGAGTTTTATTTCTAGAAAGAGGGCTTAAACTACTTACTTAGTGGTTCTCAACACTTAGAAAGCCAGATTCCTTTGATAAAGTAAATCCCACATACTGTTAAGGTAGGAATCATTGGATCTCTTCCCTTTATCTTACCAGTATTATTGAAGTAAACTAAAAAAAATTATTTTATAATAACAAAAAACTGAAAGAGCTCTCTGTGACTGAATTATTAAATTTTCCTAAGACATTAATAGCTGGCAACCTACACTTTAGATGCTAAAGGAATCCATCAGCAAGTCCAACTGAGAATTTCTCTAATTTACAAGATTACCTGATAGTATTGAACTTTTAGCCAGTCACTACTGCCTACCTTGCTCTGCTAATTAGAATAGACAAACACTCTGCAGCTCAGCTCTCACAAGTCATTTACTGCTATGAGTTATCCATCAAACTGTCCCATCAGAGGGCAACTTTCATTTTTTATTTCATAAATACTTCTATCTAGATCCAGTTGGAAGGGTTTTAGTAGCGGGAAAGAAAGCAATAAGAACAACAGTAAGGAAAAACATTAAATGAGAGACAAATGGCTCACATAGTTGATGTGGAACTGTTTCTCACTGAACAAAAGGAAATTAAGAAATATATTCCTTAACTGAAATTATTTCTTCATATCAATCTATTCTGAGAACAAAGATAAAAACCCATAAAAAACAAAACAAACAAAAAGCCCATAAAATTGAGTTTCCTACTGAAAGTATAATAAATGATATTTCACAGCATTTCAAATGGGGAAAAAAAATATGCCAAGCTGGTGAATGTTTTAAGTTACTCAAAGGCACAACAAATTTATTTTTCAAATGGTATAAACAACCCTCCTTTGCAAATACATTTTTATCATCAGATCTGGTAACTAAAGCTGAGGAACTGTTTAACATGAAAAGTATCGACCAAGCTTTGTATGGTTTCTAAAAGAACAAAAGCTACAAGAGGTAAACAGAGCCCCACAGGTAACCATGTGACTACAAACCAATTAAGCAATTACTGAAACTGCTCTCTCTCCTGTAGGCAGGAAAGGATCACAACTGAGAGTCTGACATAAAAATGAAAAATGCTTATGTATTAAAAGGTCAAGGCAATTTTGAAGAGTGACTGTTTTTAAGACAGAACTATTCATATGGTAAAATGTACAGAGATGTTTGGTCAATGTAGATAAAAGATTTATAGTCTACTTGTTTAGAAATGCCAAGATGATGTTTTTAGACATATAACACGGTTTCATGGTTAAATTTAGTTAGCATTCACAGTGAAACAGAGACAGAAACAAAACTAGGTGAAAGAAGGGAAGAAAATTACTCTGGTAAAAACTACTGGTTTTCAAGAGCTATTTTGTGCTCTTACTACATTTTATAGAAAAAAGAAACCGTATTATTGTACAGCAGGCAGAACTGTAAAACTCAATGCCAATTCCAGAATGTATTACTTAATTTTTAAAAATAGTTAGGCTGACCCAGTTCAGATTTAATTACTTTGTTAAAAGAAAAGCTGAAGAAAATCTGTAATATTTTGCATCAAATAATTAATTATGATTCAACTTTAAAAGTACTTTGAAGATGAAACTATTCTACCTACCTGGTTCATCTTTGACCCACAAAAGTGTATTTTTAAAAACCTAAATGCACAAGCTACAATAAAATCAGGCTTCTTGTATGCAAGA
Organism: Octodon degus; assembly: GCF_000260255.1. Classification (NCBI taxonomy): domain Eukaryota; kingdom Metazoa; phylum Chordata; class Mammalia; order Rodentia; family Octodontidae; genus Octodon; species Octodon degus. The sequence goes on along the minus strand of NW_004524617.1, from coordinate 13,549,985 downwards.
TGTTCTTATAAGCTACTCATTCCCTTTTTTGCTCCTGACTCACAATCTTATGCATAAAGACATACTGCCTTAACTGAATCAGTCCTATAGCCTGTCTACTGCTTTCAAAGGCACTAACCTTCTCAAAAACACTGGATGGGGTCATCAAACAAAACCTGATGTTCTGAATGATGGTATCAGTATGTCTCCAGCGTCTTCTGTCATGCCGAAGCCAAGACTGCACAGCCTCGTACAGCTCTATCTCTGGGAACCTGCTCAGATGATCATTATCCAAATAAGACATGAGCTTCTCAAAGCTCAGATAGGACAAGAAGTCAGGCCTGGACATGAGTGGCACAAAGTTGTCTAGGAGAAAGGCATCCAGCTTCTCCCTGACTCCCTCGATGTTTACACCAAAATCATCTAAGAGTCTCATAATTTCTGCACAATTTTCTAAGCAGATTTTCGCTAACAGAAAAGAGCAGCAGAACTTCACCACTTCTATAAGTTGAACATACATGGCAGCCTGAAGAATCTCATGAACAGTATTCATACTCAGTTCTATAGTTCCATAGTACATAAATTGAAGGACGTGGCTGAAGCCAGTAGCAGTTAGACCTTTTAAGTGAATTTTATCCTGATCTCGTTCTCTCATGTCGGCAGTAAACATAATTCTGAAGTAATCACTCTGGGTGGCCAAAAGTGCTTTATGGGCCTGGAACTGATGATCTTCAATAACCAGAGTGACATCAAGAAGCAGTCCCTCCTCATACAGTGCTCTGAACCCAGCAGAGACACTGGTGTCATGGATGGAGGAACAGAATCCTTCCACGTCCCCTGCCATGAATCACCTGAAAAAAGGCAATAAAAAAAATAGTGTTACACATTTCCATCCCTTCAGAAGACAACACTGACTTAAGAGTTTTAACAGTTTTCATAATTATCACAATTCCACTGCTCAAATAAGTCCTAAATGCACAATCGAAAGAAGCTAATCTTGACATCTGCAGATTGTTTTTGGCTTGCCTATCTTGGGTAAAGAATCTATTAAGTATGTGGTTTATCAAACAACTAGTGGTAAGGTGCTAACCTACAAATAATACATGTCTACCCCACTGACTATACATGTTCATTGCACATATTTATTTTTTGAGACAGAGTCTCACTCTGCAGTGCAGGCTGGCCTTGAGCTCACTTTGTAGCCCAGGCTGGTCTCGAACTTGCAATGATCCTCCTGCACCAGCCTCCTGAGTGCTGGGATTACAGGCAAGTGCTGGGATTATAGGCATGCACTACCACACCTGGCTTCATTGCATATGTTTAAAAATGTCTCAAAATCAGCAACACAAAAAGGATTTCATGGCCAGATATTAAATTAGGAGAAAAAAAAGACAAAAAGAAATTACACCTGAACGTGTACTTCACTGAAAACTGGAAATTCATCCAAAGGGAATAATCAGATAAATATGCCACTTCATATATGCAAGGTTTCTCTCTTTTGAGGGAGAAGGTGTTAAGACAGGGTCTTACTACGTAGTTCCAGCTGGCCTTGAACTCACTATGTCTCCCAGTCTGGCACGGAACTCAGGCGATCTTTCTGCCTCAGCCTTCCTCCATAGTGCTGGGATTACAGGCATGTGCCACCACTGGCTAAGGTTTTTCTTTTTAGTCTTATTATTAAAAATTCAGAAAATAGCTGGGCACGGTGGTGTATACTCAGCAAGGTGAGACAGGAGACAGTTGGGGAAAAAAAATGTTCAAAACTTCAGTAACAGGGGCCAGGCAGATAGCTCAGTATAAACTCTTGCCTGGCAAGCACAAGGGCCTAAATTTAATCCCTGATTCCACAAAAAAACCTTCAGCAACAGGGGCTGGGAGTGTAGCTCAGTAGCAAAGCACTTGGCCTGGCATACATAATACCTTGGGTTCTATCCCCAGTACCACAAAAAAAAAAAAAAAGAGAAGAAAGAAAATCCAACAATAGATTGTTAAGATAAATATGGTGCAGTTCTATGATGGATTACTATAATTAAAAATGATAGCAGCAATCTACTGATTCCAACAAAGGTTATTTATTAAATGGTACTTTTTAAAAAGCAGAATGTCATATATGAATCTTGAAAAATTAAACACATATTTTTGCTTAATGAGGAAAAGTCTTAAGAATAGATACCAAAATGATGTCCCTGAGTAATGGGATTCGTCTTTGCTTTACTTACCTGATTAATCTTATTTTTAAAAACAATGAAAATGTACTGTTTTTATATTCAAAAGATAAACAGGTAATTTTAAAGAAATTAAAACAATCTTCAGGTCTCAGGAAAATGAAGCTAAAATGATAGAATTAAAATTAGATCTAGCGGGGCTGGAGAGATGGCTCAGTGTCTAAAGCACCTACTTGGAACAAGCTTGGCAAAACATCAGGGACCGCGGTTCAATCCCCCAGCACCACATGCCGGCCAGCCGTGCCCCCTGGTGGGCTGAGCCGGCCACACACACACACACACACACACACACAGGAACACACACTAAATAAATGTTTAAAAAAAAATAGATCTAGGGCTAGGGCTAGGGCTAGTTAAAATCCAAGCAAAGCAGAATAAACTAACCAAGGCTATTTCGGCAGTTTACGCACCAGAGTAATTTTCTCTTTTCGCACCCCCACGCATGTATACCATTCCTAACCCGAACCCTCACCCGGCTTCCTGCTGGCTCGCACCCCTCAATGCCCTCCCAACCGCTTTCTCCTACAGAGCCCCGTGGAACCTGCCTCAATGCACACACGCTCCTGTGTGCTCCTGTTGCTTTACAACGTGCCCTCCTCGTCCTGATATGGTCACAGCTGCCAGGCTGCTTACTCCTATTATGGACCTTCAGGACCCAACTATCTAGACCTTCTCTTAGCTTCCTACTCCATAAAACCTTTCAATGAGAAAAATCTATCTCCTGTTACCCATCACTTGCTGTTATACACACTTTGCAATCAACCACTCTCCCCCATTTGCTGACTGGCACATGACTGAACATCTTCATCTATTCAATTTCCATCAAAGGTAACCCATTTAGAAACCACCTGCCTTGCAAGTGCAAGGACCTAAGTTCGATGCTAGGTACAAAAGAAACCAACAGCAAATCAAAGCTAGGCATGGTGAAGCACTCACGTAATCCCAGCGCCCTAGGAGGCTGAGACAGGAGGATCACACATTTGAGCCCAGCCTGAGCAATTTAGCAAGACATCTTAAAAAATAAAAAGTTGAGGGCTGGAAATATAGCTCAGTGGCACAGTGCCTAACAAGCACAAGGTTGTAAGTTTGATTCCTGACACGCCCTCCAAAAAAGAAAAAGTTGAAAACCAATCATAGATGTAGTTCAGTGCAAAAGGCCTGGGTTCAATCCTTATTTTAAAAAAATAATAAAAATAAAAACTTGGATAAGAAGTTAAAAAAAAACACTTAAAAATGGTTATTGTAGGGGCTATGGCTAGTCTTCAGCATTATAGGGCACTTGGCTAGCATGCAACAGGCCCCTTAGTTCAACAAAAAAAAGAAAAAAAAAACACCAAAAGGAAATCCACCTGAGGGCTGGGAATATATAGCTCAGTGGCACAGTGCCTGCCTGGCAAATGCAAGGTCACAAGTTCTACTCCCAGTACCAATAAAATAAAAGGCTGGGGAGATAGCTCAGTGACTTAAGCACTTGCCTGGCAAGCACAAGGTTCTGAGTTCAATCCCCAATACCAAAAAATTAAAACATAAAACATAAAAGACTGAAAGGGGGGCCCTTAGTTCAATATTACAATGCAATAAACAGTTATGATGGAATGGTAGCATATCAAGCAGCTTTTATTTCTCCTTATCTGCAATGAAGGTATACCCTTGCTTTTTAAAGTCTATACACAATGAAAGGCCCAAATCCAATAGCACTTCCTAGTCCCTACTTCTGTGAGCCCTTCTGTGGCTTGGCCTACTAGACCTTTCGTTCAAGCTCACTGGCTCTTTGCCCCATGACACTGTTCTGATTTTCTCAAATTCTTAGCAGCTCCTCTTTCACTCTCCTTCATAGGCTAGTTTTCCTTGAGCTACCTCTTAAACAGTGGTGTCACCCTGGATTCTGTCATTGCTCCTTTTCTCATATAAACGCTGCACCTCTCTATTTAGGGAATATTAAGACCTACTTTAATAAATGCCTTGACAATCTGGCATGCTCAATTTACCTAGTAGATACTTTTTCTGGGGTTCCTATTCAGGGACAATTCCATTTTGGGATCTTAAAATCAACACATCTAAATAGAACCCTAGAGGCCGGGAAGATGGCTCAGTGGAATAAGTGCTTCCTTGGCAAGCACAAGGGTCTGAGTTCAATCCCCAGTTCTGCAAAATAAATAAATAAATAAATAAATAAATAAATAGAATCTTAAGGGCCTGCGAGATAGCTCAGTGACTAAGCGCCTGCTTAGGCAAGCGCCAGGGTACTGGGTTTCAATCTCTGGCACATGTCACGCCCGCCCCACCCCTGGTCACGCTGAGCTGGGCACCAAGACTGGGCATTGTGGCACATGCCTGTAATTCCAAGCACTGAGAAGGCTGAAAACAGGAGGATCACTACAGTCCAAACTGTGTAGTAAGATCCTGTACCAAATACACAAATTAAAAAAACAGGCAGGTAAAATAGACAGATGGAACCAATGAACGAACCCACCCACCCTAGGGCCAGGAAGATAGCTCAGCAGTCTAAGCGTCTGACTGGCAAGCACAAGGACCCTGGTTCAATCCTCAGTACAGCATGCAGTGCTGGCCCTGCATACGTGTGGTAGTGCATGCCTATAATCCCAGCACTGGTGAGGCTGAAACAGGAGGATCAGTACAAATCGAAGCTGTGCAGCAAGACCCTGTACCAAATAAATAAATTGAAATTTAAATAAATAAAACCTTAATTCTGTCTTCCCCCAGTTGTTTTCTTTCTTTTTTTGTATTCTTCATGTTATCAGGAGACATTCTAGGCTTCAGCTCCAAGGCCCAGCCCAGCCGGCCCTGCTCCACTCCCTCCTTCCCCAGCAGCCCTTTACTTGCCCTCCTACTGGTGGCTGGTGGCTACACCACTGGCTCCAGGGGCCAGACGCTCTATGAGATGGGAGGATAGGAGGGAGGGGGATCCCCGTGTCCCTCCCCCCACCCCCCAGCCCCCACCCCCCACCGCTACACCCTCATTCCTCAAGCTCCATCCTCTGCCACTTCCAGAGCAGCTTCAGGGCAGCCACCGCCTTTGCATGCCCAGTCATCACTAGAGCGGGAAGGGCAGCAGCAACAGAGAATCTGAACCCTAAAGCTAATACCATAAAATACCATTTCTTCAAGTTGGGAGAGCTGGGGGGGGCATCATGAGCCACACTACCATTGTGAAAGAAGGCTCGGTTCAGAAGAGAGGGTATTGCTATGTAACTCAGGCTGTCCTGGGACTCACGCAACCCTCCTGCCTCATCCTCCAGAGTGCTGGGATTATAAGTATGTGCCTATAAACTGTTTTTCTTTTAAGGTATATTCTCTGCTGTGTCAACAATACCCAGAAACACTGAATCCTATCTCATCTCAGAAGTTTTGGAGTAAAACAGACAGTAATCTGGGTTAATAGGATGAGAGGTAAGAAAGATCCTGGCTAGCAACACCAGTGGACACGGCAGATGCTAAAATGGCCCGTGACTGCCATGCCATGGTGTACCTCTCCTTAAGCATAGGTAGGACCTATCATTTTCTTCTAATCACTACACATACAAACTCAAGCCTTAAATACAGTAAAATGTAATTCCTTTATTCCCATTTTCTTTCTGAGATAATCACTGCCAAGTGTGATATGCCAATACAAAATCAAAATTTTACTGAAGTACTTAAAAATCAGAAAAATAGTTGCCAATCTGTATGTAGCAGTTACCTCATTAACAGACTGAGATTCACTGGACGTCGTGGTGGATGCCTGTGATCCCAGAACTCTGAGGGGCACTCTAAGTCAGTGCCTAGCCCAGACAATTTAAGAGATTTACCAAGACCTTCTCTTAAAGACTGGTTAGGGATATGGTTCAGTGTGAAGCACCATAAAGCAAAACATACAGAGAAAAATCAGAACTGCTAGATTTAAAATATTTAGACTCGTTTTCATCTTTTTTATGTATTTAGTACAGGGTCTACAGGATCTCACTACACAGATCACTCATAGTGACAGTTTTTCAGCCCCCCAATGCTGGGATTACAGGCATGCACCACCACGCCCAATCTCCATTGCCCTCTCAGCACACCTCCCCAGAGGTGGGGTCAGCCCAGCATGCTGGGGATCAAACCCCCAGCCCCTGCGTCTGCCTAAGCAGGCACTTTAATCTGCTCAGCTATCTGGTCGGCCCTTATTCTCATTTTCTTTTGTAGTTCTGGCAAATCAAACCCAGGGTCTCATGCACGGTAGGCAACTATGCTTTACCACTGAGCTATTACCCTAACCCTACCCTTATTGGGGTTTTTTTTTAAGACACCTATTTGGTGTTCTGAAATGCTCAAAAGATTAATAACTGGAATGGGGCTAGGTAGATAGCTCAGTGGCATAAGCACTGCCTGGAAAAGTGCAAGGTCCTGAGTTCGATCCTCGGTACCACAAATAATAATAATAATAATAATGATAATAACTGGAATGAATTAAAGTGCTAAATTACAGCCAGGCGTGGTGGCATACACCTGTAATCCCAGCACTCCTAAAGCAGGGATTATGGGTGTGTGCTACCACGCCCAATCTCAATCACCCTCTTAGGCCCACACCCCCAGGGAGGACAGGCTGGCACGGCAAACCAGGGAGAATCCCGGCCCGTGTCTGCCTAAACAGGTACTTTAGTCCACCAAGCTATCTGGCTGGCCTGATCACCATTTTAAAATTTATGTTTGTAGCAGTTTCTTTTTTGATTCATAGAAGGACTTCCAAGTTCTAGCAGTTGTTTTATGTTTGTTCTTCATGTTGTTTTGATCTTTTCCACCACTTGCTTAAACAATTGTTTAAAAAGCAGCAAATAACTGTACTTTTCTCTTCCTCACTTAGGATGGGCTAATGCTAAATGACAATTGTATTTTAATTCTGTGTTTAAACTTTATGATCAGGGCCGGGGAGATGGCTAGGTAGGATAAGCGCTTGCCTGGCAAATGCAAGGGCCTGAGTTCAATCTCCGGTTCCACAAATAAAAAAAACAAACAAACAACTTTATGGACACAAATGCTTATCACAGGATACTAATTTTCTACCTAAAATTAATAAGGCAAGAAATGGAGGTGTGGGGCTGGGGAGATAGCTCAGTAGAATAAGCACTTGCCTAACAAGCACATGGACCTGAGTTCAATCTCTAGTTCCACAAAGAAGAAAAAAAAAAGAAAAAGAAAGAGAGGTGTAAGTGCAGTATTAATCAATGGAAAAACTAAAAATGGAAATAAAGGCAACAAAAGTGAGATAGAGGGAACTTAATTTCTCACTTTCACAGTGGGAACTGATGTGATTAAAGCTGATAAATTAACAAGCATGACGTCAAAGTATTAAGAGTGCTGGTTGTGAGAAGTGGGGTGGGAATTTGTGTATACATTTGTGTGAATGTTGGAAGATATATATGTTTTTTACCTCATGCTTGTCAGGCAGGTGCTATACCACTGAGCTAAATCTCTGGGGGTGGGGCTGGTGAGACAGCTCAGGGGTCTAAAGCGCCTGCTTAGGCAAGCTTAGGCAAGCATGCAGGGACCTCGGTTCAATCCCCAGCCCACATGCCATGCCAGCCCCGCCCCCAGGGTGGGCTGAGCTGACCATAAAAAAAAAAAAAAAAGAAAAAAGAAAAAAATCTCTGGGGGTGGAAGACATATTTGTATTTTAAAAGTCTGTTTTTTAAAAAAAAAAATTGTTTTTTTTCAAATGTTACTGAGTTATGTATAAAGAAAATATAGGGCTTGCAGGTTACCTCAGTTGTTTAAGCACCTGCTCTGGCAAACCCAATCAGGCGCAGGGGACCCCAGTTCAATCCCCAGCTCCACCTGCCTTACCAGACCCGCCTTTAAGGCAGCCTGAGTCAGCAAAAAAAAAAAATCATTAAAAAAAATAAAATATAGCCTGTCTGATCTCAGTTTACAGGGATAAAAGCATAATTCATTATTGGTATATGTATAATGTGATGAAGTAGAAATATACCAAATACTAGAAGCACTTATTTCAACATAGTAGTTTCTCATTTTGTTTTGTAAAATTTCTAAATAAATCAGCAATTTCAAGAAGATTTTATTGTTCAATACTGTTCATTTTAAAAAAAATACTAAGAGAAAAAAATTACTAAGAGAACATGTTTAGGACTCCCTAGATTTAATTTGTCAGACTGATATCAGTATGACTTTACTTTTTATTTATACAAGTATTAAAACTGGGCTGGGGAGTATAGCTCAGCGGCCCAGCACCTGCCTGGCAAGTGCAAGGTCCTGAGTTCAATTCCCAGTACAAAAAAACAAGAACTAAACAAGTACTAGAACTTTTTTTTTAAATAAAAGGAATTTCACACCATAGACATTGTAGGTGCCTTTTTATTCCCATTTGTCTATTAACTTACCTTTCAGTTCTACTGATTCTACATTAAATGTTCACTTAGCTAAGACAGCAAAGTATGCATAAAATGAAATTAACTCCAAATTTTTAGTCTCCATTAGTAGAGGTGTGTAATTTCAGCCAATCATGATGGTGTATACCTATAGTCCCAGCTACTTGGGAGGCTGAGACAGGAGGATTACTTGAGTCCAGGAGCTTGGAATCTGCCTGGATCACACGATCTCATTTGAAAAAAAAAACAACAAAAAACTGCCTGTTATAGTGATACATGTCTGTAAAGCCAACTATCAGGAAGCTGAAACAGGATATTGAAAATTCAAAGGCAGAGTTGGCTACACAGCAAGAAATTGTGTCTAAAAATGTTTTTCAAAACTATTAATTTTGGAAAAGTAGATCACAAGAGGGTTTAATCTATAATTTGGATAAAATATATTTTATCGCATGCACAGTGGTGCACACCTATAATTTCAGCTACTTGGGAAGTTAAGGTGCAGAGAGCCCAAGTTCCAAGCCAGCCTGGGCAACTCAAGGAAGCATTGTCTCAAATGTTTTCAAAAGGAGATGAAGGGGATAGGGATGTAGCTCAATGGTAGAGTGGACCTGTATTCAGTCTCCAATACCACAAAACGTGTGTGTGTGTGTGTGTGTGTGTGAATATAGTAAAACGATTAAGAAATAAGACGTGTGATCAAAAAATATGAATGATGCTACCAAGTGCCACTCAATGGAAAGGCAGGGATCTTCCAATACAACAGGTGTGTTGAAATAAAATACAAGGGGAGCATCAAACCTTAGTAACAGTGTGTAACATGTTTCAGCTTGGTTGGTATACCTGGTTGTAAGCTATGGTTGAGAGCAGGTGTGTTGTAAAGTGTTCTATAAATCACAGGTCATGAACAGTGAGTTAACATGAAACTATGTCAGTTTTGTGCCACTTCAGATTCCAGCTTTTTAAGAAATGTCATCGCGGGGCTGGTGAGATGGTTGTGGTCTAAAGCGCCTACTTAGAACAAGCTTAGCAAAGCATGGGGACCGCGGTTCAATCCCCCAGCACCACATGCCAGCCAGCCCGCCCCCCTGGTGGGCTGAGCTGGCCACACACACACACACACACACACACAAATAATTTATAAATAATAAAAATCTCAATTGCTTTAAAAAAAAAAAAAGAAAGAAATGTCATCACAGGAAACTTGGGTCTATGGTTATGATACTGAGGCCATGGTTCAGAGTTCTCCAGGAAGCACTCAGCTCTCCTCATGCAAAAAAAAAAAAAAAGAAAGAAAGAAAGAAGCAAGATATTGCATGTACTGGTACAAATACTCTATGACAAATGTTATCATTATGTATATCTAAAATCTATCAATAAAATTGTTTTAAAAGCTTGGTAAAATTAAAATCATATATAATAAGAAAGAAAAGTGTTTACTCAGGAATACTACAGTGAACTCTTAATATCAAAAGGATTTATCAATTTGTTTAAGAAACAAAGTGGGGCTGGGGATATAGCTCAGTAGTATAAGCACCTGCCCAGCAAGTGCAAGGGCCAGAGTTCAATCCCTGGTTACGGATTAAAGCACCTGCAAGCAGGCACAACGGCTGGGGTGCAGGCCCTGTCCCTGGGCCACGCTGACAGCAACTGAACTGGGTGTGGTGGCGCGCCACCTGTAATCCTAGCACTTGGGAGGCTGTAAACAGGAGAATCACTACAAGTCTGATCTAGTAGTGAGACCCTGAACACTCTGTAGACCCTTCCATAAATAAATAAATAAATATTTTAAAAAATAAAAAAACAGCATGACAAATGGGTACTTTTATCCTCTATCTGTCCATAAAACATTACACCTCATCCACCTTATTCCCTCAATCTGGCACTGTGGGACTTCTGAGGTTCTTCCCTAAAGTCAAAATGACATGATAGGACAATGTTTTGCACTGATCCAAGACATCACGGTGCCAAAACAGCACGACTAAAGACATTCACAAAAGAGGACTTCTAGATAGAAAGAATGGTGGGAAAGGTGTGTTCAAAATGAAGAGGGGGTATTTTGAGGGGAACTAATTGCAATGTGGCTTTTACTATAATTTTTTTCAATTTAACATTCATTGTCAGGGCCAGTGAGATAGCTTAGCGGACTAAGTACCTGCTTTGGCAAGCGCAGGGAGCAGGGTTCAATCCCCGATCCTGCATGCCACGCCGGCCACCAAGACCAGGCATGGTGGCACATGGCTGTAATCCCAGCGCTGGGGAGGCTGAAAACAGGAGGATCACTACGAGTCCAAGCTGCGTAGTGAGACCCTGTACCAAATACATAAATGAGAAAAACAATTTTCACTGTCATACATAAAGCTGGATGTGGTAGCACATCTCTGTAATCCCAGCACTCTGAGAGACTAAGGCAGCAGGATCACGAATTCAAGCCCAGCCTAAGCAATTTAGCTAGATCCTGCCTCAAAGTAAAAAAAAAAGAAAGAAAGAAAAGAAAAAGTGGGCTAGGGGTGCAGCTCACTGTAATAGTCCTGGGTGCAATCACCAGTACCACATACACACACACACAATATATATATATATATATATATATATATTGTGTGTGTGTAAATGTATGTGTTATACAGCAGATATATAAAAACCATAATATAATGTAATCAATGCTTGTCAGAACTACTGTAGTGACACATTCAAAGTAAGCTATCAATTTTACCTTAACTGAATTTGTCTGGAACTGAAGATTAAATCCAGGGACTTCACACAGCTACATCCCTATTTTTTTTTTAAATTTTCAGACAAGGTCTCACTGAATCAGCTGTCCAGGATGGGTTTAAATTTGTGATACTTGTACCTCAGCCTGCCAAAGTACTTAAATTACAGATATGTACCATTACGCCTGGCTATGTGAAATTTTATTTTATTTTTTTTTTTTGGCGGAACCAGGGATTGAACTCAGGCCCTTGCGCTTGCCAGGGAAGCGCTTATTCCACTGAGCCATCTCCCCAGCCCCCTATGTGAAATTTTAATGGTAAAACTCATGAACATAGAATTTTCCTGAGACTGGGGGTGGTAGCCACACTTGTAATCTCAGCTCTTGGGAGGCTGTAAACAGGTGGATCACTATGAGTCCAATGTAGTAGTGAGACCCTGAATACCCTGTAGACCTTTCCCTAAAACACACAAAAAAAAAAAAAGGAAAAAAAGAATTTTCCAAGTGATATAAGGGATATATAGAAAAATACATATTTGGAACAAAGGGAAACACACAGTATAATATCTGGATATTTGGATCCTGGTTAGTAGAGGGCCATCAATGTCACACTAATTATCAATTCTCAAAATAACTGGAATAATGGTACACATGTGTAATCACAGCAGTCTGGGAGGCTGAGGCAGGAAGATCAAAAGTTGGAGCCCTAAAAAAAAAAAAAATTTTGGAGCCCTACACTGGGCATGGTGGAGCACACCTATAATCCCAGTGCTTGGGAGGCTGAAAACAGGAGGATCACTATGAGTCTGATCTATAGTGAAAACCTATACTAAATACATTAAAAAAAAAAAGTTGGGAGCCCAGCCTGGGTAACCTGGTAGGACCCTGTCTATAAATAGAAAAGATAGGCCAGGCACCATGGCATATACCTATAATCCCAGCGCTCACAGAGGCTGAGGCAAGAGCATCACTGAGTTTGAGACCAGCCTGGGCTACAGAGTGAGCTCAAGGCCAGCCTGAACTGCATAGTGAGACCCTATCATAAGATGACTGTAGGTAGGTAGGTAGGTAGGTTGGTAGGTAGGTTGGTAGGTAGGTACGTAGATAGATAGATAGATAGATAGATCGGTCACTACAAAGGCCCTTGAGTTCAATCCCCAGTACTGGAAAAAAATAACAAGAGTAACAAATTAAACTAAATGAAAATAACTCAAGGTCATTTTGGTCACTAACTATCACCTTGGCTTGTCAAGATCTACTGATCACATTTAATGAAGATTTAGTGATAAAAGGCAGGGCATTACTATTCATATACCCGAGAGCAGATTGCCATGTTTTTTTTAAATTTTATTTGTGTGTGTGTGTGTGTGGCCAACTCAGCCCACCTGGGGGCGGGGCTGGCTGGCATGTGGTGCTGGGGATTGAACCGCGGTTCCTTTGCTTTGCTAATCTTGTTCTAAGTAGGTGCTTTAGACCACTGAGCCAGCTCACCAGCCCCGCCATGTGTTTTATTAAGCTGTTATTTGTTAAGACAACATCAGAAAAAAAAAAAAAAAAAGACAAGGCCTTGTATATAGTTCAGGCTGTCCTTAAACTCACTCACTATGTGGTATAGGCTGTCCTTGAACTCATGGTGAATCTCCTGCGTTGGCGTCCTGAGTGCTAGGATTAGTTGTTTATAATCACACCCAGATAACCATTATTTTGACAGTGTCTAAAGTATTATATATTTCACTTTGTTAAAATAATCCTATTTAACACATACCACTATCAGAAAGGTCAGGGGCTGGAGAGATGGCTCAGTGGTCTAAGGCACCTACTTAGAACAAGCTTGGCAAAGCATCAGGGACCGCGGTTCAATCCCCCAGCACCACATGCCA
>NW_004524617.1:13530323-13536694 GCF_000260255.1 Octodon degus | reverse complement strand
TACTCACCTTTCTGAAAATACCTACTAGAAAATGTTAATAGGACATATAGAGAATAGGGGTACCGCTTAGTATGCACAAGGACCTAGGTTTTATCTCCAGCACCATAAATGACAATACACTTTCTCATAATCTTCAAAGCAGTCAGGTTGGGACTGGGGAGATAGCTCATTAAAATAAGTGCTTGCCTGGCAAGTTCAGGATCCTGAGTTCAATCCCCGGTTCCACAAAAAAAAAAAAAGCAGTCAGGCTCAGGATGCTGTGGTTCAATCCCCTCATCCTCAAGCCAAACCAGACCTGCCCTGCAGGAATCCTGAGCCCCCTCCCCCCAAAAAAAAATCCTTCTGCCATTTTGGGTTGGGGAGTTGGCTCAGTAGAATAAGCGCTTCCCTGGCAAGTACAAGGGTCTGAGTTTAATCCCCAGTTGGGGGGGGACACTTTGGGCCTGGGAGATGGCTCCGTAGAATAAGCATTTGCCTGGCAAATGCAAGGGCCTGAGTTCAATCCCTAGTTCCGGAAAAAAAAAATCATTTAAGGAAAAGTAATCTTGCTGGGCAAGGCACCACATACCTATAATCCCAGCACTACTGAGGCTGAGGCAGGGTGATCACAAGCGTTCAAGGCCAGCTTAGGCTCTGTAAGACCAACTTCACCTACATAATGAGACCCTGTCTAAAAAAAAAAAGTAACTGGGGCCAGGGATAGAGCTCAGTGGCATAAGCACCTGCCTGGCAAGCACAAGGTCCCAAGTTCGATCCCTGATACCAAACATCAAACAAGCAAGCAAAGTAATCAAGGTTTGGCAGAGGAAAGGAGGAGGGAGAGGGGACGGGGGGGGGGAGGGATGGAGAGGGAGAGGGAGGAAGGGAGGGAGAAAGAGAGACAGAGACACACAGAGACAGAGTGATACAGTGAGACAGAGATACTGACAGAGAAAGAAAGAGAGACAGAGAGAGAAAAAGAGAGCTATAACTAGAATTTGATTTGTAGGGCCAGGGAGATAGCTCAGTGGTATGATGTCTGCCTGGCAAGCACAAGGTCCTGAGTTCAATTCCTGGTGTAGAAGAAGTCTAATAGAATTTGATTGGTTAAAAACTACAAGTAGGGGCTGGAGAGATGGCTCAGTGGTCTAAAGCACCTACTTGAAACAAGCTTGGCAAAGCACAGGGACCGCGGTTCGATCCCCAGCACCACATGCCAGCCAGACCCGCCCCCTGGTGGGCTGAGCTGGCCACACACACACACAATAAATAAATGTAATAAATAAAAAATAAATAAATATTTAAAAAAAAAAAAAACTACAAGTAGTGTGGCTAGAAGGAGCAAATGTTCACTAGTACTTATCACCTGTATGACTCAAATTTTGTTAACCTTCCCATCTTGGTTTCCACTCATATGTTAAGATGAATAAGACCACATTTACTGGGCCTGCAAGAAAGCTCAGTGGACCAAGTGCCTGCTTAGGCAAGTGCAGAGACTGAGGTTAGATCCCCAGCACCACATGCTGTGCTGGCCCCACCCTGGACACACTGAGCTGAGCGGCCACAGAGACCAGGCGTGATGGAGCAGACCTGTAATCCCCGCGCTGGGGAGGCTGAAAACAGGAAGATCACTATGAATCTGAGTTGCATAGCTAGACCCTGTACCAAATACATAAAAAGAAGGAAACTGACGTTCTGTTACAAATTTAATAGACACAAATGTTACATAATTGACTTTTCTCATTAGAATATTAACTTTTTTTTTTTTTTGGCAGAACCAGGGATTGAGCTCAGGCCCTTGCGCTTGCCAGGGTAGCGCTTATTCCACTAAGCCATCTCCCTGGCCCTAGATATTAACTTTGCCTTTTTTGAGGGGGGGATGGTATTCAGGATTAAAGCTGGGCATTCCCACTAAGCTGTATCTTCAGCTCCTTCTAATTTTTTTTTTCTTTGCGGAACCGGGGATTGAACTCAGGCCTCTGTGCTTGCCAGGGAAGCACTTATTCCACTGAACCATCTCCCCAGCCCTAATTTTTTACTTTGAGACAGGGTCTCACTAAGTTGCCTCAGGCTACAATTTGCAATGCTCCTGCCTCAGCATCCCAGATGGGATGCTGGGATTACAAACTGAGGCACCACACCTGGTTTAATTTTGCTTATAAAAGTTACAGAGGCTGGCTAGGTGTGGTGGTGCACGCCTGTTATCCCAGCACCAGGAAGGCTGAAAACAGATCACTACGAGTCCAAGCTCCATAGTGAGACTCTGTACCAAATACATTAAAAAAAGACCCCATTTACTGAGTTAGGTGATGACTGAATTAATGCAAATTAAATACCTAGCACAGAGCAAGGCACCCCGCAGGCTCTTTTATCCAACTCCTGCCTAAGCTCCTTAACACCCTCAAGCTCTGAGGGACCGACACCCTTGCATCTTTCCCATCAGGACCCTACACCTCCTTGTGGTGTAGCACAATGCAGGTATACAAGAGATCCAGAGATGTACTGGCAGTCCAAACTTCTGGACACTCTCTTGCAATAGCATTATTCTCTATTTTTTTCTCATCATGCAAGTATAATTTTTTAGCTTTACTAATGGGCGTTTAGGCTTTTTTGCCTTAACCAGAATTACTCTATTATTTATGTCACTGTAAAAGCTACTAGCCATGAGGCCCTAGATGCACTAGAACTGAGATCAGTGCAAATTGAAATGTGCTTTAAGTATAAAATAAAGACTGGTTTTGAAGGCTTTGTACAAAAAAAGGTAGAGTCAGGCATGGGGCATGGTGGCACACACCTGTAATCCTAGTACTCGGGAAGTCGAGGCAGGAGGATCATTGTGAGCTCAAGACCAGCCTGGGCTACAAAGTGAGCTCAAGGCCAGTCTGAACTGCATAGCAAGATCCTGCCTCAAAAAGACAAAAAAAGTATAAGTATCTCATAAATTTTATATCAATATATTGAAATATTTTGGAAACAATTTTATATGCCAAATAAAATATATTAAAATCAATCTCACCTGTTCTTATTTTTTTATTAATTTTATTGAGAATCTTTCTACAAGAAAACTTAAAATTACACATGGGGCTTGCATTTAAATTTATTGAATAGCACAATCTATAACATCAATGTTTAAGGCATCAAACAACCAAACTTACAAATGAACACGTGAAACAAAACCAAGTTGTTCACAATCCATACCCTGGACGAAGAAAAGAAAAAAAAAAAAAGACTTAGAATGAATGATGCTCAAAACAGATCAAAAGCAACCATAACACAAAAACATATAAGTAAAAATAACTAGAGAAAGGAAAATGTGAGACCACAAAGATACACAAAATCTTGTAAGAATTTTCTAAATACAGAATTATACTGACTTAAGAAATTGATAATTATAAAAACACACAGTGTAAAACACAAACTTCAAATATCTACAAATCAATGAAGACGGAGAAAAATCCACTAAGAGAATTTGGAAAAAAATATTTACTGATACCTAATGTCCAGTATTTAGAAACTCTGTATCCTCTCAAGATGGCTCACTGGATTAACAGAAATGATTTATACACCTAACATACGTATACTGTACGCTTGGCCTCCAGAATTTCAGATGGTAGTTTTTCAAAAGGTACATGAACCTATACGAGATCAAATCACAAGGTATATTTATACTACTAAGAAAGAAATACTGAAGAGTGCATTATTTCATCAACTTGGCACTGACAAAACTTTTTCAAAAGGTTGGGGACACGGCTCAGTGAGAGAGGTACTTCTAAAACCTCACATTTTGGGGCCAGGGATGTAGCTCAGCAGCACATCCACCTGGCAAGCGCAAGATCTTGAGTTCAATTCCCAACATCAAAAAACCCCTCACATTTTTGTGCACGTTAGTAGACAATTCTGAAAGCATCATACAGGGAGAAGTGAGGGTCATGGTAACCCCAAAAGGACTTTCCAATGTCATAATCACTATTTCCAAAAAATTTTTAGAGTTATCTCTTACACCTTTATCCTTTGTGATTTTGAGGAGTGTCTGCATAATGTGAGTGCAGGAGCTGATGAGCAACCCTTTGTCTTTAATTAAACCACATTAAAAAGATTTGTAAGCCAGGCATGGTGGTTCTGAACCCATAATCCCAGCACCCGGGAGGCTAAGGTAGGAAGATCACTATAAATTCAAGGCCAGCCCAAGCTACACAGTGAGACTTTGTCTAAAAAGAAAAAAAAAATAGGGCTGGGGAGATGGCTCAGTAGAATAAGCATTTGCCTGGTAAGTGCAACAGCCTGAGTTCAATCCCTGGTTCTGCCAAAAAAAAAAAAAAAGAAAAAGAAAATTAAATGATATTACTCTTCTCATCAAGTTCTTGTTCAAGTTTCTGTTTGGGAAAATAGTTATTTTCATTAAAATGTGACTTAAGTAACTGTTTAATGCATTATTTTTCAGAATGAATTACAAATAATTATTTTTGAAGTTCCAAGTTTCAATTTTTATAAATCAATATAATCTGCACAAATCAAAGGTCTCTAGGCTCATATAGAGGTCCTGAGACCAAAAGGCTTTAGCACCACTGAAGGTGTAAGAAGTAGTGATCACACAAACACCCACACACACCCAACCTCTTTCTATCTCTGCCCTGTAAGATTATTATAGCTATTTATATCACAGAAATTTCTAACAATTTAAACCCTGTATTGCCCAGTAAAGAAGTCTTATGAGGATAAAATTGGACAGGAAATTAGAGGCAAAGAAAAAAATAAATAAAGGCAAAGAAATTAAATGCTTCCTTTTTAGTTAGGAGGTTGCCATTCTGATTTTAAGGCAAAATTCTAGTAAATTAAATAGAAGATGTTTCAAAATTAACTTGCATGTTTAGGATATAAGTAGCAATTTATTGCTTTCATATTCTTCCCATAGTTACCTGGAAACACTGACACACTAAACTATCCTGTATAGTTACCTGGAAACACAGACAAACTAAACTATCCTGTATAAAAATTACGTTTTCACCAGGCATGGTGGCACACACCTGTAATCCCAGCACTCAGAAGGCTGAGGCAGGAAGATTACCAAGAGTTCAAGGTCAACCTGGGCTATACAGTGAGTTTATGGCCAGCCTGAACTGCATAGCAAGACCTTGAAGAAAAAGAGAGAACCAGATTCTCAGCTTAATGAGTTTATTTTCAATGAAAAATTTAAATTTCATACTGTTTTCATCCTTAAACTGTTCTATCAAAACTGATGGCTATGCAAAAAAAAAAAACCTTGCATATTAAAAAGAATATACAGGGGACAGGGAGATGGCTCAGTGGAATAAGTACTTCCCTGGCAAGCGCAAGGGCCTGAGTTCAATCCCCAGTTCCACCAAAAAAAAGAGAAAAAGGATATAAGGCTTAGTATGGCTAAAACAGAATGTCGAAATTGTAAGACTTCTCACAATTTTAGTAACTTATAATTTTAAATTCAATAATCTCAAGGACAACTTCCCAAGCACTAATCTAAAGGGAAAAAAAAATCCCGTTAGACCTTTTACTCTTCTAGATACACCACTCAAACTGAAAAACAATTCAGTTTAATGAGAGGAAAGGTTACATAAATTAACTTTAATTTGTTTAATATTGCAAATTCTTTGTCATCAAAATATTCTTCTAACTCAGTGCACCAAACTGCAAATGGCCACTTAACTGAACTATTAAGGCAGCTCTGGGTTGTCCAGCCTCTAGGTTGGTACCTATTATCCAAATGACTTCACGTTTCGGTTATGTTTAGCATTTCATCATCCTATACTACACACTTAGAAGAAAAATACCCACTGCTTCAATGCTATTTTCCCCAAGAATAATTTACTGCTCTTCTGCTTACTCGTCACTACAAGTAGAAGTGGTCCAAGAGTGAGGTCATACAGAACAGCTTGCCTAGCCTTCAGAGACTGCATCCAGGAAGAACTCTAGGAAAGCCTCTACTGGGGAATCAAACCCCAAATCTTAATTCAAAATCTTGTAGAGTTAGCACTTTAGTTCTCCCAAGAACTGTACCACTACATTCAATTTTTCACAGGTCTTAGGGTTATGATACAGATTTTCTTCAAGTCTTCAGATTCCAGGATGCAAAATCAACTAAAAGATCTTATCAAGGACAAAGGAGAATATAATATTTATTCAATAATTCAATCAAAGGAGTTTTAAAGATCTTAGAAAACTGGGGCTGGGGCGATAGCTCAGTAGAATAAGTGCTTCCCTAACAAATGCAAGGGCCTGAGTTCAATCCCAGGTTCTGCCAAAAATAAAAATTAAAATTACAAAAAAAAACCTTAAGGGGCCGGGGAGATGGCTCAGTAGAATAAGCGCTTCCCTGGCAAGTGCAAGGGCCTGAGTTCAATCCCCGGTTCCACAAAAAA
>NW_004524617.1:13526375-13530223 GCF_000260255.1 Octodon degus | reverse complement strand
AAAAAAAAAAAAAAAAATCTTTAGGGGCTAGGGAGATGGCTCAGTAGAATAAGCACTTGCTTGTCAAGTGCAAGGGTCTGAGTTCAATCCCCGGTTCCACCAAAAAAAAAAAAATCTTAGAAAACTGAGAACCTGGGGCCAGGGAGATGGCTCAGTAGAATAAGCGCTTCCCTGGCAAGCATAAGGGTCTGAGTTCAATCCCGGGTTCCACCAAAAAAAAAAAAAAAAAAAAAAGAAAGAAAGAAAGAAAGAAAACTGAGAACCTGTTTTGCCTTTTCTGGCTTCTTTAGTCCAAAGTTACAAAAAAAAAAAGTTACAATTTCTGGGCTGGGGTGAAGCTCAGTGGTAGAGCACCTGCCTGCCTTGAAAAAGGTTCTGGGTTTGATCCCCAGCACCGTGCACACTGTCAAGCTAAAATTTCAAATTCTGAAATGGGCTTCGACTTTCAGAGTCAGCAGCAACGCAATATGCCCCCATGGCAAAGATGACCTTTGAGAGCCTCTCCAATAATTCTTAAATAACAATAACAATTTCCTTTTCCCCTGCCTCTTACTGCTATTTCTTGAAAATTACCTACAATCTCACCTTAAGGGTTCTCCACTTGCTCTTCCCTCTACCTGGCTCACTCCATTGACCTATCTACTGGTCCCTCTGGAGCTTTTTCTTAGTGTCATCTCAGTCCTTCCCCACTGCAGTAGGAGAATCATTGTGAGTTCGAGACCAGCCTGGGCTACAAAGTGAACTCAAGACCAGCCTGAACTGTATTAATTCATTAACTAATATAAAATAACAAAACTCTATCTGCCCCATGGCTCACACAGTCCTAATCTTTCCACTCTGCTGCTTCTCCAGTTTGTTACAAGATACCTATTAGCTTTCTGCTTTAAACAGTATCTACTAGGCTGGGAGTATAGCTCAATGGCACAGTGCCTGCCTGGCAAGCATGAGGTCATGAGTTCAATTCACAGTATCAAAAAAAAAAAACAACCCAGATCAACAGTATGTATTTGTTTCACTACTGTATCGCTTGTACCTAGAACTGTGCTTGATACAAAATCACCGTTTAATAGATACTTGTTAAACATTTAATCCTTACAACCCTCCATCTTCTGTAACTATTCATGATTTAAAGTGCAGAAAAATCAAAGTTCATAGGTTAAGTAACTAGTCCAAGGATACAGTTATAAGGAAGATGCGGAGCTGGGGCCTGTCTTCACAACCTTCCTGATTCCCCAACATCTAGAACGTATCAGTAATCACTGTTTTTCATTGTTCTTCAACTAGGAAAAAACCACAGGAGCTGCAACATTCCAATTCAGAGAAAAAATATGCTAATAAACTAATTCATACATCTTCCTCCAAGATCAAGATTCATTCTCCCCAAAGTTCACATTACTCTCAAAACAGTTTGGGAAAGACCAAGCTTAACAATGGGCTAGCAACAGCAGAAGCAGGGAAAAAAATGTTAAAGGCACTAAAACATCAAGTTTTTTCCTTTCTTCCTTCTGTCTTGACTTGTCGTGGTATTTGTTGTTACTAAGAAAAATTGAAATTTTGAATAAATTGTTAGAACAAATTTTATCATTCATCTTTATATTATACAACACCGGTATACCTGCAAATGACTAAAACTAGTGTGGGAACCTTTTCAACATCCATGAGGCCATGCCAGCCCTAGTTCCAACATTTTAGGACATAACCCAAATCAAAGCAGAGAAAAGGTCAAACCTTGAAATTTTCAATAAAGCAGTGATTTGCCAAAATTTTATCCTCAGGACAAACAATGAATCCAAAAGCAACTACTTGAATGGACACTACTCCTTTTGCAATTTTAATCCCACCTGCTTTACATTATCCTGCCTTTTTACAGAACACAAAACCATACCTTGAGACAACTGATACTGGACTAAATTATTAAAAATTTAATAACATCTAACTACTCAGAAAATCATGTCAGCTAAAAATAATATATCCCCCAATATACTTGTCACTTTTTCTGAACCATTTTTAAGGCAAACTACACTACATTTTTGATGTGCCAAGTCAGTATGATTCCATACTGATCTGTTACAAATAAAAATTGTGGCAAATAAATTCAATTTTCAAACTGCAAACATCTGTCATCCTCTTCTTCCCCAAATTAATTACCAGAAACGTGTGCAAATTAACATTCTTACCACTTGATAAAGTGACTCAAAGCACCTAAGTGTTGATATTTTAAAGATTATACAAATGTTACATCCAGTGCCTGAAGTTGAAATTATCTATACATTTCTACATGTACTAATAACACATAGACATAAATGCATTCATAAGCTCTTCAAAAGCAATTTTCAAAAGAGTAGATAGGCATTCTATTCTCTAGATATGAAAGATATTAAAATTAAGACATATACATGGAAAAAGCATCTTCCAAATTACAATTTAATCAGATTAACAAAGGAAGAGAAATTCAAAAAATGTAAAGAGACTAACCAAATGTAAAGTGCTAAATATTCTGAGTAAGAAAAGGGGCCTAAGAGGCCTATAAAGATGAAAAGCAAAGCCCCACAGTAACATTAAATTTGAGTTAAAGAATACCGTTATTTAAATAAGCAGTTAGCATTTCGTAGGAGGAAGGCCAAGCAACGTGACTATAATGTATCTATCATAGATTCACAGCAGCGCTTTGCTATTCCATACTTATTTGCTTACACTTATAATATAGAAATAAAGCAGCAGCAACAGTTAGCCAACTACAACATTAACCACTCTGGCAAAGGTTACTTAAAAAACGGCCCTGGATTTTTACAACACTTTGCAGCTATAGATTATTTTCACGTATATGACCTCATATAGTGTTCAGTACCCTATGATGTAGTACCGACTACATTTCACAGATAGGAAACCGAAGCTTGGTACGCGATTTTCTCAGTCACCCAGTCGAACACAAACCTTCTGATTCCACGTTTTATGCCTGGCATTTTGCATAGTTCTGTTTCAGGCATAAATATAATCTTTAAAGGGAAGGAACGGGTTAGGGGGAAAATAATCATGGTACCTGCAGCTCTGTGCTGCAAAAAATGGCTGAATTATGCTTCTTCCTTTTTCTCTCTCTCGGTCTCTCTGAAAAAAAAAATTGCATTTCAAGCAATTTAAGTAAACTCAAAGACCAACTGGGTCCCGGCGTCTACCAAATGTTCGCCTCGGGTCGGTGCAGGGAGGGCCACGGGATCCGTGTCTCGCTGGGGGCCGCGGGCAGAGCCCGGGCTCAGCGGGGCAGGCCGGCGGCCAGGGGCGGCTACGCACCTCGGGGGTCCTGTCCAGCCTCTAGTGGACGGCAGTCTGCATCAGGAAGAAGCGGGCCGGCGGGCCGAACGGTGGGCGGGCGGGCGCCGAGACGGCACTCCGCAGGCTCCTCGCACGTCTACACGGGGCCGCTCCCGGGCCGGGCCGCTCCAGCGGGAGCCGAATCTGCGCGCCCGCGAACCCCTCGGAACCAGTCCTGGGGAAGGAGACAGCGCAGCGCGGCCCCGGGGACCAGACAGCACGGCGAGGCGCGGGGCGGCACGGCGTCGGGGCCGGCTGTGCAACGCCAGGGCCTCCCAGCGCCCGGCGGGGCTCGGCTGGAGGGCCGACTTGGGGCCACGGCGGGGGAGGAGGCCAAAGGGCCGCGAGCAGCGGCAGAAGCGCCGGCGCTGGCGACGTCGACGGCGACTCCGGGCTTCTGCCCCGAAGCGCGCCGAGCCTCAGGATCACCCACGCCGGGGGTGGAGGAAGGCGGGAAAGGGGCGGGCAGGGGGCGGGGCGTGCGGGGCCACGAGCCAGGGGCCGCTCCGGGCCTCGCGCCCCCTGCGGGCCGCGGGAGC
>NW_004524617.1:13524495-13526275 GCF_000260255.1 Octodon degus | reverse complement strand
CTGGCCGGTAGGGGGCTCCGTGCGCTGCGGGCTGCAGAAGGGAGCCCGCCGCGCCAGGAGGGGGCGTAGGGTAGGGAGCCGCGGGGTGGCGACCAGGCCCGGAGCTGGGGAGGGCCCCGGCCCCTACCGGCGCCCCGAGGGGGCCAGCGCGGGGCCTGGCGGGTGTTTACCTTCCCCCTGGTCGGGCGCCAATGCCGCCATCTTTCAGCCCGGCGCGCGTCACTTCCGGCGCCACGGGAGCGGGACCGAGTGTGGGAACCGGGTGGGGGAGGGCCGTCCGGAGCCCACGGCACCTCGCGTCCCCACGGCTGTCCAGCCCTCGCAGCCCGGCCCGGCGGAGGAAGGGCGGCAGCTCAGCCCTGCGGCCCCTGCCCCCAGCGGCTTCCCCCGCAGCGCTGCCGTCGGGGCTGGAGACGCTCAGCAGAGCACGTCCACTTTCAGCAGCCCCTGTCCGCCTGGCGAGCGGCGGGCCCCGAGCTACTTCGGGGCGCCCACCGTGGACAGGTAGAGGGACAGGAGCCCCGGGAAATGTCGTTTTGCATCTTGCATACGATGCAACGGGAAAACTGGGACAAGAAAAGAGCTTGACCATAGCTCCCTCTCATAAAAGTAATTAGATGTGCGCCAATGACATCATTTTTTGTAAAGCAATTTGCAGTACGTTATTGCGTCACAGTTCCACTTGGCTAATTGCACAGCAATCACACGTTTCAGAAAAATTTCCCAGAGGTGGGAAAAATTTTTTTTAAACGGCATAGCTTCACTTCATGAATAAATGCAGGATCTAAAAACGCTGTTCTGTTTCTGATTGCGTCAAAATAAAACATTCAGAGGGCAGGGATTTTTATTGTTCTTTTTAAAGCAACTCAGCTATAGAATTTAGCTAATGATTTTTGTATTTTTTTTAACCTAAGAATAAAAATACAATAGGACTGTTTTGTAAAATTATGAAATCTCTTTTGGGAAAGTGTAGGTGTCAAAAATACACAGTAGGAAGATAGTGCTACAACTAACTCTAAATTAGGTCACCTATTGCCCGTTTCTGATCTTAGCTACTGAGATATTTGTGTCCCCCTTGCTGCCACCCCTCGCCGCCATTTTCTCTCTAGACCTGTATCCTGATGAACTCTCCCTGAAATGTGTGGCTAAAAGCGATCATTATCTCTTTCTAGCAAACTTGAACATGCCATGCTTCCCAAGAGGCCAAAAGAGCACACAGTGTACTGTTTTGCTGAAGTAGACTACACCATGGGGGAGAAAAATACAGAATTGCCCTAGTCTTATGGAAATAGGGAAATGAATTCCCTTTTCTCGTTGAAACTATAAAATAAGGTTTTAAAAAAATTCTATAAACAAACTCCCAAGTTCACATTCTCTCCATCTTTTCCAATAGCCCTTTTTATTTATTTTATTTTATTTATTTAGGCGGAACCAGGAGTTGAACGCAGGCTCTTGCGCTTGCCAGGCCAGTGCTTATTCTACTGAACCATCTCCGGGGCCCCTCAAATAGCCTTTTTAACATACTTCTATTCACTACTGTAAAATTCTTGCTTGCTGTGTTTGTATCTATTACTACATATCAAATTACCCCAGAATTGGTCACCTTAGAACAACGAATTTAAAACTTAAACTGTTGGGGCTGGTGAGATGGTTCAGGTGGTCTAAAGCACCTACTCAGAACAAGCTTAATAAAGCACAGGGACCGCGGTTCAATCCCCCAGCACCACATGCCAGCCAGCCCCGCCCCCTGGTGGGCTGAGCTGGCCACACACACACACAC
>NW_004524617.1:13522002-13524200 GCF_000260255.1 Octodon degus | reverse complement strand
AAAAAAAAAAAAAAAAAAATCCACAGTTCAACTTTTGAACAATTAGCTTTGTACATCTAAAAGCACTTAATTTTTACTTTCGTACATTAACAGACTTGCGTTTGGGGTTATACACTGAGCTGTGTGTGTGTGTGTGTGTGTGTTACTGGGGATTGATCCCAGGGCCTTTACACTAAGCCACATACCTTGCCCTTTTTAATTTTCTATACGGGGTTGAAGTAAGGTGCTCAGGCTGGCCTTGAATGTTCCATTCTCTGGCCTCCCAGAGTGCTGGGGCAGTAGGTGCACGGCACGTCTGGCCAAGCTACACATTAATTACTACGGTATGCTGCATTGACCTGTGTAGGGGACTTCCTTCTTCAGGTGGGAACTGAAATGCTTCTGTGACCTGTGTGGCAAGTGGAGGAACCATGAGTGGTGTTATAAGGCACTGTGAGCCATGAGACTTCCTATTATGACATTACACTGTCTCCTGTGTGGCTTTCATATTTCATTATGTCCAAAGCTTGCTCTTTTGGAGGATATTTATTTTTTCTGAAACCAAGCTGTAAATTCATCTATACACAGTATTTATTACTATGTAGAACACACACACACACACACACACACACACACACACACTTATCATTAACTATGAAGCTGCTTCGCCTCATTTTGTTCTGTGGTACTCGGGAACCAACCTTGTCATGCACTCCAGGCAGGTGCTCTACTGCTGACTACCCCCTTGGCCCTCATATTTTTTGAAAATGCAATTTTTGTTTGAGACAATGTCTCAAACATGTTTGCGATGGCCTTGAACGCTCTATGTAGCCCAGGCTGGCCTTGAACTTGCCACAATCCTCTTGCCTCAGTCTCCTGAGTCCTGCAATTACAGGAATGTGCCCCCACCCCCAGCTAAAAAAAAAGTGATGTGTTATATATAGAACATCTAGTACCTTAAGAGGGCATTTTGCTCCTTCGATACTAGGGAGAGTAAAATGCTCTCAACTAAATAATGCCTTCAGCAGCAATTCCTGCCTTCAGCCTGCCAGGTGTTGCTTAACAACAGTGATGATCTGAGAAACGCTCAGCAGGCAGTTCCGTTGGTGCCTGGACTTCCTAGTGCAGACTTATACAAACCCAGATGCTGCAGATCAGTCACTCAGCGAGCCTCTGGATGCAATCAAGAGACTCCGACTCCATACACAGGTGACTCCGAGGCTGCTGCCGAGGTTACACAGCATAAGATTTTACAGTCATCTGGTTTTCATACAGAGGACTAAAGCCCAAAGGTAAAACGTATAGGACAGTGAATACACACCATTAGCACAGTGGTTTATTACCATTTTCACTAGACTACACTGTACATCTTTCATCGGACCTGCCGCCAGCACAGTAGGTTTGTATACACCACTGTCGCCACAAACACGTGAGACACGCATGGAGCCACCACCTTTGGCCGCAACATCGCTAGGCAATAGGAAGTGTTCAGCTCCATTATAATCTTAGGAGACCACAGTTCACACAATCTGTCCTTGACTGAAATGTGCTTCTGCGGGGCAGTGTAGGACTTTTCTCAACAGTTGTTGGAAAGTAATGGGAGTTTCCTAAATGCCCCCAGGCTATTGTTTCACAGTGGAAGGGACCCACAAAGCAGGTGGAAGCTATCTTTTCTTGGCTTGCTAGCCAAAGAATTTGAGAATACACATTCCTCAATTGCTTTTTAGCCAGCCAGAAGTCTGTTACAGGATTAGGCTTTGAAATGGTGATGTTGGAAAGTTTTAACCTAGGGGCTCTGTAGGTTTAAAATACTATATTCGCTCCAGTTATGCTGGCACACCCCCTGCAATCGCAGCACTCTAGAGGCTGAGGCAGGAGAATTGCTACAAGTTTGACACCAGCCTAGGCTAGTGAATTCAAGACCAGCCTGAACTACATAGTGAGACCCTGTTTAAAATAACAAAACAAAAAATAAAATACTACATTGTTTCTTTGCTCCTTTATTTTGTTGTCTTTTTTAAAAATTTTATTTATTTATGTGTATGTGTGGCCAGCTCAGCCCACCAGGGGGCAGGCTGGCTGGCATATGGTGCTGGGGGATTGAACCGCGGTCGCTGTGCTTTAGCTAAGCTTGTTCTAAGTAGGTGCTTTAGACCACTGATCCATCTCACCAGCCCTATTTTGTTGTCATATGTTGTTTTTTTTGGGGGGGTGACAAG
>NW_004524617.1:13519390-13521902 GCF_000260255.1 Octodon degus | reverse complement strand
AAAAGAATCTTGGAGCTATAGTTTTCTAAGGGTTCATATGCCCGTGGCCTGGCTCCCCGTGTGGTAGAACCTTAAAGGGGTGGGGCTTAGTGAAAGGCATTTAAGTCATGGGGGCGCCATCCTTACAATGGATGAAAGCTGGAGTCTCAGTTACTTTTTTCACATTGCTGGGACAAAATACCCAACACCCAAAATTAAAGAAGGAAAGGTTTATTTAGCTCACTGTTAGTGGAGGTTTCAGCCCATACTTGGTTGGCTCCAAGGCAGAGCAGCACATGGCAGAAGGCAGCAAAGCAAAGGGAGAAGCCGTGGCAGGGCAGCTAAGTGGCAGCAGCAGCAGCAGCCACAGAGGCAGAGAGCAAGCCTCTCTTCTTTCCTTATGTTACCTTCAGGTTATCTGCCTCAGGCTGGGTGTAGCACTCACACCTATAACCCCAGCAGCACTCACACCCATAATCCCAGCACTGGATTATGAATTAATCATAAAGTCTAGAAGCTTACCCCAGTGACATGAGGCCTTGGCAAGACAGCTAGATACAAACCGTAACAGCTGGTCTAAGTAGAGGGGGGTGTGATAATGTGAGGCCTCACCCCAACATATACACAAACATGTGCAGGGCCCCTTCTGTACATAGTTATTCTTTCCACTTTTCTGCTAAATGGGCCCTCACCTGACACCAGTGCCATGCTGCCTGGATTTTGTAGCTACTAAGCTGAGCCAAACCTCTTTTCTTTATAAGGTACCTAGCCCCAGGTATTTGTTACAGTCAATATCTTGTTTTGGTTGGCTGAGCCTCCAGATATATATTCAGAAGAGCCATGAAAACCCCTATCTACTTCCTAGAGCAGCTAATATCTGTCCAGGTTGGGTGCTATCAGTGCTGGTCCCTTTCCCAGGGGTTACAAGACAGAAGTTGAAAGTGGGTGACAAGGAATATTTATTTAGACTTATATATAAATATATAATTTAAAATCAAGAAAACAATAATCACGTGACCTCCTAGCCTTCCCTTTGGCACAGCCTTCCCAGATCCTGCTTCTAGCTGTTTCCTTCAAGCTCCTGGAGTGTGGAGGGCAGGGGTCACTTCTTGGCAGCTTCTGCCTGGGCTGCCAAATCTGCCTCTTTCTGTGCAGCCAGGAACTCAGCTCGCTCCTTCTGGAAAGCGGCCAGCTCTTCAGCACTGAGGTCCTTCACCACACGAATGCCCAGGGAACGAGCAGAACCAATGATGGAGCGGACAACAGAGGACAAGTGTACATCCTGCAGGGCGAAGGCATCATCCTGAGCTTTGATGCAAGCAATCTCATATATGTGCTTCAAAGTTACCAGGCCAGCCACTTCTTTTCCTGCCTGCCGGGCCCCCTTTTCAATGCCTGCAGCTGCCTTCCAGAAGTAGGAAACAGTGGGTTGTCCAATCTTGATTTCAAATGTCCGGTCAGGCTTCACAAAAATCTTTGTAGGGAGAGGAATGCCTTCCTTGATATCTTTTGTCTTCTCGTTGAACTCCTTGCAGAACTGGTTGATTGAAACACCTCTCTGACCAAGGATGGGACCTAGTGGGGGCCCAGGCACAGCCTGGCCGGCCCGCACGATGGTCCGTATCACGCCGCCGGCCTCAGGCTTCCTAAGGGCCCTGCTAGCCCGGCTTAGCTTTGACATGACACAAGCTTTCGGTCTTCGCTCGCTTTAGGACAGGACCCGGAAAAGCGTGCAGGGTGCCACCATCTTAGGCCAGAGGTCAAGGGCCCTCTGTTGTCATATGTTTTAATAAACTGGCGCTTCTTCTCTCCTCCTCCTCCTCCTTCTTCGTGGTACCAGGGATTGAACTCAGGACCTTGCGCTTGCCAGGCAAGGACTTATTCCATTGAGCTATCTCCCCGGCCCAAAACTGGCTTTTGAGCCAGGGATGGTGATACACACCTGTGTTATCAGCAGTGGAAAAACTGAACCAGAAGGATCTCAACTTCAAGGCCAGTCTGTGCTGCATAGAAACCTTGTTCCTATGACCATGGTGGTAAGACTATAATGAGTATAATCCCAGCATTGTAATAGGCTGAAGCAGGAGAATCATAAGTTCGGCCTACCATGGACAATTTAGTGCTTTAGTGAGCCTGTCTCAAGGTGTGTGTGTGTGTGTGTGTGTGTGTGTGCACATGCACGTGCGTGGGGGGGTGGTTTATGTAGCTCAGTGCAAAGGCACTAGATTCAATCCCCATTACATACATGCATTCCTATGTACATAAGTTGAGGCTTTCTGGTGTGAAGAAGACCAACCTGTATTATGAGCTATTCAGGAGGTTGAGGCAGAAGAGTTGCAAATTCCCAGGCCAGCCTGGGCAACCTAGCAAAATCCTATTTCAAGAATAAGATAGAGGGCTGGAGAGATGGCTCAGTGGTCTAAAGCACCTACTTAGAACAAGTTTAGCAAAGCATCAGGGATCGCGGTTCAATCCCCCAGCACCACATGCCAGCCAGCCTCGCCCCCTGGTGGGCTGAGCTGGCCACACACAC
>NW_004524617.1:13509208-13517310 GCF_000260255.1 Octodon degus | reverse complement strand
TCTATTCATTAAGAGAATGTAACTATATATCTATCCTAACCACTTTGAATACACAGATACAAAATGAACATCTGTATCCCCTTTTTTTGTTTAGTTCCGTTATTTGAATATAATAGGTGTGTTAACTCAGCAAAATATTCTAAAAGAGTCCAGTAGTCCATAATAGTATTGGGTCTTCCACTTCACTAGCAAGAGAGTCAGAATTTTTAAGGCATGTTGTGGGATGCAGTCTACCTCAGACCTTTAGGCCCACTGGTATCCTCCAAATCAGTACCCACTTCTGCAGTTCCACACCAAGCCCTACACAAGAATATAATCTAACATGACAGTTGCTATCATCCTAAACATTGTATCTTTTTTTTTTTTTTGAACTGGGGATTGAACTCAGGCCTTTGTGCTTGCCATGCAAGCATTTATTCTACTAAGTCATCTCCCCGGCCCTATATCTTGGTTTCTATCCCAGACAGAATCTTCAAAACACAGTCTTGGTGCCAGGAAGATGGCTCAGTGGAATAAGCGCTTCCCTGGCAAGTGTAAGGGCCTGAGTTCAACCCCCAGTTCCGCAAAAAAAAAAAAAAAAAAAAAAAAAAAAAATTCAAAACACAGTCTGAAGGTGCACAAATTTTTCTGCCTTTTACACTGACTAATAGCTGAATAGAATAGCTTCGGGGCTAACAGTATAGCTCAATGGTAGACCATTTATTTGCCTAGCATGTGTAGGCCCTGGTTGGATCCCTGACACTGCAAAAATAATACTAAGTAATAAGGTGTGCCCTTCTGTCGCATGAGCCTCTCTGTTGCATGGGCAATTGGCATTTTTACCAGACTTTAGGATTCCCGCCTGGTGCTTACGCACATTGGTCACTGCTGGTCATTGTTCACATAGACAGGCTCCTCTTACCTTCCTTGCTATGACCTCCGGCCACTGATCTCTCACCAGCTCTCCACATTCGCCAACCCTCTACCTCCCTTTTAGAGACCGCTACACCAGGATTTCCTCCCTGGTCATCTCTGAATCAACTGGGTAATCATTTGGTGCTGCCATCTTCTCCAATCACAGGAGGCCTGGGTCCATCTCCAGGACCCAGCTCTAGAGGACAAACTCCCTAAACATCCAAAAGGTGGGGGCAGACATTAGAGCCTGCTGAGCAGACATGCGTGGACAGAATGCGCCTGAAGTGTGTACATTTGGATTATTTCGCTAGGACAGAGAACGAACCCTTGTGTACATTCGGATTATTTCACTATGACCGAGAATGAATCCTTTTTTCCAGCTCCCTCTTCTCCAGCCACATGAGACCCAAGTCCATCCCCTGGACTGACCTTGGGAGACAAAAAACCCTAAAGCACCAAAGACGGGTGCAAACATCAAACAAGGCAAAGCAAAAACTACCTGCTCAGGAGGGGCTCAAGGAACAGAATGTGCTTCAAAGAGACACATTCGTATTGTCTCACTGGAACACGAAGCTCCGAGCTCCCCGCAGAAAACAAATTCTCTGGAAGACCAGCATTTAATGACTTCAGAGATCCTGTCTGAAGACAAAAAAAAAAAAAAAAGTTTTTAAAAAGGGATAAGGATGTAGCAAAACAAAGGTGGGGGTCTGGGGATGGAGCTCTGTGGGAAGCGTGCTGAAAACCAAAGACACCTTGATTTATGTCCACATGGCCAAGAACACTCAACATGATTTGTACTGGAACTGGGCACTCTTCCCTTTCCCTTCCACCCCTAAAGCCCTAGACAGCAAATGTGGGCTGGCAGTTAGCATAATTGGATGCTCCCAGAGGCCAGCCATAGGGGGCTCAGAAGCTTTGAGACCTGCTCTCTCAAAAGTCTTCAATGCATTAGCAAGAAATCAAAATGTCAAAAAGAGTGTTCAACACATCGTGACAGATTTAGTCCACATGGGGTATTAGGATGTAATCCTGGCTGGGAAGTCAGACTGTGATCTGTGAATTCAGTCCAGAGAGCAGGAGACTGCACAGAAAGGCGTGCAAGGCATCTCTGGGGCTGTGCTCCAGGCTGGACACTGCAGCAGGCGTGATAGAGGCACGCTGGGGACAGCGGGGTCACAGTGCAGGGAGAGGAGAGGGGACAGAAGCCAAAGGTCAGGCAGCCTCTGGGACAGACAGTGTCAGGCAGGGCTTCCATGCTCCTATGTCACCTCTTGTCTAGTACCCTTTCCATGTGATTATACTGATTACCATGGTGAATAATCTTCATATTGTTGCATTTTATTCATTTTTAATTTCATAAATGGTGCTGCACCGGCCCACCCCCGGGCACGCTGAGCCAACCACAGAGACTGGGCATGGTGGCACACACCTGTAATCCTAGCACTGGGAAGGCTGAAAACAGGAGGATTACTACGAGTCCAAGCTGTGTGGTAAGGTCCTGTACCAAATTCATAAAAATAAAAAAGGGGATACAGATGAATGTCCATTTTGTATCTCTGTATTCAAAATGGTTAGGATAGATATATAGTTACATTCTCTTAATGAATAGAGGGATTTGTTTTTTTTTTATGTCTTTCTTATTTATTTATTTATTTATTTACATTTATTTATTGTGTGTATGTGTGTTTGTGGCCAGCTCAGCCCACCAGGGGGCGGGGCTGGCTGGCATGTGGTGCTGGGGGATCGAACTGCGGTCCCTGTGCTTTTGCCAAGCTTTTTCCAAGTAGGTGCTTTAGACCACTGAGCCATCTCTCCAGCCTCGAGGGATTTGTTCTAATGGTGTTTGTAAATAGGATATCATGTCCGCATCTTGTACAGCAATTAATCACTAGGAAGAATGTATGCAATGTGTTAATTATTGAAACTGTCCTACCAATTTGGTTTGAGACTATCTCATTGCTATTTCTTTCTCAATAAAATTATGGGAAAAAAACAAATTCATAAAAATAGATAAATAAATAATTCACAAATGAGTGATTTGTGATCTACTGCACTCATTTATGTATTCGTTCCATAAGTGCTGTATTTATGAGCACCTGCTACATGGCAGGTCCTGTTGGTACTGGTTATTCTTCCTGTTTTATTTTTCTTTTTTTTGTTTGTTTTTTTTGGTTGTTGTTCTTAGTTTTTTTTTTTGTTTTGTTTTTTGGGTTTTTTTTTTTTTTTTTTTTTTTTTTTTTTTGCGGAACTGGGGATTGAACTCAGGCTCTTGTGCTTGCCAGGCAAATCCTGTTTTATGCACTGGGGATCCATTAATATATAAAATATGAAAATCCTTGCCCTCTTATAATTTACATAAGTCAGGTAATGAAATAAGCAAACTGTATGACCTATTCAAATGTGCTACATGCTATGGGAAAAAACAGAGGAGAGATTCCAGTTTTAACTGGGATGATCAGAATAGGCAATGTCATTTGAACCTTGACTAGAAAGTAATAGCAGACCAGACTGTAGGAAGCCTTATAGGTCACTGTTCATCCCTAGTCCATTTTTACTGTTTCTTTTTTGAGATAGCATCTCACTAAATTGCCCAGGCTGGGCTCCCTTTTGCCATCCTCCTGCCTCGGGCTCTCAGCGTGCTGGGATTACAGGCATACTTTACCACTCTCGGCTCTGCAAATGTTCTGAGAGCCAACAGGATTTCCTAGCACGGGGTAAAAGGAAGAGAAGAGTGAAAGATGATGCCAAGGTTTCTGGCCTGGGCAACTGGAAGGATGGATTTGTTGCTTTCTAAGACATAGAAAATCCCAAGAAGAGCAGGTAGAGGGGCAGAGGAGAGAAAGGAGAAAGTACAAAGACCAGGCTACGGGCATCCCACCAAGGACTGGAGCCCTCCTGGAGAACCGTGCTACGTGCAGGAAAAAAAGCAACCTTGAGTCCTGAAACATCCACTGGCAACCCAAGACCTAGGAAAGTTACCTTGTAACAAAGATTGCCAGGGAAGGGAATGTACTTACTTGGGGCTTTTGCCTTTTTGTTTCCAGTTTCTAGTTTGTATTGGTGCCTGTGAGCATGACATAGTGGCTACCCTCCTTGAAGGGAGCTGAGCCCCATGCATCACACAGCTTCATCCTGTTCCATCCCGCCCCTTCCTCTCCCTCCACCCTCCCTTCCTCCCTCCTTCCCTCCTGGTCCCCTTCCCTTTTGCAAATGATCTATTTCCTATTATTTTTTATTTTGCTCTTTACTCAATATACTTACTATGAAACCTGCTGTAAACAATAGCCCCCTGTGAATGGAATTTTTAAAAACAGCATTTTTAAAACAAGCTAATCATGTTCTGCACTCATTATAAATCAATGAAAATAACTCCATGCTTCAGAAGGCCCAAAATTCCAGCTGTATAGTCAAGAAGTATTTACAAGATTGCCAAAAGGTGCTGAGTAACTGGAGCAAGGACGGGGCCTTGAGGCGCACAGCAGGAGTGAATCCTTCGGAAGAAGATAGGGAGCTGGCAAGAAGACACAGAAGTAGCCTCTGAGATAAAAGTAACACAAGCGTAGAAAAGTTCTGTGGTTGCTGAACACCCACTGTCAGTGAAAAGCAAAAAGAACCTGGCTGTTTTAGCTGACTGCATGTGCTTTGAGACGCAACATAAATGGTGCCTACTTATGAACACAAATACTAAAAAGAACAACCCCTAGGCTCAGGTGCAGCTCAATGGTAGAGCACAAAACTTTGGGTTAGGGTCGGCCAGATAGCTCAGCGTACTAAAGCGCTGGCTTAGGCAGACCCAGCAGCCAGGATTCGATCCCCAGTGTGCAGTGCCTGGCCTGCCCCCCGGGCACGCTGAGAAGGGGATTGAGACTAGGTTTGGGCCCCTGTAATCCCAGCTCTTGGGAGGCTGAAAATAGGAGAATCACTATGAGTCCAATCTATGTAGTGAGACCTGGTAGACCCAGTAATAAATTTAAAAAAAAAAATTCTCGGGTTAATCCTAACACCACAGAAAAAAAGTTAATCATTGTCACTTTATAGTTAATGGAAAATAACACTATTTTTTTTCTTTTCTTTAAGGCAAGGTCTCGCTGTGTGGCCCAGGCTGGCCTTGAACTCACAGTGATCCTCCTGCCTCATCCTCCTGAGTGCTGGGATTGTAGCTGTTCAACACCATGTCTGGCAATAACACTATACTTTAGAAGCCTCAAGATACAAGCCACATATTCATGAATACCACACTTTAGATGTGGAGGTAAACACACACACACACACACACACACACACACACGCCAAGTGTGAGTCCCAGAGTTCAAGGGTAGTGGCCATGAAGAGTTGCTGTGCAGTAATATACAATGAAAGGAAGTAGAAAAGCCTCCAGTAATTGCTGTTGCCAGCAGCACAACTTTAGGGTTTGGGAACTGTGGTTAAGGACAGAAACAGGATTGAAAGAGGCCTGTATACTTCCTCCTCCAGCCCAGCTTCTTTCTTTCCTCGCGGTAGCGCACCTGCAAGCATGGTCAATGTTCCCAAAACCCAGAGAACTTTCTGTAAGAAGTGTGGCAAGCATCAACCCCACAAAGCGACACAGTACAAGAAAGGCAAGAATTCTCTATATGCCCAGGGAAAGCGGCGTTATGACAGGAAGCAGAGTGGCCGTGGTGGACAGACTAAGTCGATTTTCTGGAAGAAGGCCAAAACTACAAAGAAGAGTGTGCTGAGGCTTCAGTGTGTAGAGCCCAACCACAGATCTAAGAGAATGCTGGCTATTAAGAGATGCAAGCATTTTGAACTGGGAGGAGATAAGAAAAGAAAGGGCCAAGTGACCCAGTTTTAACTTTTCATATTTTGGTTTTTTGTGAAGACAATAACATCTTCCTGTGTTTACTTCAAAAAAGAAAGAAAGAAAGAAAGAAAGAAAGAAAGAAAGAAAGAAAGAAAGAAAGAAGAAACAGGATCAAATGTAGGCTCTGGGATTATTTATTGTTGTTTTAAAAAACGGTGATCACATAATTATCTCAAGATACAACTTTGTGGCGGGACTTCAGGTGAGTCAGTTTGGGCCACCTCAGCATCAGATGGGGGCAGCTGACCAGATAGTTTCAAATATGACTGTTGGTCCAGGCCTGGTTGCGGGAGGGCCACTCCCTGCAGCCCGATGACTGGCTCACTGAGGGATGGTAGAGTGCCAGGCACAGGCAAGGCAGAGACCCTCTGGGATTGGGCAGCTCCATGCTGTCAGACAGCAGTTCTTCCCCAAAGTGATCGGTTGATTCAAAAATGTTGAAGTTGGCTACGGTGGCACCTGCCTGTAGTCCCAGCACTTAGGAGCCTGAGGCAGGATTCCTGCGAGTTCAAGTACAGTCTAGCCTACATAGTGAGTTCAAGGCCAGCCTGAACTACATAGAAAGACCTTGCCTTAAAGAGAAAGCAAGCAAGCAAGCAAGCAAAATGATCCTTAGCAGGCTGGCAGTATAGTTCAGTGGTACAGTGTGTGCTTAGCATGCACAAGGCCCTAGAACCAAGAAAAAGAAAAGGAAGCAATACCTATTCAAAAACCAACAGGAATGCGCCAAATTTCACTTTTGTAAAAACTGTTCTAGATGTAACAGTTTGTAAAACTTTTCTTTGTAAAAAACTTTTAGAGGCCAGGATATAGCACAGCGACCTAAGCGCCTGCCTGGGAAGCTCAAGGTCCTGAGTTCAATCCCTGGTACCAAAAAAAAAGAGGTTTCTAGTTATCTGTTGTACAACAACATGCAAATAGTTAATACTACTGCACTGTACACTTAAAATGGGTAACAATTGGGGGCCTGCCCATTAGTTCAGTTGTGTCTGCTTAAGCAAAGCAGTCAGGCTCAGGATATCGGGGTTCGATCCCCAGATCCTCATGCCTTACCAGACCTGCCCTTAAGGCATCCTGAGCCAGCCCCTTCCCCCTCCCCCCGCCAAAAAAATCCATCTCAACTTTGGGGGCCAGGAAGATGGCTCAGTAGAATAAGCACTTGTAGGATCACAAGTCTGCATCTTGTACAGCAATTAACCACTAAGAAGAATATATGCAGTGTATTATTTGTTGAAACTGTACTTTCGATTTGATTTGAAACTGTCTCATTGCTATATGTTTATCAATAAAACTTTGAAAAGAAAAAAAAAAAAGAATAAGCACTTGCCTGGCAAGAGCAAGGGCCTGAGTTCAATCCCTGGTTACAAAAAAAAAAAAAAAAAAAGAAAGAAAGAAAAGAAAAGAAAAGGAAAAGGGTAACAATAGTAAATTTTATGCTTTTTTAAAACTACAACTAAAAAAAGAAACTAGCATGGTTTTTATATAAATTGACAAGCTAATGCTAAAATTAATATGGAAAAATATAAAATTGATATGGAAATGCAAAGGCCCTAGAATAGCCAAAATATAGGGCTTACATTTCATTTCTAAATGTAAGCTAGGCCAGACATGGTGGCACATGCCTGCAATCCCAGCACTCCAGAGGCTGAGGAAGGAAGATCACTGCGAGTTTGAGGTCAGTCCAACCTGTACAGAAAGACCCTCCCTCAAAAAACCAACCAAACAAAAAAAGTAAGCCAGATATGGTACCAGGTTGGGAGCCCTGAAGCTAAAATTGATCATCTGTGGGAGGGCAGGTGAAGCCTCACTGCCTAAAGCAGTCAAGTTTCTTCAGTCTTCAGACAAACGTCCTGCCTGGACCTTGTGGGCTATTAGTTGCTAGGCAACCTTGTGTCTTGCAAGTTTGTAAAAGTAGAAATAAAGGCCCTTACTGTCTTCCCTCATTCCTGCCACTTTTTCTCTCCGGGTACCCGGAGACTGATCAGATCACAGCATGTGGCAACCGGATCCCAACAATACCACATGCATGAAATTCCAGAACTTGGGAGACTGATGCAGGAGGATCTGGAGTTTGAGAGCAGCATGGGCTATATAGCAGTTCAAGGCCAGCTGGGACTATATAGTAAGACCTTACTTCAAGAAAAAAAGAGAAAGAAAGCAAATAGCATAAAATAGTATAGTCCCAAATAGTATAAAAGTACAAAAATTTAACATTGTAGTATCAGTAAAAGCATAGGCAGAAGAATTATTGCAAGTTCCAGGCCAGCTGAGGCTATGTAGTGAGTTCAAGGCCAGCCTGAACAGTATGTAGAGCAAGACTGTTTCAAAAAAAAAAAAAAAAAAAAAAAAAAAAAAAAAAAAAAAA
>NW_004524617.1:13508596-13509108 GCF_000260255.1 Octodon degus | reverse complement strand
CCTACTTGGAACAAGCTTGGCAAAGCACAGGGACCGCGGTTCGATCCTCCAGCACCACATGCCAGCCAGCCGCGCCCCCTGGTGGGCTGACCTGGCCACACACACACACACACACACACACACACACACACACTAAATAAATGTTAAAAAAAAAAAAGAAAAGAAAAAAGAAAAGGATAGACATTAGACATGGATCCATGGACTAGAAATGAGAGTACATAAATGAAACCTTGAATTTGGAGTCCATTTATTTATTCCTGCTATTATTGTCATTGTTACCATTATCATTACAATGCTGGGGATCAAACCTAGGACCTCGACACCGTAGGCCAGTGCCTACTGTGGCGCCCAGATCAATTTATTTATTTATTTATTTTTATTTGTGGTACCAGGGATTGAACTCAGAACCCTGTGCTTATTCTTGTTGCATAGGTCCTGCTTTACCTTGGTCTTAACCATCCAGTAGAAAAGTATGAAGACGAAATATAGGAAGTAAAGCCATGTTGTTATGT
>NW_004524617.1:13490798-13507716 GCF_000260255.1 Octodon degus | reverse complement strand
CGCGGTCCCTGTGCTTTGCTAAGCTTGTTCTAAGTAGGTGCTTTAGACCACTGAGCCATCTCTCCAGCCCCTGCTGAGCTATTTGGCCGGCCCTACTGATCTATCTCCGCAGCCCTCAATTTATTTATTTATTTAAATTTATTTATTTATTCGTTTATTTATTTATTTATTTTTGCAGAACCGGATATTGAACTCAGGCCCTTGTGCTTGCCAGGCAAGCGTTTATTCTACTGAGCCATATCTCTGCCCACCCCCCAATTTATTTTTGACAAAGGTGCTAGAGCAATTCAACAAAAAAAGGATAGTCTTTCCAACAAAATTTATTTTTGACAAAGATGCTTAAGTGTTGTCACCAGGGTTTACAAGGAAAACCATTTAATACAGGACACCTAATTTATAGGATTATTCTATAATGGTCGCCCAAAGAGTCAAACACAAAACAGTGCAGGAAATCTGTCCACACACTAAAGACCCAAAGAATCCAGCTGAGGGCCTGGCTCCCATGGCAGTGTCCTGCATGAGTCCAGCTCAAGACCTGGAGCCCAGGACAACACCCACCACGAGTCCATCCAGAGGCCTAGAGCCCGCATCTCATGCAGGTCTGTCTGTCTTTCTTTCTTTCTTTTTTGCAGGTCTGTTTCAAGAATCTGCTCTGGGCAGGCCCCAAGGTCAGTGGCGGAAGCTAGAAAGTCTGTGCCAGCAGGATGAAGGATCTGTGTCAGCAGGCTGAGGGATCTCCACTGGAGCCAGGAAGCGAGGTTCAAGATAAGAACCAGAGTGCTTCGGAAAAGTACCACAGGCACCATCAGTGACACCAAGGTCCGGGTCCTCTAACGATGGCAATAACCGAATCCGTGTCAAGAGAGTCAGTGCTACAAAGAGAGTCCCCAAGCCCCCAAAACTTCCACTGCAGTTCTCTTTTCTACGCTGTTGGCAATGACCTCAGCCCCCCCCCCACCAAGTACCACACTGAGTCAGTTCATCTGGGCGTTACAAGGTGCCCACCAGTTGTCAATCCGCAACAAAAGGCAATTCAATAAGAAAATGTCCTTTCAACAAATTGTACTACTACTATTGGACATCCACATGCAAAAAAAGATGGAGTTATACCCTCACCATACACAAAAAATAACTCAACCAACTGAAATGTAAGAGCTAAAATTATAAATCTTTAAAGAAAATAAAACTATAAATCTTAAGAAGAAAACAAAAGTAAATCTTTGTAAATCTTTGGATTAAGCAAAGTATTCTTAGATATGACACTAAAAGGTATATAAAAGAAAAAATAATACAT
This sequence comes from Octodon degus, assembly GCF_000260255.1. Taxonomy (NCBI): domain Eukaryota; kingdom Metazoa; phylum Chordata; class Mammalia; order Rodentia; family Octodontidae; genus Octodon; species Octodon degus. The sequence goes on along the minus strand of NW_004524617.1, from coordinate 13,506,422 downwards.
AAATTGACCAGGCATAGTGGCACACACCTATACTTCCACACTCAGGAAGCTGAGATAGGGAGAGTTCGAGAGTTCGAGACCAGCCTGAGCTACAAAGTGAGCTCAAGGTCAGTCTGAACTGCATAGCAAGATCCTGTCTCAAAAAGACAGAAAAGGGCCAGAGAGAAAGCTCAGTAGCATAAGTGACTACCTGGCAAGCGCAAGGTCCTGAGTTCAATTCCTGGTACCAAAAACAAAAACATAAATCAAACTTGAGCACAGTTGAAAGCTTTTGCTCTTTAAATATAATAAACTGAGGGCTGGTGAGATGGCTCAGTGGTCTAAAGCACCTACTTAGAACAAGCTAGGCTAAACAAAGCACAGGACCACGGTTCAATCCCCCAGGACCACATGCCAGCCAGCCCCACCCCCTGGTGGGCTGAGCTGGCCACACACACTAAATAAACAAATAAATACAATTAAATATATATATATATATATATAATAAACTGAGCATGGTGGAACACACTTGTAATCCCAGCACTGGGAGGCTGAGGCAGGAGGATTGCCACAAGTTTGAGGCCAGCTTTGTCTATATGATTAGTTCAGGGGCAGTCTGAACTATACAGCAAGACCATGTCTCAAACAACCAAACCAAACCAAACCAACCAATGAGCCAGGTATGCTGGTGCACACCCACAATCCCCGCTACTTGAGAGGTAGGAGGATTGCAAGTTTGAGGCCAGCCTGTGTAATTTACTTCACTTAACACAATACTGCTTCAAAATAAAAATTTTATTTTATCATGGTATTGGGGATTGAATCCAGGACCTCATATATGCTAGGCAAGTACTCTACCACTGAGCTACATCCCCAGCCACAAAATTGTAAAAAGGGCTGGGGATGTAGGTTAGGGTGAAAGAACTGGGTTCAATTCCCAGTACCACAAAACAAACATAAACAACAAAACTCCAAATACAACATAAGAAAGTGGAAAGTCAAATTACACATTGTGAAGAAGCATCTGTAAATTCTACATCCGATAAAGGATTTGTATTCAAAATAGAACCTTATTAATCTGTCTAACCAATATGTACTCATAAAAAAAAGATGTGGGGGGCTAGGGAGATAGCTCCACAGTGCAAGTGCCTGGCTGGCAAGCACAAGGACCTGGTTCCATCCCCGGTACAGCCCTGCATCTGTACAGGCGTGGTGGCACATGCCTGTAATCCCAGTGCTGGGGAGGCTGAGACAGGAGAATCACTATGAGTCCAAGCTGCATAGCGAGACCCAGTATCAAATACATAAATAAATAAAAGATAAAAAAATTAAAAGATATGAAACAATAAAAACTACATCGAAGACTTGTATTTAGACTATAGGAAGAATTCTTTTTTTTTTTTTTTCACTTCAGATGGGTAATGTGCCCAAGTCGTAGCAAGGTTTGAGGGAGGCACATTTCATGCCTAAGGCATGAACACCCAATCATCACGCTCATGAACTGAAGGATCAGGAAGAACTCTTAAAACTGAAACAAAACAAAAGATAAGCAGGGGTTGGGAGTGTGGCTCAGCTAGAGCACATGGGAGAGGCTTTGGGTTAAACATCCAGTACCGCTATCATCATCAACACTGAGAAGACGACCAACTCTTCTGAATAATGCTTTACCAAAGAAGAAATATGTGTGGCCAGTGAGTCCTGGAAAAGATACCTAGGCCCAGCAGTGCCGGAGCCTGGCCCCAGGTTAGATGAAGACCCTCAGAACTCATTAGCATTAGGACAGTGCAAATTACCCCCACAAGTCCTGGACTGGCTGTAATAAAATAAGCCAGCCACCAAGGGCAAACTGGAGCCCTTACTCCTTACTGGAGGGGAGGGGCCGGGGAGATAACTCAGTGGAATAAATGCTTGCTTGGCAAGCTTAAGGTCCTGAGTTCGATCCCTGCTACCACCAAAAATGAATGCTTCTTTAAAAAAACCGCTAACATTAGCTCAGTTGTTTAAGTGCCTGCTTAAGCAAAGCAGTCAGGCTCAGGATACTGTGGTTTGTTCCCCAGAATCTCACGCCTTACCAGACCTGCCCTTAAGGTATCCTGAGCCAGGAAAAAAAAAATCCATCCTTACTGGAGGGAATGTAAAACGGTGCAGCAGTTTGAGGATTTTATTTCATTTTTTTTCCAAATGGCTATTGAATTTATTTGCTTGATCAGTAATGGTCTGTGTAAACTTTAGTTAACCAATGCTGAGATGTATGTAAAAAAATAAATTTAAAAATAAGCTGGGCATGGTGGCTCATCTCTCCTCCCAGCTGCTGGGGAGGAGGGGCCTGAGGTAGGAGGATCACAAATTGGAGGCCAGCCTGGGCAATCTCCCAAGACCCTGTCTCAGATTTAAAAGACTGGGGGTGTAGCTCAGCATTCCCAGGGTTCAGTCCACAGGATCACTCACAAAAATATTTCATGACACTTGATAAAAATTAGATTTACATAAAACAACAAAAGAAACTTTCAATATTGCCAGGAGAGTAGCCAGGCATGATGGCACACGCCCATAATCACAGGAGACAGTTTAAATGTATCTCAAACTATTAAACATAGATTTACAATAATAATGAGTAATTACACTAAATGTGTACCCACAGACATGAAGATATGTTGTCCCTGAGATGGCGACTGAACCTGGGCGTGGTGGCGCATGCCTGTAGTCCCAGCGCTTGGGAGGCTGAACACAGGAGAGTCACTATGAGTCTGATCAGTGTAGCGAGACCCTGTAGACCCTGTACTAAATACACTGAAAGAAAGAAAGAAAGAGGCACCGGGGAGATAGCTCAGTCCCATAAGCCCTTGCCTGGCAATCGCAAGGGCCAGGGTTCAATCCCCCACTCCAAAAAAAAAAAAAAAAAGAAAAAAAGAAAGAAAGAAAGAAAGAAAGAAAGAAAGAAAGAAAGAAAGAAAATCTATATGCAAATGCTCATTAGCAGCAGCATTATTCACAACAGCTACAAAGTAGAAACAATTCAAATATCTATTAATCAGTGAATAGGTCAAGAAAATGTGACATGCAACTGTATTCAACAACAAGAAGAACAAACTGGTACGTGACACAACAAGGGTGAACTTCAAAGCCATTATGTTAAGTGAAAGAAACCCTATGCAAAACATCACAGATTGTAATTGTGTTTAAGTGAAATATCCAGAAAAAGGAAATGTTTTAGAGATGGGGAGTCTATCTATAGTTGCCTGGGGCTGGATATGGGAATGGTGATTAATTGAAAATAGACACCGGGAGTCCAGCATGGTGATACACATGCCTGTAATCCCAGCACTGGGGAGGCTGAGGCAGGAGGAGCACTGTGAGTTTGAGACCAGACTGGGCTACTCAGTGAGTTCAAGGCCAGGCTGAACTGCACAGCAAGAATCTGTCTCATCCCTCCCCCCAAAACAGATATCAGGTATCTTTCGTGTGAAGGAAATGTTCATAATCTGAATTATTGTGATGGTTGCATGTACCTGTACATTTTCTAAAACTCATTGAGTCCTATACTTAGAATCAGTTAATCTTATAAAATATAAGTGAAACCTCAATAATTTTTTTTAAATTTTATTTATCTATGTGTGTGTGTGTGTGTGTGTGTGTGTGTGGCCAGCTCAGCCCACCAAGGGGCGGGGCTGGCTGGCATGTGGTGCTGGGGGATTGAACTGCGGTCCCTGTGCTTTGCTAAGCTTGTTCTAAGTAGGTGCTTTAGACCACTGAGTCATCTCACCAGCCCAATAATTTTTTTTTTTTTGAGATGAGTTCCCACCATATTGTCCAGGCAGGCCTGGAGCTGGACAGCCTCCTGCTTCAATCTCCAGAGTAGCTGGGATTACAGATGTGGGATACCATACCTTGCCTAAGAAATCTGAATTTTTTAAAAAGAGAATATTCATACTTTGTTCTGAATCCCAGCTCTACTGTTTACTAGAAGCAAGCTCTTGGATATGTTATTTAATCTTTTTTTTTTTTTGAGACAGGGTCTTGCTGTGTATTTCGGGCTGGCCTTGTGCTCATTTTTATAGCTCCCAGACTGGTCGTTTCGAACTCACAGCAATCCTCCTGTCTCAACCTCCTGAGTGCTGGGATTACAGGAGTGCGCCACCATAACCAGTTATATTGTTTAATCTTTCTAGAATTTAATTTCCTCACTGGTAAAATGGGAATAATATTCTCTACCTATTTGGTTGTTGGGAGGATCAAACAACGTTAATATTCATTTAGTTTGGGTCCATAATTGTTAACTTTTTTAAAGAGGTGGGATCTTGCTATGTTCCTGAGGCTGGTCTTCAACTCCTGGTTCAAGGAATCCTCCTGCCACAGCCTCTGGAGCAGGCTGAGATTATGGGTTTTAAATATTTTTATTAATAATCATTGCTTACTGTGGTGTTTCTACTTTTAATAGGTTTCTGTCAATATAGTGTTTTATGTCCTATTTACGGTCAAAGGATTTGTCTGAAGGGGTTGGGGATATAGCTCAGCAGCTTAAGTGCCGGTCTGGCAAGTGCAAGGTCTTGAGTTTGATCTCTGGTACAGAAGAAAAAAAACCTTTAGTGTAAAGTTGTTTTAGGGCCGGCCAGATAGCTCAGCAGATTAAAGTGCCTGCTTAGGCAGACACAGAGGCCAGCGTCCCTGGGCGTGGTAGCACTTGCCTGTAATCCCTGCACTTTGGAGGCTGAAAACAGGAGGATCACTACAAGTCTGATCTGTATAGTGAGACGCTGTACTAAATACATCAAAAGAAAAAAAAGATCTCCACCCAAATACCAGCTTGGGGACTGGAGAGATGGCTCAGTAGAATAAGCACTTGCCTGGCAAGCACAAGGGCCTGAGTTCAATTCCTGGTTCTGCAAAACAAAACAAAACAAAAAACAGCTTGTAGCTTCCACAAGCATTCAACCAATGAATACACTAAAATATAACTTCCTGTTTTAGGTAAATTGCTTTACCTAAAATTTACCATATAAAACTCATATTCAGTCCAGGCACTGAGCATATCTCAGCAACTCTGGAGGCTCAGGTTGGAAGATCACCAAGAGTTCCTGGCCAGCCTGGGCTACCCAGTGAATTAAAGCCCTGTTTGAATTACATAGTGAAACCTTGTCTCAAAAATTCAAGGGGGCCGGGGAGATGGCTCAGTAGGATAAGCGCTTGACTGGCAAATGTAAGGATCTGAGTTCAATCCCCGGTTCCGCCAAAAAAAAAAAAAAAAAAAAAAAAAATTCAAGAAAAAGGGTTGGGGAGATAGCTGGGCAGCCCCAAAACTGGGCGTGGCGGCGCACACCTGTAATTCCAGCGCTGGGGAGGCTGACACAAGAGGATCACTAAGAGTATGAACTTCGTGTCGAGATCCTGTAGCTGATAAATAAATAAAATTTTAAAAAAGAAAAATTTATTATTAATCCCCTTCCCTCCAATAGTGATTTACTGATAATCTTTACACTGAAGAACTGAGTTTTCTTTGATCCGGCTTAACGACCAAAAAAAAAAAAAGCGTTCCCCCCCGAAACAACCAAACAACAACAAAGAACTTTGGACACTGTCACGACACCTAACTTCCACCTGTTGAAAACATTCCGAACACAGACACAAGGGACCACACCTTGGCCCTTTAGCCAGCACTGTACAGCGGAACCATGCATTAAATATCCACGAGAGGGCGCCCCCGCCCAACGCCAGCCGGCGACCGTGCAGCAACCAGAGCGTGCCCAGCTTAGCCTGAGGCCGCCCGGCCCAGCGCAGATCAAAGAGGACCCCAAGCCGATCTTGCCTTATTATGGATAGAAATGAGAAACAAATTAATAGGGCACATCCCCTCTTTCAACTTTTCCACACTAATAGTCCCAGATTCCGAGAAATTCCTCGGGCCACCCCCCACAGGAAGCGGAAACGGCATCTTCCTTGCCAGAGAGCGTGTCGCGTTGCTTTACCCGCCTCTCATGGGGCCTTTCATGGAGCTGTCCTCAGCCTTGCCTGAACAAATAGCTAACAAGTCTGTAACAAAGACATTCCGAATTTGCACGGCTTTTTTAAATAAGCCTGAAGACAGTCTCTGAACAGCTTCAAGCAAAAAGAGCTCCGGACAGGGAGGCCACGGCTGCAGCCGTCTTCCTTTTTTGCAGGCCCGGGCTCTAGTCACCCTCGTCAGCCCCGCCTCTCCGCCCCGCCCACGGGGACCTGCGTACTGTCAGGCGGGCGCCACAAGCACTTCCTGCTTCTCCTGGCAAGATGGCGGGGGGTGAGGCTGGAGTGACTCTCGGGCAACCGCACCTTTCTCGCCAAGACCTCGCTACTTTGGTAAGGTTTCGTACTGAGAGGGTGTAGTCAAATGTAGAGTAGGGATGGCCGAGTCTCCCGGAGGGCGCTGGGACGAGGCAGTGCCACAGTATGGGGAGTATGGGCTAGGAGGGAACCCTAGATTCGGGCGCCAAAGCTGCCTGCTGTTAGGTCGTTCAGCTGACTGGGCCTGGGGATGTACGATTGGGGGGTCTGGAGCTCTTGAAAGATTCGGCTTAGTTTTGGTGTTAAATGTCATTAAGGTATTTAGTTGTGAAAGTCTGGGAACAGGGTGTCTACATTGTCTTTAAGTGTAGCACACCGAGGACACGCTAAGGCTCCAAGATTGGAAGTCTTCCGCCTCCAGATCTCCCTTAGCGAGCGTGGGTGCCTGGTGTCTACCGGTCAGGGTCTTTTAGGACTTAACTACCGACAGACTATAAAATTGCTTAGAAGGGAAAGGTGTTTCAACGTGGAAGGAGCTGTGTCAAAGAAAAAGTTCTGTATGTATATAATGTTTTAAAGTAGATATACTTTATCGTAGGATGTTACCAAGCTAACGCCACTTTCACATGAAGTAATCAGCAGACAAGCAACAATTAATATAGGTAAGTTAAAAATATCTTAGAGACCCGATTTCTAAGTAATCTCTCCTTTTGTGTAATAATGTGAGGATTTAAATATTCAAGAATAAATGTTGAAGCTGATTGCACACCTAAGTCCCGGCTACTAGGGAGCCTGAGGCAGGAGGATCATTTGAGACCAACCTCAGCATCATAGTGAGACTATATGTCAAAAAAAATAATAAAAATCAAATACAGAACTTTTGTTTTTGAGCATTAAACCATCTAGTAGTTTTTTTGGTGAAAGGGGTATAAGAAAGTTGCTGTGTACAGTTCACAGATTACATGAGAAGAAAAGATACAGACGTGGAACGTTTAATAGCGTAAAGCAGTATGCAATCCTGTGGCAGAAGTTGAAGGAGGTGGTGAAAATGTAGCTCTACTTGTCACACAGGATTATTGAAAGGGTAGTTTATAAAAATTTTATTTAATGTAGAAGCCATGATTAAAGTTTTTTTTTTTTTTAATTGGCACCTAGGTTATGTTGAGTGGTAGGTATTGGGCACTTTGAGTCTACAGTTCAGTAAAAGGTAGATAAAAATAAAAGTCACCCTGTACCAAGCACAGAATGGAAAAAAATAAAAATAAAGTAAAATAAAATTCAGCCAGGCACAGTGGTACGTGTTTACAGTCCTAGCTACTTGGGAGTTAAGGTGGATTGTAAGTTTGAGGCCAACCTGGGCAACATTAGGGAGATGTTGTTTCAGAAAGAAAATCCTCTACCATGAGGATGTGAAAATGATATAAATTATATGCCATCCTCGGTAGCACTACTGTAAGTAAACTTAGGTTTTATTGGTTTCAAGAATTCCTCTTATTATTTTTTTGAATAAAAAGTGTTCTTTATTTGTACAAAGCATTATAATCTCAACAGTCATCAGTCATTTATGAACAAACTTTGCATTTAACAAGTTAACAGTGTCAAACTACACTATACCTGTCAAATCCCGAGTGGAGTGCTCAGCTGAGACAGAAAGGCACCTAGAACACTAATTGAAAAGAGAAAAGGCTAAGAAAAGTTCACAGACACTTTAGAAGCAGCTCAAGGGGATGACCAGGCTAAGGGGTTAGATTCCTGAGCACCATCAGATTTTTCTCAATATTCAGAGGACTTTCACAAAATCTTTTTTATTTTGAGAAAGGGTCTTGCTAAGTAGTTCAGCCTAGCCTTGAACTTGTGACGATTCCCCTGCTGCAGTCTCCCAAGTGCTGGCATTACAGGTATGTGACACTACGCTTGGCTCACAAAATCCTTTTTAGGACACGGATTAGAATTAAGGAACCTGCATTTTGGGATATGAGCATATGTTCAAAGTTGCTAGATTTGCACATGGATTAGAAAGGGAGAGCAAGTGGGAACAGAAAGCAGAGGACAGGCAGACAAGAAATAGAAAGCGAGAAGCGCAGAGAGAAAATGTTGTGCTTGGATGGAACAAAGCCCTTAACTTGTTAGGAATAAAAGAGAAAAATCATAGCCACAAGTCTGGGAGATGGACCTAATAAGAGAAAGCCTCGGATTTTACACTTTTCAGGAGGTGACAGTAAATTCTAAACTGTACCGTGGCAGGGGTGAGGTAAACCTAGGAATAAGTCATCTGTTTTGTAAAACACTGTTTGTTTGATGACTTCCAAAGTACATTGCTAACTTAAGAGCACACTGTGCCCAGAGCGCAACCACCCGCAGCAGGTCAGATGCCTACAGGCAACGCAGGAAGGCCCAAAGCCAGGTAGCTTTAGAGAAAACAGAACTCAATTAATGCTGTCAAGTGAAGAAACCATAGAACAAATTATCATTAAAAACAAACAAACCCCACAGTTGTGAGGGAATTCTAAGCTACATATGCAGGCTCTTTTGTCTATTTTGGGGGTGGGGATGACAGGGCCTCATTGAGTTGTTCAGATTGGGCTCAAAACTCTTAATTCTCCTGTCTCAGCCTCCCACACAGCTGAGATTACAGGCATGTCATGGGCAGCCCATTCTGAACATTCTTAATAAGCTACTGTGAATCAGATATGGCTGACCACGATCAAGGTTCTATTTTCTCCTGAGCCTTCACTGCCTGTGTGATCTGGACCATAGCAGGCAGTAGGGAAGTTACAGTCATTGTTTTAGAGGGGCAGGAAGACTGGTGATTAAAAAAAAAAGTATATAACCATACACGTAAGTAAGCAAGATAACACATCGTTAATTGAATTAGCTGTTCAGAATCCCTCTTACCAAAAAAGTTGTAGCCTTCAGACTGATTAAACAAAGGAGGATTCTGCTACTCAGAAACTCTTGAGTCAGTGAAATGCTGGTTTTGATGATAATTGCAGTCAGTTTTTATTCTGATCTCCCAAGCACCTGTGCCTAAGAGTACTCTGCCCAGCAGGGAAAAGCATCACATAAACATACACCATGTATCAGCATGGTGGCTTCCACAGTGCCACGGTCTATATTAGTTGTCTACTTCCTCCTCTTCGTTCTTTTCTTCCAGCCTTTCTTCATCTTCATCATTATCCTCATCCCTGCTCCAGTCTTGCTGTTCTGAATGTTTTTCTGTCTTTGTCCTTCTTCTGTTCTGAAGCTTCCTTCTTGCCTTTCTGCTCCCGCCTATATGCTTCCAGAGCTTCTTTCAATGGAGTAATAAACTGCTGGAACTCCATCTCTTCCATGGCTGAGAGCACATCACTGGCATTGAGTGTCTTGCATGTCCCTTTCATTACGAAGTTGTTGGCACAGGATGTGGCATATAGCACAAAGATGCTGGCTGCGCGGGAGATTGCGCTCTGGGCCTCCTTGGAGATGTTGACACCGTCCAGGAGCTCTGAGGAGAACTAGGATGAGCACAGCTGCCTGGCCCAGGGCCCGCTTCCTTCTGGCCTTTTTGTCCGCACCCGGCCACCCACTTGCCCTAGCAGCTCACTGCTTCTTTGATGATCCTGGTGATGATGGCATTGGGCAGGTTTAGGTCCTCGGGCCTCTCAGCCATGGCCAACGCAGGAGCCCGAGGCTCGTCTGCCTCAGAAATCCTCTTCTGCTACCTCATCCAGTCAGGAATTCCTCCCCCCACCCCTGCAGTGTGTTCCTCTTCAGAGTACAAACTTAAACTTGGATAGGCTGAATTAACCAACCCACCTCTGGCAGGTACGCTCAACATGCTGTATAAAGTATAACATTCAATTTATTATTTCTTTCTCAAGAGAGTTTTCTTTAGTCCGTTAAATCCCAGCTCCCTTCACATGGGCTTTGGTGGAGGTCGTGGGGCAGCACCAGCAGGTCTAAATCGGGGTGGAGGAGTTCGGTCCTTGCGGGCTTCACGAGATCAATTTCTGACCACTTTGTTGTGAGTGGCACAACTCACACAATAATGCAGCTTCCCATACAGCTTGGGAAGCACATAACCATGGAAGACACTCGCTTCGGAAATGTCCCTGATGGTGGCAGCTTCCACTATGTTCTGAATGACAAACTTCTTAATAGCCTTATCCTTGTGTAGGCACCAGGCGCAGTTCATGCAGTGAATAGGCTGCACATGACCACGGCCCTTTTTGGCACTACCATTGTTCCTTCTTTTTTTCGTCATCTTGGAAAGGAGGACCCAAACGAGAAGAATTCCTTTTAAATTAAAGTGTTTTTAAAAATCCATTTCCATACCAGGGAGTGAACTTGGGACCTTGTACTTGCCAGGCACGTGCTTATGCCGCTGAGCTATATCCCTGTCCCCTCACTTTTTTTTTAAGACGGGGGTCTCACTGTCCAGTTCAGGTTAAGCCTTGAGCTCATGGTGATCCTCCTTGCTCAGCTTCTGAAGTGCTGGGATTACAGGGGTGCACAACCACACCCAGTCTCAGTCCCTGTTTTAGTGCACCCCGTGGGCAGACCTGGCCCAGCACATGGGGATCAAACCCTTGGCTGCTTTTATTTTCTATCTATTTTTATCTCTCTCTTTATCTCTGTCGCTGTTTATTTATTTATTTTTTGGTGGAACCAGGGATTGAACTCAGGACCTTACGCTTGCCAGGCAAGTGTTTGTGCCACTGAACTATCTCCCGAGCCCCTTTATTTTATTTTATTTTATTTTATTTTATTTATTTATTTATTTTTGGTGGAACCAGGGATTGAACTCAGGTCCTTGTGCTTGCCAGGGAAGCACTTATTCCACTGAGCCATCTCCCTGGCCCTGTTTTATTGTTGAGAGAGAATATTCCGAATTATCTAGGTGGTATTTGTACTTTCCCTCTTCTTTCCTCAACCTCCAAGAATGCTGGGATTATAGGTGCCCATCATCACACCCAGTTTATGCTTAGTATGGTTTTTATTTTTTTGGTGGTACCAGGGATCGAACTCAGGACCTTGTGCTTGCCAGGCAAGCACTTACTCTACTGAGCTATCTCCCCAGCCCCTAATGCTTAATATGTTTTTTTGTTTGTTTGTTTTAGTACAGGGTCTCATTACACAGATTACACTTGTAGTAATCCTCCTGTTTTCAGCCTCCCAAGCTCTGGGATTATAGACATGTACCACCAAGACTGGGCTGGGCACCAGGGATCCTGGTCCCTGGGCCTGCCTGAGCAGGCATTTTAGCCCGCTGAGCTATCTGGCTGGCCCTTAAGATGGTTTTTATTTTTTTTTATTTTTTATTTTTTTAAGATGGTTTTTAAATAAAGTTATTAATTACATGGAAAGTACTTCCATTGTGTATCAAAACAAATTTCTAGTGGGAAAAGATATATAAGAGTAAAAATTCAAGTCACTGTTGGTTTTACACTGATTTATATTGAGGGAGGTTTTTTGTTCGTTTTAAAGACAGGGTCTCACTGTGTAGCTCAGGCTGGCTTTTAGCTCACTGTGTAGTTCAGGCTGGTCTCATGCGCAAGGATCCTCCTGCCTCAGCCTCCCAAGTGCTGGGATTACAAGGTGTGTACCACCAAGCCTGGCAAAATTTTTTTATTTTACTTTTTAGTTTGTTTTCTTTCTTATTTTATTTTTTAGTTTTCTTTCTTTCTTTTCTTTTTTTTTTTTGGGTGGGGGGACAGAACCAGGGATTGAACTCAGGCCCTTGCGCTTGCCAGGCAAGTGTTTATTCTACTGAGCTATCTCTCTGACCCCTATTTTATTTTTTAAATGTATTTGGTTGTTACAGGGTCTCACTATGCAGCTCGGATTCAGATTCATAGTGATCCTCCCGTTTTCAGCCTCCTCAGCCCTGGGATTACAGGTGTAGCCCAACTCTGTGGCTGCTCAGTTTGCCAGGGCAGGGGCTGGTGCAGCATGTGCCAGGGATCAGACTGCGGTCCCTGAGCTTGCCTAAGCAGGTGCTTTAGTCTGCTGAACTATCTTACCAGCCTTTTTTTTTGGCGGGGGGATACCAAGGATCTAACTCAGAACTTTGTGCTTCCCAGGCAGGTGCTTATGCCAGTGAGCTATCACCCTGGCCCAAGTTTTTTACTCTTAACACAATTTGAAAAAAATATTTGGTGTGATTAAATGCATGTGAGTTGATTTTTTTTTTTCTTTTTTTTTTTTTTTGTACTTTCTCTGTAGGAACCATTGGTCATGTAGCTCATGGGAAATCCACAGTTGTAAAAGCCATTTCTGGAGTTCACACTGTCAGGTTCAAAAATGAACTAGAAAGAAACATTACAATCAAACTTGGATATGCTAATGCTAAGGTGAGCTGTCTACTTTGAAACTAGAAATTCTTTAGCTTTCATTGTTGTGTAGATAACAAATCCCTATTTTTTTTTTAATTGAAACATTTAGATTTATAAACTTGATGACCCAAGTTGTCCCCGACCAGAATGCTATAGGTCATGTGGAAGTGGTACCCCTGATGAGTTTCCTACAGACATTCCAGGGACCAAAGGGAACTTCAAATTAGTCAGGTAACCTCATTTGTGCAAACTCTGTTTTATTACCTTGTGCTTTTTCAAGTATTGAACTGAGATACTAAACACAAATATAATTATTTTTCATCTTATGTTTATAATGTTGGTAATGGAAAAGACATAGACTTTAGTTAAAATATTTAAAGTTCTCCAAACTACAAGTATTGTATAAGCAGAATGGGAGAGAAACAAAAGTTACTGGGTTTTAGAATTTCTTTTTTTTTTTTCTTTTTTTTTTGGGGGGGAAGGGTCTACAGGGTGTTCAGGGTCTCACTACTAGATTGTACTTGTAGTGATCCACCTGTTTACAACCTCCCAAGAGCTGGGATTATAGGTGCGCACCCCCAGGCCCAGTCTCAATTGCCATCTCAGCGCGCCCTGGGGGCGGGGCTGGCATGGCAGGCCCGGGGATGGAACTCTATAATACGCTGAGCTGTTTGGCTGGCCCTTAGAATTTCTTTTTTTTTTTTTTTTCTCGTAAATTTTTCTTTCCTTTTTTGGGGTGGGGGGGCGGAACTGGGGATTGAACTCAGGCCCTTGCGCTTCCAAGGAAGCACTTATTCCACTGAGCCAGCTCCCCGGCCCCTGTGTGTGTCTTTTTGAGGTCTCATGCATTTCAGGCTGATCTTGAGCTCACTTTGTATCCCAGGATGATCTCCAACTCTGAGTGATCCTCATGCTTCAGCCTCCCAAGTGCTGGGGTTATAGACATGCGCCATCACGCTTGGCCCCTAAATCCCTTTTGAGCATTGTTTCTGTCCATTAGGTAGTAGAGGAGCAAAGCCACCACACTTTTCTCAAACTTGGATTTGTTTTCTGAGTATGATTGGATATGCTGGTTCTTTGTCAGAAGACACTTGACTCCTGTCTAAGGTTACCTACGGGAGTTACAGGTGCCCTGCCAGGAAACAGCTCAGGGGCAGGGCTGGCATTAGAGAGAGCTAAATGAAGTCTTCGTTTTGGGTTCAAACATACGGCTAGTGGGCATGATGGTGTGAGCCTGTAATCCCAGCATCAGGAGGTTTTCTCGAGATTGAGGCCAGAGTGGGCTACATAGCGAGTTTAGGCACAGCCTCAATTATATAAAGAGACCCTAACTCCACTAATATAGTGTAAGAATAGAGGGTAAGCCACAAATCTCAGTAGTCCGGACAAATAACTAATGGAAGTTTGGCTTTTGGTTTTTTTGGGTTTTTTTTTAATTTATGTATTTGATACGGGGTCTCACATAGCTAGGACTCATGGTGATCCTCCTGTTTTTAGCCTCCTCAGCACTGGGATTACAGGTGTGCGCCACCACACCCTGACTAGTTTGCAGGATCAGCGCGCCCCAGAGACAGGGTCAGTGCGGTATGTGGGACCAGGGGTCGAGCCCTGGTCCCTATGCTTGCCAAAGCAGGCGCTTAGTTCACTGAACAATCTTGCTGACCCACTAAGGAAAGTTAAAAATCAGTGCAAAAAATTGTGGTGAAAACAATGTTAGAATTTTAAATTCCATAATTTAAAATGCAACATTTTTAAGTTATGAGCTATCTCAATATTACAGATATTTTTCTCTTACTTCAATAGTTTTTATTTTGCTTAGGGTGGTTCTTTTTTTAAATTTGTTTGCTTTTCCTTAGACAGGCTGGCCTTGTACACCATTTGCCTCAGCCTCCAGTGCTGGAATTACAGGTGTGCACTACCACACCCAGCAAGTGCCTAGTTTGGGCTCCATTAAATTTTCCTTTCAGGCAATTGCCTTTCTTGTCTGATCCTGGCCCTTATCAGGAATCAGCATACTTCTGTAAAGTTTCAGGCAGCAAATATTTTCAGCTTTGTAGCCCCGAGAGGCAGTGTTGCAGGAACCTATCTCTGTTCTTACCTTATCAAAGCCTATGCAGATAAGATGTGCCTGTAGGGCCATAGTTTGCTGATCCTGATCCTGTTTGTGAGGTTTGTGTGAATGTGAACTCACAGCTTTTAAAAAGTCATGTTTCTGAACACATACTGTAGTCTTACTAAAATAATACTGTCTTCTCCACTTCACATGTACAATTTGTTATTTTCAAAGTGGAATTGTTTCTTTTCTTTCTTTCTTTTTTTTTTTTTTAAAGGCTGTATTCAGGCTGACTTTGAATCCAGGTGGTCCTCCTAATTCAGCCTCTCAAATGCTGGGATTGCAGGATTCCATCCCTGGCCACAGTCTTAATTCTATTAACATGGTTTTTACATGTCATTAGGTTTTAGCTTTCAAATCGATGGCATTTTTAGCATCGGTTCTATGTACCATTATTCTATACTGTGCTCACGTTAATTGGATGAGAGTACCTATCTTCAGTTATTCCTACATGTAGCTAATTTTAAAAAAATTTTTATTTTAATGAGAAAAATAGCAGTGAGACAGTTTCAAAACAGGTTAGTAGGACAGTTACAATAATTAATACATGGAAGATACATGTAGCTAATTTTAATTGATTTTTTTTGGATGCTGGGAATCGAACTCAGGACCTTGTACTTGCCACACAGGTGCTGTGGCACTGAGCCACATCTCCAACCACTTATAATTGATTTTAGGGCCAGTGAGATAGCTCAGTGACTGAGCACCCTCTTAGGTGAGTGCAGGGACTGGGGTTCAAGCCCCAGCACCACATGCTGTGCAGGCCCCGCCCCAGGCAGGTGTGCCGAGCAGGAAACCAATTCCAGCACTGGGGAGGCTGATCTGTAGCGAGACCCTGTACTAAAATACATTAACAGGGGGCTGGTGAGATGGCTCAGTGGTCTAAAGCACCTACTTAGAACAAGCTTAGCAAAGCACAGGGACCGCAGTTCAATCCCCCAGAACCACATGCCAGCCAGCCCT
>NW_004524617.1:13462827-13490698 GCF_000260255.1 Octodon degus | reverse complement strand
CATAAAATAAATAAATAAATAAAATAAAATACATTAACAGAAATAATAATTATAATAAGAGCACTAGGGCAACCCATTTGAGAACCCTCATGTCTCTCAGGAACTATTCCTATAAGATCACTAGCTGGGAATAAAATCACTGCAGATCATTAAAATCTTTTTTTTTTTTTTGATATGCATTTGGTTTACAGAGCCCTGGTGGCCAGCTCAGTGCACACAGGGTCTGGGTGAGGGCCAGTGCCACATATGGTGCCGGGATCAAACCCCTGTCCCTGTGCTTGCCTAAACAGGTGCTTAGTCCACTGAGCTATCTCGCTGACCCTATGATCTTATTTTTAAAGTGTAGAAACACCAAGTCCTGTAGCTATTTTATAATAACTTCGTAAGTAATTTCACTTTAAGAAATCTACAACCTCAGCTGAGCATGATAGTACACACCTATAAGCCTAGCTACTTAGGAAGTGGAAGTAAGAGGATCCCAAATTTATTTATGTATGTATTTATTTATTTATTTTGGTGGAACCAGGGATCAAACTCAGGCCCTTGCGCTTGCCAGGGAAGCGCCTATTCCACTGAGCCATCTCCTCGGTCCCTAGGATCCCAAATTTAGTGAGATTCTGTCTCCCAAAAAAAAAAGCCAACTGTGTAGTGGCACATGCCTGTAATCCCAGCTCTGTGGAAGCTGAGGCAGGAGGATCGTTCTGAGTTTTTTTAGGTTTTTTTTTGTTTTGTTTTGTTTTTGCGGAACTGGGGATTGAACTCAGGGCAAGTGCTTATTCCACTGAGCCATCTCCCCAGGCCCTCGTTCTGAGTTTTGAAACCAGCCTGGGCTACATAAAGTGAGTTCAAGGCCAGCTTGAACTCCATAGTGTGACCCTGTCTCAAAAATAATAAAAATAATAATATAGTAATAATAATGGGCCTGGAGATATGGCTCGGTGGATATGCCCAGTGTGTGTGAGGCCTCATTCTATCCTTAGTGCCAGAGAGAAAGAAACTAATTAATTTGCATGTTTAAGTATTGATCGATCTTCAGATTGGCTGTTATTTCTTGGTTGTTAGACATGTTTCCTTTGTTGACTGTCCTGGCCATGACATTTTGATGGCAACTATGCTGAACGGTGCAGCAGTGATGGATGCAGCGCTCCTATTGATAGGTAAGTACATCAGAATTGATTTGGACAAGTTGGTATGGCTCAGATGCCAAGGGGAAACTAAGGCCACATCCATTACCTAAGGGTGATGTAAATGGGCCCCTCATGTCATCCAGGATGACGTTCTTTCCTACCAGCTATCACGAGGTACTAAACAAGATAAAACTGGGGCTGACAGCATCTGAGAACTCTCATGATGGTAGTCAAAAGAAACAGTGTGTTTTCCCTGTTGAAATCACATGACTTTAAAGTTTATGTGAGCTGGTCATGGTGGCTCATGCCTATAATCAATTTAAGGCCAGCCCAGGGAACATGTGAAACCCTGTCCCAAATAAATAAAAATAAGAGTAATGTATGAAAGAGTATGTATGTGTTGTGAGGCTTTTTCTCTGAGCAGGAGGATCTCTGGGAGTTTGAGACCAGCCTGCGACTACAAAAGTGAGCATAAGGCCAGACTGAACTGCTTAGCGAGACCCTGTCTTTAAAAACAAAACAAAACAAAAAAGTGTACAATTTAGTGACATCAGTACTTTTACGTATTGTACCACATAGTGGTTACAGCATCACCAACACCGGGTTCCAGAGCTTGCCCATTAGCAGTCACTGCCCAGGCCTTCCTCCCCTCTGTCTCTAACAACCAATAATTACTTCTTGTCTCTGAATTTGCCTGGTCTGAATATTTCTACCTATCCTTACCTATCTTTTTTTATTCCTCATCAATCAGCTGGCAATGAATCTTGCCCTCAGCCTCAGACTTCTGAACACTTGGCTGCAATAGAAATCATGAAACTGAAGCATATTTTGATCCTGCAGAATAAAATCGATTTGGTAAAAGAAAGTCAGGCTAAAGAACAATATGAACAGATCCTTGCATTTGTACAAGGTAAGAAGCCGTAGTATCTTAAAGTCTATGAATCCCTTCAAGAAGCATTTCCTCTGGATACCAAGTATTGATTTACATCTTAATATAGTACACTGTCTAAAACAGGGTGATCTTTGAGTTCTTAAGACTTATTTGCCTCTTTACTACTTGATTGTATAACCAGTGAGATCTATATTTCTGAATTTGATAAAATGTATACTTGGCAGCTGAAAGTTAGAATTGAAGTTAGAGTCAATGAAACTTATCTCAGACTTTAAAGACTGTCAGAGGGCGCCAGGGAGATGGCTCAGTGGAGTAAGAGCTTCCCTGACAAGTGCAAGGGACTGAGTTAAATCCCTGGTTCCACCCAAAAAAAAGACTGTCAGAGATGGAGGTGGAGCTCAGTGCTTAGCCAGTGTGTGCAGGCCCTGGATTCAGTCCCTAGCACTGCCCCATCCCCCATCACCAATGGGAACGAAAATGAATAAAAGCATTTAAAAAATCTTCATAATGTCCTTTTTCCTGGCTGTATAGTGTTTCATTTCAGGAACGAAACACATCTTACTGTTCACTTCTTTTTTTTTTTTTTTTTTGCGGAACCGGGGATTGAACCTAGGCGTTTGCACTTGCCAGGCAAGCACTTATTCTACTGAGCTATCTCCCTGGCCCCTTACTGTTCACTTCTGATTCTCCCTTAATCTTGCTGTTCTTATTAGAAAGCTTCCTATGAAACCAATTCTGTCATCATGAAAAAGAAAAGTGATTTTGATTAACATCTAATTATGTTTGCTACATTTCTTTGACCAATCTGCTTGACATATGATTAATAAGGTACAAACATTATATGTGTTGTTAGTCTTTGATTAGCAAAGAGTCTATAATTTTATCTTGACACTTACTGGGAGCTTAATTACATGTTACTAGAAATCTTTGCAGCTATAAAGTGCTCTTTCCCAGGAGTGCATTTCATCTTTAAACAGTTGTGCTACTTTACGATATTAAATATACCAGTGTGATTTTTTTTTTTTTTTTTTTTTTTTTTTTTTGCGGAACTGGGGATTGAACTCACCCCTGCACTTGCCAGGCAAGTGCTTATTCTACTGAGTCATCTCCCCAGTCCCACCAGTGTGATTTTTAATAGTTTTTATCTTAAAAGAAACTGTTGATTTCCAGGAATTAAAAAAAGTAGGATATTGCCGTCTTCTAAACAGAACTATCTCAATCTACTTGTTAACGTTTGGGAATATGTAGGTTTTTATTTTGATAATCATAGTTTTACATGACATATGTAGAGCAAGTTTTATGAAACTGCATTGTTCTCAGTAGGATAAGTGCTTGACTGGCAAACACAAGGATCTGAGTTCAATCTCCGGTTCCGCCAAAAAAAAAAAAAAAAAAAAAAAAAAAAAAAAAAACTGCATTGTTTTGGGCCGGAGACATAGCTCTGAGTTCAATCCCTGGTGCTGCAAAAAAAACCTTGCATTGTTTTGATCTTTTTGAATTTTATCTTATAGGTACAGTAGCAGAAGGAGCTCCCATTATTCCAATTTCTGCCCAGCTGAAATACAATATTGAGGTTGTCTGTGAGTACATAGTAAAGAAAATACCCGTACCTCTTAGAGACTTCACTTCAGAGCCTCGACTTATTGGTAAGTAATAGGAATCTCCTTCTAATTAGGTCTCTTTGATTTGTTTTGTTTTGTTTTTTGTTTTTTGGCGGAACCGGGGATTGAACTCGGGTCCTTGCGCTTGCCAGACAAGCACTTTTTCTACTGAGCTAGCTCCCCAGCCCCTAATTAGGTCTCTTTGAGACAGGCTTTCACTCTGCAGTTCAGGCTGGCCGTAAGCTCCCTAGGTAACCCAGGCTGACATCACACTCATGGCAATCCTCCTGCCTCAGCCTCCCAAGTGCTGGGGTTGCAGACATGGGCCACTGCGCTCAGCTAATGTGGTCTTTTCTACGTTAGCCATTCCCCTCTAAGGGTGTTTCTTAATATTTCTTGGTGCAGAGGTGAGAATAAATCCATAAAAGCTTTTGAAATTGATCGGCACTGAGGTCATGTTGGCAGTGAATGCAGATGGCAATACTGGATGGGGCGCAGAGTCCCGAATGCAGTGGAAGCTTAACCTTTTTATGCTCCGGCTACGGCGTGCTGTGTGAGCAACATGGAGTAGTAAACTCCTCTAGCGATAGTGCGTTAGAGTGTCACAGTTTCCATACAGATGGTGTCAGTGTACCCTGATGAGGTGCTGCTATTGTGACTTGATTACGCAAACCTGTCGTCCTCCACGGTCCATGTAGGAGCCTTTGCAGAACTGGCATTTCAGCCCTTGTGGGCCTCCATTTGGGGCTCCTGTTTGGTAGAAGTTCATTTGGGTGAACTAAGTTCTAGAATTTTGGTTTTAAAAGGAAAAACGTTTATTTTTAGCTGAGTGTGGTGGCACATGCCTGTAATCTCAGCAGTCAGGACGCTGAGACAGATGGAGGGCCACAAGTTTGACGCCAGCCTGGACTACAAAGCAAGACTTGTCTCAAAAACAAAATAAATAGACCAGGGAGATAGCTCAGCGGTCTAAGCCCCCGCCTGGCACGCACAAGGACTGGGGTTTGATCCCTGGTACCACATGCCGTGCCGGCCCCGCCCTCACTGAAGCCAGGTGTGGTGGCGCAAGCCTGTAATCCCAGCGGTGAGGAGGCTGAAATAGGAAGATTGCTGGGAGTCCGAGCTGCATAGTGAGACCCTACATCGAATACATATATTAAAAAATAAAATAAATTTTTATTGTAGAGGCTGTGTAATATAGGGATCCCTTACATAAAGTGGGGTGATGATTACGTACAACCTATGCATATCCTCGTGTGTACTTTTAACCCTTCACCCCTGCTGGGGTGAATCCCAGGGTTTTGTGCATGTTCAACAGGTTTTATAATTCTTATTTTCTTTAATGGTATTATGAGTGTCCTTCCAGATTACTATCTTTCTGTTGCTGATTTTTTGAAGACAGGGTTTCACTATGTAGCCAAGGCTGGCCTTAAACTCAAACTCAAGATGATCCTCCTGCCTCAGCCTCCCATATACTGTAATATGCCATCTATTGATGACTTTCAAGTTATTACCATTTTTCTCATTGTAAGTAAGGCTGTGATAAGGATGAATAATAATATTTTACTTAGAAAAATTGACTCAGAAAATAACATTTCATCTAAAGTTAAAATTAGTGAAAATGGCTTTAATTTCTTCAATTTTCTTTCAGTTATTAGGTCATTTGATGTCAACAAACCTGGTTGTGAAGTTGATGACCTTAAGGGAGGTGTGGCAGGTGGTAGTATCCTAAAAGGAGTACTGAAGGTAAGCTGAATTTGGGTCATTATGTTTTTGTTTTTTTATTTTGTCCTTTTTGTGTGTGTTTTTGTGTTTCAGCTAGAGGGTCGCACTATGTAGTTCAGGCCGGCCTCGGACTTATTCATTGTGTAGCTCAGGATGACCTTGAGCTTGGACAGTCTTGCTTCAGCCTCCCAATTTCTGGGATTACAGAAATCTACCATCATGCCAAGCTATTTTGTCTTTGTTTTTTGTTTTTGTTTTTTTTTCTTTCTTTTTTAGCATAGGGTCTACAGGGTCTCACTATGTATATCAGACTCTAGTGATCTGCCTGTGTTCAGCCTCCCAAGAGCTGGGATTACAGGTGCGTGTCACCACGCCCAGTCTCAATCGCTGTCTCAGTGTGCCCCACGGGTGGGACCAGCATGACACACCATGGATTGAACTCTGACTGCTGCGCTGTGCCTGAGCAGGCACTGTATGTGTGTGTGTATGTATGTATGTATGTATGTATTTATTTTTGTGGTACCGGGGATTGAAGTCAGGACCTTGTGCTTGCCAGGCAAGCACTTTACTAAGCTGTCTCCCCGGCCCCTAGCACTTAAAAGCACTCCTAGCACTTGGGAGGCTGAGGCAGGAGAATTGCAATGAGCTGAAGACCAGCCTGGTTGTACATACTGAGTTCAAGGCCAGTGTGAACTACATAGTGAGATCCTGTATCCAAAAAAAAAGTGATGTTTAAAATAAAGGGCTTGCCTTAACAGTTTATGATTTCCGTGTTAGAAGTCTTAACAGGTGAATTGTGTACCATGAGAATTCTCACTACTAACTGTATGTTTACAGGTGGGCCAGGAGATAGAAGTCAGACCTGGCATTGTTTCCAAAGATAGTGAAGGAAAGCTCATGTGTAAACCAATCTTTTCCAAAATTGTATCACTTTTTGCGGAACATAATGACCTTCAATATGCTGCTCCTGGAGGTCTTATTGGTAAGGATTTTTCTCTGGCTCCTTTTGTTTTAATTTGTTGACATCCATAGACTTGTTATGGGAAGTGACTTACTCAAAGGTATATTGTAGATTTCTTTCTTTTTTTTTTTTGTATTTTAGGGAAGGGTCTACAGGATGTTCAGGGTCTCAATACAAGATCGAACTGGTAGTGATCTGCCTGTTTACAGCCTCCCAGGAGCTGGGATTACAGGCATGTGTCACCACGCCCAGTCTCAGTTGCCCTCTCAGTGTACCCTGGGGGCAGGGGCCAGCACCACAGACCAGGGATCGAACCCCTGGCCCTTTAATCCGCTTAGCTATTTGGCTGGCCCTATATTGTAGATTTCTTTTTTTTTTTTTTTCATGGTACCAGGGATTGAACTCAGGACCTTGCACTTGCTTAAGCCACTGAGCTGTATTCTCAGCCCTGTTATTAAAGATTTTTAATTGATTATTTTAACATTTGAATTGGGTGAGGGAACATTTATGTAGTTAAAAAATATTAAAACAAGCTGATTAAGTTCAGCTATTAGTCACTAGGCTACCTTGTGTCACATGTTACTAACTTTGCAAAAGTATAAAGAAGTGTTTTGTGGTGGGAAAAAAAGAAAAAATATGTTTACACAAGATAGTTTGAATGGATAGGTTTGTACTGATTGTTTAGACAAAATATCATGTCTGCATCTTGTGCTCTGAATAACCACTAGGAAGATAGCAATATGCAATGCATTAATTATTGCCCTGCTAACCTGTTTTGAAACTGTTTCATTGCTATTTTGTCTTTTTTCTCATTAAAATGGTGTGCCTGTAATCCCAGCAGTTGGGAAGCTGAAACAGGAGCATCACAAGTTCAAGACCACCCTGGGGTATATTGCAAGACCCTGTCTCCAAAACAAAAACAAACCAAAAAGTAATATATATGCAAACATATATGTACATAAACATACGGTGCTTTTTGGTTTTTTTTAAATAGTCTCCTTGTTATTGCCCAGGCTGACCTAGAACAGTTGGACTGGAGCACACCTCCCACCTCAGCCGCTTGAATAACTGAGACTGTGGGCAGTGCCACTGTACCTGAATCCTACGCATAATTGCAGATTATTTTAACCTGTACAGTGTGTAGGGTAGAGAGTGGTTGCTTTTCGTGTATGTCTTACAAATGGAAGGTTAATGGTAGGGCACTTGCGTAGCGTGCGCAAGGCCCTGGGTTCACTCCCCAGCAAAGCTCTCCTACCCCCCCCACCCCCGCCCAAGTTACTAAACATGTCAATTGAGTGATAACATTATATTTACACTGAGTGGGAATGAAAGAAGACACCTCTACCTGGGCACGGTGGCCCATAGTCCTAGGTACTTGGCAGGCTCAAGCAGCAGGAGCATTTGAGCCCAGGGGTTTAAGGCCTGCCTGGCCTCAAATATAAGTGGAGGAGAGGGGAGATAATCTCTGTTGTATAGGAATTGCTAAAGTAATTTAAGGCTTTGCTAGTTTTAATTCAGGAACACTTCAAACTTAACAGTAGAAAATGGAGATTACTTAACCATAGCCTTAAGTAGCATCACTTGGCTTTATCGGTTTTCAGTATCTAACCAGTTCTTGTCTGCATAGCTTTTGTTTTCTTTTTTTCTTTTCTTTTCTTTTTTTTTTTTTTGTATCCGGAATCAAACTCAGGGCCTTGCTCTTGCCAGGCAGGCTCTGTGTGCTGAGCTGTATTCCTGGCAGGATGCATGATTTTAAAGTGGATCCCAGTAATTGGATGTGAAGTCTTTAAGCTGTCTTTGTGATCAGCTTGCTGGGAGGGAAATGGCATGCAGATACTCTGCGAGCCACTCACTGTGAGTTTTGTATCTTTTAGCCTTTACTGGGTGTAGAATATTATCTCTCCTGGTCCTTTGTTTAGAATTTAAATGAGGAGACTGTTCTCAATTGCTCAGTGAACCTGTGAGTTTACTGTTCTCTTCCACCCCATAAAATGGGTGTTTTGTTATACTCATTGCTATATACGTGGGTATGAAAATATAAGTATATGTTAAAATTATAGATTTTGCTGTGCTTCTTTGACTAAGCTTTTGAGCAAATACTTCAAAGGTATATCAGGAAATAAAAACTGATCAGTCTACATTTTTCTCTTACATAGGAGTTGGCACAAAAATTGACCCCACCTTGTGCCGAGCTGACAGAATGGTGGGGCAGGTCCTTGGTGCAGTTGGAGCTTTACCTGAGATATTCACGGAATTAGAAATTTCCTATTTCCTACTTAGACGGCTTCTAGGTGTACGCACTGAAGGTGACAAGAAAGCAGCAAAGGTGAATGCGTTCTCTAATTCCAGTTTCCAAATAAGTTGAAAAAAAGTGACATTAAAGGGCTGGGGAGAGGGCTCAGTGGAATAAGCGCTTCCCTGGCAAGCGCAAGGGCCTGAGTTCAATCCCCGGTTCCGGAAAAAAGAAAAAAAAGGTGACATTAAAGCCAGTTTTGCATTTTAGTCTTTTATAGTTAATATGGAATTCAGGTAAGTTAATTTGACTTCCTGAAAACTGAGAACAGCTGTATGGCAGTTAGCTTAAGGTCAAAACAGAACACAAAAATAGGGAAAATATTTGTGTCATGTGTGATGTAAACATGATATTCCTAATGTCCATACAGGCTCTTTTTTTTTTTTTTCTTCTTCATATGAGCTTTTTAAAAACATTTTTTTGAGATAAGGTTTTACTCTGTAGTCCATGCTGGCTTCAAACTCATGATTCTCCTGCCTCGACCTCCTGATTATAGGAGGATTAAAGGCCATGTGGGCTTTTTTAAAAAGTCTTTTAGTGGGGCTGGGGAGATAGCTTGGGCAGTCTAAGCACCTGCCTGGCAAGTGCAAGGACCCAGGTTTGATCCCTGGTACCATGTGCCATGCTGGCCTCGGAACCCCAGGTACACTGTGCTGGTCACCAAAACTGGGCATGGTGGTACACGCCTGTAATCCCAGCCGTGGGGAGGCTGAGACAAGATTTAAATTTTTTTTTTTTTTTTTTTTTAAATTTTAAAGGGGGTTTTAGTAGGACTATTCACAGAGATTGAAAAATTACTAGCCCCTAGTGTCGACAAGGGTGTGGAAAATAAGCAGTCATTCTTGGGAAAGTACGAATTGGTAGTAGTAGGTTTGTTTTTGTAAGATAGGGTTTTGCTTTGTACTTTAGGCTGGGTTTAAACTGACTATAAGGGCCAACAAGATAGCTCAGCAGACTAAACGCCTGCTTAGGCAAGCATAGGGACCAGGGGATTCAGTCCCCAGCACCACATGCCACACCGGCCCCGACCCCAGGTGTGCTGAGCCAGCCAGCAACCCACTCCAGGCGTGGTGGTGCACACCTGTAAACCCAGCACTGGAGAGGCTGAAAACAGGAGGATCACTATGAGTCCGAGCAGCATAGTGAGACTCTGCACCAAATACATTTTAAAAATAAATAAGAGGAGCCTGGGAGATGGCTCAGTAGAATAAGCACTTCCCTGGCAAGTGCAAGGGCCTGAGTTCAATCCCCAGTTCCGCAAAAAAATAAATAAAAATAAGTAAACTGACTGTATTCCAGGCTGGCCTCCAACTTGCAGTGATCCTCCTCCCTCAGCTTCTCAAGGGCTGAGATTATAGGTATGCACCACCCTGTCCACTTGGTAGTGTTTATTGAGAGAAATTTGGTGTTTATTAGCATTTTGAATTTGCCAATACCTTGCCCTAGCACACTTCACTCAGAACAAGTACAGCTTACCCACATACCTATAAAATTTCAGGTTTATCTTCTTTTTTTTTTTTTTTTTTTTAGTGTATTTGGTACAGGGTCTTACTACGCAGCTTGGACTTGTAGAGGTCCTCTTGTTTTCAGCTTCACTAGTGCTGGGATTACAGGTGGGCTGGTTCAATGTGCCCTGGAGGCAGGGCCAGCTCAGGTTTATCATTTTT
Source organism: Octodon degus (assembly GCF_000260255.1). Taxonomy (NCBI): domain Eukaryota; kingdom Metazoa; phylum Chordata; class Mammalia; order Rodentia; family Octodontidae; genus Octodon; species Octodon degus. The sequence continues at coordinate 13,480,432 of NW_004524617.1, read as the reverse complement.
TTTAGAATTCTTTTATTCTGGACTATTTTTGTCTCATCAATTTTTTTTAATAAAATTTCAGAATCAAATAAGAGAATAACAATAGCTATTACACTGCGTACTGTTATCTTCAAAGTAGTTACTCAAACCAACAAGAGAGGCTAGGGAGATAGCTCAGTAGGATAAGTGCTTGCCTGGCAAGCACAGGGTCCTGAGTTCAATCCCCGGTACCACCAAGAAAACCCAAAAAGATTCTTAGAAAAAAACAGTAAATACAAACGTTTGTTTTCAACAAGCTAGGATAAACTAGTGGTATAAATGAATATGAAATCATTTGAACAGTGACCTGAATTTGGACACTGGACTAAGTAGGCAACACAGCAATAATGGGAATCACAACTGGTAATTCATTTAATCTTTGAAGCAACCATATATGGCAGGTGTTAGCTGATTTGACAGGCCCCTGGGTAGTTCCAGTAACTGACTTAGGGGCCTGGTGGACGTGGATTCCCAGCACCATCTTCTTAACTCCCACACAGCCATCCTCCCTGTAGGAAGATCTGTACCTTATTTCTTCTACAGGTTGAGCATCCCCTTTTGAATCCACAGCCTTTACACTGAGCTGCATCCCATCTTTTTCTGTTTTTAAGTGCAGACTCCGTAAGTTGCCCAGGCTGGGCTTAAACTCATGATCCTCAGCCTCTTGAATAGTAGTGACTATAGACAGGCAGCCCTGCAACTGTCCGTTGATCATCATCCTTAATTCCAAAAGTCCAAAATGCCCCAGAATGCAAACTTTGGGGTACCAACATGGTGCCACTAGTGGAAAATACCACCTCTGACCTCATTGACAGTGACAGTCAAAACAGAAACAGTGACAGGTGTACGGAAAATGACATAAAAACAAAAGAGAGATAAAAGGGCTGGGAATATGACTCGGCGGCAAAGCACCTACCTGGCAGACTCAAGGTCATGAGTTTGAATCCCAGTACCACAAAAACAAAATAAAACAAAGCGATGTAAAATTATTTTCAGGCTGCGTATATGAGATATATAGAAAACTTATGTGAGCCTGGTGTGGTGACACACACCTGTAAATCCAGCACTGAGGAAGATCTCAGCATTCAAGTCCAGCCTGAACTATATAGTGAGACCCTGACTCAAAAAACAAAACAAGGGCTGGGGAGATAGCTCATTGATTTAAGTGTCTGCCTGGCAAGCGCAAGGACCTGGGTTCAATCCCTGGTACCACATGCTCCTGTTCCCCTGCTGGGCCCCGAGACGGGGCGTGATGATGGTAAATGCCTGTAATCCCAGCACTGGGGAGGCTGAGACAGGATCACTACAAGTCTGAGCTGCGCAAGACCCTGTACCAAATAAATAAGGAATGAATGATTGGATGGTTTAAAGAAAGCATAAGTGGGTTATGTATTTAGACTTTGGTTCCATCTCAAGACATCTCATACATATGCAAATATTTCAGAATCTAGAAAAACCCGAAACACTTCTGTTTTCAGTTATTCCCAATAAGGCTCTCTCAACCTATACACAACTTTTTCAGAATTTTAAGAGGTTTTAAAGATGTGGTTACTGGCTTGCTTTTTAAAGGCAGATCTTGTGTAAATTCAGTGAGTACCAAGTAAACCTGTTTACCACCTTTAGACTACATGTATGGTTCATGTCTCATAATGGATTTTATGGACTGTTTTTCTTATGATTGACTTATTCCTGCAGGTGTAGAATTCCTGCTTTCTTTTGGCAAGTATTTTCTTTTTTTTTTTTTTTTTTTTTTTTGTATTTCTTTTTTTTAAATTAATTTTACTGAGAAACAAATAGCAATGAGACAGTTTCAAAACGGATTAGTAGGACAGTTTCAATAATTAATACATTACATATTGTTATCTTCGTAGTGGTTATTCATTGTACAAGATGCAGACAGGATATCCTGTCCAAACACTATTAGTACAAATCTTTCTTAATGAATTAAGAGAAAGTAGCTGTAAATCTATCCTATTTTGTATATACGGATACAAAACGGTCCTTCATTTGTATCTCCTTTTTTTGTTTTGTTTTATTAGAGATGGGTATTCCCTTGCCATTTAAATATTGTAGGTGCATGAATTCAGCAAAATAATCCAATATAGTCCAGTAGTCCATAATAGTAGTGGGTTATCCGTAGGACTGGCAATGTCAGAAGTTGTTGACTTGAGCCTTTTACAGCTCAGCACATTCTTATATTTATAAGAACGATACACATAAAAACTTCTTTTTTTTTTGGTGGAACCAGGGATTGAACTCAGACCCTTGCGCTTGCCAAGGAAAACTTAAATATAGGCCAATTAAAAAATAATCAGGACAAAAAAAAAAAAAAAATAATAATAATAATCAGGGCGGTAGGGTATAGCTCTATAGTAGCATACTCAGGGTCCTTAGCTCTAAAAACAACAACAACAATACTAGTAAAGATAGAACAAAATTGAACAGTAGAAATAGAGAAAACAAAAGAAAGGGGAAAATCACAAAAGTGAACGACCTGGATATCATCATTCAGTAGCAGATTTGCAAAGCAGCTTCTAAAGCCATGTCCTTGCACATTAATTATGTTCAGGTTGGCAAGCATTTTCTTGATTTTTGGATTTGTTTTTCCCCAATACATCCTTCTAGGTCCAAAAGCTGTCCAAGAATGAAGTACTTATGGTCAACATAGGATCTCTGTCAACAGGAGGGAGAGTTAGTGCTGTCAAGGCTGATTTGGGCAAGATTGTCCTGACTAATCCTGTGTGCACAGAGGTGGGAGAAAAAATTGCCCTTAGCCGAAGAGTTGAGAAGCACTGGCGGTGAGTGATTCAGCCTTCCCCTGTGGGAAGGAGTCAGTTTGCTTACATTCTTGGTGGGGCACATATGAGTGTACAGGCTTCTCAGAGCATAATAGTTAGTGTGGCTGCATCTCTCAGCTATTTATTTGAAGAACTATTTTTAGCCTCGATGTGTAGTTCCATATTTTATTTTTATTTTATTTTTGGCGGAACCGGGGATTGAACTCAGATCCTTGCGTTTGCCAGTCAAGTGCTTATCCTACTGAGCCATCTCCCCGGCCCCTGTAGTTCCATATTTTAGTCCAGAGATTGCAATTGGCATTCTTTTCTCATAGACATATCCAACAAATTTAGGCTCAATATTTCTGTTTCTTTGACCTTGCTTTTTTCTGCTGGGTATCCAACTCGGCCTTGCTCATGCAAATGCTTAGTAAACTAAGTAGTCCCAGTCTGTCCTTGACCCTTTTTTTTTTTAACTTTTTACTTGTGAAAGTCCTAAGAGCTCTTCCCAGAGAAGTAGCCACATCCACATTTATTTACATAGAAGTCTTTTTCTGAGTATTTCCAAAAGACAGGGATTTTTTTTTTTTTTTTCCCAGAACCGGGGATTGAACTCAGGCCCATGCTCTTGCCAGGGAAGCGCTTATTCCACTGAGCCATCTCTCTGGCCCTGGGAATCTGTCTTAGAACCACTTTAAGAAATGTGACATTGGTGAAATCCTGATCTCTGTTTTCAGATTGCAGTTTTCCTATCTGTCCCACTGAAGCCTTTTATGGCCCTTTAGTCTAGAATCCTGTGTTCCATTTAGGTTTCATATCTCTTTGATTTCTAATGTGACGCTTTTATGTCCTTTTCTTTTTCTTTTTTTCTTCTTTCTTTCTTTCTTTCTTTCTTTTTTTTTTTTTTTTTTTTTTTTTTTGGTGGTAGTACCAGGAATTGAACCCAGGGCCTTGCACTTTCCAGGCAGGCACTGTGCCACTGACCTACATCCCTGCCCTAGCCTTTTTAAAAATTGACCCTGCCAATTTTGAAGAATATAAGCAAGTTATTTTATGGACTATTCTGAAGCTTGTGTTTATCTAATTAGTTGAAAAGCTAAGATTATATATACCTGAAAAGCTAAGGTTATATATACCTGGTTCCTTCGCCGGGACCATAGGATATCTTACTGTTCTTCCTTGTTGAGGTTCATTTTGATCATGTGATTGTAATGTTGTCCAGTTTCCATGCTGCATAGTTACTCTTTTCACCCTGGCAACAAGTAAGAAATCTGTGGAGAGACTTTGTTTTTGAAATGGTCTCACTATGTAACTCAGGCTGATCTTGAACCTGGTAGTGATTCTCCTGTCTTAGCCTCCCAAGTGCTGGAATTACAGTTGTGTGCCACCACACCTGGCTGTGTGGAGAGACTTTGAACCTTGTTTTTTAAAATCAGTACTGGGGATTGAGCTCAAATCCTAGTGCATGATAGACAAGCATGTTACCACTAAGTTACAGTCCCATCCTTTTTTGGGGGGTATACCAGGAATTGAACTCAGGACCTTGTACTTACCTTGTGCTGGCCCCTCCATCCTTTTTATTTTTGAATGAGGTTCTCTCTCTAGGATGACCTGGAACACCCTGTGTAGTCCAGGCTGGGTTCAAAATCATGGTCCTCCTGCTTCAGCCTCCCAAGTACTGGGGTTACAGACGTTTGGTACCATGCCCAGCTTTTTTGATGAGCAGGTTTTAGACTGCTTCCTATGTCCCTATGACATGTCTCCACCATTTTTTAAAAAAAAACACATTTCTGTTTTTTGGCCCAAGATGTTCCAGACTCCTACCTTCCCTGCTTCAGGTTTTTTGTGTTTTGTTTTGGTTTGTTGTTGGTATTTATTTATTTTGTGGTACTGGGGATCAAACTCAGGACCTTGTGCTTGCCAGGCAGGCACTTATCCTGCTGAGCTGTCTCCCCAGTCCCCTGCTTCAGCTTTATTTTATTTTATTTCATTTTTTGGTGGAACCGGGGATTGAACTCAGGCCCTATTCCACTGAGCCATCTCCCCGGTCCCTGCTTCAGCTTTAGAATTGGCCATTTCTGCAAGCACTGGTTCCCTTTCCTGGGAAATGTTGCCTAGAAATGAAGATCTGTGTGCTAGGTGTACTTGTTGCTCCTAAGGTGCTGTTGCTTCTAGGTCCTCTGAGTGGCTAGAGGTAGGAAGTACAAATGTCTTTGGTTTCTGCCACTTTTTTTCTTTCTCAAGTTAGTATTGAGTCTGCCCTTTCTGTTCTGTGTGATGTCAGTCTCTACCACCATCATTTTCCACTTAAGAGTTATTGTAAAACCTCCTGCTTCATCTCATTCTTCGTTATTTAAGAGCTCAATCAAATGTAATCTTTCTAAAATGCTTTGATATGTCGTGCTGAATAATTCCTTCTAGCTTCTCATTGCTGTTGGATATTCAGGACCTTTCTAGAGGCCTGCTTCACCTGCTTACCTTCTCTCCTGCTTTGTCTCATCTGTACTCTCTAAATCTCACTATCTTATATTCCATTTCTCTTTATAATTATTTTAGTCACTCTTGGCTTTCTTTGTTTTATAGAAGTTAAACTTTGTTATCTTTTAAGTAAATTTGATCTGTGGTACTTTATGCCCCTTTGATTCTGTTTTTTGTTTGTTTTTTTTTTCTGGTACCGGAGATTGAACTCAAGACCTTGTGCTTGCCAGGCAAGCGCTTATTCTACTGAGCTATCTCCCTGGCCTGCCCCTTTGATTCTGTTCTTTTGTGATTCTACTAATTGCTATTACAGATATACTGATTTCCAATGTATTTTAAGATAGGTTAAATAGGGGCTGGGGAGATGGCTCAGTAGAATAAGCACTTCCCTGGCAAGCGTAAGGGCCTGAGTTCAATCCCCAGTTCGGGGAAAAAAAAAAAGGTTAACTAATAAACCAAAAAATCTCTCAATATACAAATGATAGTACCTGTTTAAATGCTACATTGCATAGAGTGGGGCTGATTTTAAGAGAAGGGATCTTTTGTTGTGCCTACAAATATAAGAGGACTATCCAAATGAGCTTTCAGATTTTCAAAATTAGTGAGTATGTTGAAGTCCTAAAAAGAGACAAAGTGAGCGTCTGAATGATCTCTACATTCAGTAGAATTACAGTTTTTACCCATGTTTAAGGGAGCTTTGTTTGGGAAACTCCAGTTGAGGAAGCAGTGTCCAGCCTGGCACTTGCCTAGGACAGACAGAGAAGAGGGGAGAGAAGACAGACTGTTGTGGTTTGTTCTCGGGCACACTCTGGACTGAGTGTGGGCTGAGGGCTCTTAGGGGGATTAATTGAAAAGGGGTAGCTGTGTTTTGATAGAGTACAGGTGAGGACATTCATGGTGGAAATTTTGCTTGCTTTTCCTGCCATGCTGGCAGAGCCCATCTGCCTAGCTCTAAGAATCTTGGGGTATAGCACGTTCTTTTTGTGGAGGTGCAGGCTTTCGGCACATTTACAAGATGAGCAAATAAAATCAGCGCATCATATAATATAGAAATGGGAAGGAAGTGGATGTAAAATTCATGACTCCTATTTTCATTTTGCAGTTTAATTGGTTGGGGTCAGATAAGAAGAGGAGTGACAATCAAGCCAACCATAGATGATGACTGAAGAGTCCCAGTTCAATAATGCATCTGGATGCAGCTGGAATTTTCTGAACAATTAAGGGGTATATTTTCAAAGTAATACTAGGGAATTAATTTCACACCTCATTACTTTAGTAGGTAGATGTAAAGTTATTCTTATTTTTAGGTGATGAAAATCTAACCTCTAATACTAATGTGAGGTCTCCAATAAATGTAAAAGTTGGTGTAATGTTGGATTGAATCTACATTTTGCCAGAAATTAAGCATTTCCAAACCAGGTCTTATTTATACATCGATACAGGTTTGAAGTGAAGCCACCACAACCAGCCTTCTTTCTCTGTAGCACACATGCCACTGAACCTGCCTGAAATAAAGTTTTTCTCATTTTTTATAATTCACCTTTTAATAGCTCTAGGCTAAAGGACTGTTACTGCCAGTAAAAACTAGAAGACATAAATTCTTAAAAATCAGGTACTCCTTTTTTGTTTGCTCTTTTCTGCCCTCTATCAACTATTTCTCCTGTGCCATCCTACCCTGCCCTGGAGCCAGCTGCTTATGAACTGAAACTTTTACAAACTGTGAGCTAAATAAACCTTTCCTCCTGTAAAAAAGAGATCAAGTACTCTTTGTTAGACCTCATATTTTATGTTGCTCTAAAAAACTTTAAAATTTTTTTTTATTAATACATGATGCCAGCACATAATGATTACGTTCATCGGGGAGTTGCTATGTATACATGGCACATCTTAACTCTGCACTGTCTCCCCCGTGTTACTTTATCCTTGGAATCTTCAGTGAAAGGGACATTAGACTCACATGAAATTGGCCTCGAGTATGAATGCTTGTTCCACCTATGAACCCGTCCCCAATTCTCTTGGGCTGAAACATAGGAAACCTAAAGCGAAAGTTCTCACCCTCTCCCTGTGGTGCCCTGCAATTATTTCTGCATTGGTTTACACCTGAAACCTGATAGTCCTGCCCCATTGGAAGAAGTGTAGTCAATGATTGTGGATAGCTAACAAAGCTGTGTCCGGGCTTTTTTTTTTCCCCCTCTGTGTTGTTGGCTTGTTTAGTGTTGTGTTTTGTATTTTGTGATGCTGGGGAACCAACCCAGGGCCTACGGCATGTTAGGCAAGCACTCTAGCTCTGAGCTCCCCTCCACTCTAAGCCCTGTTTTGTTTTTGTTTTTGTTTTTTTTTAAACTGTTTGCTTACTAAGATTATAACATAGATTCTGGTATTAATCTTTGAACCTTGCAAAAGATTAAAAGTACAAGATGCCAAAAAACAAAGGTTGAGTCTTTTTGATTGTTTTTTAATTATTATTATTTTTTTAAATAACCCTTCTACCTGTACTTTTCATAGGCTGTTCTTTTATAGAGCTTCTATTTATGTCTTTGCTTCATAAGAGATTCTTTTAGAGCAGTAACTCCTAACTGGCTACCATTAGAATTGCTAGGTAAGCTTTTTAAAAAAGAAGATGCCCCCACAGGTTTTGATCTAAATTGGCTTGGGGTAGAAGCCAGTGTGATATTCTTAAAAGTATAAATTTAAAACTTAAGAGGTAGACGTATTGAATAATAGTATCTCACTAAGTTCTGGTGGTCTGATAATCTATAGTTTGCTCTTCTTAAAACTGTGTTGAGATGAAGTTTCATGCCATAGTCACTGTCTTGTGCTCTTAGAGGTTGAAGCTGCCTTGTAGAAGTCTAGAAGCTGTGGCTGTGGATCATTATTTAACTTTCTAAGTCTTGAGGAAGCATATCAATGTTATATTCTTGATTGACTTTCAAGGGTTGTATTGTAGTATGAGGACCACAATTAAATAAAAAAAGTTCTAAATCAAACATCAATTTTATATCTAATATGTCCCCATGTGTTTTGTAATCATTTTCTACCAGAAACTGGAATAAGTGCCAAAAGTGTGACTAATTTATCATTGACCCCATATCAGAACTGAAACCAGAAATCTTTGGCAGTTAAATACCCACAGGAACTTCCACAGCTTTGCCAAGCACTGTGCTTAGTGTGCTGGGTTATCTAGATAGGAAAACATCGGCTCTCGCCGTGGGACTTCGAGTGGCACACTGACTTCCAGCTGGTGGTGTGCCTGGTGAGGCCCCGCAGGTCATGCAGTCTCACTGAGAGTACACTTCATATGCAAGGCCTTTGGGATGTGGCATCAAGGTGTAAGATGTTTTCAGAATCTCAGCAGTGCTCATCACCCTGCTACCATCCCAGTCCACGCCACTGGTGGGGCCAGGCATGGTGGTGCATGCCTATACTTGCTGCTTGGGAGGCTGAGGCAGGAGGCATTCGAGTTTGAGCCCAACCTAGGCAGCTTCGCAACTGTGATCCTGTTGAGAGAAGAAAGAAAGGAAAAAAGACAAAGAGCTGGGGATCTAGCTTAGTGTGAAAGCCCTAGGTTCAGTCCTCACCACTGGGGTGGAAAGCACCAGGGGTTTCACCCAGAAGAGCCTTGAGCTCCTGCCTGCTTTTGTGCGTACCCATTTGGTCTTTCATGTACCAGCCAGAGAGCCTTTCAGCAAGAATGCTGCACAACTCTAAAGAGCAGTCCTAAACGCAGTCTCACAGCTGTGATGCAAGCCAAGGGGTCTCCAGACTGACTGGCCTGCAAAGATCTGCCCATTCTGCTCACGTGCAAGTTCAAAGGTGATATGTAGGTATGCTTGTTTTTAGATTTTTTTTTTTTTTTTTTTTTGGTACTGGGGATCAAACTCAGGACCTTGTGCTTGTGCTTGCCTAAGCAGGCACTTTTAATCCACTGAGCTATCTTGCTGGCCCACATACAGGGTTTTTCTAAGGCTAATGAAGCAGTTGAGATGAAATCGGGAGGGCTGCACATCATCAGCAATCTCATATCACGTGTGGCATTGTTAGGTTCCCTGTATCCTCATTAAGGCCCAGCCAGGGCAGGAGTGCCCGCCTCACCTCCACACTGTTGCTTTGTCCTTGGCTGGGATGGGAGGTACCCATGCTGGGGCCGGAGCAGATCACGTGGCTTATGACCTGAGGGCAGCTGAGAGAGAAAAAAAACTTAAGACAACTTGAGAGCCGCGTGTGGTAGTGCATGCCTGTAATCCCAGCACTTGGGAGGTTTAGGCAGGAGGATCGCTGCAAGTTCGAGGCCAACCTGGACTGCATGGTGAAACCCTGTCTCAAGACAAGAAAAAAAGAACTTGAGTGAGGTGACAAGGTCAAAATAAAATTGCAAAACACAAGTGCAGTGTAACTGGGTGTACATTAGGTAAGCAGAAGTATAAATACCAGTAGTATAACAGTAGTACAAAGTAACATTTTGTTAAAAGAAACAGGTGTTAATAAAGTAGATATCATGGACAGGAATATTTTACATGGGATTGTCTAGCTTTTCTAAAAATTCAATGAAAAGTCAGTTTCAGTAAGGCTTTCAAAAGAACTTGTCCAGCTGATACAACATATTTGGAAAAGTAAATTCACAAGTATAGTAAACTTTTGAAAAAGAAATAGGCCGGGGAGATAACTCAGTGGCATAAGTGGCTGCCTAGCAAGTGCAAGGTCCTGAGTTGGGTCTCCAGTACCAAAGGCGGGGAGGAAAATAGGATGGTATGGTTGACATCATATCTTAGAACATGAAACCACATATAGGTGTACTGATCAGGGATTGGTCAATCAACAAAATTTAGAACCAAATTTACATTTGGTTATCATAACACATGCCATTGGTGACATTTGATGTCAGTGAGGAAAGGACAGGCTGAGAACAGGAACAAGGCTGGTTGTGATGGCATAGGTCTGTAATCCCAGGACAAAGGAGGTTGAGGCAGGAGGCTCACTGCAAGTTTGAGGCCAGCCTGAACAACAGACAACAGAGCAAGATCCTGTCTCCAAAAAAACAAAAAATGAACACAAAACTTATCAAATGTCTAAGGCATGGGAGTATTAGGCTTTACAATAGATTTTTGTAATAGGACTAGTCATCTGAGGTAAAAATGTTCTATTGAGAACAGTATTTAAACCAGGCATGGTGGCACATGCTTGTAATCCCAGCATTTGGGAGGCTGAGGCAGGAGGATCATTGCGAGTTTGAGACCAGGCTGGCCTACAAAGTGAGCTTAAGGCCAGCCTGAACCGCAGAGTGAGACCCTGTCTGAAAAAAAAAAAAAAAAAAAAACTGTACTTAAGATTTAATTTTATATGCAAAGTGTGAATCCTAAGATCAGGGGGCTCTTGCGGATGTTTTAATAAAGTTCTCTGTCACATTGAAAAAAAAAATTAATTTTATTGAATTAAACTACAACATCATGAACAAAGGAAATGTAGGAGACTTTTAATAATTGGAGTCAAGGTACAATAAATCCAAGAACCTTAAAATAGTTGAAAGGTTTGACATGTTAACATTCAGTAGTAGTCCAAGTGTGGTAGTGCTGATGTGTAACTTAAAAGGCTAAGGCCAGGGCTGGTGAGATGGCTCAGTGGTCTAAAGCACCTACTTAGAACAAGCTTAGCAAAGCCCAGGGACCACGGTTCAATCCCCCAGCCCCACATGCCAGCCAGCCCCGCCCCCTGGTGGGCTGAGCTGGACACACACACACACACACACACACACACACACACACACTAAATAAATATAAATAAATAATTTAAAAAAAAAAAAAAAAAGGCTAAGGCCAGAGGATTGAAGGGAGGCTAGCCTGGGTAGCAGTGAGACCCTGTCTCAAAAAATAAAATACAGGCTGGGGAGCTAGCTCGGTGGTCTAAGTGCCTGTTGGCAAGCTCAAGGACCCGGGTTTGATCCCCAGTACCTCATGCTGTCCCCTGTACCAAATAAGATTTTAAGAAAATGGATTGGGAATGTAGTGTACCTCAGTAGAAGAGGATCCTTGGGTTCAGTCCCCACACAATAAGGAAATAGAAACCTGGCCAAAAATAACCCCCCAAAAAACAACCACATTGTGTGGCTTTAGTAAGACTAGCAGAGGGGCCGGGGAGATGGCTCAGTGGAATAAGTGCTTCCCTGGCAAGCGCAAAGGCCTGAGTTCAATCCCCCGGTTCTGCCCACAAAAAAAAAAAGACTAGCAGAAAGCAAGCCCTGTGGCGTTCACTTGCACCCTGGCTTAAGGTGGGCGAAGATACAAAGTTTGCAGTAGTGCCATGGTCAAAGCCGCAGGTGGGGTGTGTTGGCCCCATGGAGTTTGGTTTCGTTTTGGTTTTTTGACATGGTCTCATAGCCCAGGCTAGCCTTGAACTCACTGTGTAACCCAGGCTGACTTTGGAAGATCCTTCTGCCTCATCCTGTTGAGTGAGGGCTGGGATTACAGGTGTGCACCACCATGCCTGACCCCATGGAGTTTTCTTTGTACCCCAGATTTCATAGATCACTGTGCTGCCACCAGTGACTTTCACGAAGCAGATTCTTGCTTGATCTGTGGTGATGACTTTGGCAACTTAGAAAAACCTGTTTCAAAAACAATAGGGCTGGTGAGATGGCTCAGTGGTCTAAAGCTCCTACTTGGAACAAGCTTGGCAAAGCACAGGGACCGCGGTTCGATCCCCCAGCACCACATGCCAGCCAGCCCCGCCCCCAGGAGGGCTGAGCTGGCCACACACACACATAATAATAATAATAAATTTTTTAAAAATGCTTCAGTTTCCATCAATAAAGTAAGTCTGCTTAAAAAAAAAAACAATAGAGCTGGGAATGTAGCTCAGTGCTAGAGTACTTAACTACCAGCTGGAGCACTGAGTTCAACCCTCAGCAAACATTAGAGATTTATAGTATGCGTTGGTGAGATAGATTACTTGTGGGAAATGTAAACTGGTACATTCTATAAAGAGGCTGTTTGGGGCTGGGGATATATAGCTCAGGCATAGCGCCTGCCTGGCAAGCGCAAGGTCCCGAGTTTGATTCCCAGTACGGGGGGGGGGGAGGCTGTTTGATTCTGTCATGATGTATTATGATGTATTAGTCATTTTCTGCTTCCAGGACAAAATACCCAACAGCAGAATATGGTGGCACATGCCTGTCATCCTAGTACTCACTTGGGAAGCTGAAGCAGGAGAATCGCAGTGAATTCAAGGCCAGCCTGGGCACATAGAAAGCTCAAGACCAGCCTGGATGACAGATATCCTGTATCAGAAACAGTAGAGATACTGGGACAGATATCCTGTCCCAAAATAACAAAAAATAATCTCCAAATACCCAACGCCCAAAAATCAGGAGAAAAACTTTATTTCAGCTCATAGCTTTCAGAGAATTCAATCCATGTTCACAATACTGAGATTCCATCTCACTCCAGAAAGAATAGCAGTCATCAAGAAATCAACCAATAAAAACAAAAACAAAACCCTGAAACTTCCACAAACTGTGAGCTAAGGGCCAGGGATATAGGTCAGTGGCACAGTGCCTGCCTGGCAAGCACCAGGTCCTGAGTTCAATTTCTGATACCAAATAAATTTTAAAAAAGAGAGAGAGAAATCAACCAATAACAAATGCTGGTGGGACTGTGGGGAAACAGGAACCCTCTTTCCTGTTGGTGGGAGTGTAGACTGGTGCAGCTGCTGTGGACATCGGTGTGGCGAGTCCTCAAGAACCTAGAGCCAGCTGTCCGATTTGACCCAGCTATTTCCCTCCTGGGTATCTTTCCAAAAGAATTGAAAACATACCACTGCAATATATGCACACCCAGTTTTATAGTGTCAGAGTTTGTGATAGCTACAGCCTAGAAATCAAATGCTGATCAACTGATGACTGGATAAAGAAGATGTGGGCTGGGCTTGCTGGCGCATGCCTGCCTGTAATCCAGCACGGAGGCAGGCAGGAGGATCACTGCAAGTTGGAGACCAGCCTGGGCTACCAAGTGAGCCAGCCTGAACTCACCTGCGCGTGCAGTACCCTGCCATAAAAAAGGATAAGCTTGAGACATTCTAGCTAAATGGATGCACCTTGAGATCATACATGTAGTGAAAAAAATCGGGTGCACGTGTAAATACTGCGTTGTTTCTCTGGTGAGAAACCAAAAGTATAAACAAGGACCAAAATGTATAATAGATATTGTGAAATAGGCAGAAAATGTTCAAAAGGGGAGAGGAACAAAGGAGGGAAAAGGGAAGGGAAAACTAAAAATGAGAAAAGAAGGCTGGCGGTATAGCTCAGCGGACTAGGCGTTTGCTTAGGTAAGCGCACCGGCTAGGGTTCGATCCCTGGCTCCGCCCCCGGGTGCGCTGCGATGGAGTCCAGGAGTGGTGGACGCCTGTAATCCCAGCACTTGGGAGGCAGAAATCGGGAGGATCACTATGTGTGTAGGCTGTGTAGTGAGACCCTACACACACACACACACACACACACACACACACACACACACACACAAAAGGAAAAGGAAAGCAGGGAAACATATTTTATGAAGGGGGAGGGGAGGAGGGGTTGAGGAAGGGGAGGGGAATGGGAAAAATGATGTCATGTACAGGTACAAATTCCTTACGGTGAATGTGATCATTATGTAGTTCTAAAATGTACCAATAAAATTATAAAATCAAAAGTTGAAAAATATACAATACAGTATAATGCAAAAACACGCCATGTTCAGTTGGCTGCAAGGCAGAGAGATGGCAGGAGGTTATCCCGGCGGCCAACGCGGTGAAGCTTGTAGCAGCCGGTCAGGAGAGCGAAACACAAGGTCCCTGCACATTGCCTCACAAGGGGCCATCACCGTCCCCAGCAATGGAGAGCAGGGGCGCCCAGCCTAGGAAGGAGTGAGGAGGCGCCTGGGGCTGGGGCGCACTTCCTGCGTGCCATGGGGACCCCTGTGGGGCCATCTTCCCTGGGCTGCAGCCCACGAGCAGGGGACCAAGGTCACCCCCGGCGCTCAACAGCCGCTCAGTGAGGTAGGGTGCCTGAGTCACGGGGTGAGGGGTGGGGGGAGGTGCACACAGGGTGCTGGCGGGGTGGGCAGAGCAGGAGGTGGGCTTTAACCCCGGATCCTGGCAGAGGATCCTCGGTAAAGGCGCAGAGCAGGAGCCAGGATGCAGGACCCTGGGGACTTCCTGGGCCCCATGGCCCAGATGAACAGCGAGGAGCCGCGGCGGGCGTGGAAACGCATAGGCTCCACTGAAGTAGTTCCGCCGCGGGTTAGGCTCCGAGGCGCCGGCCGCCAGCCTCCGCCCAAGGCCGTGCCACGGCTGCAGCGACCGCGGGGTCTGCGCCCCCTGCCGTCCTTTGCGGGGCGCACCCGCTTCCTCCCCTACGCTCAACTCCAACGAGCCTAGCTCCTGCCCTGTGGGGAGGAGAAGGGGGGAGGGGGCTCGAAGGCGAAGGGAGCCCTGGGGCTATATCCGCGCCCCAGAATCCCAGGACACCTTCGGGACACTCAGTCTCTACCAGGATCCCCGGATTTCAGGAGCGGCTGTACCCCTGAGAACCAGGACGAGTCAGGCCCAGGCATGCAGGACTCCAACTCAGTCCTCCCGCCTCAGCCCTCTCAGTGCTGAGACTACAGGTGCCACCGCGCCTGTCTACTTCTTTAGTAGTTTTTATTTTGATATAAGATCTTGCCAAAATGGGTACACTGCTCAATTGTCCAATTTGCCTGATTTCCCACAGTTGCTGAGGTCACGGGCCTACACCACCATGACTGTCTAGCTTTTTTTTTTAGAGCCAAGGATTGAGCTCAGGCCCTTGCGCTTGCCAAGCAAGTGCTTATTCTACTGAGCTATCTCCTTGGCCCTAAAGAAAATGCATGGTTTTTTTTGTTTTTTTTTCCGGTACTAGGGATTGAACTCAGGACCCTGTGCTTACCAGGCAGGCACTTATTCTACTGAACTATCTCCCCAGCCCTCTAGCTTATTTTGAAACAAGACTTCAGTAAATTGCCCAGGCTGGCCTTGAATTTGGAATTGTGTGTGTGTGTGTGTGTGTGTGTGTGTGTGGCAGAACCAGGGATTGAACTCAGACCCTTGAGCTTGCCAGGGAAGCGCTTATTCCACTGAGCCATCTCCCTGGCCCCTGGCCTTGAATTTGGAATCCTGTTGCTCCGCCTCAGTCTCCTGAGTAACCAGGGTCACAGGCACATGCTACCCCACCCTATTCGCTTTTCCTTATTTTTGCTGGCCTTGCATTTACTATGTAGTCCAAACTACAACTCTAATGATCCTTCTGCCTCAGCTTCTCCAGTGCTGGAATTACAAGTGTGTGTGTGTGTGTGTGTGTGTGTGTGCGCGCGCGCGCGTGCGCGGACGCCCGTCATCACCACATGTCGCCACCTCCCACCTCCCCCCTTTAAGAAATCTTCCTCACATGACTATGAGGGTATTCTGTAGTCTTTATATTCTGCCTGCCACAAGAAGGATTCCCTGTAAAATGGACTGTGTATGGTGTGGGGTAGGGATTCACCCTCCGTGGATTTCCAACTGAGAACCCATAATTACTTTGTTCTAAATTGAAGCTCCCTCCAAAAGAAGAAAGAAGGACAGAGGGGCATGGCAGAGCAAAAGTGCTCAGCTCCTGCAGCCAGGAAGCAGAGACGAGGGCGGAGCGGGCAAGAGTGTGCAGTCCAGGCCACACCCTCGGGACCGCCCCCAGCGAGGCCCCGCCTCCACCCACACGGTCAAATCTGAACTCAGCAATGGGGAACCCCAGTCACAGCGCCCCTGACGCAATCACTTTCCACACATACACAGACTTGGGGAACGTGTGACATCTAAGTCATAACATGAGATTGAAACTGAAAGTGTCTCACCCTCTGACCCAGAGTTTCACATCAGGGAATGAGTCATGAAAAATACTTGCTCGTGTTCACAAAGATATATATCCACGTATAAAGATATTGATTTCGGGGCTGGGGAGATGGCTTAGTGGAATAAGTGTCTCTCTGGTGAGCGCAAGGGCCTTGAGTTCAATCCCCGGTTCCACCAAAAAAAAAAGAAAAAAAGAAAAAGATGTTGGTTTCAGCAATGTTTTCCTTCCCTCCAGTGTTTTGTTTTGTGTTTTTTGTTTTGTACCGGGGATCTAACTCAGGATCTTATGCTTGCCAGGCAGGCGAGCGCATGCTGCTGAGCCATCTCCCCATCTCTTGAATGTAAATTAGAATCACTATGGGGGCTGGGGAGATAGCTTAGCAGTCTAAGTACCTCCCCAGCAAGCACAAAGACCCGGGTTCAGTCCCCAGTACCATATGCCCTGCCGGCCCCAGAACCCCCGGTGCGATGAGCCAGCCACCAAGACCGGGCACAGTGGTGGTACACGCCTGTAATCCCAGTGGGAGAAGGCTGAGACAGAAGGATCATTATGAATCTGAGCTGCGTAGTGAGACCCTGTACCAAATAAATAAATTAAAAAATTAAAGAAAAAAATAAATTAGAACCACTATGGAAATCAGTGCAGAAATTCTCAAAAAACTGAAAGTAGAAATTCCATTAGACCCAGCTAGTCCTTTTCTAGGTATCTTTCTGAAAGAGTTAAAGTTGTCGTGTTACACTGATACATGGGCACCTGTGTTTATAGCAGCACAATTTTTTTTTTTCGGAACCGGGGATTGAACTCAGGCCCTTGTGCTTGCCAGGGAAGCGCTTATTCCACTGAGCCATCTCCCCCTGCCCCAAAAGCAGCACAATTTATGACAGGTAAATCTTATATGTCCATTAACAGATGAATGGATCAAGAAAATGTATTAAGGAGCTGGGGAGATGGCTCAGTGGAATAAGCGCTTCCCTGGCAAGCACAAGGGCCTGAGTTCAATCCCCGGTTCTGCAAAAAAAAAAAAAGGAAAGTGTATTTATACACAGTGGAATACTATTCTGCCATCAAGATAGCTAGAGGCACATGGCCCGGCACTGCATAGCAGTATTAATGGAAACAGTGTGGTAGAGGCACTTGTAATCTCAGCTACTAGGAGGCTGAAGCAGGTGGATCACAAGTTTAAGGTCAGCCTGAGTGAAATTCTGTGTGTGTGTGTGTGTACCTGGGGATCAAACTTGGAACCTTATGCTCACCAGGCAGGTGCTTGTTCCACTGAGCTATATCCTGGCCCTAGTTAAATTCTGCTTTTTTTTTTTTTTTTTTTTTTTTTTTTGTGGAACCAGGGATTGAACTCAGACCCTTATGCTTGCCAGGGAAGCACTTTTTCTACTGAGCTATCTCCCTGGCCCCCATTTGGTTATTTTTATAATTTATTTTTGCTCTGCTGAGAACTATATTT
>NW_004524617.1:13459938-13461622 GCF_000260255.1 Octodon degus | reverse complement strand
TGTGTGTGTGTGTGTGTGTGTGGCCAGCTCAGCCCACCAGGGGGCAGGGCTGGCTGGCATGTGGTGCTGGGGGATTGAACAGTGGTCCCTGTGCTTTGCTAAGCTTGTTCTAAGTAGGTGCTTTAGACCACTGAGCCATCTCACCAGCCCCTTCATTTATATTTGAAGTAGGGTCTCGCTAAATTGCAGCAGTCTGGGTTTGAATTCGCCACCCTCCTGCCTCCAACTTCTGAGTGCCAGGATTACAGGCATATACACCACACCCAGCTTTGAGCTGGGTTCTAGGTCGTAGTTCAGTTCTCAGAGTCTGTGTGGCTGTGTTTCTTTGAATCTGATCCGTGTGTGCCTAGTTTAGAGGTGAGCTTGGAGTTTGTGCTGTTACACCCACAATGAAAGGGGCATCAATGGGTATGGGTGCACATGCCTGTAATCCCAGAACTTGGGAAGCTGAGGCAGGAGGATTGTCTTGAGTTCAAGGACAGCCTGGATTGCATAGCAAGGTTCTTTTTGGAAAAAAAAAAATCTGGTGTGGTGGTGCACAGGATCACAGGTGTGATCCTGTACGCAGGAGGCTGTGGCAGGAGACTCTCTGAGAGTTCGAGGCCAGCTCAGACTACATAGCAATACCCTGGTTCAAAAACAAAACCAGGGGCCGGGGAGATAGTTCAGTAAAATAAACACTTGTCAGGCCTGAGTTCAATTCCCAGTTCTGCAAAATAAAAACAAAGAACAAAAACAAAGATTAAAAAAGGGCAACCCACTTAGGACTCTTCCTGTATCTCAGGAGCTATATCTCTTTCCTTTTTTTTTTTCTTTTTGGCAGAACCAGGGATTGAACAGGCCCTTGCACTTTCCAGGGAAGCGGATATTCTACTAAGCCATCTCCCCGACCCTCAGGAGCTATTCTAATTCCCAAATAAATTGTCCTAGCCTTGGGCTGGGGAGATGGCTCAGTAGAGTAAGTGCTTTCCTGGCAAGCATAAGGTCCCGAGTTCAATCACTGGCTCTGAAAAAAAAAAAAAAAAAGAAAGAAAAAGAAAAAAATAAATAAGTTGTCCTAGTCTCAAGAAAAAAGGTAGGTGGCATAAATTACAAATAAACTGTTACATAAACTACAAATAAACTATTCCATCTGGTCAAGAACCAGAAATCAGTACATTTGTAATATTTCTTTTAGTGAGTCTATGAGTGGGAAACCTCTCTTCTCTGTATGTCTGTGGCTCTATTTCGCTTTTAGAGGAGCATTCACCTAGGCATAAAACTCCTAGGTTGCTAAGAATTTCCCTTCTTCACTTTGAGAATATTATTCTAGTGTCCAATGGCATCAGTGGCTGCTATGATCTATTTTCACTTCTCAGTCGTGATGCCTTTTATCTCTCGCGGCTTTTAAGATTCTCTCTATCATAGGATCTGCTACTGGATGTATGCAAGTTTAAATGTGTCCTTGTCCCCAGCTACATGGACGTTCATAAGTTTTCCTGGAACCAGGCTGGCTGGAGTTTGGCCAAAGATATGTAGTGTACGCTGGTGCCAAATACATATGTGGAATGTACTTAGTTACTATGTTGTGTGCGAGGGGAGAAGGACGGCTTGTGAATATTATCTCTTGACACTTTTTTTAAATTTTATTTATTTATTTTGTGTGTGTGTGTGTGTGTGTGTGTGTGTGTGTGTGTGTCCAGCT
>NW_004524617.1:13436349-13459648 GCF_000260255.1 Octodon degus | reverse complement strand
ATATTGCTTGAAACACTCAGTAGAACATTTAAATGCATGTCAGCTTTTTCAAAACTGTAAGTCACTTTATAAATTCAAAGGATGCTAACAAGCACCTAAACACCTTTGGTAGTCCCTGAAAATTTCCCCTTAGCAGGCTGATCCTGTTGGGCTGGGTACAGACAAAGCAGCCAAGTTTTCATCATTGGTACCCACTGAACAGGACATTGGAGCAGGTAATCCAAGCGCAGCAGATATTGTAGACATCCTTGATAGGAATGTTAGATTTATGACATGATGTATTTCTTTCTTTCTTTTCTTTTTTTTTTTTTCTTTTTGGCGGAACCAGGGATTGAACTCAAGCCCTTGTGCTTGTCAGGGAAGCGCTTATTCTACTGAGCCATCTCCCTGGCCTTTGACATGATGTATTTAGTAATGGAAGTTATTTACTTTGATGGAAGTCCCAATTGTCTGTCCCTGAACATAGGTACATAGGGAGGGCATGGAGAACTGTTACCTGCGAGATTAAACATTCCCCTGTCTAATTCACGAGGTAGTTATTTCTTGTCAGGGAACAGATCGCGAGACTTGATAGTCATGTAACAGTTGATGTTAAGTTGCCTCATAATGCTCTTTATTTCTTTTTTTAATGCTCTTTATTTCAAAGATATTTGGGTGATTGCTCTAACTAGATTATATTGCTTAAATCAATACCTTATGAAATGAAAGATTCTCTTGTTGAGCATGGTGGTGCACGCCTGTAATCCCAGCACTGGGGAGGCTGAGGCAGGAGGATCACTGCGAGTTCAATACCAACCTGGCGTACAAAGTGAGCTCAAGACCAGCCTGAACTGCATAGTGAGGCCCTGTCTCAAAACGACAACACACACACACACACACACACACACACACACACACACACACACAGAAAGAGAGAGATTCTCTTTATCATTGCTGTTTTTTAGTTTTATTTCACTATGTCAAGAAAAGAAAGAAGAAAGAAAGAAAGAAAGAAAGAAAGAAAGAAAGAAAGAAAGAAAGAAAGAAAGAAAGAGTGCCTGCAATTCCCAACAAGGTAGTGCACACCCAGCTACTTGGGCTGAGACAGGAGGATTACAAATTCCAGACCAGCCTGTACAGTTTAGCAAGACCTGGTCTAAAAGTGACAAAAATGAAAAAAAGGCAGGGTATATGGCTCAGTCATTCCTGCTGCACCCACCACGTGCAGATGCTGTCTCCTCTGACTGAAACTGGCTCAGGGCTCGAGACAGGGTTGTGACATCTAGACCACAGATCTCATTTCTCATGATTTCAAAAACCAGACTAATCCTTTTTGCTCTGTGTTGTTTTGTTTTGAGACAGGGTCTTTTATATTGCCCAGGCTGGCTTTGAATTCACAATCCTCCTGCCTCGGCCTCCCATTTAGCTGGAATTACAGACGAAATGTAATGGATTTTGAAATTTTAAAATACAGGTCAAGGTCAAGGTCAGCCTGAAGTATACAGCAAGATCCTGTCGAACGACAAAATAGCACAAGTTGTAACTATAGTCCCCACGCTCCAAATTTCTGGGTTTAAATTTTACTAATAACTCTTTCTTTCATTTTGACTTTTGCAAATCTGCAACTTTCACAAAGATTTTGGGGTTTTTTGCAGTTGGCTTGCTTTGCATTTCTTTCTCTTTCTTTGTCTTTTTGAGGCAGGGTCTCGCTATGCAGTTCAGGCTGGACTCCTGAGCTACCTCTCCAGCCCTTCAGTTCATCTCTTCATGGTGGCTCTGATACATTTGATCAGGAGAATTTACATTTTGTTCCTTGAGTTTCTATAAAGCTGGCTCAGTGGCTCAGTTATTTTTAATGGGTGAGATTTCACAATATCTATTGTCAAGTCTCATTCAATAGAGAAATTGTTACTGGAAATGTTACTTTTGGGAAACACTATTTTGTCAGGTTGAATTATTTCTTCTGTAACAGTATGTGTTATGTACTTAAAAGTAATGAGTGTTCAAAATGAATCTAAGTAATTTTTGTATCATTTTTTAAAATGTATTTGGTACAGGGTCTCACTATGCAGCTGGGACTCCTAGTGATCCTCTTGTTTCCAGCCTCCCCCATGCTGGGATTATAGGCATGTGCCACCATGTCAGGATGGCCAGCTCAGTGAGCCCGGGGACAGGGCCGGTGTAGCATGCCAGGGATCGAACCCTGGTTGGTCTCTGCGCTTGCCTGAGCAGGCGCTTAGTCCGCTGAGCTATCTGGTCAACCCTCTTTTAGAAATATTAATAGCATTTCAAGTGAACATTTAAAAACATATAATTTTTAGGGGCCGGGGAGATAGCTCAATAGAATAAGCGCTTCCCTGGCAAGCACAGGGTCCTGAGTTCAATCCCCAGTACCGCAAATAAATAAATAAATAAAAATAAAAAATAAAAATGAAAACATAATTTTTGAGCAGAAATATTAAAATATAAACTTATTTATGTAATTTTATTTATTTAATTTAATGTATTTATTTATTTATTTATTTTTGCGGAACTGGGGATTGAACTCAGGCCCTTGCACTTGCCAGGGAAGTGCTTATTCTACTGAGCCATCTCCCCGGCCCTATAATTTTTTTTTATTTTTTTCCCCATAATTTCATTGATAAACAAATAGCAATGAGACAGTTTCAAATCAAATTGGTAGAACACCCATAATTTTTTAAAGTCATGATTTTTTGTGTGTGTGCCATACTAAGCATTGAATTCAGAGTCTTCATGCTTTTGATTACTTACTGATGTTTGAGACAGGGTCTTGCTAAATCACTAAATTGCCCAGGCTGGGTTTGCGCTTGCAATCCTCCTGCCTCAGTCTCCCCCAGTGCTGGGATTACTGCCATGTTCCACCACACATGGCATCAGTCACAAAATACTTTTTTTTTTTTTTTTTTTTGGTGGAACCAGGGATTGAACTCAGGCCCTTGTGCTTGCTAGGCAAGCGCTTATTCTACTGAGCCATCTCCCTGGCCCCCACAAAATACTTTTTAAAAGGAATTGAAGAAAATAAGTGAAAAGAATAATTGATCTTGGGGCCAGGCAGATGGCTCAGTGGGACAAGCGCTTCCCTGGCAAGCGCAAGGGCCTGAGTTCAATCCCCGGTTCTGCAAAAAAAAAAAAAAGGAAAAGAAAAAGAAAAGAAAAAAAGAATAACTGATCTAGATTTGGCATCTTTTTTCTTTTTCTTTCTTTCTTTTTTTTTTTAGTAGTGCTTATTTATTTTTTTGTGGCCAGCTCAGCCCACCAGGGGGCGGGGCTGGCTGGCATGTGGTGCTGGGGGATTGAACTGCGGTCCCTGTGCTTTGCTAAGCTTGTTCTAAGTAGGTGCTTTAGACCACTGAGCTATCTCACCAGCCCCAGGAATCTTTTTTCATAAGTGGCTGCCCAAGAGATTGAACTTTGAATTTCTATTTCATGCGTTTATTTATGTATTTATTTTTTGGCAGAACCAGGGATTGAACTCAGTTCCCTGTGCTTGCCAGGCAAGCGCTTATTCCACTGAGCCATCCCCCCGGTCCTCATGTATTTATTAAATAGGAAAAACAGAATTACATATTTTATTCTTGGAAGGTTTTGTTTTTCTTTTTGTTTTTTTGTGGCTGGCTCAGCCCTCCCGCTTGCCTAAGCAGGTGCTTTAGACCACTGAGCTATCTTGCCAGCCACCCCCTCCTTGTTTTGTTTTGTTTTGTTTTGTTTTGTTTTGTTTTGTTTTGTTTTTGGAGACAGGATCTTGCTATGTAGTTTAGGCTGGTTTGAACTCACTAGCTGGCTTCAACTTGCAGTGATCCTCCTACCGCAGCTGTCTGACAGCTAGGTTTACAGATGTGTACCACAACACTGAGCGCCAGCATATATTAAATGGAGTTAAAATATTTTTGCAAACCCATGATTAAGAATTGTGTAAATTATCTATTGCCACGTAAGTGTTACCATACTGTTGGAGGCTTAAAATAATACTGTTTTGATTTTTGATTTTTTGAGATAGCGTCTTGTTATGCAGTTCAGCCTGGTCTTGAACTTACGATGTAGCCCAGGCTGGCCTCAGATTTGTGGCAATCCTCCTGCTTCAGTTGCCTGTGTGCGGGGGTTACAGGCATGTGCTACCACGCCAGACTAAAACCAAGACACATTACTATCTTGTACTTTCTGTGAGGGCTAGGGAGATAGCTCTGGCGTAAGTACCTGCCTGGCAAATGCAGGGTCCTGAGTTCGATTTCTGGTACTGAAAAAAAAAAGATACTATCATACCTTCTTTTTTAAATTTTATTTGCATTTATTTTATGCTTAATTTATTCCCGTGCCATAAGTTTTTGTTTCTTCAGTTTCTTCTGGGATTTCTTTTTCTTCTGTGCAACTTCCTCTTCTGGTTTAGGAACAACTTGTTCCTTTTCAGTAAGGATCATCTCAATATGGCAGGGGAGCTCATGGATGGATTAATCCGGCCATGAGCTCTATAAGTATGGCAGTGCGTCTTGGGTGCTTTGTTCACCTGGATATGTTCAAGAACCAGAGAATCTACATCTAAACCCTTAAGTTCAGCATTACTCTCTGCATTTTTAAGCATGTGCAGCAACAATTCAGCACTCTTTTTGGGCCACAGACCCTGTGTCCAGCCCCACTGTTTGGCCTGGGCACACCTACCAACTCCACTATTGTAACGCCGGAAGGGTACACATTGCTTCTTTAATGTGACATTCTTGAGACACTTGGTGGCCTTTTGGCTATGAATACCCTTGATGGCCTGGGCAGTTTCACGCGTGTTCTTAAAGTGAACGCGAAGATTTGAGCCTCTTGACTTGCATGATTTTGTGGGGTTTTCTGGGTCAAGTGAGTAGCGAACCATTTTCACAGGTCACCTAAGGCCGCTCACAGGAAGAGCTACTATCATACTTTCTGTGGTCAGGAGTGTGTGCATGTTCTGCTAGACTGCAGGCTTCAGGGGCTCACAAAGCTTCAAGTGTTGTCTAGTGCCTCCACGCTCCGCGCGCACTGTTGGCCAGAAATGAGGTATATAGCTGGTGTTCAGCGCGTGGGAGGCCCTGGGGTTCAATCCCAGCACCACAATAAATAGAATATAAAATTAAATTAAGTTTAGACCACTCGAGCCGCAGCAGATGGCTTCAGAGCCGACAGGCTGCTGGGACCTTCAGCGCCCGCAGAGCCAGGATCGGTGACCGACTCCGCATGCGCGTCCCAGCTGTGCCGCGAAGGGGCGGCTCTTCCTGGAGCCGCCAGGCGACCGCGACGTAACCACTCCGTACAGCCTGCGCGCGCGTACTGTGTCTGTAATCAGGCACATCCGGTCACCTGTGTCGGGCGCAGCGGAAGAGAAGCGGGTCACAGTTCCTCAAACGTGCAGGAGGGGCTGTCGCGGGGCATGAACACCGGAGGCGGGGACCACCCCGGGGTCTGTCCACCCCAAGCTTGTGCATTTCTTCCTGCTCCACCCGCTGAAATGCCCCCAAAGCAGTGTCAGCCCGTACTAGTGAAAGCCACTACTGCCCAGTGTGTGAGCTCAAAAAACCATTTGCCACGTGATGGCAGCTGGGCTCTTGGACGGAATAAAAGACTTACACCAGATCTGAAGGGATATTTGATAGTGTTAGAAGCCAATGAATTTCTCCTGGAAGCCAATGAATTTCTCCTGGATCTGCGGGGTCATGCTCTGTTGGTCATTGCCATGGCATTTAGAGCGTTATAAATGCGAATTGGGACAATGCATTGAAGTAGAATTTATGGCCCGTATACGCCTGTAATCTCTGCACTCTGTGGAGCTGAGGCAGATGGATCACAAGTTTGAGGCCAGCCAAGGGCTGTGATTGTAGACTCGAGAAGGGACCAGGTCTGTGGAGACCTTGATAAAAGTCTCATGAGACTCATTTCAGAGTTCTGATTTCCAAAGCTGCAAGAGATGGATTTGTGCTGCTTCAAGCCACTACATGTGTGGTAATTTGTTACAAGAACAATGGAACGTTAATATACATTCGTGCCCTGCCCTGGGATTCACCCTTGGTAACAACGTCTGAGTGCCTGCCCTTCCAGATAGCTTCCTATTCTGTGTATGTACTTGTTGCAATAATGGACCTAAATTTGCATACTATTTTACAACCTTTTAAGGGGAAGGACAGTACTGGGGATTGAATCCAAGGTATTCTACCACTGACTTACACCCCCAGCTCTTTTTATTTTGTGATTTTGGGACAGGGCCTCACTAAATTGCCTGGGCTGGTCTTGAACTTGCAATCTTCCTGTTTCAGCCTCCAAAATAACTGGGATTACAGGCTAGCACTGTCCTGCCCAGTACCACCTGCATTTTTTAGTTACCAGACGTCACCTGTCCATTTGATCACTACTGTGCCTACATTATTTTTTCTTGTTTTTGGCGCCAGGGATCCAACTCAGGACCTTGTGCTAGCCAGGCAGGCACTTAAGCCACTGAGCTATCTCCCCAGCCATGTGTGCACATTACTAAAAACATTTCCTGATAATACGAAAATGTTCTTCACACACTTACTTGGTTCAAACCAAGATTATTAAAAAATCACATATACCCTCCTACTATTTAGGTTCCTTTTGCTGTGATGTTAAATTTTTTTTGTGATTTTTTTTAATGAACTCACTATGTAGCCCGCACTGGCCTTGAACTCCTAGGGATTCTCCTGCCACAGCCTCCCAAATGCGGGGATCACAGGTATGCATCTCCACACCCAACCTCAAGATCCTTAATTTAGCCATATATTCAGAGTCCTTTTTGTCATGTAGAAGTTTCAAGGATTAGGTTTTAAAGACGTTTAGGGGCCATTATTCAATCTACCATAAAGTATGTCTCTACTTCTTTATTTTCTTTCACTCTTTTTTTTTTCGGAGCCGGGATTGAATTTATGCCCTTGCGCTTGCCAGACAAGCGCTTGTTCACCTGAGCTATCTCCCAGCCCCACTTCTTTATTTTCTAACTATGTAGCACATGAATTACTTGAAATGTGTAAGTTAAACAGAAAAAAAAAAAAACACCTATTATAGTTTACTACCAAGTGATAGGAGTAGAGGTGTGCCAGTTAATTTTATTTATTTATTTGCTTTTCACGGTACCAGGGATCAAACTCAGAATGCCAATTAATTTCAACTGTCAGTTTGACAGGATGAAGAGATTGCGCGCTATCTCCCCAGACCTCCTCGCACTTCTGGGTGGGTCTGTGTGGGTCTGTGACTGTCCCCGGGCCTCTGCTCTGGGGCAGCATTCCCACGCTGCGGTCTCCTTCTGGGTACCATGAGGTAACAGCATGGTTGCAGCAAGCCCTTCCACCAAGGTGTTTCCTTTGGAGCCCCGTGGCTATGGACTCAACCTTCTGAGTGCCAAGTTCTCCTACCAGCCACAGGAAGGCCATTAACCATCTGGCTCAGAGTGAAGCTGAAGCCTCACATTTATTCATCTATTTTCTTCCTTTCTTCTTTTCTCTGGCAGAACTGAGGATTGAACTCAGGCCCCTGCGCTTGCCAGGCAAGTGTTTATTCCACTGAGCCATCTCCCCAGCACCATATTTTCTTATTTTTTTTCTTTGTGCTGAGTCAGAAAATCCCCACTCACTTATACATTGCCAGAAATGGCCACACATTTTTGGCCAGACTTCTGTGTGTTGGCCTGAAGGGGGATCCATCCATGGGAGGTCACTTCCGTAGTCACGTGGCGAAGTTTGGTTTCCTGAACACTAGGTATGTTCAGGTGGATGAAGTAGCAGCCTCTAATTCTGCCAATGTGTATGTTTTACCTTGGTGAGTTTTGAAAACCTGGGCACTGTTTTGATCATTACAGTGACTGACAGGAAGCTCCTGGCAGGGCTCACCTGGCATTTAGTGAACAGGAGCCAACAGTGTCCTGTGTTCTCTGAGGTATGTGACGTTGCTGCAAGGAAAACTTTTCCTACATCTTCCCCAGATATTACTGAATATGAAAACCTATTTGTAATTATCTGAGCCTAGGGCCAGCGAGATAGCTCAGCGGACTAAGCGTCTGCTTAGGCAAGTGCAGGGACCAGGGTTGGACATGCCGCTCCAGCCCTGCACCCAGGCACACTGAGCCAGCCACCAAGACCAGGCTTGGTGGCGCTGCCCTGTGAACCCAGTGCTGGGAAGGCTGAAAATAGGAGGATCACTAGGAGTCTAAACTGCATAATGAGTTGATCTTTTTTTTTTTTTTTTTTGGGTAACCAGGGATTGAACTCAGGCCCTTGTGCTTGCCAAGCAAGCACTTATTCTACTGAGCTATCTCCCCAGCCCCCAAGCTGCGCAATGAGACCCTGTACCAAATACATTTTTTAAAAAGTTTAAAATATAAGTATCTGAGCTTAAATTTAACCTTGAGTTGTGTGGTTTTTTTGTTTTTTTTTTTTTTGTACCAGGGTTTGAACTCAGGACCTTGCACTTGCCAGGCAGATGCTTATGCTGCTGACCTATATCCCCGACCTATAACCTTGTTGGTTCTTTTTTCTTTCTGTATTTAGCACAGGGTCTACAGGGTCTCAGTATGTAGATCGGACTCCTAATGGTGCACCTGTTTTCAGCCTTCCATGTGCTGGGATTACAGGCGCGCACCACTACGCCCAGTCTCAATCGCCATCTCAGCGTGCCCCGCAGGCGAGGCTGGCACAGCACGCAGAGGATCGAGCCCCGGCCACTGTGCTCTGCCTAAGCAGGTACTTTAGTCTGCTGAGCTATCAGGCCGGCCCTGGTTGTTTTTGTTGTTGTTGTTTGTTTGTTTGTTTGTTTGTTTTGCAGAACTGGGGATTGAACTCAGGCCCTTGCAGTTGCCAGGCAAGTGCTTATTCTACTGAGCTATCTTCCTGGCTCCTTTTTTTAATGTTTTATTTGTTTATTTGGTACAGGATCTCACTACTTGGCCTCTTGGCATGCAGTACAGGGGATCAAATCCAGGTCCTTGCACTTGCCAGGTAGTTGCTTAGACCACCAAGCTGTCTCCCGAGCTGTCTCCCCCACCTGTAACCTTGTTTTATAAGTAAATATTAAGTCCATTTTAAAAACAAACCTTATTTTTAAAAATAGTGCTTTCACAAATTTGCATGTCATTTAAAAAAAATTTTTTAATGTTTCCTTTGTTTCAATTTTATTTATTTGTGTGTGTGTGTGTGTGGCCAGCTCAGCCCACCAAGGGGCAGGGCTGGCTGGCATGTGGTGCTGAACCACGGTCCCGTGCTTTTGCTAATCTTGTTCTGAGTAGGTGCTTTAGACCACTGAGCCATCTCACCAGCCCCTCCTTTGTTTCTTTTTTCTTTTTCTTTTAATGGTCAGCTCAGCCCACCCTGGGGGCGGGGCTGGCATGGCATGTGGCGCTGGGGATTGAACCGAGGTCCCTGCATGCTTGCCTAAGCTTGCCTAAGCAGGCGCTTTAGACCACTGAGCTATCTCGCCAGGCCTGCATGTCATTTTAATTTGGGACCCACACTTATCTTCTTTGTGTAATTCTAATATTGTTGCTGAAGCAAGCATAACTCAAGGTATTTTGGGGGTGGTTTTAATATATATGAAAATTTCTAGGAATGGAACTCCTATGTTAATTGAAAGGGGCATGTGTTGTTTTGTTTGGAACTTTAGCAAAAATAGCTTAGTGTTTTAGGAAATCACACCAATGACATCAATACCACTTATGTGTTGTGCTTGATGTCTTCCACCAGCCCTTGCAGCCTCACTCCACCCTTCTTTACAGCTCTGTGACCCAGGAAGGAAGGGCATCAACAGGTTTCCTTGACTCCAGCTTCTCGGAGGGTCCACTCAATGGAAAGCTTGAGTGGGTGAGAGAATCTGTAGATACAAGTCATGTGGTGGCTCTAGCCTATAATCCCAGCACTCAGTAGGCTGAGGCAGTAGGATTGCATTGAGTTCAAGGCCAGACTGCAATACATAGCAAGACCCTGTCTCAAAACAAAATAAAACAAAAAAAGTACATGGTAAGCCAGGTGTTGGAGCACACTCCTGTAATCCCAGCACTTGGGAGGCTGAGGCAGGAGGATTGCATTGAGTTCAAGGCCAGCCTGCAATACATAGCAAGACCCTGTCTCAAAACAAAATAAAACAAAAAAAGTACATGGTAAGCCAGGTGTTGGAGCACACTCCTGTAATCCTAGCACTTGGGAGGCTGAGGCAGGAAGACTGTTGTGAGTTTGAGACCAGCCTGGTCTACAACTTGAGTTCAAGGGCAGCCTGAACTGTATAGCAAGACCCTGTGCCAGAAAGACCAAAAAAAAAAAAAAAAAAGCGCCAAGCCCTCTTGATCTGTTAGTTACAAGATGAAGGACCCAAACACAGAACGGTTCCAAAAGCCTACATGTGGAGTTCTCCAGAGAACTTGAGAGATTTTCCCTTCCTTCCTTTCTTCCTTCCTTCCTTCCTTCCTTCCTTCCTTCCTTCCTTCCTTCCTTCCTTCCTTCCTTCCTTTTTTTTTTCCTCTTTGTCTTTTTTCAGACACGGTCTCCCTGTGCTGCAGTTCAGGCTGGCCGTAAGCTCCCTTTGTAGACCCGGCTAGCCTTGCACTCCCAGCTATCCTTCTGCCTCAGCCTCCGGAGTGCTGGGACTACAACAAGCATGAGCCGCCATGCCTGGCCTCGAGCAGGTTGTCAATTCGATGGCCTAGACCTGACATTTGCCTCCCACATGGGATGGCAGCACCACCTCAGGACCCATATGTTCTTTTGGGTTTCCTCAAGATTTGAATAATATAAAGAACACACCAATTCCATGAAGAGCTTGCTGTGGTAACTTCCCACAGTAGCCTGTGCTGTGTTTCCCCGGGGCAGCGTGTACTTTTATTTTTCCCTGTACCCTCTATTTTCTCTTGGCCTAAAGCTTTGCTCTACAGAGTCCTTTTTCCCTCTACTCTGTACAAAGAAACTTTGTCATCTTTTCTTTTCGCTTGTTTCATCCAATTCTTTTTTCAAGATGAAAAGAGCCTTAGCTCTTCACTCCAGAGGGAGAGGCGGGCAGCTCAGAACCTAGGAATGTTTAGGCGATAAGCCGCTTTCAGAAGCGGGCTGCGCAATAAACAGCTGCATCCTGGCCGCTGGAAGATAGTGGTGAAAGCCAGCATTCCTGGGAGGGCAGCTTCAGGCACTACAACTCGTTGCTCGCGTCATAAGGAAGGGGAGGTGGGCTGTTTCCTCTCGGGGCATAATGCTGTTGGGAGATGGACTTTTTTGTGCCTTGGAGCCTTGCCGCTTGCTCCCGCTAGGTGTGTGGGAAGCCCTCCCTGAATGCTCCTCACCAGGGCCGCTCTCAGGATTGCACTGTAAGGAGCTGCCTTGACAGATGACGCGTTATCTCCTTTCAGGATCAGGCTTTACTAAAAACAGTTGTGAATTCCCCAAGGCCAGTATTCCGGGGCTGTCTGTAACGCAGCACCCGCTTTTGTACACAGCTTATCCGCCCAGCCCCACCCTGAGGACCCTGTGGGACTTGGAGATGGGAGAGCATGACAAAGCTCCTGCCGCTCTTGCAGGATGCCAGGAAACCGGTAAACGGGCCTCTGAAAGGCTAACTTGTAAGGAGGGGAAAAAAATCTCGGTCCATAAAAATACTGATGGTCAACTTTGTAGATTTTTTGTTGTTGTTTGAGGAGGTACTGGGGATTGAACTCAGGACCCTGCGCTTGCCAGGCAGGAGCTTATTCTACTGAGTTATCTCCCTGGCCCTGGTATTTCTTTTCTTCTTCTTTTTGAGGCAGGGTCTCATTCTGTAGTTCAGGCTGGCCTTTAGCTCACTTTGTGGTCCAGGCTGGTCTGGAACTCGCAAGGATCCTCCTGTTTCAGCCTCCTGAGTGCTGGGATTACAGATGTGGGCCACCACACCTGGCTGTGCAGTTTTTTTTTTTGTTTTTTTTTTTGTGGAGCTGAAGCTTGAACTCAGGCCCTTGTGCTTGCCAGGGAAGCACTTATTCCACTGAGCCATCTCCCCAGCCCCTGCAGTTTTTAAGCTTTTAGACATTATGGTACTTGTGCTTCATTTTGCACTGAGGGGTGAAATTGAATTATTTCTCTGTAGTTTTGGTTCCTTAGGGAAAAAATTTTGCCACCTTTATGTGTGACTTATTTTGTTTTTCTCTGTTCAGGCAAGACTCACTGGCAGAGGCATCTGTTGGAAACACATCTGTTCGAAAAATTAGGTTTTGTGTTGTTTTTTTGTTTTTTTTTTTTGTATTTTAGGGAAGGATCTACAAGGTTTTCAGGGTCTCACTACTAGATGAGACTCGTAGTGATCCACCTGTTTATAGCCTCCCAAGAACTGGGATTATAGGCATGCGCCACCACGCCCAGTCTCTGGAAAAATGAGTTTTAATGGCTTTGTGTACGTACTTGACAAACTTTCATAGCATACAGTACTAAACACTAAGAACGAATGGATTGCCAATATAATAAACTGCAAATTAACATATTCATTGCCGTGCCTTATATTTGAGTTGCTTATGATACTACAGAGTCTGTCAGAAAGTGTATACACACTTCAGGAAAATAAATATTGCATAAATATTTTACTACTAAATTATTTGAGGCATCATGAGATTATTACAAGTTACCTTTGGCCTCTCCAGTTACAAGAGGTGCTCAGAGTGGCGGCCAATATGTTCCAGACATTTATCAGTATGGTGAACTGCTGCCTGGGTAACCTTGGTCAAGTGTCCAAGTGTCTAACGTGTCCCACATGTTCTCCTGATTTAACACCTGCAAACTTTTATCTAGAGGAGACCCTAGAGGATGTTACATATCACAGAAAACCCACTACACTGCTGGCCCTTAGAGAAGAAGTTGAAAATGCATGTGCAGCAATCCCTAAATGACCAAGGGGACCCAGGCAGCAGCTCACTGTACTAATGTCTGAACTCTAATGGCCACACTTGGAACAACTCTTGTAACTGGAGAGGCCAAAGACAACTTGTATTTACCTTATGATGTCTCAATAATTTTAGTGTTAAAAATTTTTTTTTTCAGAACTGGGGATTGAACTCAGGCCCTTGTGAGTTCAGTCCCAGGCCCTTCCCTTGCCAGGGAAGCGCTTATTCCACTGAGCCACCTCCCCGGCCCCTTGTGTTAAAATAGTTATACAAGTTTTTGTGTTCCTGAAAGTGTGTATACATTTTTTTGGTGGACTCTACTTTGCCCATCTTTTCCTTAGTATTAAGTTTCTCAAATCTGTATCTATTTCTTTCAGTTTTAATGAAATTCTAAGCCAGGCATAGTGGCTCATGCCTGTAGTCCAAGCATCCAGGAGGCTGAGGCAGGAGGATTGGGAGCTCAAGGCTAACCTGGACTACGCAGTTAGTTTGATGCTAGCCTAGACTATATGGAGGGATGTGGTGATGCATGCCTGTCATCCTAGCACTTGGGAGGCTGAGGCAAGAGGATCCTTGCAAGTTCGAGACCAGCCTGGGCTACAAAATGAGCTTAAGGCCAGCCTGAACTGCATAGTGAGACCCTGCCTCAAAGAAAAAAAACAACCCCCCCAAAAAAAACCACACCCAATTGCCTAGGTACTGGAATTCTAGCATTTGGTCTAGAGAACTATAGGCCTGCCTCATGTTGGTGAAAGAAATCCTGGCAACAAAATGTGTGATTTTATGACCTCTTAAATTGTCATTGAAAATGTTATTTCTAGCAAAGAGGTTTTGCAAGACATCTGGAGCTCAGTTTGTGGCTTGTATTATAAATGTAACTCTGGCTTTACAAAGCTGTAATTCTTTTTGTTTATATTACTTAATGATGTTTCCCTGGTAACAATATTTAAATTGGTATCTCCATGTTCCAAAAGCTATGAATAGTTATGAGTTTTCTTAATAGCCAAGGGAATTGAAAATTTATGTGCACAGAAAGCCTGTCTGCAAATGTTTGTAGCAGCCTTATTCATCAAAAACTGGAAGCGGCCAAAATGTCCTTCCACAGTGAGTGGATAAACAATCTGTGGTATTATGTATGATGGAATACGAAGGAGAGACCTATTGATTCATTCAAAAATTAGGGTGAAAATTTTGTAGTGGTAAAGTGGATATAACATAAACATGAATGAATCTTTTTATTTTTTATTAGAGCATGTTTGCAGTACATAATAATTATATCTATTGTAGGCGGTTGATACATGTATATAACACACATCTTATTTTTTTTTATTTATATGTGTGTGTGTGTGTGTGTGTGTGTGGCCAGCTCAGCCCACCAGGGGGCGGGGCTGGCTGGCATGTGGTACTGGGGGATTGAACCACGGTCCCTGTGCTTTGCTAAGCTTGCTCTAAGTAGGTGCTTTAGACCACTGAGCCATCTCACCAGCCCCTTATTTTTTTTTTTTTGAGACAAAGTCTTGCTACATAGCCCAAGCTGGCTTTGAACTTGTGGCAATCTTCTTGCCTCAGTGTCCCCAGCTGGGATTACAGGTGTGAGCCACTACATGTGGCCTTCCCCCCCTTTTCCTTCCCTCTCTCCTTGCCTTTCCCACTTCCTCCAATTTGTGGTTCCCTTCCCATTTGCTCTATTTTTATCATTTTATCTCTTCAATCCTGTTTTAACATCCCCTTTTCCTCCCTGCCCTTTGCTCTCCCTCCATCTCATACCCCCAACCATTTGGAAAATATTTTTTTTTGTACTTTTTTAGGGAAGGGTCTGCAGGGTGTTCAGGGTCTCACTACTAGATCAGACTCGTAGTGGTCCGCCTCCTTACAGTCTCCCAGGAGCTGGGATTACAGGCTTGAGCCACCACACCTAGTCTCAATTGGCATCTCAGGGCGCCCCGGGGACGGGGCCTGCACGGCAGGCGGGGGATGGAACCCCCAGCCTGAAAAAGATATTCCTAGTTCCTATTTATCTATTTTCTATTTGATTACCTCATATACATGTATATATGGACTCTTATGTGAGAAATAATATAATATTTAAGCCTGAAACACAAATGAATCTTAAATGTGTTTTACCAAATGACAGTTCTGAGAGATCCAAAAGCACCATATACTTTATTTATTTTTTTTGGTACCAGGAATTGAACACAGGACCTTGTTCTTACCAGGCAGGCACTTGTGCCACTGAGCTATATCCCCAGCCCTAGTAACAAATACTTTGAAAAAAAGGCAAGACTGTACTAGTTTCCTATTACTTCACTAGCAAATTACCACAAACCTTGCAGTTTACAACATACATTTATTCTCTTATGGTGGTAGAGGCTAGAAGTCCAAAATTAGTTTTCTCAGGTTAAAAATCAAGGTGTATATAGATTTTTGTATGTTGATTTTATGGCTAGATAATGCTGATTTGCCTGAGTTGGGAAGTACTTGTCATTCTTCATCTGTTTGAGAGAGTTAGTATTTGTTCTTTCATAAATATTTGGTAGAATTCAACCATGGAAAAAAAAAATCAAGGTGTAAAGCCGGGCGTGGTGGCGCATGCCTGTAATCCCAGCACTGGGGAGACTGAGGCAAGAGTATGTTGAATTGAGACCAGCCTGTGCTACAAAGTGAGCTCAAGGCCAACCTGAGCTTCAGGGTGAGACACAGTCTCAAAAAGACAAAAAAACCAAATTTTTTTTTATTCTTTAATTTTTATTTATTTATTTTTGGCAGAACTGGGGATTGAACTCAGAGCAAGCGCTTATTCTACTGAGCCCTCTCCCCGCCCCATTTTTTTTTTTAAGGAAAGAAAAAATTAGCAGGGCTTTGTTTCTAGAGGATGGATCAGTATTACGAGGTTTGGGGAGTACTGGAGTCTCCTTCTAGAGGTAATTTCTAGATTCTTTCTGTTTGGAACAAAGAATTGAATGAAACAAGCATGTACAGTGTCAAAGTTTCACATTTATTAAAAGCAGGGAAAAATCAGAAGGGTAGGGAAAACGAAGGTTCTGCGGAGCGAGCCTGGGCCAAGTAAAAGCGGGGGGGGGGGGGAATAAAAAAAATGTATCCTACAGCACACGCCCACCTAGCACGCAGCCACGCCAGCGCGAGCGTAATGGCGACCGTCTCTTTTTCATATTTCCCATGCTGATGTCAACTCCAGGCCATCCTATCAACAACCTGCTCGAGTTCTCGCGAGAAGTCCAAGAGCAGGGCTCTGGGAACTGCTCTGTGCACAGTCCAGAGATTTCGTCACAGCTTTCCCAACCGGTTTCGGCCGCCTCCCGTCTTCCGGCCTCCTGAGAGTTTCGTTTCTTTGGCGCACTCCGTAGCCTGTGACGCCGCCCTCACACGGCCCCAGCCTCGTAGCTCACATCTCCTACCGCCTCCGTTTTTGTTACGATACTGAAAATTGAGCCCAGGGCTTTCACAATATGTTCCCAGCTCTGTCTTTCCTTTCATTTTGAGACAGGGTCTCACTAAGTCGCCAGGCTTGGCTTGAACTAGTCCTGCTGCCGCAGCCTCCGGAGTGCTGGGATGGCCGCTGTGTACAACCACGCCCCGCTATTGTTTTCTTGAAACTGCTGAGAGATCGCAGCTTCGCTGAGCCAGCCAGCTCGGCTGTGTGTTTCAGGAATATACAAAAGAAACTGTTTTCCTTTTCCTCTTCTTATGTTGAATAAACACTTCATGCACAAGGGAAGTAATCATATCCCAAAGAGAGAGCAGTTGGCTTGCTGAGCTTTTGTTTTTCTTTCCTGTTATCTGCTTCATAGAGATGTTTGTGTGGTGGGAAAGTTTCAAAATACACACACACAACCTACGCGGCAGTGCACAGGTGGGCGCTGGCAGTGCGGGGGTGGGGACAGGCGACGCTGCTCTCGGGCAGCGGCTGCTACCAGCCCTTGGGGCACGCATGCCTGTGCTATAGCATAATCGCTGTCAGTGACAGAGTGACTGTGAGTGATAATTTTTTTTTTCGGAGCCGGGAATTGAACTCAGGCCCTTGCACTTGCCAGGGAAGCGCTTAGATAATTGTATTAAATTAATGGTAAATAATTTGGATATTTTATTTTTGGCTGCTCGGGTAACTTAAGCCCTTAACCAAACATACAGGTTTTTTGCTTTTGTTTTCCTTTTGGGTACAACTATAAAATATTTAGATATAGGAAAGGTGTTATTCTTGCAGCCTTGATATTCAGGGTGGATTGTAAAACATAAATTTTTGTGAGATTTCAAAGATTAAGATTAAAACAGGGGCTGGAGAGATGGCTCAGTGGTCCAAAGCACCTACTTAGAACAAGCTTAGCAAAGCACAGGGACCTTGGTTCAATCCCCCAGCACCACAAGCCAGCCAGCCCCGCCCCCTGGTGGGCTGGGCTGGCCCACACACACACACACACACACACACAAATAAATAAATTAAAAAAAAAAGATTAAAACAGCATAAACTAACTCGAAATGAGTATTTTGCATCAAAAAAATTGTTGAGATAGTAGGTTTTAAAAGATCCCATCATGGGGCCTGCAGGTTAGCTCAGTTGCTTAAGGGCAAGTCCAGTCAGGCCCTGGGGACCACGGTTTGATCCCCAGCTCCCCATGCCTTACCAGACCCGCCCTTAAGGCAGCCTGAGCCAGCCCCCCCCCAAAAAAATCCTTCTAAATGGTCTCATCACAAAACACAAAAAATTTGCATGTTAATTAGCATTTGTTAATTCTCTCCATGTTTAAAATAAAATGCTGGGGGCTGGGAAGATGGCTCAGTAGCAGTAGAGTAAGTGCTTGCCTGGTGAGCAGAAGGGCCTGAGTACAATCCCAGGCTAAATTAAAAATAATAAAAATAAATAAAATAAAATGCTGCACATGATAAATACATATAACATGTGTTGACTAAAAAATGAGGGAAGGGGGGGACCTGCCCAGTAGCTCAGTTGTTTAAGTGCCTGCTTAAACAAAGCCCTCAAGCTCAAGCTTCTGGGGTTCCAACCCAGACAGTCACTGCAAACCAGAAATGCCCTAAAGGCATTTCAAGCCTGGGGGGGGAAAGCAAAAAAAAAAAACCCTCTACCATTTTTGGGGGCTGGGGAGATGGCTCAGTGGAATAAGCACTTCCCTGGCAAGCGCAAGGGCATGAGTTCAATCCCCAGTTCCGCAAAAAAAAAAAAAAAAACTAAAAAAAAAAAAATGAGGGAAGGGGCTGGTGAGATGGCTCAGTGGTCTAAAGCACGTACTTAGAACAAGCTTAGCAGAGCACAGGGACCACGGTTCAATGCCCCAGCACCATATGCCAGCCCCACCCCCAGGTGGGCTGAGCTGGCCACACACACACACACACACACACACACACACACACACACTAAATAACTTAAAAAAAAATGAGGGAAGCTGGTCCAGGTGGCATACGCCTGTGATCCCAGCACTTGGGAGGCTGAGGCAGGAGGATTATTTCAAGTTTGAGACCAGCCTGAACTAGAAAGTGAGCTCGAGGTCAGCCTGAACTGCACAGTGAGATCCTGTCTCTAAATAAATAAATAAATGACTAGTCTGGTCCCATTCATCTGAGTGTGCCCCCTCCAGCTGCCCAAGCTAGTCTTTTCCTTTTTTTTTTTTTTTTCTTCGGTATAGGGGATTGAACTCAAGCCCTTGCGCTTGCCAGGGAAGTGCTTATTCCACTGAGCCATCTCCCCGGCCCCCCTTTTTTTTCTCTTTCCTATTTTTGTCCTTACTTTACTTTGTTACAGACCAGCCTAATGTTTGTCAGCTCCTTAAGCTAAAGACCCTTGTCATTTCCTCTTACTTCCAATGAAAGTTTATTCCTATAAAACATTAAATAATTGTGTGAAAAATGTATGATGTAACTGAACTAAAGAGGCTGGAGGAAGTTGATTATGGAGCTGTGTTTGTACTAGGTAGGCTAAGACTAATGACAAAAAGAATTGTAGGAGCTGGGGAGATGGCTCAGTACAATAAGTGCTTCCCTGGCAAGCATAAGGGCCTGAGTTCAATCCCTGGTTCCGGAAAAAAAAAAAGAATTGTACATGAACATCACCCGCTAGTTGAAAGATGGACACAAAAATACAGAAAGATGTAGATGTAGGTTAGTACACGTACATATACTGCTGAATTCCGGCTGCTGAGATGGCCTAGAAGCAGTGCTACCCTGGCTGGACATATCTAGCATCCAGAGCTTCCTTTCCAAATACCATTCACCCCCCCCCCCCAACAGCAACAACAAAAAGAAGAACCAAGCCTTGTTGAAGAAATGACTGACTCGGCCAGGCATTTTGGTGCGAGCCTGTAATCTCAGCACTAGGAGGCTGAGCTAGGAGGATCCCTTTGTATTTGAGGGCAGTGTGAACTACAAAGTAAGATCTTATCTTATAAAACCAAACACAAAACAAAGCCAACAAAAAGAAATGGCTGACTTCAGGGATGGGGCAAGAAAAACACGAGATGTATGTGAAACATTTGATGGCATCAGAAAGAAAGGACAGTAGGAGCCCACATCTCGCCTCTCCAGACCCCTTGCTGAGTCATCTGCTGACATTTGGCCTGACATTCATGCTCTTGCTGTAAGGTGTTCTTTCCCTGTAACAAACTACAGTCATTTTGGGCCTGTGATTCTTCTTTAGCATTTGAACCCTGTGTGAGTTCCTCTATTATTGCAGCTATATATTCAATTTTTGTAAATGTTGCACTAGAGAAAAAGATTACATGGCTACATAGTGAGTTGAAGGCCAGCCTGGAATATTGAGACCCAGTTTCAGAAAAAAACAAAACAAAAGAAACCCAACAAAAACAATTTCTACGTTCCTGCCAAAAGGACTATGTAACCAATTTAAAAAGTTCCCACTAGCTGGCCATGGGGCTGCATGCCTATAATCCCGCCATTTGGAATGCTGAAGCAGGAAGAGCACCATCAGTTTGAGGTCAGCCTGGACTACATAGTGGGTTCAAGGCCAATTTGAACTACATGGCAAGACCCTGACCTAAAAAAGAAGAGGGAAAAGGAAGAAGAGGAGGTGGAGGAGGAGGAGAAGGAGGGTGAGAAGTTCCTACTAGTCACAACTGGGATAATTTGAACATGACAATAATTGCAGTGACCTGAAAAATGTCAAGTAAGTTTCAAGAATTTGTACTATGCATTTTTTACTCTAAAAACTGGTTGAGGTAGAAAATGTACAAAATGGTGGGATAAGAAAATTGGCAGATACACTCTCTGATGGAACACCTATTTAACTAGTAGTGAATTTTTTATTTTTATTTTTATTTTATTTTTTGCAGAACCGGGGATTGAACTCAGGTCCTTGTGCTCGCCAGGCAAGCGCTTATTCTACTGAGGTATCTATCCAGTCCTATTTTTTGTTTAAAACTCAACCACTCGGTCAGGCCTGGTGGCACATGCCTGTAATCCCAGCACTTGGAAGGCTAAGGCAAGAGGATCATTGTGAGTTTGAGACCAGCCTGGGCTACAAAGTGAGTGCAAGGCCAGCCTGAAGTGCATAAGGAGACCCTGTCTCAAAAAGACAAAACAAAACAAAACAAACGAACACTCAACCACTGGGAGGATAACTGTGAGTTTGAGGCCAGCCTGGGCTACAGAGTGAGACCCTATCTCAAAACGACAAAAACCCCTTAGATTTCTGTGTCCTGAAGTTTGATGACTATTTTTCATTTTGAATTTTTATTTACTTACTGCTCTCCACCACAGAAACAGCATAGGTGGTGAGCAACAACAACTCAGCCTTTTGAGATTCAGAATCCAGACAGTGGAAAATAGCAACCTGGGGGGTGGGGGGAGAGAGAAACAGATCCCAGTGAACCAGGAAAGATCTGACAGGAAAATGAAAACCTACAGAGCAACTGAAGAGACAGAACACAACATGAAGTAAGGAAGACACAGTCTGCTCTTTCTCCCCAGCTCTTGGCTCAAGACTTGCAGGAAAGGGAGCCTGAATTCAGCTACAGAGACAAAGTGAAAGCTGGGGACTCCAGAGGGCCTGGGGACACTTGGCGCAGGAATGGACCAGCAGGGGCTGTGAGCTGCCAGAAGTGCTTGGGACTCTGCTCCCTGTAAACCCTTTGACAGGCAATAGCTGGTGAGTGTCTCCAGCCCAAACAGCCACCACACTCCTGGAGAGAGTGCTTGGTCTGATGCCATGCTGGGAAGGACTGATTGTTTGAAATTAGGACTCAGAGAAGCCACGGGATGGCTTCAGTTCAGGGATCCCAGTGTTCCGGCCCCACAATAACTGGGTAATACAGCCATGGGAGACACTGGGTGAAGGAGCTGTAGTCAGACTGGAAAGAAATGCTTTGAAGGGGTTGAGTAAAGAACACAGGCTCTGTTCCCACGGCCGAAGACCAGGCTGGGTTGCTCTGGATTTGAAAAGTTGCAGCACTGATCCCTTGTACTAATCCTCCTGGCGGCTGGTGTCTGAGTCCAGCACAGACCTGGGATCTGACTGCCTTCTTTATCTACCAATGTGATCAGGGACACATCCTGGCTCAGGAACTGCCCCAAGATTGCAGGACTTGAAAGAAAACCGCACATTTAATGTCTTAGAGAGCTAGCTTTCCCTGGCCAGCACAGCTTGAGTTCAATCCCTGGTTCTGCCAGAGAGAGAGAGAGAGAGAGAGAGAGAGAGAGAGAGAGAGAGAGAGAAAGAGACAGAGAGAAAGTTAGCTTTCTCTCTGTCTCTATCTCTGCATCTCTGTACTTATTTTTTTCTTGTCTTTCTTCTCCAGTTTAGGGGATTGGAGAATTTTCCTTTGTTCTCCTTTTCTATTTTTCTTCTGCTCTTTTTGTTTTTTCCCTTTAATTTTTTCTCTTACTTTTATCCACAATATAATTTATTCCTCCCTTTTCCTTTCATCTGGTATTTCTCATCAGTTTTTTTTTTTCTGTTACCTTCCCAAAACCTACAAACATCCTCTTATGCCCCAATAGGACTCTTTGTCCCATTTCTGTTTTCCTTCTCACATCATGTAGTTTGATCTCAAATATTTCCTCTTGCATTACTGTTCTTAACCCTGTAAATCTTCCATAGTATAACCATAAAGCTTTATCTAGTTAACTCTATAAAATTACTGTTGAATTATTTTTTACCATTAGCAGAGATACAGCTGTCATTTAGTACGTATTAGCTGTAACTCAATGCCCGGGTTGTCTTAATGTGTACACCATAATTGTAGATCTCTTCTCTAGGGGTAAGCCTGGTACATAATTAGATCTTATGGTATGTTGATATCCAATTTGTCTTGGACTATACTTCTGTAGCTGATTGGCTTAATATTACCAGGGTCACATAATTGTTGCTATTAATAGGTGCTCTCTATAAACCAAAACCTAGACTGCCTTTGTGACATTAGTACTAGAGTACATTTCTTTTCTTTTTTTTTTCTTTCTTTCTTTCTTTCTTTCTTTCTTTCTTTTTTTTTTTTTTTTGGTGGAACCAGGGATTGAACTCAGGCCCTTGTGCTTGCCAGGGAAGCGCTTATTCCACTGAGCCATCTCCCCGGCCCCGAGAGTACATTTGTAAAGAACTCAGTACATTACATTGCATCTTCCTCTCCCAAAATAACTGATGTAGTTGAATTTGGGGGTTGAAGCAAAGGACTATAGCTAGCCATGCAGGAATCTCTCTCTCTCTCTCTCTCTCTCTCTCTCTCTCTCTCTCTCTCTCTCTCTCTCCAGATTCTCTTCTGTAATTCAAGCTGGTCTTGAACTCACTAGGTGGCCCAGGCTGGCCTAGAACTCACGGTGATCCTTCTGCCTCAGCCTCCGAAGTGCTGGGATTACAGATATGCACCACCACATTTGGCTCAAGAGATTGCTATACAGCAACAGTCTTTACACTTTAAGCATCCACAAACCTCAGCACAAAACAAAACCCAACAGAAACATGAGACAAGAAGGCAACAAAATACCTCCCCAAACTCCCAACTCCCACAAAGGCAAAAAAGAGAGTCTCAAGGGGAGAATAGTGTAAGCCACATATCCTAGTTACTCAAAGGACACACAGACACAGACACACACACACACACACACACACACACACGAAGGGAAGGCAACAAATGCCTCACAAAACTCCTGACTTCCCAGAAGCCAATCTAGGGGCTGGGGAGATGGCTCAGTGGAATGAGCGCTTCCCTGGTA
This sequence comes from Octodon degus, assembly GCF_000260255.1. Taxonomy (NCBI): domain Eukaryota; kingdom Metazoa; phylum Chordata; class Mammalia; order Rodentia; family Octodontidae; genus Octodon; species Octodon degus. Next base: position 13,436,613 of record NW_004524617.1, on the reverse strand, counting down.
AGCACAAGGGTCTGAATTCAATCCCCGGTTCCGCAAGAAAAAAAAAATCCAGAAGCCAATCTAGGGGGCACTCAGGGGGGAAATAGCACTAGCCACATATTCAATTGATTAGAAAGAGTAATAGAGGAGGTCAGAAAATAGATCAAAGGAGTACTCAGCGAGAGTAATGAAGACATAACTAAATGGATAACGGAAGTAATAAACTTTCAGAAGCTTTCTTTTCTTTTCTTTTTCTTTCTTTCTTTTTTTTTTTTTTTTTTTGGT
>NW_004524617.1:13428350-13436249 GCF_000260255.1 Octodon degus | reverse complement strand
CTTTCAGAAGCTTTCTTTTCTTTTCTTTTTCTTTCTTTCTTTTTTTTTTTTTTTTTTTTTTTGTTGCGGAACTGGGGATTGAACTCAGATCCTTGTGTTTGCCAGTCAAGCACTTATCTTACCGAGCCGTCTCCCTGGCCCCTATTAGAAAAAATTGCTTTTCTTTTCTTTCTCCTCTCCTCCTTCTCCTGTTCCTTTTTCTTTGGAGACAGGGTCTTGCTATTTAGTTCAGCCTGGCATTGAAGTCCCTTTGTAGCCCAGGCTGGCCTGGAACTCACTACAATTCTCTTACCTCAGCCTCCAGAGTGCTGGGACTATAGTGTGTGCCACAACATCTGGCATTTTTTTTTTCCAGAAGCTTTCAGAGGACACTAATGAAAATCTAGCTGAGCTAAGGAAAACATGAGGGCCGGGGATATAGTTCAGCGGCATAAACGACTGCCTGGCAAGTACAAGGTCCTGAGTTCGATCCCTGGTACCACAAAAATAAAAAATGTGAAGCCAGAGTAAGGGGTCAGCTTTGGCTTGGGGGCCTGCTGGTTAGCTCAGTTGTTTAAGTGCCTACTTATGCAAACACAGGCAGGCGCAGGATACCACAGTTTGATCCCCAGCTCCACATGCCTTACCAGACCCACCCTTAAGGCAGCCTGAGCCAGCCAAAGGAAAAAAGAAAACATGAACGCCTGATAAAGCTTTATTAAGAGAATCATTGCAAGTCCGATCTGTGCAGTGAGATGCTGTAGACCCTGTACTAAATACAAATAAATAAATGAAAAATTTAGCAGAAATGGATAGATTCCTAGATACATAAGAACTACCAAAGCTGAAAGCAAAGCATATAAAAGTTCTAATAATGCAATATCAGCCAATGAAGTCAAAGAATTAATTTTAAAACTAGCAGCAGTGCAGGTCCTGATGGATCTAAAATCAAAAGGGAAGCAGTACTTCCAAAGTCATTCCTGGAAGCAATTTGTACCCTGATTCCAAAACCAGAAAAGAATTCAGCCAAAAAAGAGAACAGTGGGCCAATCTCATTAATGAATACACATGCAAAAATCCTCAACAGTATAATGGCAGACAGAATGCAGAAAACCACCCAGATCATGCAGCAGGACCAAGTGGGAGTCATCCCAAGGATGCAGGGACAGCTCAACATGCACAAGTCCATAAGGGTAGTACACCACATAAACAGAGGGAAGGGCAAAAACCGCATGATCACCTGAACAGACATAAAAAAAATTGACAAAATCCAACATCCATTCATGATTTTAAAAAGAAAAACCTAAAGGATGTCAGGCATGCCTGTAATCCCAGCACTTAGGAGGTTGAAGCGGGAGGATCGCTTTGAGTTGGAGGCTAGCCTGAGCTATAATGAATTCAAGGCCAGTGTGAAATATATAGCAAAACCCTGTTAAAAACAAAAACAGACAAACAAAAACAAGAACCCTGAAAAATAGAAATGTAAGGTCTCTATGTCAATCTGATAAAACCATTTATGACTAGCCAATGGCCAACATCGTATTAAATGGAGAAAAGCTGAAGGGTTCCTTTATAAAATCAGGAACAAGACAAATATGCTCACTATCACCACTCCTGTTCAATATAGTTCTTGAAATATTACCCAGAGCAATTACATAAGAGATGAAAATAGGAATACGGACAGTAAAGCAAGTTAAATTATCACTATTTGCAGATGACAGGATCCACTACACGGAAGCCCCCCAAAATGCTACCAAAGATGTCTAGAAGTAATAACCAAATTCAGTAGCATAGCAGGATACAAAATCAACACTCAAAAAATCAATAGTGTGGGGCTGGGGAGATTGCTCAGTAGAATAAGCACTTCCTGGGCAAGCACAAGAGCCTGAGTTCAACCCCCGGTTGCGGAAAAAAAAAATCAATAGTGTGAGCCAGGTGTGGTGGCACACATCTGTAATCTCAGTGCTTGGGAGGCTGAGGCAGAAGGATCTCTACAAGCTTAAGGCCAGCCTCAGCTACATAGTGAGTTCAAGGCCAGCCCAAACTACATAGAGAGACCCTATCTCAAAACAAAACAGAACAGAATAAAACCAAACCAAGCCAATAGTGTTCTTGTACATAAATAATAAACTCATAAAGAAATTAGGTAACAAATACCCTTCACAATAGCATCATGAAAAATTCCATACTCAGGAATTAACCTACCTAAGGATGTAAAAGAACTCTACAATGAAAACTATAGTACTTTAGGGGCCGGGGACATGGCTCAGTAGAAATAAGCGCTTGCCTGGCAAGTACAAGGGCCTGAGTTCAATCCTCGGTTCTGCCAAACAAACAAACAAACAAAAAAGTAAAAAACAAACTACAGTACTCTGAAAAAGGAGATCAAAAGACATCAGAAAATGGAAAGATGTCCCTCTTCCTGGATAGGTAGAACCAACATAGTCAAAATGGTCATACTTCCAAAATTGTTGTACAGATACAATGCAATTCCATGAAAATATCAATAGCATTTTTCACAGATTAGAGAAAGAAGTTCTAAAATTCATATGGAACCAGAAGAGGCTGAGAATAGCAAAAACAATTCTGGGCAACAAGGGGCAAGGCAGGGAGCATCACAGACCTGAACTTCAAGTTGTAGTACAAAGCTACTGTGACTTAAAATAACACGGTATTGGAGAGAAATGAAAGACTTGTGGATCGATGGAACAGAATGGAAGATGCAGAAATAACCACAGGGACACTCAGATACCTTATCTCTGACAAAGGGACCAAATTCTTTCGCCGGAGGAAAGATAGCCTCTTAATAAATGTGCTGGGAAAACTGGCTTTTCACATGCGGAAGATTGAACCTAGACTTGTATCTTTCACCATAAACTAAACTAAAGTCAAGATGGGTCAAAGATGGACGTGCTAAAGTAGACACACTGCTGGAAGACAAAATAGGTATAACTTGAAAATATAGGCATAGACAAAAACTTTCTGGAGAGAACCCCAGTCGCACAACGAATAGTAAGAATCCATAAACGGGATCACATTCTATGAAAAAACTTCACATGATAAAGGAAATCACCAACAGAACGAGGAGACAATCTATAGAATGGGAAAGAAATTTTGCCAGCTACTCTTCAGACAAAGACCTAATACCTAGAATATTTTTAAAAACTAAAAAAGAAAATAGACTCAAATTTAAAGACTCAATTTAAAAAAGGCAAATGTCAGGAAAAGGCAGTTCTTAGAAGAAGAGCAAATGGTCATTAAATACTTGAAAAAATGTCCAACCTTATTGGCTATTTGAGAAAGGCAAGTTAAAGCAACTCTGAGATTCCATCTTACTCCAGAAAGGATGGCTGTTATCAAGAAATCAAATAATAACTGCTGGAGGGGCTGTGGGGAAAAGGGAGCCCTTCCACCTTGTTGATAGGAATGTAAACTGGTGCAACCAGTATCAAGATTCTTTGGAAAAGTAAAACTAGAAATTCCACTTGATTCAATTCTTCTCCTTCTAGGTGTCTTCTCAGAAGAGTTAAAGACATCATATTACAGTGATACATTCATACACATTCCTAGCAGAACAATTCATAATAGCTAAATCTTGCAAGTGACCTATATAGGTAGCAACAGGCAAATGGATAAGGGAGAGGTGATATTTGTGCACAGCAGAGCACTACTGTACCATAAAGAAGGATCAACCTGAGCATGTATAGAACAATGGGTGCACCTTGAGACCTCAAAGTTAAGTAAAGGAAATGAGATGCACAGACTTAAATATTGCATGTTTTCTTTTATATAGAAAGCAAGCCAGACCTGGTGGCGCACACCTGTAATCCCAGCATTTGGGAGGCTGAGTCAGGAGGATGAGGCCAGCCTGGATTACACAGTGAGTTCAAGGACCTTGTCAAAAGCAAGCAAGCAAGCAAGCAATGTATAAATAAAGTACAAAGTGAAAGACAGGCAATAAGAAAAAAAAAAGAGAAAAAGTGATTGAAATGAAGCATGGCTAATGTATCTAAAAGTGTGCCTTAGTTTAGAATAATTGCTGGGGATACAGCTCAGCGGCACAACTCTTACCTGGCAAACACAAGGTCCTGTGTTTGACTTCCAGTACCACTCAAAAAATTTTAGAATGGGGCTGGGGAGATGGTTCAGTGGAATAAGTGCTTCCCTGGCAAGTACAAGGGCCTGAGTTCAATCCCCAGTACCGAAAAAAAAAAAAATTAGGATAGCTGTTTTATGTGTTTCATATGTGTTTTGGTCTGCTTGTCTGTTAACCTGTGTTTATGATAATTCCTTGATAAAGATATAAAAGCAAATATGTATGATGCTGGCAAAAAAAAAAAATGCATCGCCTATGTCTACCAACTCCCCACAATTTTTTTTTTAAATCTTATTTATTTAATTAATTTATTTTTTTTTGTGTGTGGCCAGCTCAGCCCACCAGGGGGTGGGCTGGCTGGCATGTGGTGCTGGGGAATTGAACTGTGGTCCCTGTGCTTTGCTAAGCTTGTTTTTTTTTTTTTTTTAAACGTGGAACCAGGGATTGAACTCGGATCCTCGCGTTTGTCAATCAAGCGCTTATCCTACTGAACCATCTCCCCAGCCCAACTCCCCACAATTGTAGGAACCAGCCTATGAGTTTATCCCAGATGGGGCAGTGGTGAGGATGAAAGATGAAAAGGCACAGAATTAATCTGAAATGCAAGGGGCCAGGGGGCTCTTTCCTCTAGCGGACAAAGCCCTGAGCATTTGGCTCACTTTGCTTTTATTTACTTAGCCAAGGGGGCAATCAGGGTACAGAAGATTAACCTGCCTCCTGTTATCTGTAGTATGTGCCCAGATACACAACGGGACAATATAGCTATGTTTCGTTTTGGGTTTTTTTTGCTTTTTCTTTTTGGCAGAACCGGGGATGGAACTCAGGCCCTTGCGCTTGCCAGGGAAGCGCTTACTCCACTGAGCCATTTCCCCGGCCCGATGCAGCTATGTTGACTCTTCCCTGGAACTTGCAACATGCCGGCATGCCTGCATATTGTGAAAGAAGCACAGTTTGCTGTTTTTCTCCCTTATTCTCACAGAGATGGCCAATTATGTCTTGATTCTCATAACCTGGTCTCCTAAGTACAAAGAATGTGAACATTATGTATTGCAGACATGTACTAATAATATTTTTTAAAAAAGAACCACTTAAGTGTGGGATGGTGGTGCGCATCTATAATCCCAGCACCCTGGAAGACTGAGGCAGAAGGAACCCAAATTTGAGTCCCTCCTGGGCAGTTTAGTTAGAACTTGTTGTTTTTTTTTCTTTTTTTTTTTTGCGGAACCAGGGATTGAACTCAGGCTCTTGCGCTTGCCAGGGAAGCGCTTATTCCACTGAGCTATCTCCCCGGCCCCTTGTTGTTGGTTTTCTGAGACAGGATCTTTCTACGTAGTCAGTCTGGCCTTGTACTCAGAATGTAGTCAAGATTGGCCTCAAACACAAGGTGATCCTGACTTTCAAAGTTTTGAAAAAGTAAAATAAAAATGGCTGGAAATATAGCTTTGGGCTGAGGAGATAGCTCAGTAGAATAAGCACTTGCCTGGCAAGCACAAGGTTCTGAGTTCAATCCCCCATACCGAAAAGAAAGAAAGAAATATAGCTTAGTGTGAAGCCCCTTCTTTCAATCTCCAGTAGCACAAGGAAAAAACAAATGACACGCATGCACAGGTACACAATAACCACAGATCTTTCTTTTTTTCCAGATCTAGGGTAGGGCAGGGCAGGGCAGGTCTTCCCTCTAGGCAGGGCACGCAGGTAGCACCTGCTGCATGGCACAGGAGCTGCCTTCCAGGCACCTGCAGGACAGCTGACTGCAGCTCCTTTCCTGGCCCAGTCTCCACCTTAGGACAGAAATTTTGTTTGTTTTGGAGACATGGTGTCACTATGTATGCCAGGTGGACCTTGAACTCACAACCCTCCTAGGATAAACACTGTCCTACATGGGTGCTAGACTGTAGTACTAGGCCATAGCCACTCCAGCTCCAGCTTGCTCATAAGCAGAGGTTGCAAATCAGGAGAGCAAACCAGAAGACCAGGGGCTAAGATGCCCATCCAGTGTCCGTCTTGTAAAGTGACTATTTCAGACGTGAAATAGTCTGAAAGGAGGTGGTGCACACCTGTGATCCCAGCACGTGGGAGGCTGAGGAGGAGGATCGTATGGAGTGTGAGGCCAGCCTGGGGTACACAGTGAGGTGTGTTTTGTTTTTGGAACTGGGGATTGAACTCAGGTCCCTGCACTTGCCAGACAAGGGCTTATTCCACAGAGCTATCTCCCCGGCCCCATAGTGAGTTTAAACTACATAGTGGGACCCTGTCTCAAAAACAAACAACTCCGGGGCAGGGAGATGGCTCAGCAGAATAAGCACTTCCCTGGCAAGCACAAGAGCCTGAGTTTAATCCCCGGTTCCTCCAAAAAACAAACAAACAACTCTCCTGCCCCAAAGTAACTGTGTCACTAGGGAGAAGCAGGCCAACAATCCTAGGCCCTCCACCCAGCTCAGATACAGGATTGGGGAAGATTGTGCTGGTTGGAGAGGCAGCTGAAAGGAACCAAGAAGCCTACACAGTTTGCTCTAAAAGGCCGAACTTTATTGGTAACAGAACTTGGGAAAGTTTGTGATTAAGAGCACATTAAAAAAATCATGGAAATCTTTTTTTTTTTTTTTTTTTTTTGCGGAACCAGGGATTGAACTCAGGCCCTTGCGCTTGCCATGTAACAGCTTATTCTACTGAGCCATCTCCCCGGCCCAAAGGTTAGTTGTATTTTTAAAATTAATTAAGTAATTAATTTTGGCGGAACCAGGGATTGAACTCAGGCCCTTGCACTTGCCAGGGAAGCGCTTATTCCACTGAGCCATCTCCCTGGCCCCAATCACAGAAATCTTGATGGTGAGTTATGCAAAGGAAACCAGGAGCTGCACATGCCTGCAGCACAAGCGCAGCAGGAGGCCGAGGAGTTCACACTGATAATCAGGGTGAGAGTGGGAGGAGGAGCCCTCTTGGGGTTGCAGTAGGCTTCGGAGACAGGCCTCTCTCTGCTCCGATTTTGGTGGAACTAGATTGTGAAGCACTGTGCAAGTGATGGCAATGTTAAAAACAAAGAACCTTCAGTTAGAAATTTGTAGATACCAACAGCTGGGTGAGATACCCTGCCAAGTAAACCACGCTCGAACTTAACAGGAAAACAGGCAGAGAGAGCCCAGCTAGAAGCAGTCACCTTGGAGGTCACAGGGACTCTGTGTGTGTGTGTGTGTGTGTGTGTGTACAGTTAGGGACTCAGAGGAAGACATCAGAAGCTCCACACTGTGTGGGATGCCAGACTCAACTAGTCCAATCCAGTCCCCACACAAATACACAAATGATAAGTCCTGAAGGCAGGAAAAAGTCAGTCTCCATATTGCTACAATATACTACATGCTCTAAAAATATTGCGTTTTCAGCATTTAAAAATGTATTATTATTATTATAATATTGGCAGTATTGGGGATTGAAGCCAGTGCCATCACACCACGCTACCTCCTCAACCCCCCTTTCAGTTTGAGACAAGGTCTCACTAAACTGTTCAGGCTGGGCTTGGGCTTGCAATCCTGCCTCTACCTACCAGAGGGCTGAGATTACAAGCACGTACCACCACACCTGGACTAAAAATAACAAGACATGCAAGAAAACAGGAGAACATGACCTGGGCATAGGGGAAAAATATAAGGGATGGAAATTGCCCTGGAGGGACTGTTTTTGTCTATTTTCTGCTGCTATCATGAAATACCTGAAATGACTTCTATTTACAAAAAGTAGAAATTGGGGCCGGGGAGATAGCTCAGTAGAGTAAGTGCTTGCCTGGCAAGCACAGGGTCCTGAGTTCAATCCCTGGTACCAAAAAAAAA
>NW_004524617.1:13425927-13428189 GCF_000260255.1 Octodon degus | reverse complement strand
AAAAAAAAAAAAAAAAAAAAAAAAATCCTTATTCCATTCCCCGTTCTAGAGGTGACAAGCCCAAGACTATGCAGCCGACATCTGCTTGACATCTATAGAGGGACTTCTTGCTGCAGAATAGCATGGCAGATGTTGTCACTTTGCAAAACAGAACAAATGTGGGTCTTTTTGGCGGAAGCAGGGATTGAACTCAGACATTGCGTTTGCCAGGCAAGCGCTTATTGTACTGAGCCATCTCTCCGGCCCCACAAATACGTTTAAGTTGAGGCCTCTTCCTCTTTGTGGCCCCTACGGGCCTCAAACTCCATGCAATCCATCCTTCTGCCTCAGTGCCCAATCACAGGTGTGCACCACCATGCCTGACTTCTTCCTCTTATAAAGACCCTGTCCCATCATGGATGCCCCACTCTGATGATCATATCTAATCCTAATTACATCTCAAAGCCCCTCTTGGAAATTCCATTAGCATATGAATTCAGGGATTAAATTTCCAACAACCTACAATTTGGGGGATATATGCAAACCATAGCAGAGGCCAATGAGTTAAATTTAGCAAGGACCTCAAAGTGGGTATTCTAAGTGCTACATTCAAAGGCTGGATGTGTTGGCATGTGCCTACAATCTCAACTACTCAGGAGGCTGAGGCAGGAGAACCACAAGTTTGAGATCAGCCTGGGCAACTTAGGGAGACTCTATCTTAAAAAACACAAAAGGGCTGAGGATGTAGCTCAGTGGCAGAGTGCCCTTTACCCAGCAAACAAAACAAAACCAGAAAGGTGAAAAAGAAAATGAAAAAGTAACATAGCCGTGTGTGTGTGTGTGTGTGTGTGTGTGTGTGTAATATAGAAATACAGTTTCAGGAGGACAGCATTAGAAGAAGGAGAAGAAAAAAAAATCTGAAGAACGGGTCAAAACTTCCATAACATTCTTCAATGAAATGAAAAAAAAGTCGTAAATAACTGTGAAGCTAACTCATGACCTGCGATGAGGACAGTAAACAGCTCTGAGTCAGGCTATCAGAGAGATCACCAGGGCTCCATCCTGGCTTTTAGATAAGTGATCTCACCTTTCTGGGCTTCAGCGTTCTCATCTCTAAAGTCGGAGTAAAAGGAATTCCAAGTCCTTTTATTTTTGGCGGAACCGGGGATAGAACTCAGGCCCTTACCGAAAAGCTTTTATTCTACTGAGCCATCTCCCTGGCCCCAGGAATTCCTAGTTTTATGGGGCTGCTCATGGAGCAAATAACTCGGTGGACAGATCACTTAGAGCGTGCCTGTCACACTGTGTGTGTCTAAAACTCGCTGGCCATTGGAAAATTGTGAAGAGCGTTTGGCAGAGTGGAGGAACTGTCAGTTATAATATTTCCCCCAAGTCTACATGGAGCCACTTCCTCCTCCTTTTCCTTTTCCTCCTCTCTTGTGAAAGCTAACCTTGCTGAGAAGTCTGAAAGCAAGCTGGCCCTCCTTGAAGCAAGGCAGTTCAGGGATCTGGACTCAGCCTGTCTTGGTCTGCGTCCTGGCTCTCCCTGGTGCCAGATGTGTGACCTTGGGCCACATCTGGAGTCACCCGACCTGCCCACCCTTTCCTCATGTCCTCTGGAAGTTGGTCCTCTCTGTCGTGGACGCTCTGCAATCACTGGCCAAACTATCCTTCCTCCCCTTGGTGGCTTTGGTTTCCCATCCCACCCTCTTCCTTCCAGAGAGGTTTCCAAACCTGGTGGCCTTGGTCCAGACAGCTGTCTGGCTCCATTCTCTGGGCCACTGTGCTGGACCTAGGTGGCGAGCACACAGGCGAGTCCTCCTAATGACCACCAGGAAGAGGGGCTGCCCTGCTGGGCGCCCAGGAATCTGCTAGGGCAACGGGGACATCACTGCCACCGGGACTCTCCTTGGTCTCCTGTGCTGCGTCCTGGGCCTGCTGACCTTTGCAGCAATTCCAGACCTTGCATGGCTATACCAGCAGCTTGTGTTCTGTCCCCAAGAGCACACGTCGTCGGGGACCGGGGACCGGACCGGGAGGGACACTTTCTGACCACGCCTGGGGCTCCCGGGCCTGGGCAGCAGGGCGCCCACCGGTGCGGCTCTGGAGGAGCCGGGCCCCCAGGGGAGGAAGGACTCAGGCTGAGGCGGGCGGCTGGGGCCGGGCCCACGGCGACGTGGGTGCAGCTCCCGGGCAGCGTGGGCCCCGCCAGGGCAGCGCCGCCCTTTCGGGCCGCCAGGCAGGAGAGCGACTTCGCCCAGGCCCCAGGCGGCGCCGCGGCCC
>NW_004524617.1:13418816-13425267 GCF_000260255.1 Octodon degus | reverse complement strand
GGCGGCGCGCGCCCGCCCGGCGTCCAGGACGCGGCGACGCTGCTCGGGAGCGCGGGCCGCCGCCTCCCGGTCCCGTCCGTCTTCTCCCACCCGCCCGCCATTCTCTGTGGCCGAAGCCCGCGGACGCCTCAGCCGCTCGCTCGGTCGCCGGCCCTCTCTCTGCGATCTTCGCTTCCGTGCGGGTTTCCCCGCGGTCCGCCGCTCTCCCCAGCAGGCGGGTCTCCATCGCCAGGTACCTAGGCGTCTCGGGGCGCAGCCGAGGCTTCAGGGGATCTTAGCGCTGCCTCAGCCTCCCGCTGGGGCCTAGGCTGGCCTCACCTCTGTGAGGATTACAAAACTTTCCACAGTTCTGCCAGCCGCTTCTTCCTGTTTTGTTCTCAATTTAGGGTGTTTATTTCTTTGCTTGATGTCTGTATGCTAAAAGAAATAAATAAGCAGAAAACATTTGTGGTTCACTCAAGCACAGGGCACAGTCCAAATTTGTTCCATATGATAATGACTGATGAGGAATTCTTATGTCCTATAATTGGTGAGTCTATTTTTGTCTTAAAGTGTAGTGTTCAATTATCATTTCTTTTAGCATATTTATTTAATTCTGGGGGGAAGAAGTCAGTATGTTGTAAGAAAAAAGGAATTTTTGTTCATAGGTGGTTATAATTTCCTTTTTCTTTCTTTTATTCTTTTGGAGACAGGCTCTCCCTGTGTAATTCAAGTTGGCCTTGAACTCGCTCTGTAGCCTAGGCTGGCCTCAGGTTTTTGGTAATCCTCCTGCCTCAGCCACCCCAGTGCTGAGATTAGAGGGATGCACCACCATGCCCAGTAAAAAGGGTGATCATTTTTAAGGGGTGCTGTGGCATAAATTGTTAGCTGAAAGGTCATTGGAGCAGCAATTATTATTTTCAGCTGTTATATTGTGCATCAGTGCTGTTCCAGATATGGTTAGTGGTGGTGTGCCAATGAACTCTTCACAGAAACTGAGAATATGTATTTAGAAACTTTTATAATATTTGACTGATCAATATTATGTCTGCTACCTCCAGTAGTAAAAAAGATTCGCTTTGTACTTTTTCTACCATTTTAAAAGTTCATTTTCCTTGTAGTCTATTTTTGTTATATTTTAGAGAAATATCAGGGTACAATAGGTTGGAGCTTTTTTTAGAAGATACTTTTTCTCTGCAGATGGTTTGAACATCAAGCATGTTCTCTGGTTGTAAGAAATCAAATTTGAAAAAAAATCAAATTTGATATAAATACTATGAAAATCAAACCTTCCCCTGCTTGGCTGGCTAGCTTTTTCTTTCTTTTTTATTCCTTCGTTTCTCCCTTTCTTCTTCTTTCTCTCCTTCCCACCCTTTTTCTTTCTTTGAGACTGGTCTTGCTGTTTTGCCTAAGCTGTCTGTGCTCAAGGGATTCTCCTGTATCAGCCTCTGGAGTAGTTGGCCGTTACAGGCTCACACCAGCCTGTCTGGCCTTGAAAGGACATTTTTTTTTTTTTTTTTTTGGCGGAACTGGGGATTGAACTCAGATCCTTGCGTTTGCCAGTCAAGCGCTTATCCTACTGAGCCATCTCCCCAGGCCCTAGCCATCTCCCCGGCCCCCTTGGAAGGACATTTTGAAACATTTTTAGTCTGCTCTTGGTGATCACTTGTAGTCCCAGCTACTTGAGAGGCTGAAGCAGGAGAATGTTTGAGCCCCAGAGCTCCAGGCCCGCCTGGGCAATGTAGGAAAACCTGCTTTTAAAAACAAAGCAAAAGCTGGGTGTGATAGTGTTGCAGGGTACCCATATGCGTTGAGTTTGTATCTGCCAATGGTGAAGAATGGATTTGAGGACACGGGAAATAAATAGGAAGAAAATTTATTAGAGGAAAGCACCTGAAAGCAGGAGGTGACCTGAAGGTGGATTACCATGGTGACTTTTTGTCTAGTGGTTTTTATTCATGAAAATGTCCATGTCTCAGGACCACTCTGGGGCAAGCTGAGATCAACTTGTGGGTTACAAGCAGGAAAGTTTGGCTAGAAGTGGGTCTATAGCAACTCGGGGCATGCAGCAAGCGGACTATTGGAAATGCCGTGGACTGTAAACTTTCTATAGTTATCAGCACAAGCAGAACAAAGGCATTCTTCAGAGAGGTATGAATAGAGGTTTGGTGGTGCTGTTTATCACCTTATTTGTATCACATTCCTGAGCATGAGGGTCCCACTGCTCTAACATGGGCCTCTTACTCATGGGACCACTGGAGTCCTAGCCTTGGTCGTCGTGTTTCCATCCTGGGGCCTGATTTTTTCAGTCTTCTTGGGCCTGGCTTTTCTCTAGCTGCCTGCCCTGCCTGCTGTAATAGTAGCATACATCTATAATCCCAGCATTTAGGGAGCTGAGGCAGGAGGATCACTGTGAGTTTCTGGCCAGCCTCAGGTACATAGTAAGTTCAAGGTCAGCCTGAACTATTCTAGTAAGACCCTGTCTCAGAAAAACCAAAACAGAAAAAAAAGATATATTAGAAAAGCAGGGCTGGTGAGACAGCTCAGTAGACTAAAGGGCCTGCTTAGGCAAGCTTAGGCAAGCACAGGGACTGCGGTTGAATTAGGTTGAATCCCTGGCACCACGTTCCACACCAGCCCCGCCCCCAGGGCTGGCAGAGTGGGCCACAGAGTCCTGGCAGAGTGGCATATGCCTGTAATCCCAGTGCTGGGGAGGCTGAAAGCAGGAGGATCACCAGGAGTCCGAGCTGTGTAGTGAGACTCTGCAACAACCAAATACATAAAAAAACAAAATATGTATAAAAAAAACCACCACAAAATATAATGACTGAATTGTTCAGAAAAAGAAGATAAGGGTGCAGGCTTGGTGCTTTTATCCACAAGCCCCCAAATATAGAAAGTTACACAGGATGGAACTGTGCTTCCTTCCCATACAATAAAGCCTTGGCTGCCAGAAGGTCCAGGGTTGCAGGCATCCACACCAAGCTCAACCTGAGCCTTTCATACCTGTGGCCCAGGTGGCACTACCACGTTGTCATCAATTTGCAGCCACCAGATAAAGGAAAAGGCCCCAAGAGAGTGCACACTCTCAAACTTTTCAAAGTGCCAAGACCTTAAAAGAACACAAAACCTCTTCCCCCTGCTCTGTAAGAACCTGGTCATGTGGTAAGAAAGGGGACTGGGACATACAGATTTTAGCTGCAAGTCCTATGTCCAATTAAAACTCTATTATTAAGGGAACAAAGAACTATATTGGGGGATAATTAGCAGTGTTAGGGCTTGTATCTAAATGTTCCTGCAAGCCTCATGTGTTCATAGGCAAGACTTCAGGGAAGTGGCTGGATTAGGGGGATGAGATACTGGATTAGGTTGTGGTATTGCAGCAGTCCACTAACTGGTTTAGCACAGTTCTGCATGTGGCTGGGCGGGATCTCCCGAAGAGGGAAGCCCCACCCTGGGGTGGGTGGCCCCAGCCAGTGGGCTGTGTCCTGGATGGAATATAAAGGGAGGGAGCTGTGCAGGCTCTCTGCTCTGCTGCTCCCTTCCTGCCTTCCCTACCAGGAGCTGTCTCTCCTCTGCTGTGCAGCCCTGCTCCAAACCAGAGGACTGAGGACGGCAACTTCTCCAAAACTGTGAGCTAAAATAACCTTTCCTCCTATTTTTTTTTTTTTTTCTTTTTGAGACAGGGTCTCACTATGCTGCTCAGGCTGGCCTTGAGCTCACTTTGTAGCCCAGGCTGGCCTCGAACTCGCAGTGATCCTCTTGCTTCGGCCTCCCGACCCTTTCCTCCTTTAACTTGTGGGTTTTAGGTATTTTATCCCAGGAACAAGGAAGCAGCTGAGACAGCCAATCTTTGGTAAGTAACGTATTAAAAAACTCAGAAAAAGAAGCTAAAGAAATTAAAGACAAAAGACAAATGCAAAGAAAAAAACAGTAAGTATAAAAGCAAAAATGTTATAAAGAAAGCAAAGAAAATTTTAAAGAAAAGTAAAAATTAATTAAAAAGAATAAAAATGAGCTAATCATTTGGAAAATAATTGAGAAAAATAGGCATAATGGATAATAAGCTGGGGATATAGCTCGGCGGCATAGGGACCTACCTGTAAAGGTAAGGTCCTGAGTTTGATACCCACTACCAGAAAAAAAAAGAAAAAAAAATGCTCAGCATAATGGATAATAGTAGGAATGAAAGTGGGGACACTGAGTTGGGCGTGGTAGTGCATACCTGTAACCCCAGCCTTCAGGAGGCTGGGGCGGGAGGCTTACTGAAAGTTTGTGGCCAGCCTAGGCTACATTGTGAGACCCTGTCTCAAAACAAACCCCAGAAAATGGGGACACTGCAACAGAAGCAGTAAAGTTTCCAAAACACATAAGATAATATTATGAACCATTTTATAGAAATACATTAGAAGGGCCGGGGAGGTGGCTCAGTGGAATAAGCGCTTCCCTGCCAAGCGGGAGGGCCTGAGTTCAATCCCAGTTCCGCAAAAAGAAAAAAAAGAAATACATTAGAAAACTCAGGGAAATGGACAAAATTGTAGGAAAATATAAATTTACTAAATGAATTGAAGAGGAGACAGAAACCACAGATCATTAATGAATTAATACAATAGTAAAGAGATGATCACCTGAACATACACATAAAATACAACCAGGTCCAAGGGGTTTTGTAGCAGTTTTACTCAACTACCAAATAAACAGAAAATCCTTATCTTAACTACTGAAATAATAGTAACAACAATAATAAGAAAGAATGCTACTTAACTCGTTTAAAACTACTTTAACCGGGGTAGAAATACTGGGATAAGATCTTACAAAGAAAGAAAATTATAAGCTGTAAGAGTCACCATAGATTAACAGTTGAATACAGAAGTGTATTAAAAAAATTTCGTCAAGTGGAGTTTATCCAAGAATGCATGTGGTTGAGCTTTAGTGAAGCAAATCACTATATACACAGATTATAGGAAAAAGAAATTGAAAAATCCAAATGTGGAAACATGTCTGGCATATGGTTTTCCCCCGCTTTTCTTCCTTCATTTTTGCTGTACTGGGGATCAAAGCCAGGGTCTTGGACACGAAAGGCATAATTATACAAATTTGTGGATATACTAAGGACCATTGAGTTGTTTGTTTGTTTTTTAAGACCAGCTCTTTTTTAAAATCTTTTTGAGACTGGGTCTCACTATGAAGTTCAGGTCGGCCTTCAACTCACTTTGTAGCCAGGCTAGCCTCAAACTGCGATCCTCCTGCCTATTGCAGATGTGTATCACCGTGCCTGGCTCCTGATATTAGCTGTAGATTTGAATTGTTCTTGGTTGTTTTTTGTTTTTTAGGACCTTGAGGTACATTGTTAGGTTATTTGGACTCATTTTGTTTTTTCTTTCTTTCTTTTTTTTTTTTTTGGCGGAACCAGGGATTGAATTTAGGCCCTTGCGCTTGCTAGGCCAGCGCTTATTCTACTGAGCCATCTCCCTGGCCCCCATTTTTTTTTCTAATGTGCGAATTCACTGCTATAAACTTCCCTCATAGGATTGTTTTGTGCCCCATAGGTTCTAGTGTGTTGTACTACAATTGTCATTTGAGTGTATGAATTGTATAATTTCTTCCTTGTTTTTTTCTGTGACTTACTGATTTTTTTTTTTTTTTTTTTTGGCAGAAGCGGGGATTGAACTCAGGCCCTTGCGCTTGCCAGGCAAGCGCTTATTCTACTGAGCTAGCTCCCTGGCCCCTACTCATTGATTATTTAAGAGAATATTGTTTCATTTTCATGCATTGGTATAATGTCCTTGGTTTCTTTAGCCATTGATGTCTTAATTTCATTGCACTATGATCTGATAATATTCATGGGATAATGTTAATTCTTCTGCATTTACTTAAGCATGCTTTATGGGATGGTATGTGGTCTGTTTTGGAGAAAAATCCCATGTACTGCTGAGAAGAATGTGTATCTTGTGGTTGGGTAGAACATTCTGTAGACATCTAAGTCCGTTTGTTCAAAGGTTTGGTTCAAGTTTGATTTGTTATTTCTTTGTTGATTTTTGTCTAGGTGACCTGTCTGTGTTAGGGTGAAGTATTGAGGTCTCCCATTGTAACTATGTTGCTGTTTATCTGACTTTTCATGTCCATTAGTGTTTGTTTCATGAAGCTGGGTACACCTGCTGTTTGTTGCACATATTTTTGTAATTGTTACCTCTTCCTGTTAAGTTGTTTTCTTAACCAATATACAATGTCCTTCTTACTCCTTCTGATCAGTTTTTTAAATTTTTTAATTTATTTTTATTGAGAAATAAATATGAATGAGACAGTTTCACAGCTGATTAATAGGACAGTTCTTCTGATCAGTTTTGACTTGAAATCCACTTTGTCTGAAATTAGGTTAAGATACTCCTACTTTTTCTGGGTTGTGTGGAATATTATTTTCCATCTGTGATTTGATATTTAATATGTGAGGGTTTTTTTTTTTTTTTTTTTT
>NW_004524617.1:13391234-13418680 GCF_000260255.1 Octodon degus | reverse complement strand
TTTTTTTTTTTTTTTTTGTGGAACCAGGGATTGAACTCAGGCTTTTGCACTTGCCAGGGAAGTGCTTATTCCACTGAGCCATCTCCCTGGCCCCAGTCCGTGTCTTTTGATTGGGGAGCTGAGACTGTTCACATTGAGAGTTATCCCTGTCACTGCTTTCTTTTCCTGTTGCTGATTTCCTTTCATTTCTCTCCTTTCTGATTAACTGCTCACCTTGTCGGGTGTGTGCATTACATTAGATTTTTTTGGCACTGTGGGTTTCATCATCTCTTTGAGACATTTTTGGAGAGTTAATTTGTTTTTTTATTTTATTTTTTTATTTTTAAAGAGAGCTAATTGATGGTCATGAAATTCTTGCAGTGCTCTTTGTCACAGAAATACTTATTTCTCCATTAATTTTTTTTTCCTGTCCCTATGTTGGACTTCTGAGATTTTGACTGTAATGTGGTGTGGTGATTGTAATGTGGTGTGGAATCTCTTAGAGATTCTTTTCTTTTTTTGTACCAAGAATCGAGCTCAAAATCTTGCACTTACCAGGCTGGTGCTTGTGCTGCTGAACTATATCCCAGCCCATGGAATCTCTTTTGATTATGTTTATTTGGTGTTCTACATGCTTTACTTTTCTGTATGTTTAATGCTATCCCTATATTTGAAATGTTTTCTGCTATTATTTCTATGTACAGGTTTTTTTTTTTTATTTTATCCATCTATGTGTGTGCGTGTGTGCGTGTGTGCGTGCGTGCAGCCCGCTCAGCCCACCAGGGGGCGGGGCTGGCCGGCATGTGGTGCTGGGGGATCCAACCGTGGTCCCTGTGCTCCGTTGAGCTTGTTCTGAGTAGGTGCCCCAGACTATTGAGCCATCTCACCAGCCCCGTACAGGTTTTTTTTTTTAATGCCCTTTGTGCTATTTGATTTTTTTACTTATTCCAATTAATCTTAGATTAGTCATTTTCTTTGGATAATCTAGCAGTTGTTGGATATATTTTTCATATTTTCTGGTTGTTTTTAAGGTATCTATGAGTAATTCATCTTTGAAAGCAACCCCAGTTTCTAACTCTGACACTGTCCTCACACTGGTTACTTCTGCTAACCATGTGATCAATATAATTTTTAATCTGCTGGACTTCTTTTTGGAACTTTTTCACAAACTGCAATTCTTTGCTAAACTGGCTGTTTATGTTTTGCACCATTTTGT
Organism: Octodon degus; assembly: GCF_000260255.1. NCBI lineage: Eukaryota > Metazoa > Chordata > Mammalia > Rodentia > Octodontidae > Octodon > Octodon degus. The sequence goes on along the minus strand of NW_004524617.1, from coordinate 13,417,485 downwards.
TTAGCTCACCTAGCTTTTTTTTTTTTTTTTTGCTCCGAATGCCCTCAGGGGTGGTTTGGCTGGCTGAAGTGTTGTGGGGATCGAACTACAGCAACCTGAGGCTGACAGCTTTGTGGAAGCAGCCACTTAAACAACTGAGCTAAGGCCAGGCCCCCTCACCTAGCTTTTTATTAGTACTTTTTTTGTTTGTTTATTTGGTTTTTTTGAGACAGGGTCTCACTATGGAGTTCATGCTGGCCTTGAGCTCACTTTGTAGCCCAGGCTGGTCTCAAACTCACAATAATCCTTCTACTTCAGCCTCAATGCTGAGATTACAGGCATTGCCACCATGCCCAGCTTTATTAGTGCCTTTGGTAAGCGCATTTTATTTAACACTTTCATTATCATTATGTTGTTACATCTTTTGTGATCCTGCTGAATACTTCATTGATTTGTTTCTCAGTCTCCTCTGTTATGTTTTTGAATAATTTGGGTGTGTGTCTTTTGTTTTTCTTCCCCTTGGAGCCCCCAGGATCAGCTTTTGGGGGAGATGGGAGTTTGGGAAGGCAGTTTGTTGCCTCATCTCCCATTTCTACTGTTTTTTGGGGAGTTTGTCTATTTGTTTTGTTTTGTGCTTAGATTTGCAGGCTTCCCCCTTCCTCTGGTATGGGGATCAAACTCAGGACCTTGCACTTGCTGGGCAGGTGCTTTAAGCCACTTAACTATCTCCCCATCCCTTAAAATGAATGGTAAAACTTTATTGCATATGGAGATCTCTTCAGTTAGTCTTTCCCATAGTCCTTTGCCTGTGTCCGAAGACCCGGCCTCTTCTGCTAATTTGAGAGGGGAGGAGGCAGTGCAATTGGTCCAACATCCAGTTCTCTGAGAATGAACCACACAGTATTGTTAATGGCACAAAGTTGATCTGGGTGCTGGCATACAGATAGAAATCTATGAATAGCAATAATTAAGTGACCCTAGCAATATCAAGCAAATCAGCAACAGTGATATTCTCTAAGACAAATTGGATATTGACATACCATAAGAACCAATAATGTGCCACCCTTAGCCATAGAAGAGAAATTAATGATTTTAGTATAAACACTCATGTGACCTAGATATTGGCATATAGCAAGTATATTTTAAATGTAACAACTGGGGCTGGGGAGATAGCTCAGTAGAATAAGTGCTTGCCTGGCAAGAGCAGGGGTCTGAGTTCAATCCCCAGTTCCGTAAAAAAAAAAAAAAAATAGCAAGAACTTTACCTCTGCTAATGATAGAAAGGAACAGTAACCATATAGAGTTAACTATCTAAAGATTTAATAAATTTTACTAGTTATACTATTAAAGACATAGGGGCTTGAGAATAGGAGAATGCAGGAGGAAAACTTTTTTTTTTTTCAGAACCAGGGATTGAACTCAGGTCCTTGAGCTTGCCAGGGAAGCGCTTATTCCACTGAGCCATTTCCCCGGCCCCAGGAAAACATTTTTGAATTAAACAAAGGGGGATTATGACGGAGGAGAAGTAAGAAAAAGGATTCTATTGAGTAGAATAATATTTATAATATTACATAAAGATAATGGGAAAAAAACCAAATGAGAGAAAATGAAAACAAAGAGGGAGGTCATTTTATATTTATATATACAAAATAGGATAAATTTACAGCTACTTTCGCATAATTCAATGAGAAGAAAGAGGTGTACTAACAGTGTTTGGACAGAATATCCTGTCTGCTTCTTGTACTATGGATAACCACTAAGAAGATAACAATGTACAGTGTATTGACTATCAAAACTGTCCTATTAATCAGCTGTGAAACTGTCTCATTCATATTTATTTCTCAATAAAAAAATATTAAAAAAAAACAAAGAGGAAAGAAGAAGAAAATATGGAGAATAAAGATAGGAAAAGTTAAAAAGGTAGGCTTGGTGGCACACTCCTGTAATATCTTGCGAAGCTGAGACAGGAGGATTGCTGTGAGTTTGAGGCCACCCTGGGCTACACAGTGGGTTCAAAGCCAGCCAGGACTATATAATAAGACCCTGTCTCAAAAAACCAATCAATGAATGAAAAACAAATTAAAAGAAAAAAGAAAACAAAAACAAAAACAAAGGACAGAAAAAAATTTCCCAGGCTCCAATAAACCAGTGAAAAAGAGAGAGGAGACGGAAAAAAAAAAAAAAAGTCTAAAACCCAAAAAATTTTCTCAGCAGTTTTGAATGAGTGTTTTTCTTCCCAGATCCACCGACGAAGTGTTAGAATGTAACATTCTGGCTTTTTTCTGCCTAGCCTTCACCTCACCGCCTGAGGGTTCACCCCTGCCCCCTTCAGAGGTCTTGCTGTTTACCCCAGGCTGTGGCAATGTCCAAGCTGAGACTCATCCCAGTCAGCCATTAGATAAGGAAGGCACTCAGATCCCAGGTCCCTGCTGGGCGCTGGCAGGAGGCAGGCTCAAGCACCCAGGGCCCCACTTTCAGTAAGCTGGGCCTGGCCCCCTACTGTGGGGAGGAGGCTGGGCTCCTGCCCCCACCGGCAGTCTCTTTGCAGCCGCTCCCGGTCCGCAGGCCCCCCTTCCCCCAGTAGGAGCCTTGAAGTGAAGCCACCCTCAGGCGTCCTGAGTCCCAGCTTCAGTCAACCCTTTCCTGGCAGGGCATGGACCAGCACTCTTCAGTTGGGTGCCCTAGGGCACTGTCTGTGCTGTGTGCAGGGAGTATAGGGAGTAAAAGCGCTGCTGGGTGTGCAGATCCCAGCTGTCCCAACCCAGTCCCCCTTGCTTCTGCAGGGCCAGGTTCCTCTCCCCACGACTCGCCCGCTGAGAGCTGGGCAGTATCTGTATTGTGGTCTCTCTCTCACACTTCACTCCAGCTTTTAATTCTCCTGTCTGTTCCTTCCTGATTCCTGGTTATCTGCTTTTGTTTTCTTCCTTGGCTGCTGCTAACTGCTCCACCGTCTTGATTCTCCCTGTTGGAGATTTTTATATATACAGCTGAGCTAGCTCCCTGGCCCCAGAGATTTTTATATATAAAACCCCCTACATCATTATGAAATACACATTAAGAGAGAAAATGGAGCGACATGTTAAATTAATGGATAGAAAAGACTCAATAAAGACAATTCTTTCCAAGTAAATCTATAAATTTAATGTGGTTAAAAATATCATCAGGGGGCTGGGGAAATAGCTCAGCAGCATACCTGCCTGCCTGGCAAGCACAAGGTCCTGAGTTCAATCCCCAGTAAAAAAAAAAAAAAAAAATCAATCACAGGGGCTGGGGAGGTGGCTCAGTGGAATAAACGCTTCCTGGGCAAGTACAAGGACCTGAGTTCAATCCCCGGTTCTGCAAAAAAAACAAAAAACAAAAAACAAAAAACAAAAACAATCACTTAATCAATCAGTCAATCATCAAGTAGCCAGATATGGTGTTGCATAACTGTAAAAAAATCCCAGCACTTGGGAGGCTGAGGCAGGAGAATTACTGAGTTTATGGCCAGCCTGGGCTATGTAGTGAGTTCAAGTACAGCCTGTAGTATAAATTAAGAGCCTGTCTGAAGGAAAGGAACCAAAAAGAAAAAAAGTAAAGTTCCTACTAGCTGGGAGGGAGTTATGAATAGCATACAATTAGGGCTCTTTGTTTAGGGCAGTGATGTTAAACCTTTTAAAGATCAAGTAAAGGCCCAAACTACAACTCAAAAGCAACTTATTTATCAAAAAGTATCAACGCTGCAATTGAACCCGAATACTGAGATTTTAGTTTGGAAAAAGCAACTCAGGTTAACCAATGTTTTGTCTTAAAAAACATTGGAAAACACAATAATAGAGCTTTCAATGATACAAGCACCTTCTTACTGAAAGGTCAAACTTTGCATTGTCATCTTGTGCACTATTAATGTGGTCTTTGCTGTTGTATGCATGCTAATAATTTGTCAGGCTTTGCTTGTGCTCTGACTGAGAGAGTGCCCTGCATACCTGCTGCGCGGTATGTGTGCCATAGGGGTGACAGCACTGCTCCAAGGGGTTTTAAGGGATTTAAAAGGTGCTCCAGCCATTGTGTAAGCAATTTAATTTCTACCCTAGGGGAAGCAACATATTTCTTAGGGTCCAGTCTATGCAGTGTCCACTCAGTGTCCATGCAGGGGCCATGTGCCCTTGAGCCAGTGGCCTGCCTGATCATGCTCTGGGGAGGGCCTGAAAAGCAGAAGGACACCTGGCAGATGTTTTTGTAAGATCCCTGGAGGATTAGAAGTCAGCAGACTCCATTTTGGGTCTCCTGACTCCATTTTGGAGCTGCTGTCCTTATTGCCTAATGAAATCCTAACTGCTGTCTTGCTAATTCCTCTTACAGATTTTCACGTACAGGGTTCTAGGTTCTATCCCCTTTCAGGCTAATAAATACCATAAAGGCAGATGTATCCATTGTGTTAAGGGCTTAACATTAATTTGCTGACTTTATGCAGCATCTACATCTTTTAGTTCACAAGTATTTTATGATTTTATGCCACCCCAAACTTTTTCATCTACTCCAAGAGTCTAACTCTAAACAGGATAAAGCCAATGGCTTTCCTCACAAAAGCTTATAGTTAATGTCATTTTACTATCAAAATCTATATATTTCTATTCTTTTAGGAGGACTGAGACAAGATTCAAATGCTAACCAAAGAAGCACAATATGCTGGGAGTGCTGGCACACACCAGTAATCCCATCCCTCAGCAGGCTGAGGCAGGATTACCCAAAATTTGAAGCCATCCATATTGGACTGTGTGGTAAGACCCTGTCTCAAAAAAAAAAAAAAAAAAAAAAAAAAAAAAGCACAACTCAGTATATGTTGTGATTGCCTATTCAGCAATAGCCAACACTCATCCCATGAACTAATTAATGTCTGCTGCACAGATTTTTTTTGAGACAGTTCCTTGCTATATAATTCAGGCTTCCCTGAAGCATACTTTGTAGCTCAGGCTGGCCTGGAACTGTCCATCCTCCTTCCTCAGCCTCCCAAATGCTGGGTTTACAGGTGTGAGCCACCATGCCCTGATTATTATTATTACTATAGCTGTATTGGGGATTGAACCCAGGGCCTTCACACAGAACTAGAGTCCCGGCCCTCTCTTATTTTATTTTACTTTATAATAGGATCTGGCCGAATTTTCCAGGTTGGATTAGAACTTGATATTCTCCAGTCTTAGCCTCCCAGAGTGCTGTGATTACAAATGTGCTCTGCTACTAGAGCTTTTTTGTTTGTTTGGATTTTTAAAATTCATTTTAATAAGAAAAAAAGATAGCAATGAAACAGTTTCATAAGAGGTTAGTAGGACAGTTATAATAATTAATACATTGCATATTGTCTTCATAGTATTCAGAGGACAAGATGCAGACATGATACCTTTTTTAAAATTTTTATTTATGTGTGTGTGTGTGTGTGTGTGTGTGTGTGGCCAGCTCAGCCCACCAGGGGTCAGGGCTGGCTGGCATGTGGTGCTGGAGGATTGAACCGTGGTCCATGTGCTTTGCTAAGCTTGTTCTAAGTAGGTGCTTTAGACCACTGAGCCATCTCACCAGCCCAGACATGATATCTTGTTAGAGCTTTTTTAATATCAGTAAAGCAGTTTTTTTTTTTTTAAAAAAACAAAACAAAACAGAGTGGCCAGGGAGATGGCTCAGTAGAATAAGCACTTGCCTGGCAAGTGGAAGGGCCTGAGTTCAATCCCTGGTTTCTCAAAAAACAAAAAACCAGTTCTTTTATAAGGAAACATGCACATTAAGAATTGACTGCTACTTGGTCTTTTTTTTTTTTTTTTTTTTTTGAGACAAGGTTTCTGCTGTCAGTTTAGGCTGGCCTTGAGCTCACTTTGTAGCCCAGGCTGGTCTCGAACTCACAGTGATCCTCATGCCTCAGTCTTCCAAATTGACTACCATTTTGAACTGCAAAGTGGGCATTAGTGCATGGGCGCACCTATAAAAAGAAGGGCAAACAATTTACCAGGATAGGATGGCCTGGAGTGAGGTTTTTTGTGAACACCACGTCTCCTTCACTTACCAAACTTGCAGAAATAAGCGTCAGCACCATTTTTACACACAAATCAAGCTTTAAAGAAATAAACCCGCACAAGACTCAGCAGACACTGCACGGGCTCCCTACTAACGCTACACAGTGCTTGCTTCTGCTGCAGGCTCGGGCTAGCAATCTTTAACCTCTCCCCAACCCACAGTGCCTGACCTTTTGCACCACAGACTGAAAGTAAAGCTTCAAGCCATGGACAGAGAGAAATTGTACATTGTCACATTTTAGGCTTGTATGTATATTAAGTATATATATATGTATTCTAAATATATAGGCATCTATGTATCTTTCTGTCTGTCTATTAAATGAAGCAAGTTCACCAAAACAGTATTGCTGTGATGTGTTACTGTTTTTTTTTATCCCTTTTTAAAAATGTATCAATTATTTAATTAGGTTCTTTTTTTTCAAAACTGGGGATTGAACTCAGGCCCTTGCGCTTGCCAGGGAAGTGCATATTCCACTGAGCCATCTCCCTGACCCCTTAATTAGATTCTTAGTAAGAAATTTAGAACACTAATTTATAAGGATAAATTCCATTTGTCAGAGCAAAAATGGATTGCAGGTAGCCCCGGAGCTGAAGAACAACTTTGATTTTTGCTAAAATCTGTGAGTCCACCACTTTGTGATCCACCTTGCGCTGCTCTGAAATCTGGTGTATCTCTTTCTCAGTGTGGAAGATCTTGCCCTCCTGGTGTCTGGGTTTCCGCAGCTTCTTTGTTTTTAATTTTATTTATTTGTGTGTGTGTGTGTGTGTGTGTGTGTGTGGCCAGCTCAGCCCACCAGGGGGTGGGGCTGACTGGCATGTGGTAGTGGGGGATTGAACTGCTGTCCCTGTGCTTTGCTAAGCTTGTTCTAAGTAGGTGCTTTAGACCCCAGAGCCATCTCACCAGCCCCCCCCCCCCGCAGCTTCTTTTTGAAGTAAGCATCAGTGAGGTGTTTGAGGATTTTCACTTTGCTGATATCAATTTTTGTTGGGGCCGGAGAGATGGCTCAGAATAAGTGCTTGCCTGGTAAGCGCAAGGGCCTGAGTTCAATCCCTGGTTCCACCAAAAAAAAAGAAGTTTTTTTTTTTTTTTTTTTTTTTTTGTAGAGGTGGCAGTGACAAATTTCTGGTGTGTTCTTCATAGAGGAACACAATTAAGGCTAAGAGGCCCAGTCACAAGTCGCGAGCCACTGGCCAGCTGCTTGAAGACCACTCTCTTGCCTCTGTGACGCCCAATGAGGATGATCAAGATGGTGTCAGGAGTGATACTAGCTCAAAGTTTCCTCATATGCTGACTGAAGGGTTTGTTGCTGCTGCTCAAGAGGTTTTGGGGCACATCTTGAGTAGGATGGAATCTGGGCATTTTTCAAAGCTTAACAACCCGGCTACCTCCATTCTTGTCACCACCGACCGGTTTTGTGATGGTAGCAAGAACTTTGTCCTTCTTTTTGTTCTCAACCTTTGATTTAGCAGCTGTGTACTTTCTCTTGTACAAAGCCTTTGTGGAATACATAGCAGATCGGGAGTATCTACCAATTGCTCTAACCAGGAAAGGATTTTCGCTGCAGTGGGGCTGCTCCTTCTTAGATTTTTATTTTTTGCCTTCACCTTACCCTTTTTACCAGTACCACTGGCAGAAGCCTTCTTGGCTTTGGGTTTCTTCTCTTTAGTGTCTCACTTCTCAGTTTTTTCACCTGCCATCTTGCAAGATGGGAAAGAGAATTGTTTTTATTCCTTTTAAAATCTATTCTAGTGCTAAAATGCCAGATTCATGGTTCTGTAGTGTGGTATACGTTAATAGCACTGGGTGAACTTGCACAAACCACACCAGTGCTAGGTTTACACAGTCAAAAGTCTCTTCAAGTGGCACCCAGACAGTAGCATGTTTCTAAAGCTCCCTAGGCTATTTTAATTAACTTCATGCTGTGCACCTTGCAAACCTCTCTTAGACCAAATGGCAGACGGGCATGGAGGCTTATGTCCATAATCTCAGCACTCCACTAGGCTGAGACAGGAGGATTGCAAGTTTGAGCCCAGTGGGGGCAATTTAGTGAGACTCTACCTCAGAAAAACAAGAACTGGGAATGTAGGTTAGTGTGAAAGTGGCTGAGGATTCAATCCAAGTACCCAGCACCATGCCATGAGGCAGAGACAGAGAGAATATATAATACATAAATGTGTGTATTATATATGTAATATATAAACATAAGGAAAATATGTAACATATAGGGAGTATATATATGTGGAATATGTGTATATAACAAGCCAAGGATATACTATTCAGAATGTATAGAATAGTTCTACAGATAAAAAGACTACTTGATAAAGGCTATTCTAAATAATTCCCAGATAAGGGAAGCTGTTGCTAATAAAGATTCAAAGATATCCTGAGCTTTATTCTGCTGGAGGGAATGTATGTAACTACAGTTGTTGAACCTGTGTCTGGTCGTGTATATTTGTAATCCCAGAAGTCAGGAGGCCAAGGCAGGAGGATTGTTATGAGTTTGAGGCTGAATTACATAGCAAAAACCTGTCTTAAGACACCAAAAATAAATAAATGAATGAATGAATGAATAAATAAATAAAATAAGTGCAGCTGTTTTGGAGAGTAATATTGAACATACGCCTTTTTTATACACCAAGAAAAATTCTTACAGTTGTCAGGAAAGAGGAATTTACATGGATGTATTAATATTTTTTACAAAGCTATGTTAATAAGCATATATATTTGCACCACTGGGAACCAAACCCAGATCCCACAGCATAAGCTACATCCCCACCTTTTTCTCTGCCCCCCCCCCCCACCGGGGATTAAACTCGGGACCTTGCGCTTGCCAGGGAAGCGTTTATTCTACTGAGCCATCTCCCCGGCACCCCCACGTCTATTTCAAAGTGTCGTCGTGGTTTTGAGATAGCACCTGGTCTCTCCCCTTCTTCAGAGATATGACCTTGATATATGTGCCACCAATCCTGTGATGTCCAAATTTTGGTATCTCCAAGTGCACTTATTTATCGAAAAATGTCAGCAATTAAATCTGAATACTGAGGTTTTAGTTTAGAAGAAACAACGCATATGTTAACCTTTTCTTTTGTCTTAAAAGAAAGACAAGCAATATACTTGCCATAGGTCTCAACCACTGGGCTAGGCAATGTTGGGGTTTTCAGGACAGGTAGGTGCTATCGCACCCAGATCCCCTCATGTTATTATTATTATTTTTTTCCCTCATGTTATTTTGAAAGACATCTCTGATAACATATCATTTTATCTGTAAATATTTTGGTCTTTTATCTCTAAAGGATAAGGACTCTATTTTCTTGGAGACAGCATCTCCCTATGTAGCCCAAGCTGGCTTTTTTTTTTTTTTTTTTTTTTGCGGAACCGGGTATTGAACTCAGGCCCTTGCGCTTTCCAGGGAAGCGCTTATTCTACTGAGCCATCTCCCTGGCCCTGCTGGATTTTTTTTTTAAAAATTAAGTTTATTGGTCTTGAACGTTTTTATTAATTAAGTTTACTGGTACAATTTAAATATACATAACGATCACATTCATCATAGGGAATTTGTACCTCTACATAATATAACTGTATTCTTTTTTCCCATCCCCTCCCCACTATTCAACCTCTCCTCCCCTCCTTATTTACAAAAGCTTCATTTCCATTTTCCTTCTTATCTCATTTTTTTCTTTTCCTTTCCTTCCTTTTAGTCTTAAAATTTTTTTTTATTTTTAGTTTTTTAATTTTATTTTATTATTATTATTTTTTTTTTTGCGGAACCGGGGATTGAACTCAGGCCCTTGCATTTGCCAGAGAAGTGCTTATTCCACTGAGCCATCTCCCCTGCCCTTTATTTTTAGTTTTTAAAGAATACAAAATGGTAACAGAAAAAAAAACAGCATTAGAAGCGATACAAAATTTCACTAAACAAAGTAACAGGAATTCAACAGTTGCAAGATGTTATCTTCACATTAGTTGTTTAGGTTACCAGGTATAAATGTGCAAGGTTGCTTTAAAGAAAAAAAAAAAAAACCGAAACAATAGCAAAAAAGTTGTAACAAATTTAAAAGAAAAAAAAAAAACAACGAATAAAAGTTTGTTACTTGCTCCTTTCAAAAGACCACCAGAAATTGGCAGTACAATTATGCAAACTATCCTGCATATATACATAAATATATCTTTTCCCCTTTCTTTTGTCCTTTTCCTTGTCCCAGTTTTTCCTTCCCGTTGCATGAATTTGAGACCTTTCTGCCTCAGCTTCCCCAATGTGGTATTACAGGAGTGCGCCACTACATCTGACTATAAGGACTCATCATCATCATCATCATCATCATCATCATCATCATCATTATTTATTCATTCTTAGATATAATCACAGCATCAATATTTACCCCTAATGAATTAACAGTAATTTGTTTCTATCAGTCAGTGTTGAGAACAATCCAGTCAGTGCTCGTACTTCTCCAGCAGTCTCTGATCTTTAAAGCTGTTTGAGAGGAAAACAGATTTACAAACAGTTTTGCTTGAGTCAAAGTTAAAATGCAGTTCATTATTGGAATTTAAGTTTTTTCTTTCCTTTTCTTTTGGCTTTGTTGTTGTTGTTCCGGGGATCAACTCAGGACCTTGCATTTGCCGGGCAGGCACTCAAGCCTGCTGAGCTATCTCCCCAGCTGTTTTCCTCTTTTTGAAACAGAGTCTCACTGTGCAGGTCCGGCTGGCCTTGAGCTCACTCTGTAGCCCAGGCTGGTCTTCAATTTATGAAGATCTTCCTGTGAGTGCTGGGATTACAGGCGTGCACCACCATGGCGAGTTTTTAAGGTTTTTCTTTTCTTTCTTTCTTTCTTCTTCTTCTTTTTTTTTTTTTTGGCGGAACCGGAGATTGCGCTAGCCAGGTAAGCACTTACTCTACTGAGCCATCTCTCCGGCCCCAGGTGTTTTGAACCTATTGCCTTCTCCACCATATTTTTTCCTCTTATAATCTACCTGTAGAAGAAAATAGGTCATTTTTCCACAAAATGGATTTTGTTGCTCACATCCCATAGTTACATTGCTATATTTCTCTGTCTACAATTGGTAGAGCAAGGGAACTGATCAAGCTCAGGGGATTGCTTCTTTCCCTTGCTCTCTCTCTCCCTTTCTCCCTCTCTCCCTCTTCCCCGCTCCTCCTCCCCACTCTCCTATTCCCTTCCTTCCCCTCTCCCTCCTTCTATTCCCTCCTTCCTTCCTTCCTTCCTTCCTTCCTTCCTTCCTTCCTTCCTGGCTTGGTCTGAGGGTGTATGTAGCTCAGTGGTAGAGTACATGCCTAGGAGAGCTGAGGTCCTACGAAAAACGAAAAAGCAAAACAGAAACTGTATACTCCAGAGTGACAGGCAGAGTTTGCCTGTAGCTGCCATGAGGCCATCTGATTGGCTTTCTGTTAAGCAGCCATAGATTATTGTTGCCAAGGCCTACTATTAAGTAATTTAGCTAGTGTTGCACAGCGTGATATTCTATCAGGTCTTCTTCATGTGTTAGAACACTTCTACTAAAAGAAAATTCCAGCTGGGTGTGGTGGTACAGTCCTGTAAATCTCAGCACTCTGGAGGCTGCAGCAGGAGGGTTGTTGGGAATTTGAGGCCAGCCTAGGTTACATAGCAAGTTCTTTTTAATTTTTTTTTTCTTCTTTTCGGAACTGGGGATTGAACTCAGGCCCTTGCGCTTGCCAGGCAAGAGCTTATTCTACTGAGCGATCTCCCTGGCCCCTTCCTTTATTTTATTTTATTTTATTTTACATAGCAAGTTCAAGGCTAGTCTGAACTGTGCAGCCAGACCCTGTCTGAACATCTCCAACCCAAACAAACCAGCCAAACAAACAAACAAAAAAAGAAAGAAAAACCCTAACCAATACAACAAAAAGAAAGAAGAAAAGAAATGAAAAAGAAAGTTCTTAAATCTGGCATAGTGGCATGCAGCTTCTCTAAAGGCTGAAGTGGAAGGCTCACAAGTTTGAGGTTGGGCTGAGCAATTTAGTGAGACTATCTCAAGGTGTGAGGGGCTGGGGGTGTTGCTCAGTGGTAGTCTGCGGGCTTTGTATACTCTGACTTTGCTCCTTAGCTTTGAAAAATAAAAGTGGGCCTGGGAGCTAGCTCGTAAGTGCCTGCCTGGCAAGCGTAAGGTCCTGAGTTCCATCCCTGGTAACAGCCTTAAAAGTTCACATGCAGTTCACTAGTTTCTAGTACACTGATAAGGTGGTGCGATCATCACCGTCAGTTGATTTTTAAAATTATTTTTGGTGGGGCCAGGGAGCTAGCTCAGTAGAATGAGCGCTTACCTGGCAAGCTCAAGGGCTTGAGTTCAATTCCTGGTTCCGCCAAAAACAACAACAACAAAAAATTATTTTTGGTATTGAGGAGTGAATCCAGGGTCTTCATGCTGAGCCACATCACCAGCCCTTTTTCCTTTATTTTAAGACAGGGTCTGGCTAAATTACTAAAAGCACCCCACTGGGTTTGAATTTTGGATCCACCTACCTCAGCCTCCCAGAATGCTGGGATTATGGACTTGCACCACCATGCCCAGTTTAGTTGTTTATTTTTGAAGTCTCATAAATTCATGAACATATCCGTTGTGTTTCAATCCCTGGAATTTTGTGACGTTCAAATTGTGTCAATTTTAGCCCAGCTGGAGTCCTTAACTGTTTCCTGAGATTTTTTTTTTTTTTTTTTTTTGGCAGTACGGGGGATTGAATCCTGAGAATTTTGGACACAGCTTTAGCAAGCTTATCTCGCTTGCTGATTTGAGTTGTTGCAGGTTCATCTCCTACTTCCCTTTGGAGCCTAGGGATCAGTCATTAACATGGGCAGCTCTGGTTCCTTCCGTTTTCGTTTGTTTGCTTTTTGAGACAGTGTTCTGTATTGATTTTTTTTACCTCTTTAGCGGACATGCTTTGTTTGCTGCGTCCTGTGATTTATAATCCATGAAGTTGAATGTTGCCATTGGCGATTTTCAGGGATTAATATTTTATTCAACAAATGACTTGTATGAAAAATACGGCTCAAAAAAACACTTGTCAATGACTGTTTAATTGTAAATTATTTTCCTTGGGGAAGGTTTACAGTTTAAAGACTCAGGTTAAAAATTCTTACTGGTATTAATTATAGTCAAGTGAATTCCAACGGAAGAAGCAAGTTGCTCATGGTAAGTATAATGTAAGTATCAGATAAATAGCTAAATTTTAATGAGACATGTTTAGATCAATTAAATAGGTCATTTCTATGGGAAGATAAATCTTGTTCGTTTTTTGCAATATAAAATAATGCATTATCACAAATTTATTTGATATTTGTGTTTTCTCATAAGCTAATAATTTTTTTCATTTGGTGTTTTGAGACAGAGTCTTGCTTTGTAGCTTAGGCTGGCACTGAACTCACTATGTAGCCCAGGTTGGCCTCATACTCACAATGATCCTCCTGCCTCAGCCTTCTGAGGGTTGGGATCACACCCTGTTATAAACCAAGAATTTATAATTTTTTCTTTGTGTTCCCTTCAGTGAGTGATGTGAAATGCAAGCCAACAGCTTTTTTTCTTGACTAATCTTTTTTTGGAAAAATGATTAAAAGGTTTTGTATTGCTTCTGGCTCAAGCGCCTATAAATGTCAGGGATTTTTAGTAAGTTATTAAAACACTGTCAAAACCTGGAGTAGATGCTTTTAACTATCTGGTATACATTAACAGCTCTGAAGTAACAAATAAATTTTAACACATCATCAAAATCCCTTTGACTGAGTTGAGAGCAGCTCTTTTATATTCACAACGGACGTTTCTAGAATGTTCTTTGTGTTCCCTGTAAAATGTCCTTTTTGTGCTTGAGAAAGCGAGTGCACTTAAGAATGTTTTTATTCTGTTATTCAGCCTCCTGGTTTGAGCTTCCCAAGGCAAGTGCCACATCTTTATTGCTCCCAGAGCCCCAATTCCTACTTGTATTTTGGGGGATTGAAACAGGGTCTCCCTGTGCAGTCTAGGCTGGCCTTGAATTCACTGTAACGACCGCCTGCCTCAGCTTGCTGGGGTCACAAGTGTGTGCCTCCGTCTGCCAATAGGTCCTTAACTGTAAACAATGATCCAAAGTCTCCAGGCAAGATAGGCTGCCCGCAGGTCTTTTAAGTACCAGTTGTCCCGTGGTTAATCACCCACTGCTTGATTATATCACCAAATGTTTTCAGTAACTGCAGGTGCTCTAAGTCTTAAGGTACTTTATTTAATTAATTTATTTCAATCAAATTTTATGGTGGTGCTTTAATGAACAATGTATTTAAAAATTATAGTATCACGTGATTTATCTCTGCTGTTTACACATCCTTTGCACCTTTTTCTTTTATCGGGTGAGTTAAGCTGGACGTGGTGGCGCATGCCTGTGATCCCAGCACTTGGAAGCTGAGGTACAGGCATCACTGAGAGCTCAAGGCCATCCTGGGCTCCATAGCGAAATCTTGTCTGAAACAAAAACAAAAACAAAAACAAAAATCATACGAATTGTGTATGCTTCAAAAAAAATGGTTTTCATCACTTTTTTTTTTTTTTTTTTTGGCAGAACCGGGGATTGAACTCAGGCCCTTGCGCTTAAGCGCTTATTCTACTGAGCCATCTCCCCGGCCCATTCATCACTTTTTGACATTGCTTAACGATGTTCTTTAAAACTGCGTTGCAGGAGGGGAGGTGGCTCAGTAGAATAAGCGCTTGCCTGGCAAGCACAAGGGCCTGACTGAATTCAATCCCCGGTTCCGCAAAAAAACTGCATTGCAGAGCCAGTAATCCGAGCACTGGGGAGGGTAGGCTGAGGCAGAACGTTTGTGAATTTCAAGCCAGCCTGGGCTGTGTACACACCGAGATGCTGTTGTGTTATTTTTTTAAGATCATATTTTAAAAAACCAAAACCAAAATGAAAACAAAGACAGTCTCCCATGCATAGGTTTGAGGTACAAATTACTCCCTTGCCCCGCCCCCCTTTTGGTTCTGGGGATCAAGTACTGGGGTTTGCGCATGCTGAGCACACTCTCTGCTAAGTGAGCTACAGTACCAGCAACTTTGCTGTTTTGCAAACTCCTTGTACCCCAAGAAGCTAAGGTTAGCTGTACAATCACCTATAGAACCATCTTTGTTGACTTTAATAATAAAGGTTTATTGATTAATATTAGCCTTTCCTTATTTCCTGTTAAAGTTAATGGTTCCTTTATTTTTATTCAGAAAAAGTAAGGACAGCCAGGTGCAATGGTGGACACATGTAGTCCCAGCTACTCAGGAAATTGAAGCAGGAAGATGCGGGAACCTGGGAGCTTCAGACTAGTGTGGGCAATGTGGGAAGACCCCATCTCAAAAAAACGAAACAAAACAAAAACTGGGTGTGGCAGCGCAAATTTGTAATCCCAGCACCAGGGGGGCTGAGACAGGAGGATTGCTGCAAATTTTAGGCGAGCCTGGGCTACGTAGTGAGATCCTGTCTCAAAAAACCAAAAAGAAAAAGTAGGAAGGCTGTTTGACAGTATCACTAAGCTTTTTAGAATCTTTTTAAATTGAGGAGATATTCTTTTAAATGTTCCTTGGATCCTCTTAAGTGTTCCATACTGGTAGGATTAAAAGTATTTGATGATATCAAGAACCCTGACGCCAGCTAGTTGTGTGTCCTAAATATGCTGCTTCCAGTTGAACGAATGGATGGTGGGAGAGACCCTATCTTTGGCATATAGGAGCGCTAGAGGCCCTTGGAGAGTACTTACATGCTGGTTATCAGTGTTTTGAAAAATTTTTTTAGGGTGAGTACATGTGCTGTCCCTCTCCCCCTTTGTTTTTGGTACTGGGATTGAAGCCACTTGTGCGCGGCTATCTCCCCCTCCCCCTTTTTCTTTCCTTCCTTTTTGCAGCACTGGGATTGAGTGCAGCCTCTTTCGCATGCTGGGTGAGTGCTGTACTTCTGAGCTGCAGCCCAGATGGTTTTATTTTTTATTTTGAGATGGAGTCTCCATAAATTGCCCAAGATGGCTTCAAATTTGTGATTCTCCTGCCTCAGCCTCTGAGTAGCTGGGACTACAGACACAACGCCACCTCTGTTAGCTTTCTCGTGGTTCTTTTTCTTTTTTTTGAAATAAAATTGCCTAGTTTTATTTTTTCTTCCTGGGAACAGTCTGTATTTCAGCCTGAAGGGAGTTCTGTAAATGATGAAGACATTAATCATATTTGAAAGGACATTTAATCGCTTAAAAAGAGAGAGAGCTGAAGACCCGAGAAGAAAGTTAGCATGTAGTACATTCTTAGATTTTTTTAACGATCCTTTTTTTTTTTTTTTCCTGGTAGTGGAGCTTGAGCCTGTCTTGGCACTGGGCTACATCCTCAGGCCTCGTTTACTTTTTCCCTTTTATTTATTTGAGACAGGGTCTTGCTAAATCGCTAAATTGTCCACGCAGGGCTTGAAATTTGCAATCCTCTGGACTCAGCCTCCTTGAGTGCTTGGCAACATAAGCATAGCCGCCAACACTTTTTTTGTTGTTGGCGGAACTGGGGATTGATCTCAGATCCTTGCGCTTGCCAGTCAAGCGCTTATCCTACTGAGCCATCTCCCCTGCCCCTACTGTTTTCTTTCGTGTGTGTGCGCGCGTGTGTGCGGCTATCCCCCCCGCCCCCTTTTTTCTTCCTTTTTGCAGTACTGGGATTGAGTGCAGGATCTTCACACCGAGCTACCTCCCCATGCTCCCCGCACACCCCGTTTAATTTCGGACAAGGTCTCAATTGCCCAGGCTGGGATCCATTTTTCGACCCTCCCGCCTCAGCTTCCCCAGGGGCTTGGATCACAGGTGTGCAGCACCATACGTGTTTTTCCTTGTTCAGTGTATTTTCTGATGTCTGAGAGAAGGGACAATTTGTACTCGAAGCGATTCCACACCAACATGTTCTGTTCGTTATAATTTGTTATTATTTAAAAACGTCTTTAGCATTTAGGGCTGTTTTAGGATGCCCCATTTCAGATGTGTGCAAAATCGATACTAACTTTTCCCAGCAGCTTTTAAACAAGTTTGAGTCCCAAAGTTCAGTACCGAAATAGGGTATAAACATTGAAACTGAGGAAAACACAAAAATATCCGTTTATGTTTTATTGAATCATGTATCTCCTCCCTTTCTCTCCCGTTCTTTTCAACTGTAAGTTTCATTTGGGTAGTTTAAAAAATAAATCCTCACGCTATTCTGCTACTTGCTAGACGTTTGTGGAAGAATGTGGGAAGTCCATTATGTACGAAACAATGACCCCAGGCTTCCATTTCCTAAGCCCTTGAACCCGAAACACAGGTAAACAGAAAATATGTCACCGCACCTCCTGCTCATCGCAGCGCAGATGTAACCTTTTCTCCCCCCATAAAATCAGCTCGGTTTTCTCAGGAGTGCTTACTAAAACATGAAGGAGCTGGGCGCTGTCCTAGGGTCCCCCCTGCCTGCACACCCACTTTTCCTCCATTGCAAGAATCTGTGTTTTTCACGGGAAGGCAGGGGACAGCGGGGCTGCTAAATTTATCTCCGTGCCCAGCCACCGAGACGCAGGAAGCGCTCGGAGGCGGCGGGGGCTGCTGGCCGCCCCAGGCCGGGCCGCGCGGAGAGGCGGCGGCTGCGGCCCACAGCCGTGCTTGGGGGCTCCACGGGCCGTAGCCCCGCGCTCGCTAGACTGCCGAGGCGGTGGCAACGGTGTGTGTGTGGCGGCGGGCGGGAGCGCGGAGGAGGTGGGGGGGGCGCTGTCACGGAGACACAGGCCGCTGAAGACCCCGCCGCAGCGAGGCCACTGGGCTCACCGGCCGCGGGGCGGGAGCGGCGCCGACCCGGGGCGCCAGGGGGACCCACCGGGCGGAGGAGGGGGCCCATCTAGCCTTCCGCATTTTCCTGGGTCTCTCTCCCGGGCGGTGACGTGACGTGCTGACGGCGGGCCCGTGCCGGGGAGCTGGGCCGCTTTTTGTCAGCTCCGAGCTCGGCCCCTCCTCCCTCCCTCCGCCCGCCCCACCAGCCGGAGCCCGGCCCAGTGCTCCAGAGAAAGGCCGGCCTGCAGCACCCGCCACCGTCGCCGACCGCCCGCACGCCCGTCCGGTGAGTCTCGGGCGCCGGCGCGGCCTAGGGCGTGCGCGGCGGCCTGGTCTCGGCCTGGTCGGCGGCCTGCAAGGCGCCCTCCCGCGCTAGGCCGGGCGGCGTGGCGCGCCGCGCGAGCAGGCCCCGAGGAGGCCGCAGTTAGGCCCGGGGAGGAGCCCAGCTGCCCCGAGCGGCGGCGGAGGCGCGCTCCGTAAGCGGGCGGGGGTTGGGGGAGGGCTGCCCGGCGGTCCGGGAGGCAGCTGAGGGGTCTCGGGTGGGCGCTGAGGCCGACTCGAGGGACCGCGCAGGGGCGAGGCCTGGCTAAGAGGCGAAGGCTGCAGGCATGAGGTGAAGGCCGCAGGCCGGCCGGGCCGATTTTCGCTATGTAAATATCGGCAAGGGGGGGAGGGACGGGGGACAAGATGGCGACGGCTCCGCTCCTGCTGCAGGGGACGACTGAGGGGGCTGCTGGGAGGGGGAGCCGCCATCTTGAAGGCGGTGTCTGGAGAGAAAATTCCGCTACAGCCCGTGAGGGGGGGTGGGAGAGCGGGCGGCGGCGCCGGTGACGGTGACGGGCACCGGAGACCCGGCGCGGCGGCGTGCGCGCGGAGGGGCGTGCTCGCTCCCCACGGCGGCCATTGCCCTCGTCGCCATGACGGGCGCTAGGGTTCTAGTCGCTCCGCGGCGGCGCCACCTTCTTGCCCTGCCTCCCGCAGCCCCGTGACTGCTGTTTCCGCTGCGTTTCACTTGAGCTGCCGCAGGCGGCCATCGCCGCCGTCTGGGCGCTGGGAGCCATCTCACCTTTTCTCGGTCCCGAACCTTTACTTGGCGTTGTAGGCAGCTGAGGGTGGTCGGGTGTGTGTGTGTGTGTGGCAGCAATGGGACCCCAGGAAATTTTGATTTTACTGAAGTCTTACATGACCGATAGATTGCCTTCCATGCGGTTGTTTTCCGCTAATCATTGCTCTGTGTACTATTTGAATAATAAAATTCATGGAAAAGTTCTCACCACTCTCTGGACCAATAGGGAGAAAAGGCACGACACGAAAGCGGAAGAATACCATTTTGAAGCACTCTCGTATTTATGTGGAAGCAGCTTTCTTGAAAAGCTACACTCAAGCTATTAGTGGTTTTTTTTTTTTTTTTTGTATTTTTTTGAGGAATGATAGGGCAGAACGTTATTTTCTTAGTGAAGAACATTATGTTTATGTGTCATGGTGTTTAGATTTTATTTTACTTGTGAAGTTTTACACCAGAGTTCTATCCCCTTAAGTACTTAGGATTACACACCGTGCGACTTTTCCGGTGAACTCAGAGCCCGGTGTTGGCGGTCGTGTACCAGCAACTGAGAAAGATCGCAGAGGTTGTGGTACACGGTGCCTGGTACACGGTGGATGAGACAAGGTGAAATAGCACCGAGCTCTTCGGGGAAAGGCTATCCAATTAACGAGGTTTCAGAGAAGGGTTACATTGGAGTGTAAGGAAAGGGATCCTGAAACAGGTGACATTTGAAGTTGCTTAGGTGAGACTTCTAGGTAGGGAAAGGGCATTTCAAGGTTGAGGCTTGAGAAAGCAGCAAGTATTTACAGTTTACCTAGAGTGGGTGGTATGTACGTGAAGGGGAGTGGTAGTAGGAATTGAGATGAGAAAAGGTAGATTGCCGCAGTGCTCCTTGCCAACTGGAAGGGCTTGTGCTCAGCGGGGGAGGCAGCAGGCAGCAGGGGAGCCCTTTACGCCAGAGCTGTGCTTGAGTCACTTAGCAGCCCCTTGGGACCAGGAGTTTCATAGTTGAGAGCTAAAGCGAATATTAAGTTGATCAGTGATTTCATTATTAGGACGATTCCACCAGTGTTCAGAAGTTAAGCAGATTTTTATATTTTTGAATGATCCCTCTGAGCTATACAGCTGCTTTAAAACTCCTAATTTCTCACACCAAGTAAACTTTTGCTCAGTTATAATTTCTACAGTAAACAGGGGTGCATACCATTTCATTTGCTGTGGTTGAAATTACAGGGCTAGTGTCATATACAGGTTACTTGACTAAAATAAATAAACTTGTAAGTGTTCCCATGGTAATATTTTAAGAGATTAATGTGTGCATGCATGCGCATGCATGCCAGTGTGTGTTTGTGGTTCTGGGGATCAAACCCAGGGACGCTCCACTACTGAGCGACATCGCTAACCTTTTTAATTTTGAGCTGGGCTTGCTAAATTGATTAGACTAATCTCCACCTTCAGATCGTTCTGCCTCTGCCTCAGCTGGGGTCGAAGTGCGGCCTAGCTAAGAAGTCAATTTTGAGAAGTAGGTTGGAAGAGTAGCTATTAGACATTGGGCCAGGTTCGGAGGCTCATAAGTGCTTGTAGTTCCAGTGATTTGGAAGAGTAGTGTGTAAGGATTCCAAGTTCAAAGTCTCCCGGAGCAGTGTGGCAAGATCCTGTCTCAAAGTGGGGCAAAGGGACTGGTTTTCAGATGCCTTTGTGCAGGTTGTGTTCTTCCCTTTGGGGAAAGTACCATTTTTGGAGGGTGACTAAGGCTATTTGCTAAGCCAGGCCTTCCTGCTCCGGTTTTGATTTATGTTTGACTACTATAGAGGCGCGTGTGGGCAGTGTTTATTAGAACTTTATAATATAGAAGGAAGTAGCATAAGCATTTTTCACTTTCAGTTTTTCCACTTTTCTGGATGACAGCAGGTCTTAGTAATGCTCCAAGAGAGGAGCCAAGAGACCCATTTATCCTAAAGGTCTTGGTTAGAAAAATCTTAGAAACAGGGCATGCAAGAGGCCAACTTAAAAAAGGGGGAGGGTGCCGGAGAGATAGCTCAGTGATCTAAAGCACTTGCTTAGGCAAGCTTAGGCAGGGACTGTGGTTCAATCCCTGGCACCACATGTGGCACCAGCTCCACCCCCCAGGCCACAAAAAAGAAAAAAAAAAAAAGGCCAACTAGCAAGTTGCTAAAGCTCACTGTGCTTGTTTAGGTGTTAAACATAAACTTAGCGGTTGTTTTTATATCTTAACAGCTGAAAAAGACATGGGAGAGCTATAAAGATACTCTTTTTTTCATCTTTTTTTTGGAACCGGGGATTGAACTCAGATCCTTGCGTTTGCCAGTCAAGCACTTATCCTACTGAGCCATCTCCCTGGCCCCAAGATACTCTTTTTTTTTTTTTTTTTTTTTTTTTTTTTTTTTTAAAACCTGAAGAACCAGTTTTTTTGAAGCTAGGTAGTACAACAGTGTGGATGTTTGAGATTAAGATTAGACTCAAGTTGTATAATTAAGACAGGTAAGCATATAGTTTAGTTTCCATCTGAAATGGCTAAATAAAGCCTTGTGTGGCATAGACTTATGTCATCCCAGTACTCTGTGAGGCTGAGGCAGTAAGATTGCAAGTTTGAGCCCAGTCTGGACAATTTGATGAGAGCCTGTTTCAAAAGGGAATGGATTTGTAGCTCAGTGTGAAAACGCTAGGTTCAGTCTTCAGTATGCACAGCACCCCCAAAATCTGGACAACTGGATGGATAGTTTATATGTGTGTGTTTTTCAAAAAGCTGTGGCCAAATTTGAGAAAGTAAAAGGAATCGGGGAGACACTGGCTCTACAGAGCAAGCTTTGACTGCCAAGTAAAAGAGGACAAGAGCTAGATAGAACACCCTGGAGAAAGCAGGGCAGGCTGTCTTGGTAGCTGTGTGTGTGTGTGTGTGTGTGTGTGTGTCTCGGTCTGTCTGTGTGTGTTAAGAGAGCTACCAATTTCCTTTTTTTGTGTTCCTCGAATGCCTTCAGGGCACTTTTGGCCAGCGGGAGAGTTGTGAGGTTCGAACTCCAGCAACCTGAGGCTGACAGCTTTGTGGAAGCAGCCACTTAAAGGCCTGAGCTAGGGCCAGGCCTCCACCAATTTCCATTTTAAAAAGACATGTAGGCTTTAAAAAATTCTTTTTTCTGTGTTGCTTTTTATAGAGGGTTTTCTTTCTTTTTGGTACTGGGGTTTGAACTCAGGACCTTACACTTGCCAGGCAGGCGCTTATACCACTGAGCTATGACAGGTGTGCACTGCTGTGCCGAATTTCAAGGACATTTAGTTTTGCATTGTCACTGATAATCTTGTAGTTGTGTTTGTGACCACTGGTATTTGCATTTCTTTTTCTCACAGACTCAGCTGGCCCTTGACATTCCTTACCTTCAGGTCACCCAGAATTTACTTAGCTAAATGGCCTAAAATGGTATAAAGAGTTGAGTTTCCCTCCTTGCTATGTAGTTCCTCTCCTTACCTAGCCTGTGCTCGTGCTACAGGAAAATGGCCCTGGTCTGCCTCTGTGGATGTCTCTGTTAGTACCCTCTCACTCTGCTGGAGCTTTTCACTCGCCTTAGGAACAGTTTGCTCATCTTACAAAAACCTCACCTGGCTTATCTTTCCTTTCACCAGTACTTTTTTTTTTTTTTTTTTTTTTTAGCTCATATATTCCTAAATCTAGTATTTTCTCAAGTTGGAAAACTTGCAC
This sequence comes from Octodon degus, assembly GCF_000260255.1. Lineage (NCBI taxonomy): Eukaryota > Metazoa > Chordata > Mammalia > Rodentia > Octodontidae > Octodon > Octodon degus. The sequence goes on along the minus strand of NW_004524617.1, from coordinate 13,394,906 downwards.
AGCATATCCATGGAAGTGTCAGAAAAGTGCTCAGTGTTTCATAGACTCCGTGCCTTCTTTTTATTCTGGGGTGGGTTGTCTCTCAAGGCCAGTCTTCTGTCTTTTCTCCTTTGGAATCTTCACTAGTTTGGTGTCCCTTGCTATGCTCACATTGTCTTGTAGTTGTTTATTTGGCATTTGCAGTGGCCACCTGGGTGTCTGAAATGTCTCACCCTGGCTGAAGTCAATGTCTGGCCGTCATAGATGCCTGGTACTATTGTGTCATTTTATTGTTGTTATTATTATTATTATTATTATTTTTGTGGTACTGGGGATTTAACTTAGGACCCTGCGCTTGCTAGGCAAGCACTTATTCTACTGAGCTATCTCCTAGCCCACTATTGTGTCATTTTAAAAAAGCCTCAGAACCCCTAAAATAACTCCAGTCTCCTGTTTTCTTTCCATTAATGCCACATCATTTTCCTAGGCTCATTCTTCCGTGTTCCATAAAGCAAAATGGACATTTTTAATATAGCATTTCATCTGTAATACTTTATGTATAGTATTTATACTTCTGTCTTTTCTAAACTGTTAATATAGAGACAAGTTATCACTTTGTCCACAGGAGGTGCCTAGTGTGTCACCTCAGAAACAATCATCTTGGTTATTGGGTGCAGAAAATTTTATGTCGTTGGAAACTATTCAGAGTCAGTTATTTACTCAGTGTTGTCTTTGATCAATGACTATTCATATTAAGACATACCTTTCTTGTTAGGCACCATATCAAACCTAACCACTGTGTAACCCCTATCCCCACCCCTTATTTGATTTGAAATATGGCCAGTCTGCTCTTATTCCTGTCAGATTATTTTTCCAAATAATATTTTATTTAAAAAAAAAATAGGATTCTTTCAGGGGCTGGGGACATGGCTCAGTAGGATAAGCGCTTGACTGGCAAATGCAAGGATCTGGGTTCAATCCCTGGTTCCGCAAAAAAAAAAAACACAACAAAACAAAACCAAAAAAACCCCAAATAATATTTTATAAAGTCCAGGCCTCCCAAGAGCTGGGATTACAAGTCTCAATTGCTGCAGCATGCTGCGGGGGCGGGGCCAGCATGGAAGGCCTGGGGATTGAACTCCCCCTGCGCCTGCTTGCAGGCACTTAAATCCGCTGAGCTATTTGACCAGCCTGCAAAAATAATATTTTTTGGGGCCGGGGAGATAGCTCAGTAGAATAAGTTCAATCCCCAGTTCTGCAAAAAAAAAAAAAAAAAAATTTGGGGGGGCCAGGGAGATGGCTCAGTAGAGTAAGTGCTTCCCTGGCAAGCACAAGGAAGGGCCTGAGTTCAATTCCCAGTTCTGCAAAAAAAAAAAAAGAAAAAAAAATTTAAAGACCTCCATTTGAATTTTTTAAGTGATAGTTATAGATATGAATCACATAACATACTTTTATTTATTTATTTTTTTTTTATTTTTTTTTCCCCTTTTAAACATTTATTGTGTGTGTGTGTGTGTGTGTGTGTGTGTGGCCAGCTCAGCCCACCAGGGGGCGGGCTGGCTGGCATGTGGTGCTGGGGGATTGAACCGTGGTCCCTGTGCTTTGCCAAGCTTGTTCCAAGTAGGTGCTTTAGACCACTGAGCCATCTCGCCAGCCCCACATAACATACTTTTTAAAAAATTAATTTTATTTTAACATACTTCTTATAGTCCTGAGATTTTTAAGTTCAAAGGGATCTTTAGACCCAACAAGTTTGAAAACCACTGGCGTAGTTCATCCATATTACTTGTGTTTTGTTTCGTTTTTTGAGGCAAAGTTTCACTATGTTCAGACCTGCCTTGAACTCACCGTGTATCCTAGGCTGACTTCGAACTTGTGTGATCCTTTTGCCTCAGCCTTCCAAGTTCTGAGATTACAGGTGTATATCACTTGTTTAAATGATGACGATGATGATTTTTATGAGACAGGCTCACTATGCAGTTCAGGCTGGCTTTGAACTTACTATGTAACTCAGGCTGGCTTCAGATTTGGGGTGATCCTCCTGCCTCAGCCTCCTGAGTGATGGGATGACAGGTGTGCACCACCATGCTTCTAATATTACTTTATTTTGATGTATAAACATACTGTGATTTATTAACATGTACACAGTGCAGCTGTACATGCATGACTGTCCCATCAGGTGGTTTGTACCACCTGATGGGAGTATTCCATGCTCCCTGATGGGATTGTCAAGCATGAACTACTGGGGGTTCAAGCCCATGAAAATGTGTTCTTTCCTGTGGAGGAACCATTAAACTGTTGGCAGTTTACAGCAGTTTCAAGCTACTGCTGTGAATATCCTTATACAGGGTTCTTCTTTCTTGGGATTATAATAGAATTTGCTATGTTGAAGTCTGTGCATCATCAACTTTACTGGGAATTGCCACAATGCCAAATTTCATTCCATTTGACACTCCTACCAGCTGTATATGAGCCTGTTTCTCCATAACATTGCCAAAAGATTAGATTTTGCAATTTTTCCCCATCTGTTGGATATAAATGCTATCTCTTTGCAGTTTTCATTTTGCATTTCTTAGATTACTCTTGAGGTTGATCTTTGTTTCCTACATTATTTATTAGCCATTTGAGTTGTCTCATATTTGTGCATAATCCTTGGTCCATTTTTCACGTTGCTGTCTTTTTTAATGGTTTATGACTAGTTTCGTATTGTATTTTGGTTATATGCGCTGAAAATATCCTCCTATGTGGCTTGTCTTTTAGCTTTGTTTATGGAATTTTTGTATGTGTCATACTTAATTTGACAGTGGCTAGTTTTCTGTTGTGTTGTTTTATTTTCATTTATGGTTTGTTTTCCTATGCCTTCAAGAAATTTTTCACTTCAAGGTGATAATACTGTGCCTTTTAAATATTTAGGTCATTGATTCATCTGGAATTTCTTTTTTGTTGGGTGATGTAGTTTTATCTTTTTCACATGGACTTATCAAATAGTTGAGTCTTCTTAACTTCTGAGGTAGGGCTTGCGGATTGCTGAGCTATCTCTCTGGCCCCAGCATTGTCTTAAAAATAATCTAAAATGAAAATCCGGGCCGGGGAGATAGCTCAGTGGAATAAGCACTTTCCTGGCAAGCACAAGGACCTGAGTTCAATCCCCGCTTCCACAAAAAAAAAAAAAAAAAAAAAAAAAAAAAAAAAAAAAAAAAAAAATTAAGGAAGTATGGAACAACTTTAATTGATTCTTTTCTTAGTTGTGTATAAAATAAAGATGTGTCTTACAATTGGTAGTAGGAGTAAGATCAATTTATAATTCTTTAGATTGTCTATCTAGTTAGCATGTGTGTCAACAATGCAGCTTTATTTCTTTTCCATTTCTTTCTGCCTCTTATTTGTTGTTCTGTCTTACTGTGTTCATTGACACCAGAGCATTGGTGATGGGCATGCTTGCCTGGGTACTTTGAGTACTTCTAAGGTTTTATCATTAAATGTACTATTGTAGTGGGTTTTCTTCTAGTGGCTGGATATTATTATTATTATTTTTTAAAATTATTTATTTATTTTTATTTATTACATTTATTTATTGTGTGTGTGTGTGTGTGGCCAGCATGTGGTGCTGGGGGATCGAACCGCGGTCCCTGTGCTTTGCCAAGCTTGTTTCAAGTAGGTGCTTTAGACCACTGAGCCATCTCTCCAGCCCTG
>NW_004524617.1:13388902-13391134 GCF_000260255.1 Octodon degus | reverse complement strand
AAGTAGGTGCTTTAGACCACTGAGCCATCTCTCCAGCCCTGGATATTATTATTATTATTATTTTTGTTTAGATTCTCTTCTACTTAGTATTTTAGAGGTTTTTTTTTTTTTTTTTTTTTTTTTTTTGGCAGAAACGGGGATTGAACTCAGGTCCTTGTGCTTGCCAGGGAAGCAAAAGCACTTATTCTACTGAGCCATCTCCCCGGCCCCTATTTTAGAGTTTTTACCACAAATAGGAATTGAATTTTCCTATAGTTCCTACTGCACCTACTAGTGTGATGAAGCGCATTACTAGATTTTTCTGTTTTAAACTATTTTTGCATGTTCTGGATATTTGCATCCTTTAGTTATTGCATGTACTTTTCTATTTTCATGTAGTCTTTGTTTTTTTTGTTTGCTCGTTTTTTCCTCGCTGGGGATTGAACTTGAACTTGGGGCCTTCACACAGAGCCACATTCCCCAGCTCCTTTTATTTATTTTTGAGGTGATGTCATTGCCCAGATTGGGCTAACCTGTGATCCTCCTGACTTGTTTTGATAATGAGATTATGTTAGCCTCATATTAGTGTTAATTTTTTTTTTTGAGATAGGCTCTTGCTGTGTTGCCCAGGTTGGCCTAGAATTCCTCCTGCTTCAGCCTCTACAGTGCCCAGCAAACTTCATAGATGAATATGGGAGTGTTGTCTCTTTTTTGAAACAGGATGTTTAATAGCAGTGAAAGTTAGTTAGACTCCATCTATGGAACTGTATACTTAGTTTCTTTTATATGAGTTTTATTTGTGATTTAGTAATAGTTTTTGGAATGGGAAATCTTTTTTGCTTTTCTTCAGATTTTGTCTTGAACGATTTCCTAGAAAAATGGAAAATTTCAAACATTGGTACACACACACACACACACACATATATAGTATAAAATTTTTTGTTTTTTTAAATTGGAGACAGGGTATCACTATGCAGTTCAGGCTGAATTTGAACTCATTATGTAGCCCAAGAGTTGTGATCCTCCTGCACTGGCATTAAAAGTGTGAGATTACTATGCCTGACCTTTTTTTTTTTTCTTCTGTCTTACTCTTACCCGTGAGTTATGGTTTATATTTGAGTATCCCCTAAGAGCTTCATATGGTCATAGGCAGGGCTTTTGGAAGGTTTATGTGGATTTAATAGCTTACTTGCTGTTAGAAGGTGGGGTGTAGTGGGATGAGACTGGACACTGGGGGCATAGCCTGGATCTTTTTCTTCCCCTGCTCCTCCTTCCAACTTTCTCCTTAAAGGCTGCTCAGTGTGTTCAGTGTGTGCAGCTCTCCTCCTTATTGCTTCTCTGCCATGCCACTCTGCCTTGGAGTCCTACAGCCGTGGACTAAAACCTCTTTACAAACTGTGAGCCAAATAAACCTTCCCTCCTGTAAGTTGTGGGTGTAGGAAAGTAGGAACTGGGATTTTCCATTTGTGTTATAGAAGAAAACTTTTTAATCTGGGGTTATGGTGCATGCCTGTGATCCCAGTAATTAAGAGGCAGAGGTGGAAGACAGCAAGTTCGAGTCTAGTTGAGGCAAATTAGCAAGAGTCTGTCTCAACATAAAGTGATTAAAAAAGGTACAAGGTATACTGCAGTGCAAAGGCCATGAGTTCAATTACCAGTGCCACTAATAAAAAGAAAACTTTTGTTTGTAGTTAATTTTATACTAGAACATTCTGTGAATTCTTGTGTTTTTTTTTTTTGTGGAACTGGGGACTGAACTCAGGACCCTGTGTTTGCCAGGCAAGCACTTCCTCTACTGAGCTATCTCCCCAACCCTCATTCTGTGAATTCTTATTGATACTAGTTTTTTGGTTGTCTTCCATTTTGTAGACATACTGTATCATATGTAATTAAGTTTAGCTTTTTTCAAATAATGATTATATCCTACCTAAATCCATTGGTTAACATTTCTTATATAATCTTAAATACTAATAGTGTTACAGGCATTTGTGTCTTAATTTTGTTGTTAGAGGGAATACTTCTAGTGTTTTACTTTCAGTTTAATATGTGCCTTTTTGTTACAAAATATAGTGATATCACTCTGTTCTAGAACATATGTTCTCATAGGAGCTGATTTACGATCGTTACACTTATATGTTAAAGCAGCCCTCGGGGCTGGTGAGATGGCTCAGTGGTCTAAAGCACCTACTTAAAACAAGCTCAGCAAAGCACAGGGACCACGGTTCAATCCCCCAGCACCACATGCCAGCCAGC
>NW_004524617.1:13349198-13388802 GCF_000260255.1 Octodon degus | reverse complement strand
CACACACACACACACACACACACACTAAAAAAAAATAATAAAAAAAAGCAGCCTTATTGATATAAAGCTGTTATTAAACCTGCCCTTTAAAAATATACAACTCAGGGCCTGCCAAACAGCTCAGCGGATTAAAGCACCTGCAGGCAGGCAGGTGGGGGAGTTGGATCCCCGGGCCTGGCCACTTGGGGGGGTGGGGGCTGAGCTGGCAATTAAGATTGGACATGGTGGCTCACGCCTGTAATCCCAGCTCTTGGGAGGCTGAAAACTGGAGAATCACTACAAATCCAATCTAGTAGTGAGACCCTGAACACCCTGTAGACCCTTCCCTAAAAAATACAAAAATAAATAAAAGAAAGAAAAATATACAACTCAGTGGTTTTTATTAGATTCAATGTTGTGTGGCTATCACTATTAGTTTTAGAACATTTTCAGGGTCTCCAAAAGAAACCCTGTGCCCTCCTCCCTCATCTCCTCCACCCCGACAGCCACTGATCTGCATAGATGCAGTAGATGTACTGTTACTCTGGTGTTTCGTGTAAGTGGAACCCTGTCGTGTGGTTTCTTGTGCGTGGTGGCGTCTTTCACTTATCAGGGCTTCATTCTTATTCTGTAAAGAAAATATTACAATTTGGCTGAATAGCCTTTTTTTTTTTTTTTTTTTGGTACTGGGGATCAAACTCAGGGCTGGAGAGATAGCTCAGTGGCATAAGCGCCTGCTTGGAAAGCACAAGGTTCTGAGTTCAATCCCCAATACAAAAAAACAAAACAAAACAAAACTGAATTTCAGCTTTGCAGCATCAATGGAGAATATCAGTTTCCTTTCCAACCTATTCATGTGGGTTATTTGGCTGCACTCTTCAGCTCTAGAATAATGATACTGCATCAGGGTCTGTGTGTATGCTGGGGTGTGTGTTACTATGGGTAATTGATCTTATTTGGAAATACTTGGAATTCATAACCAACCACCTTTGTAGCTGAGTTAAATTATTTCTGTAAAGTTTTGTTGTAAAAGGCAAATTAGTTTTGTAAGAAGGATGTGAGAGTTATGCTCTGGCTTAGTTCAGATAGCTTTGGAAAAAATTTTAAAATTTCATACTAATCTGACTTTCCATCTCTTACTGAGTTAATGCTAGTAATTTACATTTTCCCTCCAGGTGGTGCCAGCATAGAATTGTAAACACTTTTCTTTTAAGCCATCCCCTCCCCCCAGTCTGTCTTGCTAGGGAGTCTAGGCTGCCTGCTGTGGTGGCCTAAGCTCCCCTTGAATTGTTCTCCTCTGGCAGCCTCCTGGCTGCTGAGGTTGTAGATGTGGACTGCCATGTGCCCAGCTTTAATTTTTTTTTTTTGGTGGTACCAGGGATTGAACTCAGGACCCTGTGTTTGCCAGGCAGGCACTTATTCCACTGAGCTATCTCCCCAGCCCCCAAATTTTAAAAACCTTTTTCCTTGTCTGTTTTTTTTTTTTCTTTTTTCTTTCTCCTTTATCATCTTCCCATTCTACTGAAAGAAAGCTGGGGTTTGATTTTAAATTTTCTGAAAAATCTTTTTGAGTAAAAATGAACTGGCTACTTACCTTTGTTTCAAAGATGATTATAAAATTAATTGATTAATTAATTTTGCATCAGGGTCTCGCTTATGTAGTTCAGGCTGGCCTTGAACTCTATGTAACCCAGGTTGGCTTCAAACTCAAAGCAATCTTTTGGCTTAGAGCATGTCCACTGTTAGTTTTATGAAACAGGTATATTGCAAACTATCCTCTGCATTGCCTAGCCTATTTTTTTGTTGTTGTTAATACTGTTTAAAAGATTTATTAAGATATATGTGCAGAGCATGTCATTAATTAGCAAAAGATAAAAATAATTCTGCAGTTACTGATTTTTAAAAATTGTTCTAGTTGTTGAAAGGCCCACTGACAGTGACTGTGGTTAGTGAGTCCTAAATTTACAGAATCTCACAGACCCAAAGTAATGTAGGAAAAGCAGTATAGGAATCATGTGTTTATTTAGGTGAGATAAAAAAATAGGGTCCTTATTTGACAAGTAGTAGTTTTGGTGACCAAGCATGACAGTTATTAACATTTCACAACAGGGTCATACTTTATGTCTTGCTGGAGCAGCTTGAACCACCGGTGTCATATGCATGACTGTCCCACTGGAAGGCTTTGTATTAATTTTATTAGTAAAAAGACTGATAAAAGTGATTAGATCCAGGCCAGGCATGGTGGTACAGCCCTGTAATCCCAGCACTCAGGAGACTGAGGCAAGAGGATGGTTGTGAGTTTGAGACCAGTCTGGGCTACAAAGTGAGCTCAAGGCCGGCCTGAAGGGCACAGTGAGACCCTGTCTCAAAAAAGACCAACCAACTAACAAACAGAAAACCAAAATCAAGTGATTAGATCCACTTGTACCACCAGTGGTATAAGCTGCCTGATGGGACCAGTAGTTTAGATTGGTAGAACGTGTTAAGAGGCAGGAGGAATGTCGTTTCTAGTCCCATCTGGGTAATTTAGCTGAGACCCTGTCTCAAAAAAGATAAAAAGGACTGGGGATGTAGCTCAGTTTGAAGGTCCTGAGTTCAATCCCCAATACTGAAAAAGGTTCATTGCTTATGAATATTTAAAATGTTTTAAATACTGTAAAACTGCAATACGTGATTTTTTTTTTTTTTTATAACTAGTTACCAAGAAACTAAGGGAGGAACTTACTACTAGCTTGAATAAATAATATGAAAGTGAGAATCCACTAATCAAAAAATGAAAATATCCAAAAACTGTAATCCATTATCAGAAGGCAGCCAGCCTGCCTGCCTGCCTGCCTGCCTGTCTGTCTGTCTGTTTGCCTGTCTGTCTGTCTTTCTTGTCATTTTGAGGCAGGGTCTCACTATGCAGCTCAGGCTGGCCTTGAGCTCACTTTGTAGCCCAACCTGGTCTCAAACTCAGTGATCCTCTTGCCTCAGCCTCCCAACTGCTGGGATTAGAAGTATGTACTACTATGTCTGAAAGGATAGAGACATTATTCAATGAGAAAGGTTTTGGTAGAAGCACTTACTAGGTTAATATAAAGTTTAGAACTGAATTAAATGTCCAGTTTTGGAAAAGATGTCAGGGCAAGAAAAAGGAAATGCCTAAAAAGTATTTCTGATAATACCTACCTTTATCATGTACTGCATTTCACAGAAATTAACCTTTTAAAAATTTTACCTGTGACAGTTTTATTTTTTATTCCATGTACATTGTACTCTAAATTGATCTTCATATTATGTCAAAACACTGTCTTTATCCTTTGATCACATCAAGTGTCTCGCATACTCCAGTATATATACCTGCAACTAAGTGCAAAATACTTCATTAGAGGTAACATGTGAATAGGATTTCTGTTCACAGTTTCAGCAAAAGCAAAGAAGCTATTTTTAAAAAATTTCACTACAAAAAGAGTGATCTGAAGAGTTGAATAATAGCTCATTATGTTGTGATATACAGTAGAATGTTACAGATAAAATATTGCTTATGTGTACATGGTAATATTTTATTAAGGAAGCTGTACTGCTTTACAGGTCTAGAGATGAGTTAGACAGTATATGCATTTCCTCACATCAAGCTAGTCTTTTTTTTTTTTTTTTTTTTTTTTTGCGGAACCAGGGATTGAATTTAGGCCCTTGTGCTTGCCTGGGAAACACTTATTCTACTGAGCTATGTCCCCCGCCCCCATCAAGCTAGTCTTAAAGACCAAAACATTTTAGCTAGGCATGCCTATCCCAGCCTCCTGTCCTCCTTTGTTGGGAGGCTGGGACAGAAGGATCAGTGTTTCTGGGCTATATAAGTGAGATTTTCTGTTTCAAAACCAAAACAAAACAAAGGCAAAAGCATTTAAAAAAACAGTGAAGTGATTTTATTTCATCATTACAACTTAATTAAGTTCAGAGGGTGTTTTGGCAACTCTTAATCAGAGCAGGAATAGGGGCTTGGAAAGAATAAGGCCTTTAGGTTTGTTATTTTAGGGCCAAATTTTATAGCTTGTGAAAGGTTGGACTCTCAGATTTAAACAGACAAAACATTGACCAATTTGCTCAATGATTTTGTGGAGATCATTTTTTTAACAAAAACTTGGCAATGAATTTTTGAGTAAAACATGCAAAAGTTCCAAGTGGAACAGAGCAAGGAAGGACAGGCTTTGGCATTTGCAACAGCACACAGTGTCTGTTTCTGTTCTCCACACAGGGAGTGGGAACATTGTTTGAAAATAAAATATTCTATTCTCAGGGAATGGGATTTGAGTTACAGCTATTAGATTATTATTATTATTATTATTATTTAGATCAGTATTACTGTATGCATTGTTCCAGAATACTTGATCTGTCAAGTGTTGATAGAAATTATCATCTAAGGTAGGTGTGGTGACACACTCCTGTAATCCCAGCACTTGGGGGCTGGGGAGATGGCTCAGTAGAATAAGTGCTTCCCTGGCAAGCGCAAGGGCCTGAGTTCAATCCCCAGTTCTGCCAAAAAAAAAAAAAAAGTTGTAATCCTGACACTTGGGAGGCTAAGTCAGGAGGATCAATGCAAGTTGTAAACCAGCTTGGACTACATTGTGAGTAAAAGGCCAGCCTGAACTATATATATATAGCAGGACAAAACAAAACAAAGTTGGGGCTGGTGAGATGGCTCAGTGGTCTAAAGCACCTACTTAGAACAAGCTAAGCCAAGCAAAGCACAAGGACCTTGGTTCAATCCCCCAGCACCACATGCCAGCTTGCCCGCCCCCTGGTGAGCTGAGCTGGCCACACAAAAATAAATAAATAAATAAATAAATAAATAAATAAATATCAAAACAAAACAAAGTTGTAACCTTCTACTGTTTTTTTTTTTTTTTAACATGTCTCAGGTCCCCCCCCCCCATATTTCTATGATGCTTTGTGGCACGTAAAAATTTGTAATTTCAAATTCACCAGAGTAGAAAATACACATTTTGTCTTTCTCCTGAAATCACAATGAAATATAAAAATAAATCCACAGAAACAAACAAAACCTGAGTTATGTATTCATCATCAGAATATGGTGAATTTAGGCCGGGGAGATGGCTCAGTAGGATAAGCGCTTGACTGGCAAACGCAAAGATCTGAGTTCAATCCCCGGTTCCGCCAAAAAAAAAAAAAAAAAAAAAAAAAAAAAGGTGAATTTATGGTCAAATAAAGCAATTTGTAATCAATTAATGGCAAAACTCAAGAGAACTGTAGTGAATCTGTGGCCCTATAGAGACAGTAGAAATAACCATCTACTGGCCTTAAACTCACAATGATCTTACTGTTGTGCCGGGCATGAAGTTTTGAGTTTTTAAAATGAAAAAGGGAAGGGAACATAACCAGTCAAAACAGTTGTTGATCACTGCACACCTAAATCTAGTTAAAAGCTATTTTCATGCCCAAGGGATTAGGCAATACAAAGTTGACAGGGAATGGGGACTGGGGATGGTAATGGAGACAGATTCGTGAAAAGACGTGGTGAGGTAATCAACAGAGTTTGGCCACTTGATTGGGTATAAGTGGCAAAGAAAGAAAAGGCCATAGTAGTCATATTAGGAGAAAGTTGGGTTTTATCCAGATGAAAATACAGGACTTATCAGACAGTCTGGTGGAGGTGGTACATGCTATCATGAATACTGAATTTGTGACTCTTGTGGAAAGGGTAGTTGAAACTAAGGTAATAGAAAGCTGATGTTGGGCCCGGGAGATAGCTCAGTAGAATAAGCGCTTGCCTGGCAAGCGCAGGGTCCTGAGTTCAATCCCCGGTAGCACAAAAAAACAAAACAACAAACAACTGATGTGAAGAGGGTGGAGTGCACAGGGCTGGGGAAGTCCTACTAAGGGGGGAGGGAGGCAGAGTAGCTAGCACTTCAGAGGTAAAGAAATGGAGGAAGGGGCAAATTTTAAAACAAGGGGATTAAGTAACATTCCTACTCCAGTAGGGAAAGCCAAGAAAAGGAATTGTTCTGTAGTTTGAGAATTTTTAGAGCTGATGGATTAGATTTATATATGGAAATTCGAGGGGGTGGGGCTTAAGTGCCTTCAATTCTTTTTGCTTTTAATTGGCTTAAATTTTATGTGGTATTTCATTATGTTTAGATTTATGTATATCATTTTATAATTAATTTTTAAAGGGGGAAATAATTTTATAGTCAAGTGAGTTCAGCAAGAAGGCAGTGACAGCTTATTTGAAACATTCCTACTTTTGTTTTTCATGGTTGAACAACTTTGTGTTCATTAATCTAGCCATTATTTGCTTTATTTATTTATTTATTTATTTTTTGCGGAACTGGGGATTGAACTCAGGCCCTTGTGCTTGCCAGGGAAGCGCTTATTCCACTGAGCTATCTCCCCAGTCCCTATTATTTGCTTTAGTTTGAAGCAGGTTGAACAAATAACATGAAACATGCTACTTCTTGAGAATGAAGAGAGCTCATAGCTAACATGTTGAAATTTTATGTATTATACAAATCCTGAAGTTTTTTTTTACAGGGATATGGAACATTTTTGTTTGGCTGAAGTGTGTGCATGAGTGATGAATGGTGGTGTAGGGAGGTGCTTGCAGGAATTGTAGGCGATACAGTGATCAAAGGGTAGTTTGCAGCCAAAGCGAACTTTATTTGGAGGTGGCAGAGCCATGAACATTTTCAAACAGGGAAATGATGTCACTTGGCTACTACTTTAGAAAATTGACAGATATTTCTATTATTTGAAATCTCAATAAGCATGCAATCTTTACGTGATTAGCAAAAACATGGTAATGATGAAAGATGCATCTAATAGTTCTGGTTGAGTTGGATTAGAAAGTGAGAAAGTAAGGGAAAACCAATGACAGGTTATGCAGCACCAGATGCAGAACAAATGTAATTCCTAATGTCTGCTCTTGAAATAATAATTAAATAGTATTAAGTAATATATTATTTTTATTTATTTTTGGTAGTTGATCACTGCACACCTAAATCTAGGTTTAGGAGATTGAGCCCAGGAGTTTCCTACTAAAAGCAACATCCCCAGCCCTTTTTAAAATTTTTTTTTTTTTTTTTTTTTGCAGAACTGGGGATTGAACTTGGGCCCTTGCGCTTGCCAGGGAAGCACCTATCCTACTGAGCCATCTGCCTGGCCCCTAAATTTTTTTTGAGACTGGGTCTCACTAAGTTGCCTAGGTTGGGTTTGTATCCTGCCTCAGTCTCCCATAGGATCACAGGCCTGTGCCACCACGTTGGCTAAGTTTTTTTTTATTGTAAGTTTTATTATCATTTGTTATGGTTCTGATTGTAAGTTTTTAGTTTAGAAAAAAATTGAGGTCATCAGGATGTTGTGCAGAAACCCAAAGCGGGAATGTAGGTGGTCCTCAGAAAGGTATAGAATCAGGAACCAAAAAAACTCTTGATAAGCCTTCCCTTCCTGCTTTGCCCTCTACGATTATTCTCAGGGCATTCACTTGATTTTTTTTTTTTTTTTTTGTTTTTTTGAGACAGAGTTTCTTTATGTAGCCCAGGCTGACCTTGAACTTGTGATGCTCCTTCAGCCTCTTGATTTGTTTTTGGTAGAAGTTGATCTGCCACATAGTTTGAGTGTCTTGGAAATGAAACTATCATGGTGACATTTTTAATACATGATTGAAAAATTAATGCTTGGTTTACTTTTTTCCTTGATTTAGGAGCTGTGACTGATGAGAATTAAAGGCCATGGATGAAGATGGACTTGAATTACAACCACAAGAGCCTAACTCATTTTTTGATGCAACAGGTATAACTACTTAGATTGTTCCACTTTTCATCTACCACTTTAGACTTGGCTAGCATGTTGATAAATTACTAGACTCCCACATTGATATTCATACTTAAGATATCTTTTCAGAGTGCAAATGTTAACTGCTGGGCATGGTAGTGCACACCTATAATCACATACCTGTAATCCTTGCACTCAGGAACTTAATGAGGCAGGAGGATCCCTGTGAGTTTAAGGCCATCCTGAACTGCATAACACCCTGTCTCAAGGAAAACAAAACAAAAATCTTCACAGTAGTTCTAACATTCTTGACAGTATGGGTTGTCATCCCTAGCCCAAAAATCCAAAACTTACTGTGTGCCCTCATGACTGTGAAGTAGAAATTCTACACCCGACTTCATGTAATGGGCTGCAGACAAACTCAGGCACACTAAAAATAGCATATAAAATTTACCTTTAGGCTATCTGTATAAACTATATTTGAAACATAATGAATTTTATATTTAGACTTGGAACCCATTGTCAAGATATTTCATTTTTTATTTTCAACTATTCTAAAATATGAAAAGATCTGAAGTCTAAAATACTTCTGGTCCCATCTTTTGGATAAGGGATACTCAGTTGGTAAAAGCAGCAACATTAAAACTTCAGTGTTTTCAGTTATACATGTCTTGCCCAGTTCTGTTGGTTGTCTCTTTAAAAACGTTCCTTGTTTGTATCTATTTCTCTTCATTCTGTTTCTTTTTTTCTTTTTTTGCGGAACCAGGGATTGAACTTAGGCCCTTGCGCTTGCCAGGGAAGTGCTTATTCCACTGAGCCATCTCCCCGGCCCCCATTCTGTTTCTAACACATAGACTGTATTATCTTTCTTCATCTGCTAGGATTTTTGCATTATTTTCCTTACCTTATTATTATTTTTTTTTATCTAGCCCACTGGTAAGAGCACTTACCATAATATGTGCATCATGTTACCTCTTTGTTCTATATTGCCCAGCAGATGAAGTATAAACCCAAGGTTGCCCACATTCTGACCTTGTCCTGTGTTTATAGCTTTATTTCTCACAAGTTCCAAAAATGAACTTTCTGCATCAAGATGGTCTTACCTCATTCCCAAAGCATACAGGAAAATCATTTTCACGAAGTTCTAAAAATAGAAAAAAAAAGGGCATTCACAATTACGAATTACTTGTGGCCCTAATTATATAACATTATAAAGTAATTGTACTTACTTTTATAATGTAAAATGATTTTATATCACACTAACCTAACTATTCTTGTAAATGAAATGTTAATGAGTTTTCTGTGGAGCTATAAATAGATTGCATTAGAGTAAAGAAATGAATATTAGTGATTTTTAATTTTTAAATTTTATAATCTAGTAGGGGAGGGTGTATGTTTTTCTTGGAATAGATTTTTGAAGTTTGGTAATTTCAGTTTGATAATGACAAATGTTACATTGATAATTCTTTCTTCATTGGAATATGAAGTATAATTTGCTTGCAAGAGACACCAACCTATTTGGTGAAAAATGCAGTGTCCATTTGTTTAATCTTG
This sequence comes from Octodon degus, assembly GCF_000260255.1. Classification (NCBI taxonomy): domain Eukaryota; kingdom Metazoa; phylum Chordata; class Mammalia; order Rodentia; family Octodontidae; genus Octodon; species Octodon degus. The sequence goes on along the minus strand of NW_004524617.1, from coordinate 13,379,499 downwards.
CTGCAAGCAAACCTGGGTTATGGGCCATGGCCTAAGGGTAGATTGAAAAGCTTTTTCATTTTAGTCTTGCTTGTTAACACTTAATGATACATGTTTGTCTTTGAACAAGTCACTTAATCTTCTGGGCCCCCGTTTTCATATGTCAATAATAATGAAACCCCTTATTACAGTTTTTCACAATGCTTTCTGTACATTCCCATTTGGTCATCACCACAGTCCTTGAACTTAGAGGTTAAATGACTTGCCCAAAGTCACAAAACCATTAAGCATATAACCTTTCTGTCTGATTTAGAATTTGTAACCAGTGCTCTTGCCAGTAAATGCTCTCATGTTCATGTCTGCCAAGTGGTGATTATAGTGATGTATCACTTGAAGTTATGTTGAGGATATTGCAAACAAATCAGTATACACTCATTTGTAGGAGTTCCTTAGAAATTAAAGCCATTGGGCTGGGGATACAGCTCAGTGTCACAGTGCCTGCCTAGCAAGTGTAGGGTCCTGAGTTCAATTCTCAGTACCAAGAATAAAAATTAAAATGAGCATATTATTTTCACGATTTTTAGAATTAAGTGGGTATTACCTGACTTTAAACACTTCCTAATTTTTAATATTTGTTGATTGTTTTTGTTGGTTGGCAAAGCTGTAGGTTTCTCTTAGGGTCTGGGTCTGTACAGTCATTGAGTTAGGCACCTGCTTGGACTAAGCTTTAGCTGAGTAACAACCAGAAGAGTTTTTAAAAATTGATTTAATTGTCCCTCTTTTTAAAAAAATTTATATTTTTGACAAGGTTATATGCTTTTTATTCCCATTTGTGGCATTCACTTAAGAGTAATGTTTAGCGAGCACCACATAACTGTACAAACTACGTAGTCTTGGTTGAATCATTTCATCTCACAGGGCTACACTTGATTCCTCTTATCTTCACTCCTTAACTGCAAAATGTTCTAGAATGAGGTTTCCTGGATTGTGAGGACCTGCCTTGAAAGTTGAGGTTTGCAAGGATGGAGGAGGCAGAGTGCCCTAGTGAAGTTGGGGTAGGCCCGCTCTAACTACTCTCACCTTCAGCCACTCCAGTACAGCTGCTGCATTTGTGTTTGTTTTATCCATAGTGCTCTTAATCATTTGTCCTTTTCCCAAATTGTGACCTTGTTTCTCTGTTTCCATTTATGTCCTCATTCTTTTATGTCCTAGAATTCAACCTAGGGTTGGAGGTTGATTTCTAAATTTCTGTAGTCATAGATGAAGGATTTTGGTGGTCTGTTGTGTCTAAGGGAAACGAGAATGAGAGAAAGGAGGGAAGGGACAAAACAGAAGTGAAGTACAAGAAGTATATGAGAAAAATAGAAGAGAAACCATGATTTGAGGAGAGGTAGATGGAGCAAGAAGCAAAAGAAATGAAAAACACATGTAATGAAAAAGAAATGGTACGTTTGTCACTTGAAGTTACATTACTTACTTTTTAGAGTCACCCGTGGAATACCTGTGAATGAGTTTAATTTTACTTTCACAAATAATTTTCTTCTGTGACTGCCTCAGGTTTTTGTTTTCCTAGTACATATTTCTTTATTTGCTAATTGATTTAGGATGAATACACAGTTTATTAAAACATCTTTTTAATATGATTCAAGGATAGATTCCTGTCCTTTTTTTTTCTTTAATGTATCTTAATGTGTGAGAACTGATGAGTTAGTCTTTTATCCTGGTAGGAATCAAATAACATTAGTGTTAATTGAGGCATTCATAAATGCCTACCTGATATTTGTTCTTTTACTTTTTTTTAAAGGAGCTGATGCTACACACATGGATGGTGATCAAATTGTCGTGGAAGTACAAGAAACTGTTTTTGTGTCTGATGTTGTGGATTCGGACATAACTGTGCATAATTTTGTTCCTGATGACCCAGACTCTGTTGTCATCCAAGATGTTATTGAGGACGTTGTTATAGAAGATGTTCAGTGCCCAGATATCATGGGAGAAGCAGATGTATCTGAAACGGTCATCATTCCTGAGCAAGTGCTGGACTCAGATGTAACCGAAGAAGTTTCTTTAGCACATTGCACAGTTCCAGATGATGTCTTAGCCTCTGACATTACTTCAGCCTCCATGTCTATGCCAGAACACGTCTTGACCAGTGAGTCTATACACGTGTCTGATGTTGGACATGTTGAACATGTGGTTCATGATAGTGTTGTAGAGGCAGAAATTGTCACTGATCCTCTGACCACTGATGTAGTTTCAGAAGAAGTATTGGTAGCAGACTGTGCCTCTGAAGCAGTCATTGATGCCAATGGGATCCCTGTGGACCAGCAAGATGATGACAAAAGTAACTGTGAGGACTACCTTATGATCTCCTGTAAGTCCTGAGCACAGTAATTGTAAGAGGTGTTTTTGGAGATTACTTTCCTAACTTAAGTCAGGGGTGAAATTTTCTTGGCTGTGTCTATACAATTAAAGTAAATCTCATAGACCTACCTGTATTGTTTTAGTTTGGAGTCTATAACTCCAAAGTAAGAAAAGTGAAATGATGCCAACTAGCATTGCTTCTGTGTTAAGGACAAAACAAAGAAAGATTACATTTCATCAGTCTAGAAAAACACAAGCTGAAAGGAATAAAACTCCATGATTTTATGAATAAAACTTCATAAAATCATGAAGAATATGATTAAGCTGATCCTCTATTAAACTCAGGAACCCTTTACAAAATTATAAGGAGGTCAATTGAGAAAAATGCATAACCAAGCTACTTATATTATTAAATGCCTATAGGTACAGGGAACAAACCACTAGATAGAACCTGAAGTGTGCACTTATGTTCTTGGGTGTACGGTAATGTGCATCTCTCCCCCATATATATTTTTTTCCCCTTTTTTTGAGACAGGGTCTTGCTATGCAGTTCAGTCAGGCTAAGTTGACTGCTTTTCTTGAGGACAGAAGCTGTCCTTTATGTCTTAGCTGCTTATGTATGTTTCCCATCAAGCCATTTGGGAGGTAGATACCTTTTTGGATAAATGAATATTGTAGCTGCAAATCTGTGCACATTGTTCCTCACTTGAGGTTTTAGCAGTGCATTTCTTCCCTACCAGTAACTGCTGCCTTTTACTTGGTTCTGGTCAGGTTAGATATGGCGATATTCTTTGTGGCCCTTAAGAGTTTTCTGTCTGGCTGAGCAGTGCAAGTTTTAATTGTGCACTTGTAACTTAGGTTGCTTCTTCATTCCCCTTTAATCTGATGCAGCTGCAAGATTGTTCTGATCTCTTTGTAAGTAGTCTTCAGCCACCTGGAATTAAACTTTGCAGTTGGGTAATCAAGAAGCCATTTTGTGAAATATCAGTGTGTGCAATAGAGAAAGCTAGAGAAGATGTGATGATGAGTCACAGATGGCCTTTCAACAGCTGCAGAAACAGAATATTCTTTTAGTACCTCTGATAATAATATGATCTGTGAGATGTCAGTCTTTAGGTCTTGTTGACATCTCCCATTTCTTATTAGAAGGGTTCTAGTACTAGATTCAATTTAAACATTGAAATAAACTTTTTGGTAACAGCTTCATTGAGATGTCCTTTACATACCATATAATTCACTCCTTTAAAGTCTGTGGTTTTGTTTTTTAGTATAGTCAAAGCTGTACAATCATCACCACTGTTTTATTTATTACTGTTAAAGTTCTTTATCACCCCAGGGAGAAATCCGATACCCTTTAGTTATCATTCCCACCAACCCTTTAAATTCCCACAGTGCCTAAGCAACCACCAGTCTTTTTTGTCTTGGTACATTTCCTGTTCTGAACATTTTCTATAGACTGGATGCTGTAACAGGTGGTCTTTTTTTTGATTGGCTTCTTTCATCTAGCATGATGTTTTCAAGGTTCACCCATGTTGTGGCATGTATATTATTTCTTTTATTGTTAAATAATATTCCACTGTATCCTAGAAGGCAGGAACTTTTTAATTATAGTGAATGTTACTGAATACTGAATTTCAGTAATGTTAGGCAATAATTTTGAGAGGAGTTTAGGTGCTTTACACAGCTCATGGTAGTAGAAGCCACACAGATACCTACAACCTCACCTTTTTTTTTTTTTTTAATGCAAAAAGTGTTTAGGGCCAGGGAGATAGCTCAGTGGCATAAGCTCCTGACTGGCAAGTGCAAGGCCCTGAGTTTTCCGGTATCCCCCAAAAAAGTGAGGGACCGGTGAGATAGCTCAGTGGTCTAAGTGCCTGCTTAGGCAAAGTTAGGCAGCTGCAGAGGACCTTGGTCAGATCCCCGGCACCACATGCCATGCCAGCCCCACCCAAAAGTGAAAAGTGTTTATGTGAGAGAACAGAATCATACTATCTTTACTCCTACCCATGTCTCCTTTCATGTATCTTCATTCAAAAACATTCATTGATTACCACAATGGACTATGGACTAAGTATTAGAGAAAAACAGCAAAATTGCTGGCTTTTTGATAGTTCATAATTCTTAGAGGGAAGAAAAACCAAAACAGGCTATTACAGTTGAATATGACAAGGTATATAGATATACAGAATATTTTGGAAGTAGTAACAGGAAATGGAATTTTTTTAGAATACTAGACTGAGGTAAATGCTACAAAAACATTAGAAACCAAAGTTCTAGGGGCCAGGGAGATGGCTCAGTGGAATAAGCGCTTGCCTGGCAAGCACAAGGGCCTAAATTCAATCCCCGGGTCCGCCAAAAAAAACCACAAAAAACAAAAGTTCTGTGGAAGCTCAGTTGAAGACATTAAATTTATTTCATCTCTATTCCTATTGATTTCATTCCCCCCTATATTACTTTGAAGCAGATTTCAGATACTATTTTTTTCCTAAGTCCTCAAGTGTTTATTTCTAAAAGGGAAGAGCTTTTTTTTTTTTTAAAAAAAAAGCAAGGGCTTTTAAAAATATAAAATAATACTATTATCACATCTTTTTTAAAAAGGGCAGGAGGATGTGAAAGATCATTGAATATTCAGAAACTTATTTGATAATGTTCTTAGGAAGATAGAGAAAATGATGAGAAAGAAGATTGGAAAATGGGGTGCCGGGGAGATGGCTCAGTAGAATAAGCAGTTCTCTGGCAAGCATAAGGGCCTGAGTTCAATCCCCAGTTCTGCAAAGAAAAAAAAAAAAAAGATTGGAAAATGGGCAGGGCCAAAAACATGAAGGACCTTGCATACACTGGAAAGCCTGTTTCCTATTTTCATGTAAGGAGCTAGGAAAGAGCCTTAGGCACATTAACAGGCTTAGATTTATAGTTTTTGACAGATACCAGCAATGTTGAGGGCAGATAAAGTTAAAAAATCATCATTGATTCCTGAAGGCTTGACAAATACCAAAAATAAGCCAGTGAGTACCAAACAGATTGTTTTGGCTGGAAAAGATGACCCAGTGACACTGATAAGTTCTAGCTTGCATGTGGTACCAAATAGAGTATCAGGACAAAATTTTAGCAGCAAAATGCATCAAGTGCCAAACTCAGTGAGTTTCAAGCAGTCAAGTACCAAGGTGTGACTAGTTTGAAATAAAGTTTTAACAGTAGAGTTTGGCAGAACCATATTCATTCTTTTTTTGTTTTGGAAACTGGTGCTCAAACTCAGGACCTTGAACTTGCCAGGCAGAGCTATCTCCCCAGATCCCAAATTCCTTAATATTTAAGTAGAGTTTGGATTGAATTTAGGATTGAGGAAGCAGGATTTGAAATTTACTTTCTGGCTTCCAGCTTGTTCAGCTGGACAGATGGTAAAACTTACCAAAATAAATACATGAATAAATAAATTTGGCTATGCTAAAGATACTTCTGTATAGTTGCTGCATACAGGTGTCCACTGTCTACTGCAGTGTAAGTGGATGCTTACACATGGGGAATGTGGTTGCTCACTCTGGCCATCCAGTTCAGGTGGGTTTGACCAGTTGGTCTGATGTTAGCTCCTAATTAAGCCTCACTTTGGTCACATTAGACCACCAATAAAAAGTGGTTTAGGAGCTGGGTGGTAGCACATGTCTGTAACTCCAGCGCTCTGGGAGCCTAAAGCAAGAGGCTCACAAGTTCAAGTCCAGCCTGGGCAATTCATTGACTTAGCAAGAACCTATCTTAATATGCAACATAAAAAGAGGGCCAAGGGGGATAGCATAGTGCAAAGGCCTTGGGTTCTGTCTCCAGGACTTAAAAAGTGGTTCAGAGTGTGAGTGAATACATAAAATATAAAACCCCTATGCATAAGTCTTGAAGATCAACAAATGTAAAAGTTTATTTACTGCTTCTAGGGCTATAGCACAGAAAAGATAGTAAAATATTTTGTTTTGTGACTTAATTTTGAAATGTACAAGTATTTTACCTTGTTTGTTTCTTTTGTGGCACTGAGGGTTGAATCCAAGACCTCACATATGCTGGGCAAGCACTATATAGTGCTCAGCTACATCCCCAGACCTAGTTTTGATTTTGAGACACAAAGTTTTGTTGCCGTGTTGCCTAGGCTGGCCTTGAACTTGGAATCTTTCTGCCTTAGCTTCCAGAATACTGGGATTATAGGTGTGTGCCACTACAGCTGACTTACAGTTATTTTTATGGACATACTTTCCCATTTTTAGTTTTTAAGCCATTTGATAAATCATATTGAAATTTTAGAATTTAAAAAATACCTGTCACCAGGGGAATATTTCTGTGTGATAGGAGTCTTAAACTAGAGACGATAATTCAAATATCTTTATTTTTTAATTTATGTGTTTGGTACAGGGTCTCACTACATAGCTCGGACTCTAGTGATTCTGTTTTTCAGCCTCCCCAGTGCTGTGATTACAGGCGTGGGCCACCATGCTGGGTCTCGGTGGCTAGCTAAGCGCACCCAAGGGCAGGGACAGTGTGGTATGTGGTACTGGGAATTGAACCCTGGTCCCTGAGCTTGCCTAAGTAGGTAGGCACTTAGTCTGCTGAGCTCTCTCTCTGGCCCTTCAAATATCTATAGCTTAATTTTAGTTGATACAATTGTGTATGATTATGGCTTAGAATGTGATGTTTTGAAATATTTTAACATGAGGAATGGATAAATTGTGTAATGTGGTCGTTTGCACTTTATTTTTTTATTTAATTTTATTGAGAAACAAATATCAATGAGACAGTTTCAAAACTGATTAATAGGAGAGTCTCAATAATTAATACATTGTACATTGTTATCTTCTTAGTGGTTATCCGTAGTATAAGATGCAGACAGAGTATCCTGTCCAAACACTATTAGTACAAATCTTTCTTCTCATTGAATTAAGCGAAAGTAACTGTATATCCTAACTATTCTGCATATACAGATACAAAATGGCCCTTCCTTTGTATCGCTTTTTTTGTTTAGTCCTGTCAGAAATGGGTATTCCTTTGGCATCTAAATACTATAGGTGCGTGAATTCTCGTTTGCACTTTATTTTTAAATATTTTTTCTATTTGTCTTATCTGTTTATCTGTTTGGTACAGGGTCTTGCTATGCAGCTTGGATTCGTAGTGATCCTTCTGTCTCAGCTTCCCCAGTGCTGGGATTAGAGGTGTGTGCCGCCACACCTGGTTTTGGTGTCTGGCATGGCGTGCCTGGGGTCCCAGGGCCAGCATGGCATGTGGTACTGGAGATTGAACCCGAGTCCTTGTGCTTGCCAGGAGGCACTTAGACCACCAATCTATTTCCTCAGCCCCTATTTTTTTTTTTTTTTAATTTAAAAAATTTCTTTGGTCTCAGGAATTGAACTCGGGACCTCTCACTTGCCAGTCAGATGCTGTGTCAGTGAGCTACATCACCAGCCCTACACGCTTTATTTTTTTGTACTGAGAACACTTAAAGTCTACTCTCAGTTTTCAGTTTATAGTACATCATTACTAACTATAGTTACCTTGGACGTATTTTTTTGTTGTTTCTAGACATTTTTTTATTTTATTTTCCATAATTTTATTGAGAAATAGTAATGAGACAGTTTCAAATCAAATTGGTAGGACAGTTTCAATAATTAACACATTGCATACTGCCTTTCTAGTGGTTATTTGTTGTACAAGATGCAGACATGATATCTTATTTACAAACACTATTAGAATAAATCCCTCTACTCATTGAATTAAGAGATTGTAGCTATATATCTATCCTAACCATTTTGAATACACAGATACAAAATGGGCATTCATCTGTATCCCCTTTTTTTGTTTAGTTTCCATCATTTAAATATTATAGGTGTGTAAACTCAGCAGAATATTCCAAAATAGTTCAGTAGTCCACTAGACATCTTTTTAAGTGCTTGGACTTTTTTTCCCCCCCGGAACCGGGGATTGAACTCAGGCCCTTGTGCCAAGTGGTTATTCTACTGAGCGATCTCCTCTTCCCCCCCACTGAGCCATCTCCCTGGCCCCCAAATGCTTGAAATTTGAAAAGGTTCTATTAATCTATCTAAAATACTGTGTAGATACTCTGAAGTTTTATTTAGAAATCAACACTAAAATTAATGAATTAGGAGTTTTCAGTATAATGTTAGTGTGGGTATAAGTTTTATACCAGGAATAAAACACTCAAGGCAGAATCTCCCTCCCCCCGTAAAACAAGATTGGGAAAAGGTCTGTATTTTGAAAGCTTTACAAGCAATTTGAGCTTCAGATTGGCCTTGTGGTTAATATTTAGTGTTTATCTGCTGATGCCTAGATAGAATTGGCAGTCACCTTGCCCTTTGAACAGATGATTATAAGAGATATGGATTAGAGCAGTAAAGAGTGTTACTTCTGTAAAGAAGGGAGGTGTTAGGGAGAAATGCAGATGGGTTGTGGTAAAAGGTGGTAAAAAGTGGGGAGTTTGTGGGCTTCCTTGTAGGCAAGTAGATAATGAATCTTTTCTGATTGTTTTACTTGGGAGAGTGAGGCAGGAGGACGGCCAGCTTGGGCTATACTGTGAGTTCAAAGCCAGGCTGAACTATGTAGCAAGACCTTGCCTCAAAAAACTGGAAAAAGAAAAAAATGCAGTCAGCAATAGTAGCCAGAATGGGGAGGGGGAATTAGATTTGAGGGGAAAAGAGAACCTGGAAAAGAGGAGAATGAAAAAAGGTCCACTCTAGGTCCAGAGTCATGAATTTAAAGTGAAACCTAAGTGGGGTGTGGGGTGTGTGTTTCTGACTAGGTTTAGCTGCTGGTGCAGAGGCAAAGGAAAAGGCAAAGGCAAAAGCACCCTACCAGATTTATGGCTCTGTAAGCCATTGTGATGGAAAGAGGGTAGGAGGAGACTCCAGGGAATGGAATCTTCTGCAGAATTGAAATTGTTTTGTTAGAATTCAGGTGAGTTCTAATGTAATACTTTTTGTTTAAGATACTATAATATCCAATTTTATTTATTTATTTATTTATTTATTTATTTATTTTTTGCGGAGCCAGGGATTGAACTCAGGCCACTGCGCTTGCCAGGCAAGTGCTTATTCCACTGAGCCATTTCCCCGGCCCCCCTATCCAATTTTATTTAAAAAAATCTGTTCAAGCAGGATATGGTGGAACATGCCTGTGATACCAACACTCTGGGAGGCTGAGGGAAGAGGATTGCAAATTCAAGCCCAGCCTGAGCAAATTAGTGATTCTTTTATTTTGAGACCTTGTCTTGAAAATAAGAAGGGCTAGAGATGTAGCTTAGTGCAGAGGCTTTGGGTTCAATCCTCAGTACTGGAAGTTAAAATAAAACAGCTGTTCATTCTTTCTTCATCCACATATGTAACATGTGAAGAGAAATGCCTAATGATGTGTGAGTTCTAAAATAGTCGTTGAGGGGAGGGTAATGTGAGAGTTTGAGCACATCTTAATTTCCTTTTATACTTTAAAAATACATAAATCCAAAGAAAATACGTAAATAGGCCAGGGTTATAAGCTCAGCAGCACAGAGCCTGCCAGACAAGTGCAAGTTCGATTCCTGGTACCAGGAAGAAAAAAAAAAAAAGTAGTTTCAATAGACTACCTAAGCAGTAAGCAGTCTTCTCTCTCTCTCTCTCTCTCTCTCTCTCTCTCTCTCTCTCTCTCTCTCCCTAAGTAAAGTTGAAGTTGAGCACATAAGTGCTTTTAGGGAGACAGAACTCAGGCAAAGTCAGTTTAGTTAGAGGTTCATAGCTGTATTATGCAATTTTTTGGTGAGGGGCACTGGGAATTGTAATTGGGACCTTGTGCTTGCCAGGCAGGCACTGTGCTATTCTCAGCCCTCTCCTCCCCTGCAAAAAAAGCCCCTGTGTAATTTGTCTTTTATTAGGTAGTGAGTTTCCCTTCTGTGCTAGAAGAATGAGGTGACTGGATCCAAGGGTGTTTGGTAGGAAATGTGGAGATAGAGGGAGAGAGATCAACTAGGAGGCGATTTTTTTGGTTCTTTTGGGAAGGCAAATACTACCTGATCTTGCGAGATTAGGTAATTTGAGTAAGTGAAGCGATAGTTTAGAGTTTGTGGGGAAAGGAATACCCAGAATGGTGAAAATGTCTCTTTATGATGTTAGTTTAGATAAAGTGTAATTCATCAACGCACGTGCATGCATATATATCCATATGCTTGACAGAATTGTATCTGGTTAAAAGATATTTGCTGTTATTATTTGTCATAATCACCATTCCTTATCATAAAGTTTCTTGCCATGAAATGTTTTTCTCCATGTAGAACCCTTTCAGCCTGCTAATTAAAAAAAAAAAAATTATATCAGTATTCCTTTTAAGTGGTATACTCTCCTGCCCTGTACCACCTTCCCTATAGGTCGTTCCCCCCGCCCCCCAACCAGGGATTGAACTCAGGCCCTTGTGCTTGCCAGGGAAGCACTTATTCTACTGAGCCATCTTCCTGGCCCCCTACCCTATAAATTTTCACAACCAGAAACTATTGGATTTGCTGAAATCCTAGTGAACTCTATTTTTAGATACCACAGTGTCTTATTAGCTTTGCAAATAATTATCCTCTAACTTACAGTCTCAAGGGAGCTTTACTGAAGCTTCCTTCAAGTGTCATATGCATCTGTATATTGGTATTACTGAGGTTATTGGTAAGTTAAAGTTTTATTTCAGTTTTAGGTTTAAACTCCTGGGCAAGATGTAAAGATTATGATTTATATAAGATTTGATGAAACTGTGATGCCAGTTTTATTTAAAAAGAAATAGAAAAAGATAGGATGGGAAATAAATGTACCAACGTGATAGAATTTCTGGCTTGTTTGATACAGATAAATCTGAGATGAAAATAAAGGTCACAATCCTAAACATAGGCATGTCCTCTCTCTCTCCTGTACCCTTGAGTAGCTCAGTAATTTTGGGCACGTCATATACTACTCAGTCATTATTTCTTTATCTGGAAATGATGGAGAACCAAATGAAATACAACTATGTAGAAACACTAAGGAAATTGCAAAATGCCTTGCAAATAGTAGTTCTTATTAGAAGTAGTCTTAATTTACAAAAATTATGCTCTTCTATTTTGGAGAGGCCTTATTCTAAAGCTCTAGTTCTTCATTACTACATTAGAAGAAGGCACTTATGCAGAAATCATGCATAGGATGACTCAATTTTGTTGAAGCTTTCTTTGTCTGTTTTTAGAAATTCATTTTATTTTTTTTAAAATTTTTTTTTATTTTAACATTTATTGTGTGTGTGTGTGTGTGTGTGTGTGTGGCCAGCTCAGCCCACCAGGGGGTGCGGCTGGCTGACATGTGGTGCTGGAGGATTGAACCGCGGTCCCTGTGCTTTGCCAAGCTTGTTCCAAGTAAGTAGGTGCTTTAGACCACTGAGCCATCTCTCCAGCCCTAGAAATTCATTTTAATAGTAGCTTTAAAATCACAGTGAAATTCTGATTACTTAACAGGACTATCAAAGTATTTTTTAAAATCACTTCTGTAATATTTCAAATTCAGAATAACTTCATAGGTTAAGTTCTCAAGGTAAAAATCTGAAGGTGAATTTTACTTTTGTTTAATAATAGAATAGCTTTGGATTCAGAATAAACCCATATATTTGAGGTGCTTTTCACACACATTTATGAAAGCAAACATATTTTACTTCAAGTCTTTAGGTAAATGCATGGCATTTTACAAGCCCTAACATGATTAGAATTTTCCCTTCATAGGCTTTATAAGAGCACTGACAAACTATGCAAGACATAAGTATTCTTAAACATAAAGACATTTGATTTTCCAGTACCTATTAGAATCAGGTTTCACAGACCTTGCTAAAAGTTTACGTCATCTTGATTAGTATTAAACTATTCAGAGAAAGATATACTGATTTATTTTGAACTCTTCTGACTAGTTTGGTGAGATCTTCATCCAACACTGCTCATTTCGAAATTCCAAAATAACCTTGGCTCACTTAGCTGGGTATGTCATAAAAATATCTTTCCCCCTACAAAACATTTTATTTATTTATTTTTTGGCAGAACCGGGGATTGAACTCAGGCCTTTATGCTTGCCAGGGAAGCACTTATTCCACTGAGCCATCTCCCTGACCCCTCTTTCCCCCAAAAAAAAACATTTTAATAAAACATAACCAAGATACTTTAGGTAGTTGGGTTTTCATTTCAAAGAATCTTTCCCTTTCCCTTCTTTCTTTTCCTTTTCTGTCTCTCTGTCTCTGTCTCTGTCTCTGTCTCTGTCTCTGTCTCTGTCTCTTTTCTTTTTTTCGGTAGAGTTTAACCAGTCTTTTCATATCATTCTGTTTGTCCTGGATCAGCTCATTTTCCTTAGCTTCTAGGGTGCTTAACCCAGCCTTCTCTTTTCTTACCATACTGATGTCTTTTTATAAAATTTTTTTTAAAATTTATTTAGTTGTGTGTGTGTGTGTGTGTGTGTGTGTGTGGCCAGCTCAGCCCACCAGGGGCCAGGGCTGGCTGGCATGTGGTACTGGGGGATTGAACCACGGTCCCTGTGCTTTGCTAAGCTTGTTCTAAGTAAGGTGCTTTAGACCACTGAGCCATCTCACCAGCCCATTTACTTTTTTTTTTTTTTTTTTTTTGTGGTACTTGGGATTGAACTCAGGACCCTGTGCTTGCCAGGCAGGCACTTATTCTACTGAGCTACCTCCCCGGCCCCATACTTAGGTCTTTACCTCCTGCTTCATGCTTGCAATTGAAGCCACTTGTCATGGGCTCCTCCAGTTTTGCACATTGTATTGTAGTCTTTCCCTCTTTTTGAATACAACAGAGCTGTATTCTCATCCCTATTTATAGCCTCAAGCTTTGGAAGGATAGAATGTTTCTCCTATTTGAGGAAAATTCCTTCTTCTTTCCTCCTACTTTCATATACAATTTCCCTTTCCCTCAGAGATCTGTATGCGGAGATTTTACCTTGTCCCCTTACTTTAGCATCTGGCTTTCTAGTCCCTCTCTGTCCCAGACCAAGTGCGCCTGAGTGTTTTTAATCAGTTGAGCCGGAAAGTCCCTGACCCTGCAGCCCATTCTTATTGTTGCCCACTTGTTCTCCTTTTTAAAATTAGACTTGAAATTCACATCTTTTGTTGACTCTTCAGCTCCATTCCGACACCATACAGCCTTACCTATACTGCTTTTCACCAGGAATGTTGGAAACCTTGGGTTAACACAATCATTGTAAACATCCATCTACTCGTGTGCCTTTTGCAATACCACCATGGGTTTCACTAGGATTTCTGCAACTTTTAACTGTTTACTTTTCTTCTGTTTACTTTTACCAGCTTCTCCAGCTTTTTCTTCTCTGCTTCCTTTGTGAAAGTCCCTCCCTAAACTATGGCCTTCCCCAGGACTCTGTCCTCAGCCCTTTCTTCATTCTGCAAATTGTCCATAAGTGATCACAGGCTTAGTTAATACAGAATTGATGACTCCCAAATCTGTGTATCAACTGGCAGCTTTCAGATCCAAATATTTAGCACTTGATTTCACATCTCATCATTTATGGAACCATTCTGAGCATCTGCGATTGCCATGCTCTGCCATGCTTTCATAGACCAGGTAATGAAAATACAGGTTCTCGGGGGCCGGGGAGATAGCTCAGTAGAATAAGCGCTTGCCTGGCAAGTGCAAGGGCCTGAGTTCAATCCCTAGTTCCACCAAAAAAAAAAAAAAAAAAAAAAAAAAGAAAGAAAAAAGAAAGAAAATACAGGTTCTGTGTATCAGTTGGTAAAGACAGAGTGAAAAACAGTAGCATGGTGAGTCATGTACTCTTGAGAGATGCAAGGAGTGCCGAGAGCACCGAGTGGTAGGGGATGCGCTGGCTCTGAGAGCTTTTAGAGTTGTTATCCTGGGGATTTTAAAATATTCATGAAGAAAAGTCTTTTTCCTCATCTCTTACGTTTCTTACATCCTTCACTCAGTCCTAAATCAAAAATTCCCATTATTCCTGGCTGTTTTGTCACATTTTTAGTTGGGCACCAGGTCCTGTTCATTTTAGTCCCAAGATTAGCCTCAAGACCAACCCTCTTGCCCATTTGTACCATTTCTGTCCTGATTCAAAGTCTTGCCATATGTCACCTACCACCAATGTTATTGTAGCAGACTCACAAGTGGTCTGTCTTCCTGCTTCATGTCTTTAATCCCTTGCACCTGTCCCACCCACCCCCCCAAAAACAAACAAACAAACAAACAAACAAACAAACAAACCCTTCCAGGCTGCCCTTGAACTCATAGTGAGTATCCTGCCTCACCTTTAACTTCAGTCTTGAGCTGAAATTACAGATGTCTGCCACCACACCTAGCAGCATCATACAATTTCTCATCTCTTTTGTCTCTGCCTTATTCTGTACCTAAAATCAGTGCTATTTTTCTCAGCCTGAATGAGATGTCCTTTCTTTGTTTCCATGGAGCTGTCACTGCACAGTGTGACACTGGCCAATCGCTTCTGGCACTAATCCTTTTCCATGTTGTGCATCAGTTTATTATTAAAGATTGCATTACAGGTTTCAACTTTAATATCTTGTGTGTAAATTATGTAAAGAAAAGTACATATAAAGGTTTTGAAAACATGTGTATTAAAATATAGCTTTCTATAATCAGTTACTCTTGTACAATCTTGTATTGAATTTTTTTTAGTTTTAAATGTCTTTTTAAGCTTGAGTCTTTTTTTATTGGTTGTGTTGAAATTTTATACAATTGTTTTTATTATTTTTATTTTTTATTTATGTATTTGGTACAGGGTCTCACTATGCAGCGTGGACTTGTAGTGATTCTCTTGTTTTCAGCCTCCCCAGCGCTGGGATTACAGGCATGTGCCACCACACCCGTAGTCATTTGCTGGCTCAGTGCGCCCTAGGGGTAGGGCCGGAACCCTGGTTCCTGATTTTTTTTTTTTTTAAATCTACAAAATAAGCTTTTTATTTAATGATGTTATGGTGTCAGAAATAGACTAAAATTACTACTTTCAGTGGTTCAAGGTTTTGAATTCTTGGTGGCTCTTTGTATCTGAACCCAGCTGATTAAATTTTATACTATTCACATGTTTTTAAATGACATGTAAGAAAGGTTTTGGGGATGCTGTTTGCTTAGCAATTCTTTGCAGTGTATTTGTGAGGATGTTCTTGAGCTCAACGAATTGCCTTTTCTTTTTCTTCATTTTTTGGTGTTCTTGAGCTCAGACGTCAAGTTGATAAGTTATTACTATATATTTTTTTAAATTTTTTTTTATTTTAACATTTATTGTGTGTGTATGTGTGTGGCCAGCTCAGCCCACCAGGGGGGCGGGGCTGGCTGGCATGTGGTGCTGGGGGATTGAACCGCGGTCCCTGTGCTTTGCCAAGCTTGTTCCAAGTAGGTGCTTTAGACCACTGAGCCATCTCTCCAGCCCCTATATTTTTGTTTTTTGATGTTGGCTTTTAAGATACTGGATTCATCATCTTGATGTTCTAAGAATTTTGATTAGATAAGTATAGTTTTTGGGTCTGATTGAGAGCATGATAGGACTTTGCAGAAGTATCATTTCAAAGATGTTAAACTCAGTTCTGTCTTGGCTTAATGAGTATAAATCACACAACAGATGACTATGAACTGAAAATGTTATAGTGGTCAAAACTACTACCGTCTGGCCTCCTTGACTGTGATACTGACTTGGCCTGCCTGATCACATTCATCTGATTTTCACTAAAAGAAAGCATCTTTAGGGGGCCTGGCCCTAGCTCAATTCTTTAAGTGGCTGCTTCCGCAAAGCTTTCAGCCTCAGGTTGCTGTAGTTCCATCCCCACAACACTCCAGCCAGCCACACCACCCCTGAGGGCATTCGGAGCAAAAAAAAAAAAAAAAAAAAGAAAGCATCTTTCTTTAGATAGTTGAACTATTTTTTTTTTTGAAAATTTTGTATTTTAGGGAAGGATCTACAGGGTGTTCAGGATCTCACTACTAGATCGGACTTGTAGTGATCTGTTTGCAGCCTCCCAAGAGCTGGGATTACAGGCGTGTGCCACCACACCCAGTCTTCATTGCTGTCTCAGTGAGCTCTGGGGATGGGCCCAGCACAGCAACATTTCACCTTTGTCAGTTTATTTCCATTTTGTTTTCCAAACTCCAAAAGTGGACAAACTAGGATTAATGTTGTTTGAGATTTGAATTCTGAGACTTCAAGTAAGTTATTCAACCTCGCTAATCTTTGCTGTGCTGTAAAATGTCTAGAACACAGTATAACTTTCTCCTTAGGTTTATATTAAATATTGCTTTGGTTACTTAGTAAATGGTAGCTGTGTTCTTAGTACATTTAAGAATAATTGTCTAACATGAGATGGCAAGCTTCTATTTTTTAAAAAAAGTTTTTATTTTTTTATTTGACTTTTTTTTTTTTTTTTTTCCCGAAACCGGGGATTGAACTCAGACCCTTGCGCTTGCCAGGGAAACACTTATTCTACTGAGTCATCTCCCCAGCCCCAAGCTTCTAGAATATAGCTTTCTTACTTTTGATCTCCAGTATCTGTATCTGGCATAAAGTCTAGTATATAGTTGTGATTCAGTGTTTATGAATTAAATAAAACAAATATCCAGCTAAAAGAAAAACAAATATATCCAGCAGAGGAACACTGGAAAGGGAACTAAAAGGGAAAAGGGAGACTGCATAGGCTTGTTTCAGGTACCTAAGACAAGCTAAAGGATCTTTCCTTCCTAGGCCTGGCTCTCTTTCTGTCTGCTTGCTCTTAGCTGAGCCAGGCAGGCCAGCAGGGCTAGAGTGGAAAGAACATTCTTTCAATCAATCAATCAATCAATCAATCAATCAATTTTTCTTTTTCTTTCTTTCTTTTGTATTTTAGGGAAGGGTCTACAGGTGTTCAGGGTCTCACTACTAGATTGGACTTGTAGTGATTCTCCTGTTTACAGCCTCCCAAGAGCTGGGATTACAGGCGTGTGCCACCATGCCCAGTCTCAATTGCTGTCTCAGTGCGCCCTGGGGATGGGGCTGGCAGGTGTTTCTTTAATAGACTGTGTTCATAATGCTAACTTCTGTGATACATTGTCCTGGGTGCTAAGTTGCCATTAATTTTTGCCATATTTTCTGTTGTGCTAGGGATATTCATAATAGATTAGATACTACTCAAGAATAGTAACTGTGAAGTAATACATATAAATATTTTCCTAGTTTACTTTTTATTAGTGCATGTTAGCAGTATATAATGATTACATTCATTGTGGGGGATTACTATGTGTATATAATACATCTTTTTGGAGATGTTTGAGACAGGGTCTTGCTATGTAGTGTAGGCTGGCCTTGACTCAATATATAGCCCACACTGGCCTCAAACTGAGGCGATCCTCCTACCTCAGCCTCCCAAGTGCTGGGCTTAAGGTATGTGCCACCACACTCAGCCACAACACATTTTAATTCTTTTTAAAACAGCCCCTGTTGGTCCCTTTCCCATTTGCAAAACCCCTTGTTTCCTATTATCTGTTAGTTCCTTAAATTATTTTGTAGGTTTATTTTCTTATTTTTTTAAACTTGGAATTGAACTTAAGACCTCATACGTGCCAGGCAGATACACAATCACTCAGCTAAATTCCCAGCCCTGCTCTTTAAATTATTTATATTAAAAAAAAATTTTTTTTTTAACCTTTTTTTTTTCTTTGTACCAGGAATTGAACTCAGGACTTTGTGTTTGCCAGGCAGGCACTTGAGCCACTGAGCTCTATCCCTGGATTTTTTTTTTTTTTTTTTAATATGAGATAATGCAATAGTTAAGCTCATGTATTTATTTCACTTAGTATTTTGTCAAGATAAATCCATTTTCCTACAGATGATTGGAAAGATACCAGAAGTAGAATAGCTGGGTTCAATGGAATTTCTACATTTTTTCTTTTTGAGGAATCTTTATTAGTTGTACTAGTTCATTTTCCCACCAACAATTTTAAAAAGGTTCTTTCTCCAAAGCCTTGACACTGTTTTATTTTTTTAACTTTTTTTTTGGTGGAACCGGGGATTGAATTCAGGCCTCTGCGCTTGCCAGGGAAGTGCTTGTTCTTCTGAGCCATCTGCCCGGCCCCTTGACACTGTTTTTAAAGAATATCTTTATGCAGGAATGTTTTTTACCTATGACTTAGCAAATGCTAAATGTATTGTTACTTGGTTTTCTATGTTACCAGGAGTTTTCTCTTTGTGTTGTATTTTTTACTTTAGTGCCTGATCCCATTTTCAGATGTCTTTATTGAACCTTCTACTTCTCTAAGTAAAATTATCCAAGTTTTTTTTTTTTTTTTTTTTGGTAGAACCGGGGATTGAACTCATCCAAGTTTTTGTGAATCAAATTAGAGATTATTTTATAAAAAAGATTTTAGGAAGTGGTAACATTTTATAGTAAGTATCCTCTGTTATTTGTGATGTTTTCTTGCCTGTTCAGTGGATGATGCTGGCAAAATAGAACATGATGGTTCTTCTGGAATGACCATGGATGCAGAGTCAGAAATTGATCCTTGTAAAGTGGATGGCAGTTGTCCTGAAGTCATCAAGGTGTATATTTTTAAAGCTGACCCTGGAGAGGATGATTTAGGTAAGAAAAAAAGTTTTAATTAGCACACAATGCATATTCTGATCAAATGCTTCAACCTGGTTACTTCTGTGTTGTTTAGATTGACGGCATTTCAAATATTTTCCGAAGATAACATTTCAACAAGAATTCTAATGTAACTAAAAACTACAAGAAAAATAATTTTTTTTTTTTTTTTTGCGGAACGGGGGATTGAACTCAGGCCCTTGCGCTTGCCAGGGAAGCGCTTATTCCACTGAGCCATCTCTCCGGCCCCCGAAAAATAATTTTTTTAAAAATACATTAAAAAGAAGTGGAAATGGAGTTTTCAAATAAACTGTTGGATCTGCTTTTTTCCCTGATAGGTGGAACTGTAGACATTGTGGAGAGTGAACCTGAGAATGACCATGGAGTTGAGCTACTTGACCAGAACAACAGTATTCGTGTTCCCAGGGAAAAGATGGTTTATATGACCGTAAATGACTCTCAACAAGAAGATGAAGATTTAAGTAAGTAGGTGGCCTTTCTGTGGGTGAAAACATTTATATGTCCATAGCTCTTTCTCTTTTTTTAAGTGGCGAGTACTTGAAAGAAACAAGCAGCATCATTGAGATTATTGCACTGCTGTATTCAAGGAGAACCATCAGTGACTATGTTTAGAATGTTGCTTTAAGCCAGGCATGGTGGTGAATACCTGTAATCCTGGCACCTGGGAGGCGGAGGCAGGAGGATTGCTATGAGTTTGTGGCCAGCTTGGGCTACACAGTGAGTTCAAGGCTAGCCTGAACTATATATAGTGAGTCCCTGTCTGAAAAAGAGAAAAAAACCCAAAAAACCCAAAAACCAGAATGTTGCTTTAAAACCAAAGTGGCGAAAGCCAAGAATTGAATGAATGATTCATTCAACAAATATTTATTGATTGCTTAGTATATAGAGGCTGTGTTCCAGGTACATAATATTTGGATCTTTTGTTTATTAACTGAATTCAAATGAAAGTATGTTTACTGTAATTACTGTAAACTTGATGAGAAAAGTCTATAATTTTCTATGTAGATGTTGCTGAAATTGCTGATGAAGTCTATATGGAAGTGATTGTAGGAGAGGAGGATGCGGCAGCAGCGGCGGCAGCGGCAGCTGCACATGAGCAACAAATGGATGACAATGAAATCAAAACCTTCATGCCAATTGCTTGGGCAGCAGCATATGGTAAGTCACAGAGCAGCAGGTCATAGGTTTGGCTGAATTGGTTTTTGGACATGAGATCATGATTAAAAAACAGTGTCCATAGTCTTAGGTTTTAGAAATCTGAAATACCAGTACTCTATTCAGATTATTTGACCATTGTATAAACAAGAGGAGAGGAAGATAATAAAGTCTACTTATAGTCTTTATTTTTAACAGGAATTTCCTTCATGTTTATATTATGTAGAAGGAAGTACTGCAAGAAGTACACAGGCTTTCAAAGCTGAAACCTTTCATCTTGGTTATATCTGGTCCATGACTTTACAGTTGGGAGACAACAAGGGAGCTTGTGGAGGAAATGCTCTATGTGTTTTTAGCTTTGGAAACTAGGCATTTCCTACTCTTCTGTCATAATGAATGTACTCATTAAAATCTATTAGCTAGAATGGGAATTTCTGTCATTCATGAGTATCATGGCTTATGTTTTTGTTATAGTTAATAAAAGAATTCTAGCTTTATCATTTATAATACTGTATAATTTTGTTTCTTAATGCGTATTGTTAGGTAATAATTCTGATGGAATTGAAAACCGGAATGGCACTGCAAGTGCCCTCTTGCACATAGATGAGTCTGCTGGGCTCGGTAGACTGGCTAAACAAAAACCAAAGAAAAGGAGAAGACCTGATTCGAGGCAGTACCAAACAGGTGAGGGTACACAAGTTTCATGGTGCAGCATGCTCTGTGAGCTCTCAGAGGAAACTCTAGTAGGTATCTACAGGGCTGTCATGATGGCATTTTAACTGCTAGACCACATGTAACTTTTGTATATTGAATGTGGAAATACGGTTTTCAGAATTCAGTGATATTCATGAATGATTTCCTTGAATGAAAAACAGTAAACAGATCAAACATAGATGAAAAAGTGAAACACTTGGATCATTTTATGTGGAAATGAAATTGAATTCCTCAAATATGTTACAAGCATTAACTTTAAAAATATAGTTAAAGAATCTATGTTAGGATGAAGCAGGCATAATTTATAGAGCAGCAGGATAAGTACTTTAGTACATCTGACATACTTCTGTCTATTCTTGTATATGGATTTGCATATTAAATTTTTATGGGTATGTGTAATATAAATAATGTCTAATAACCAAAGCAAAACTTTTTTTTTGGTGGAACCGGGGATTGAACTCAGGCCCTTGCGCTTGCCAGGCGAATGCTTATCCTACTGAGCCATCTCCCCAGCCCTGCAAAACAAAAAACTTTTGATTTTTTTTTAATTTTATTATTATTTGAGAGAGAGAGAGAGAGAGAGAGAGAGTGAGGAGTGTGTGTGTGGCCAGCTCAGCCCACCAGGGGGCGGGGCTGGCTGGCATGTGGTGCTGGGGGATTGAACCGCGGTCCCTGATGCCTTGCCAAGCTTGTTCCAAGTAGGTGCTTTAGACCACTGAGCCATCTCTCCAGCCCCACAAAAAACTTTTGATTATGAAACTTTTATGAATAATTTCCCAGATTTCTAAATTGATACGGCTTTAATCACTAGTTCACAGAAGTCATATATTTATTGACTAATTTTGTTAAACTTCAGGGAATGAGGTTGGTACAGTTCTACTGAGTGAAATTTCCAGACCAAGTTCTCATTATATGACTAAGTTGCTGTATCTTGTGTTGAAAAATGAAGAAAGGGATGTTAAATGGCGAATAGCCTAACAAGAGTCCTTGACTAGTGGTGTTCAGAACCCACAGTAAATATTTGAAGCAGATGAAAGAGAATTTGGTTTGATCTCTTATGTTCTCTTTGTTGTCCTTCTTAGCAATAATTATTGGCCCTGATGGACATCCTTTGACTGTCTACCCTTGCATGATCTGTGGGAAGAAGTTTAAGTCTAGAGGTTTCTTGAAAAGGCACATGAAAAATCATCCTGAACACCTTGCCAAGAAGAAGTACCGCTGTACTGACTGTGACTACACTACTAACAAGAAGATAAGTTTACACAATCACCTGGAGAGCCACAAGCTGACCAGCAAGGCAGAGAAGGCCATCGAATGCGATGAGTGTGGGAAACATTTTTCTCATTCTGGGGCTTTGTTTACTCACAAAATGGTGCATAAGGAGAAAGGAACCAACAAAATGCACAAGTGTAAATTTTGTGAATATGAGACAGCTGAACAAGGGTTGTTGAATCGCCACCTTTTGGCAGTCCACAGCAAGAACTTTCCTCATATTTGTGTAGAGTGCGGTAAAGGTTTTCGTCATCCATCAGAGCTCAAAAAGCACATGCGAATCCATACTGGGGAGAAGCCGTACCAATGCCAGTACTGCGAGTATCGATCTGCAGACTCTTCTAACTTGAAAACACATGTAAAAACTAAGCATAGCAAAGAGATGCCATTCAAGTGTGACATTTGTCTTATGACTTTCTCGGATACCAAAGAGGTGCAGCAACATGCTCTTATCCACCAAGAAAGCAAAACACACCAGTGTTTGCATTGTGACCACAAGAGTTCAAACTCAAGTGATTTAAAACGACATATAATTTCAGTTCACACAAAGGACTACCCCCATAAGTGTGACATGTGTGACAAAGGCTTTCATAGGCCTTCAGAACTCAAGAAACATGTGGCTGCCCACAAGGGTAAAAAGATGCACCAGTGTAGGCATTGTGACTTTAAGATTGCAGATCCATTTGTGCTAAGTCGCCATATTCTGTCTGTTCATACGAAGGATCTTCCATTTAGGTGTAAGAGATGTAGGAAGGGGTTTAGGCAACAGAATGAGCTTAAAAAGCATATGAAGACACACAGTGGCCGGAAAGTGTATCAGTGTGAGTACTGTGAGTATAGCACTACAGATGCCTCAGGCTTTAAGCGACATGTTATTTCCATTCATACAAAAGACTACCCTCACCGCTGTGAGTACTGCAAGAAAGGGTTCCGTAGACCTTCAGAAAAGAACCAGCACATAATGCGACATCATAAAGAAGTTGGCCTGCCCTAACAATACTTCTACAGACAATTGTAGAGATACTGGCCTTGATACAGGAAATTCATTTTAAAGCCAATCAGTCTAGTTCACATACAATACTGTATATTGATTTATGCTGTGTACAAATAGAATTGTTGCTTCTAGTTAACTTTTTCTTTACATCTTGTTCAGTAGTGTGTTCTGAATTCTATTCAGTTTGTTTAATAAATGGGGAAAAGTAGCAACAAGCTAGTTGCTTTTAATAAAGTAATCCCTGATTCTATACTGAATTTTTCTATCTTAGAAGTTTTATATTTATTTAAATATTTACCTTGCTTACCTTGATGGTACTCCTTTAAGACCATTTAACTTAAGGTAACTTTAGATTGGTGACTGAAAGTATTCATGTTGACTCATTTTTTTCCCCATAAATTTCTCACAATAAAATTGCCAGAGATATGTAATATGAATGGGAGATTTTATGGTCAGGTCTCATGATCATAACATGGAAGTCATTTACTTATCTTGCCTAGTACTTTCAGACCATGCAACAAGGGAAGTTTCCATTTGAGCTTTTGTGTCCCTGGCATCGCTGAGTAAAGAGCAGTGGCTGGGCTTGTGTTTACTTTTTGTTTTGTTTAGCAACAAATTATACTTCTTTTTGCTTTCTTTGGACTATTTACATCTTTTGTCAGCATAGCAAATTTTAAGAAAACCTTATTGGAAAATTTTGTGTGATCTTGTTGTATTTTGATTATTCTGTCTGTGCTGCTTTGTCTGGAATGGTTGGTTGTGTGCTGCAAAATGAAACTTACCGAGGACTGCATTTTGGATTCTCCTAGAGGTGACTCGTGGTTCATAGGATCTTTTGCAACTTTATATATGTAAATGTATTCTGAATTATATATATACACATATATATATATATAACATGTATCTGTGTGTATTGCTTATTTTACATATTTATACACACAACCCCAAGTAGTAGTTGTTTAAAGTCTATAATGAAAAGTATTAAATTTCCAATAACACGAAAGATCCAGGGATGCATGAGAGCATCTTGTAAGTCGTGCTCTCCAGAGAGACTACTCAGGTGAAGAATTAGAAGGAGAAAAGGACACTCGTATTTTTAAAGAGTAAAGGTATTTTCTTTTAAATATCTTTGTAATTGAAAAATAATTGAAGAAAATAGAGGTTAAGATGTTTTTACATAGAATGTTTTCATACAATTTCAGCTCCATGCCTTTATATTTTTCTGAAAAGCTAGTGAGTATCGAGGCGTGACTCCCTCAGTTCTCTCGGAGCAGCTGAATGAGAACTCTGTTTCGCCAAGTGAGGGGGACAGAGAGAAACAATGGCTCCATGGACCAGAGAATCGGTGCTAATTATGACTTACACTGGGCAGGTTCAGTGTGCTCTGCTAGTTCCTAGACAGTTACGGTTAGCAGGCTTGGAAAACTTAACAGTCAGGTTGGCTTGGATTAGGAGAAAAGGTGTGTTCAGGCACAGGAGGAAAGTCTGAGGCCTTATTTGGAACCTCACCAGGTCTTTCCATTTTGTTTTTCTTTGAGAGTTGGCAGTTTTAGTAACATGTAGGTTTGAGTCAGTCATATATTTGTATAGTGAACTTGGTTAATAGGAATTGGTTTTGCTAGGGTTACTTGAAGAACAAAAATCCGTTTATGAGGTCCCTGGAATTGGCTTTTGGCACATGTATCTGACACATCAAGGGAGATTTAGTAACTTTCTCCCTTGATAGCTGCCTTGCCACCTTGTTATGGTGCTCCATCCCCTTTGTGCCCTTAGGTTTTTACCTTTCATCTTTATCTTTGCCATCAATATTTGTATTCAGAAGTTATATTTTTAGGGTTAGAAATTTAAATATTTGGTGTTTGGCAAGCCTCTAAAGTGCTAGATTAATTTAGTCTAGTTCTAAATCAAGTGCTTTAGGCTGGTATGAACTCCAGCCTAAATGCCAGTCAAACAAGGCATGGGTTTCCCTAGCCTATCCCATAGGGAATTCCTGTGTCTTTTGGCTCCCATAGTGTGCTTTTTTTTAAAAAAAGTAAAATTTTGTGATTCATTGCCCTGCTATTCTTGAAAGCTCTGTCTGTTTTTTTGTGAGAACCTTGAAAATTTCCCTTTTAATTTTTCCCCCAAATACTGTAAAAAACTTTAAAGTAGAAATTTATTAATTTTAAAACATCCTATACAATTAATTCAGAAAATATTAATGATTGGGTCATTTAACTATATTTTTTTAAATAAACTGAAAGATAAAAGAACACAACACTTTACATACTTTATATTTCTCTTTACATAACCTGGAACCATACACAGTTTTCTTTTTAAAGCACAATATTGAAGCCTTTAAAAGGTATTTAAGGGTTTGGTCAAGTGAATATAAAATGTATTTGTCTGTATAAAGAGAAAATTAAATTGTAGTCACTGTTATGTACTGACATTAGTTACAACCTAGTTTTAATTCTTAAAACAATTTTGATTAGCAAAGCTAAACGAAAATGGATGTTTCAGTTAAATGTTTTAAAGAGGTACAGATTTTTACAAGGACATAATATAAGTTATTGTTCTGTAGAAATACCCTATTAAATATTGTATGTCCCTCCCTCTGTATACTTTGTAAAAAAAGTAAAATACATAAAAAGAAAATCATATAGGGATGTGTGACATTATTGTAATTGTGTACTTGAGAATAATGTGCAAAAATAAAAATCAGAATATTTTCCTGTTAATGAATGTTTAGTCTATTTGATACCAGTACTAAGTTAATGCTTTTCTTAAAAGAATTGTACAGTTTTTGTAAACCTAATAAACATCAAAAGCAGTGGATTATTTTCATCCCCCCATTTCTTAATTCCTTTTATGCAGCAGTTAAATGCAAAATGCTTGATTGCTTTGAATTTTGTGACTCAGATGCAAATATGGTAATATTTCAGTCCTGTGAAATTTGCAAGTCATATTTCAGAGAAGCTAAAAGGTGATTGGTGAGTCCTTTGATGAGCATGTCCTTGAAGTTCATTTTTCCTTTGATCCTCATTTGTTTTATTAGCATCTCCAATTCCCTGGAGATAAATTACCCATGCAGAAATGGGGTTTGAGAGCACTTAAAAGTTCATTTCCGTATGAATCTGTGGCACATTTAATCAGCGCAGACATCACCATTTCCACTGCTAAAAGGTGATTGGTCCTGCCCTCGAGTTACCCTTTGGGCCTAGTTTGGAGGGCTCTAGTAGACAGCATACTAGATGATGGTCATTTTGGTACAGTCAAAAATTGAAAGGCAATAGTTCTCAGGAGTCAAGATTTTTGTGCCACCTGTGCTTTTAAGAATGAGATTCTATAATTCTTCAACTGTAGGAAAAGGTGTTGGCCTCATAGTTGAAAGTAGTAGATAACCAAAACTTGTAAATGGCCAAGAGGATGTGGAGAACATCACTATGTAGAGCCATAAACCCAGCCAAACCATAACATGCTGAAAACTTAGCTATAATAGAATGCCTGATGTCATGTTACCTTGTCTGTGATTACAGCCATAACATGTTGTTCTGTTCTCCAGGAACCTCAGTATTTCCTTTATTTTCCATAGATTCTAGGTTTTGTGTAAGAAAAAGCATGACCAATTGAAATCTTGAGGGTGAGGACTATTTCAGAGCAGTGCTTCTTAGAGTATGGTCTGGCAACATGGCAATCACCTGGGATTTGGTTAAAGATGGCAATTCTTGGGGCCAGGGAGATAGCTCAGTAGAATGTGCAAGGGCCTGAGTTCAATCCCTGGTTCTGCCAAAAAAAAAAAAAAAAAAAAAAAAGCAATTCTCAGCCCCACTCAAAATCCACTGAATTGAAAAACTGGGTCGGGGCTCAGCAATGTGTTTGAACCTGTTCCCTGGTGGTTCTGTTACATGATCAATTGAAAACACTTGGCTTTAGAGCACTTGAGGAACTTTAAAAGGTTACTGGTGTAACATTCTGTGTGGTAGGTGAGAAAATCAGAAAAAATCACATAGCATCCAGAAGTGAGTAGTGAAGGCAAAGTAGGACTCAGTCTCTCTACCTTTGGTTTGTCCTTTTTAAAGTGAGCCCGCCGGTTAGTATATCCTTTAGCGCACATGTAAATAGCCTATTCTTCCTAAATCTTATGTGACCTCCCCAGTTGCATTCCTCAAAAGTAAATAAACTTCAGAGGAGGGTTGAACAAGTAAAAGGAAGGGCTGAAAATGTGTGTATGTGTGTGTGTTGTGTGTACGTGTGTGTGTGTGTTCAGTTGGCCCAGCATTATTAAGTAATTCATATCCAAAAAACTATATTGCCACATTCTGTTGCTTTTTCAATGAGGTCAAAAGTTTGTCCTATGGATTTTGTTTTAATCTTTTGTTTCGTGTATATATTGTTTGCCTTTTTCATGAAATCTTGGATTTGTTATATATTATTCCTGTTATTTTTGACATTTTGCTATTGTAAATAAATTACTATTTTAAGTTACCCTAGTGGAGTGTTGGCTATAGACAAGGCATACATACACACACATGCACAGGAAAATGAAGCAGATACAGATCATGCAATTAATCCCCAGTTTACAAGCTGGAAGTAGTGTGACCCTCTAGTGGTTAAGCACTTCTTACACAAAGGAAGTTATTACTGTCACCTACTTGGGTTTAAAAATCATTTTCTGACCTCTGTGATGGCAATTGAGTTGGAGGTCAAAATCAAAGATTATTTTCCTTTACTTGGTTTTCTTATTTACTTGGCTCTTGGGTTACCTGTTTGATGGTATTGGTGGACACAAAACATTTGCTATTGTAGTGACCTGGTGTTATAATGCCACTAGAATGCAGTACAAAAAACCTACTTAGGAATTCATGACCACAGGAATACCTAAACGCATTGGCTAAACTGACCAATAGTTAACCAGCTCTGTAATTAATCATTTTGCTTTCCAGTAGAGGCCAACTTCTCAATGTCTGTCATGCTTGTGCTTGACTTTTTTTTTTTTTTTTTTTTGAGACAGGGTCTCACTGCGTAGTTCTGGTTGGCTTTGAACTCACTTCGTAAGTCTAGGCTGGCCTCAGACTTGCAACAATCCTCCTGCCTTAGCTTCCTGAGTGCTAAGGTTACAGATGTGTGTCACTAAGGCCAGCTTGTGCTTGACTTTAAATGTAAAGCCCATTTCCCTTTGTATGAGATTCTTTGAAATAAGTGGAAGAAGTGTAAAGTCATCTCTTGGGGTTTTGGATGTTCCACTTATGCCTGGCTTTGCCTCTGGGCTCTAATCCCATCGAAAATAGGCATGAGAAACCACCATTTGAGTAGTGATTTATTCTAGTAAAGCTAAATTGGGAGACTTAGACTGAAATGAGTATATCTCCAGTTTTCCTCAGTGTAGGCCTTGTCTCATGCAGCCAGTCACCTGAAGACATGGGGTCCATCTTCCACTCCTGTGAGCTACAGAGAGACTAGTTGCTCTCCTACCAGAGAAATGGCGCTGGCAGGCTGGGATATGGAAAGGTGAAAACAAGTTTGCTTTTGCTATCCAATGCATGTTAGTCCACTTCTCTGCTCACCTCTAGCATTAACACACTAGTGAAATGTGAGATTTCCCCTTTAGTTTTATTCGTTTATTTGGTACAGGGTCTCACTACATAGCTCAGACTCTTAGTGATCCTCCTGCCTCATCCTCCCCAGCACTGGGATTACCAGTTATGTGCGCCACCACACCGTTCTCAGTTCCTGGCTTGGCACAGGGCCGGCACAGCATGTGGTACCGGGGATGGACCCTGGGTCCTTGTGCTTGCCAGGCAGGTGTTTATACTGCCGAGCTATTTCCCTGGCTGAGGTTTCACCGTTAGTCATACACATTTGTGTTCATTTTTCCTCTATTGATTTTTTTTTTCTGCTCCTTCTTGAACTACTGGTTGTGACTCAGAGATTTAGTAACTATTTCAGGAATACTTGCTTTGGTTCTTCAAAGAAAGTAATTTTGAAAGACCTATTTATAAGTATACAAAGAGAAATATTGCAAGTTATTTTTATTGCATTTATTTGTAGCAAAACATTGAAAAATAATTAAAAACACCTCCTTTTATTAGATTGCTCTCTTCCAGTCTTAGTCCAAACATACTTCTTTTATCTGACTTGTACTCACAGCATTAATTTTGTGTTACACATTGAGTGATTTTCTTAACCAAACATGGTGTATTTTCAAAAATATTGGTTGCCTTTAAACATTTTATTAAAATTTTATGTATTTGGTACAAGGACTGACTACGCAGCTCAGACTCATAGTGAGCCTCCTGCTTTCAGCCTCCTAAGTGCTGGTATTACAGGTATGTGCCACCAGCCCGGTCTCGGTGGTTGGCTCAGCACGCCTAGGGGCGGGGCCAGTGTGGCATGTGGTGCCGGGGATCGAACCCCAGTCCCTGCGCTTGCCTAAGCAGGTGCTTAGTTTGCTGAATTATTTTGCCAGCCCTTAAACATTTTTATTTACAATAAAGTAAACAATATACATTAGGATAACATTCTGACTACTACAAAGTTGTTTTCCTGCCTTCTGCTGAAAACAGTAACCCGAATATTGAAGATTGAACCTACATGTAAGAAACAAGTTGGGGTCAAGAAATAGCATGCAGGTCAATAGTTTAGATTACAAGTTTGTCCACTTATTTATTCTAGGTCCTAAATTGTGAACACTGCCAGCTACTCAGTAGGTTTCTGAGAGCCAAATCAAGACATACATGAAGGGCTGGGGAGATGGCTCAGTAGGATAAGTGCTTGACTGGCAAATGCGAGACATACATGAATCCTGACTTTTGAGTGCAGATTTCAACTTGCTGTGAAGTAATGAGTCTTGAGGAATTTTTAATGTTCCCTTGTTAAGCCTTCCTTAGCAAATTCAAACAAACCCAGTTTTGACTTGCTGCCTTATTCGGGTGGGAAAGTTGTTGGTAGAGATAAGAATTTTTTCTGTTTTTGAGATGTGGTCTCACTATGCAGTTGAGGCTGGCCTTGCGCTCACTTTGTTGCTCAGGCTGGTCTTGAAACTGCCATGATCCTCCTGCTTCAACCTTCCAAGTGCTAGGATTGTAGGTGTGCGCCACTATGCCAAGCTAAATATGACTTTTTTGCCGGGGAGTTTTGGAAGTAAATTGCGTTTTTGTGACTAAAGACAGATACAGATTCTGATATGGCTGCTTTGAAAATACCTACTTTAAACTGTCCAATTAACCA
>NW_004524617.1:13319349-13327911 GCF_000260255.1 Octodon degus | reverse complement strand
GGTAAGGTGGAGTGGTGGGGGGCGGCCCGAGGGGGCGGGAGAGGGTCCAGCCCACGCTGCGCCTGGGCTGGGACTGGTCCTGCCGGCGCAGGGTAGCAGGAAGCTCTCCACACACTCACTGGACCTGGGCTAGGACTGGGTCTCTTTATCTTGGTCTTAACCATCCAACAGAAAAGTATAAAAACGGGGTATAAAAAGTAAAGCCAAACTATTATGCTGAGCTGTAAAAGGCTCAAGTCAACAACTTCTGACATTGCCAGTCCTATGAATAACCCACTACTATTATGGACTGCTGGAGTATATTGGATTAGTTTGTTGAATTCATGCACCTACAATATTTAAATGGCAATGGAATATCCATCTCTGACAAAACTAAACAAAAAAGGGGGATACAAAGGAAGGACCATTTTGTATTTGTATATACAAAATAGTTAGGCTAGATATACAGCTACTTTCTCTTAATTCAATGAGAAGAAAGATTTGTACTAATAGTATTTGGGCAGGATATCATGTCTCCATCTTGTACTATGAATAACCACTAAAAAGATAACAATACACAATGTATTAATTATTGAAACTGTCCTATTAATCACTTCTGAAACTGCCTCATTGCTGTTTTTCAATAGAATTAATAAAAAAACGAGAAACTTATCTGTAATCTGAGCAACTACACTGAAGAGAGCAAGTGCAATATTACAACCACAGTTAAATCCCTTTCATGTTTTTTTTTTTTATGTATTTAGTGCAGGGTCTACAGGGCCTCACTGCACAGCTTGAACTCATAGTGATCCTCCTGTTTTCAGCCTCCCAAGCTCTGGGATTACAGATGCGCACCAAAACACTCAGTCTCAGTCACCAGCTCGGTGTGCCCCGGGGGTGGGGCAGGCGCCATGCTGGGGATTGAACCTCAGTCCCTGTGTCTGCCTAAGCAGGTTTGTTGTTTTACATGTGTACCATCTCTAATGTCTCTTCAATTATTTTTATACTCTCTTTAAAACAAATTAAAAAATAAAAAGTGAAAAGGACAAGAAAAAAGGTTTATTGAAGGGAAGAGCTAATGTTTGTTTGATCAATCTTGCATGCCTATACCTGGCAATCGGAGCAACAAATTTGATGCTAACAATATATAATATCACAATTGTTAATCTATTCTTGTTTTGGAATTCTGTACCATTTATATTGTTTTATATCATTTTGTTTCTGTCTTTGTTCTTGTTATTTTTATTTTAGTTTTTCCTCTCAAAATAAAAGAACCAGAAGCATTATGTGGTTTTTTTTTCTTGTTTTCCTGGAGATCACACGACACTATATCTCCAGATCTTTATTTTATTTTATTATTATTTAAAAAATTATGGGGCCGGGGAGATGGCTCAGTGGAATAAGCGCTTCCCTGGCAAGCGCAAAGGCCTGAGTTCAATCCCTGGTTCCACAAAAAAAAAAAAAAAAAAAAAATTTATTTATTTGGTACAGGGTCTTGCTACACAGCTCAGACTCATAGTGATCCTCCTGTCTCAGCCTCCCCAGTGCTGGATTACAGGTGTGTCCCACCATGCCCAGACTCAGTGGCTGGCACGGTGCACCCAGGATTCCAGGACCAACACTGCATGCGGTACGAGGGGTTGAACCCGTGTACTTGTGCTGGCTAGGCAAGTGTTTAGTCCACTGTGCTATCTCCTCAGCCCCTTTATTTTAGTTTTTGAATCAAGGTCTCAGTTGTTAGCTTGCCTGGGCTGGGTTTGAATTGTGACCCTCTTGGCACAGCTTTCCAGAGTGCTTTGACTGCAGACCTGTGCCACCAGGCCTGGCTGCATTATTTTGTGTTTAAGGATCAGATAGAAGTAAGTTGTGAAAGCACATGTATATGACACCTCTTTATCAATAATAGCTCTCTACTTTTCTGATGTTTTCTACATTCATTGGTCCATCAGATAGTCTTCTGCATTTTTTACATTTTTTTTAAATGTTTTCTTTTCTTTTTTGGTACCAGGAATTGAACTCGTGCTTGTTAGGCAGGCACTGCACTGCTGAGCTACAACCCCAGCCCACTTTTGCTTTTCCTGCTTCCTTTAGAAATTGTCTATTTTCTCTAAATCGGGACTGTCATACATTAGCGTACATAGGCCTCACCTGGATGATGTTGTGAAAAATGCTCGTTCTCATTCAGTGGTGGTGGTAGCTTTCCATCACTATAACAACTATGTGATGTAATTGAATTAAAAAGACAAAAGGTTTATCTTGGCTCACAATGTTGGAGGTTTCAGGACATGATGGGTTGGGCCTGTTTCTCAGGCCTGCAGTGAGGCAGTAGAGCATTACAGGAGCATGTAGCAGAGCGAAACTTCTTACCTCATGGCCAGGGAGCAACAGGAGAGGAAGAGGCAGAGGTGCCACAATCCCCTTCGGGGGCGCATCTCCAGTGATATGAAGACCTCTCACTAGTGCACAGCTCTGGAAGACCCTCCCAGCAGCTCCACACAGCATCTCTAGTTTAACGCATGCTCCTTTTCCAAACCAACGGGTTTGCAGTGGGGCCTGCTGCTCTGCGTTTCTTTCTTTTTTTTTTTTTTATTTTAACATTTAGTGTGTGTGTGTGTGTGTGTGTGTGTGTGTGTGTGCGTGTGGCCAGCTCAGCCCACCAGGGGGCGCGGCTGGCTGGCATGTGGTGCTGGAGGATTGAACCGCGGTCCCTGTGCCTTGCCAAGCTTGTTCCAAGTAGGTGCTTTAGACCACTGAGCCATCTCTCCAGCCCCATGCTCTGCGTTCCTTGCAAGCTCCCTGGTGCTGCTGATGTGATTGATCCACAGGCCACATGGTCCAAGCCGTGCAGGAATTTCCTGGTTCTCCATTTTGGTTGAACATCTGAGTCACACAGGGCGGGCTTTGTACCTCCCAGTGTGAGGCCACACCCCAATTCAATTAAGTTAGAATCTCTCAGAATGGGTCTTAGACATCATTCTTTTAAGTTGCACAGGGGACCACATAGTGTGGCCAAGATTGAGAAACAGAGTTGCAGTTTATTGCCACAGAGAGGCAGGAGTGATACTCTCTTATTATTTATTTTCTTGCACTTTTAGTTATAGTTTCTTTCTCATCTTAAACATTGTATACTTCAATTTTTATATTTCTTTAAACAGGCTTTCAGGGGTTTAGCTATTTTGTAGGTATCAAATAAATTGCTCTTAGTTTTGTTATTTCCATTTTTTGAATTTTTACTTCACTAATTCCCTTTTTCATTGTTACCAATTTTCTTTTTCGGTTTTATTTTGTTTAATAATTAAAGTGTGTTATGTTTCATAACTCCATTTATTTTTCTTTTTGTTTCTTTATTATATTTATACTTCCTTTGTTTTTATTTCTTTTTCAAGGAAATTCTTAAAAGCTGCACATTTCCTTCGGCTTACAGCTTCAGCTGTGTCATGTTGCATATACACTTTGCTTTTTCTTAATCTTCTAGACAGTTTTCCATGTCAGCTTTGATTTTCTCTCTATAATAGTGTTTAAATGCCAAGTAGTAATAATTTTTACTAATGGTTTTAGTGTTGATTTCTAGTTTTTTGATTTGGGTTCAGAATATGGGTTGTGGGCCAAGGAGATGGCTCAGTGGAATAAGCGCTTCCCTGGCAAGCGCAAGGGCCTGAGTTCAATCCCTGGTTCCGCCAAAAAAAAAAAAAAAAAATAAATCCAGAATATGGGTTGTATGATTACTACAGTTTTTGAGAGTTTTAAAATTCTTTCAGGATAAGTCATAGCAATTTTTTGAAGTATTTTCCCATTGATAAGTATAAGTTTATAAAGTTAAGCTTGTATATATTACTCAAATCCTCTATATCCTGTTATTTTCTACCACTCGGTTTTATTTTCTGCAGCACTGGGAATTGAACCCAGGGTCTTTGCACTAAGCTACACTCCTAGGCTTTTAAAAAAAAATCAAAGCATTCTCAAGTTGCCAGACTGGGTTCAAACTTGCAATTCTCTTGTTCCAGGCTCCAAAAATGCTGAGATTACGGAGATACACCACCATGGCCAGCTACGACTTAATTTTTAATTTTGGAAAAAAGTAAAATGTCTCACGCACCTACAATATTTAAATGACAATGGAATACCCATCTGTGACAAAACTAAACAATAAAAGGGGATGTAAATGAAGGACCATTTTGTATGTGTATATATGAAACAGTTAGGATAGGTATACAGCTACTTTCTCTTAAATCAATGAGAATAAAGATTTGTACTAATAGCGTTTGGACAGGATATCATGTCTGCATCTTGTACTATGAATAACCACTACGAAGACAACAATATGCAGTGTATTAATTAGTGAAACTGTCCTACTAATCGGTTTTGAAACTCTCATTGCTATTTGTTTCTCAATAAAATTAATAAAAAAATAAACTGTCTTTTATAGCAACAGTCCGACCTTTTGCTTCCAATTTTACATTGAAGTCCATTTTGTGGTGGTGTAAGAAAATTTCTCACCACTGCCTGGGAAATCAGTGAACAATAGAAGTGTCCTTGGCTCATGATTCTGGAGGCTGGGGAAGTACAAGATCGAGGGCCCACATCTAGTAACATCTTGCTGTCACGACACGCTGTAGGGATATATATGAGAGAGAATGAGAATTAATATGATCCGACACGAAAGTCTCACAATAGCTCACTCCTGCGATGAAAGCATTAATCCATTTATAAGCGCAGGGCCCAGAGGACCTACTCTTCTATTAAAGGCCCCACTTTTGACCACTGTTACAATGGCAATTCAGTTTAGCACGACTTGGAGGGGCCACTTAGACCACAGCACCTCCCCCTCCCCATGAGAGTACTGGAGGCCCTGCAAAGTTCCTGTTTATGAGTCATCGCCTTCTGCTGCTTTTCAGCTGCTTCTTTAAAGACAGAAAATGCCTTGAAGGGAAAAGCAGCACTGGATTCTGGCCTCCTCCTTGCTCCTT
This sequence comes from Octodon degus, assembly GCF_000260255.1. NCBI lineage: Eukaryota > Metazoa > Chordata > Mammalia > Rodentia > Octodontidae > Octodon > Octodon degus. The sequence continues at coordinate 13,322,965 of NW_004524617.1, read as the reverse complement.
TCCTACCTCTCTTAACTTGGCTCTGAACTCCTCACTGCACGGGGAGCTGTCTGATATTTTCAAATGGGTTTTAAGCAATATCTAGTTTTTCTGGTTGTATTCAGTGAGAGTTGTCCTGCAAGAAGTAAATCCCGTCTTGGCACACATAAAAGAAGTCTACCTTCGCGGTTGTTTATTTTACTTCATCAAAGAGTTTAACACTTGCATTCTGTTGTGTGATCAAAATATCCACAGCTATGTAGGTTTTGTTCTAAATTTATGTGGACACAGTGTTCATCACCAGTGATTTTACCTTTATACTGCCATTTTTGAGCTCTTTATTTTCTTTTTTTTATTATTTATTTATTTTTATTTATTACATTTATTTATTGTGTGTGTGTGTGGCCAGCTCAGCCCACCAGGGGGCAGGGCTGGCTGGCATGTGGTGCTGGGGGATCGAACCACGGTCCCTGTGCTTTGCCAAGCTTGTTCTAAGTAGGTGCTTTAGACCACTGAGCCATCTCTCCAGCCCGAGCTCTTTATTTTCATTCAGCATTTGGTTGGTTGGATTTTAGTCACGAACATTCTTCCCTGGGATCCTCCTTCTCCTGTTCCAAATGGCTTGATTTCTTGCCAAGTCCGTTTGAGCAGCTGCTACCCTTGAATGATTTCCTATTTTCCTGGTTCCATTTACTGTTTCTTTCATGTTGTAGCTTTTCTTTCTAGGCTTAGACGGTTGTATCGCTTGCTGGAACGTATCTTTTAAATTCCTGAAAAGGGTTTGGGGAGGCAAACTTTTAAGTCCTTGCATGTCTGAATATATCTTTATGTTGTTCTCACTCTTTTGGGTTGCAAATCTATTATTACATTGCTTAGCATTTAGAATTACTGATGAGAATTTTAAAAATTATTTTCTTCTACTTCTTTTGAAGTACTGTCCTTTTCTCTTTGAAAACTTTAAGGTTTTTCGGGTATTCTGACGTTTCTAGATATATATTTTAAGATTGATCACCTTCCTTGGAATTAGCTTTTTTTTTTTTTTTTTTTGTGGAACCAGGGATTGACTCAGGCCCTTGCACTTACCAGCAAAGTGCTTATTCTACTGAGCCATCTCCCCGGCCCCTAGCTGACTTTTTTTTTTTTTTTTCAGAACAGGGGATTGAACTCAGGCCCTTGTGCTTGCCAAGGAAGTGCTTATTCTACCGAGCCATCTCCCTGGCCCCTAGCTGATATTTTAAATATAAAAATTGCCATCTTTTCTTTTCTGGAGAATTTTCATCTCATTTTGTACATTTTCTTCTCTTTATGTTCTTTAGCTCCCTGGAACTTCCGGTAGAACAATGCTGGTACTTCTGGATTTGTCCTTGTTCTCTAACTTTTCTCTCAGAGTTTAATCTTTCCTTTCCTTTCTGCATGGTATTCTAAGAAAATCACTCAACAAAACTTGTTCTCCAGCTAGAGCTCTTGGATATTCAGATTTAAAAACTCTAAAAAGATGCTTTATTTATTTATTTGGTACAGTGTCTTGCTGTGCAGCTCAGACTCAAAGTGATCCTCCTGTCTCAGCCTCCCCAGAGCTGGGATTACAGGCATGCACCACCATGCCCAGTCTTGGTGGCTGGCACAGTGAGGGGCTGGTGCAGAATTTGTTGCTGGGGATCAAACCCAGATCCTTGCGCTTGCCAGGCAGGCGCTTAGACCAACGAGCTATCTTTCCAGCCTGATATTCAGATTTTTATTGTTCAGTCTTTTAATTGATTTGTTCTTAACACCCATCCTTGTTTCATAAACATGCTAGCCTCTTTACTCTTCCTCCAGATAGATATTCATTATAATTAACTTTAAGACATTTTCTACTTGTTACATTTACTATTAATAATTTTTGTATAAGTCAGGGCCTCATGTGATTCATTTACTGCAAGGCATTTATCCAAAGAAATCTGGGACAGCAGCTAAAATTTAAGACGAGTAATTTGTAGCTTCACTTCATTCTTGAAAACAGTGAAGAGAAAATGCACTTTTAATCTCAACCTAATGTCGTATGTGTTCTTTCTTCAATGCCACCTTCATTACTGGCTGCCAAAAAGTTCTCCCACTGTCACTTTCCAAACCACACCAAATCTCTAATACCCAGTTAAAACAGTTTTCTTTCTCTCTTTGCTTGCCTTTCTTTCTACTTGAAAACTCCAGGTTATTTGCTTTTTAAAAAAATATTTTCCTTGTGGATTCTCTACAACAAAGGAAATCAGGAATTATAACATGAAAAATAATCTTTCTTCTTTAGAAATTGAACAGCAAGAGAAGTGACTATTCATATCACAAACTTTTTGTTCCTATTGCACTTTTCCCAGGGAAGTATCTGAAAGTCCTCTAGAAGTAGCTGATGGTGGCAATGCATGACTGTAATTCCAACACTTAGGAGGCCGAGACAGAGGTTTGTTGTTAGTTTGAGGCCAGTCTGGGCTACACAGAGTTTGACCAGCCCAAAGTACATAGTGAGAACTTGTCTCAAAAAATTAAAAAGAGCTGGGGATGTAGCTTAGGATCTAACCCCAGTGCCAATCTCCCCCACTATAAAGAAGCAAAGGCACCACCCCTCCCCCAGAAAAAAGAATTCCCCAGGGAGCTTGATGTGCAACTAAGGTTGAGAACGGGGGTGGGGGATGGGGGTAGGGTGGGTGGGGAGATGGCTCAGTAAGGGCTTAAATTCAATCCCTGGTTCCACAAAAAAACAAAAAACAAAAAACAAGAACCGTTACTCCTCCTTCCCAGTAAGTTTATGATGTGAGAGTTGAAGAAATAGGGAGTGACTTTTCCTCCTGATAAACGGGACTTGTGAGTGGCAGTGATTGGCCACTCTGCTCTTCTCTGTGAAGCAGTCCTGAACACCAGAAACAAAAAACAATTTCAGTGGCCTAAGGCCCATGAACAGCCCTGCCATGGAAGTCCCTTAATTGATGCCCAGTTCTCTGGGGCTCCCTACCCATGTTCCATTTCATGGCCTCTCTACTCACAGAGGAGTCTTTTGCTCTGGTAACTTCAGAGCTGTTTCTCACTAACTTACATTTCTGGTGAGGCTGTGCTGTGACAAGTCTCAGAGAGGCTGCTAAGTCCTATGGGATGTACAGCCCCAGTGACACTTAGGAGGTCCTTGGTGTTGGTCACAGATTCCTTGTCCCCATTCAGGAACAATTTCAATTTCATGAGGGATTAGACATCTTTGGAGTTAGGTCATAAAGGAGACCTCATTTACAACTTCGAGTGTTCTCAATTTTGCAGTCTTACACACCACCACATGCATGTGATTTTCCCTCTGCTTTGTACACTTACACCAGATTCTTACTGGCTTCGCCACTCTGACTTCAGACATCACAGTGCTCCTTTCGAGGCCTATTTAGGCTTTATGTCAGATCTGTCATGACCTGGGTTAAGGGACTCCTGTGTTCTTTAATATTATTGTTATCACAGTCAAATGTATATAGTGAAAATGTCTCTTTTTAATTTTTTCCATAATTTTATTGAGAAACAAATAGCAATGAGAGAGTTTCAAACCAAATTGGTAGGACAGTTTCAATAATTAACACATTGCATACATTCTTCCTAGTGCTTAATTGCTGTACAAGATGCGGACTTGATA
>NW_004524617.1:13316743-13319249 GCF_000260255.1 Octodon degus | reverse complement strand
TTGTGCTGAATTTCTTGGATCATGACTATTATATGTCTCGGTGTGTTTTTCATTGGGTTGAGGTTCTTTGGCGTTCTGTATGCTTTGGTTACCTGAATGTCAGATTGTTTCCTCATATTTGGCAAGTTTTCTGCTATTACTTTTGACCATATTTTTTTAATGTCATTTGTGTTGACTCCTTCTTTCTCATTGATGCCTGTTAGTCTCACATTGCTCATCTTTGCATCGTCTTGCAGGGGATGGATTATTCTTTCTTGCATCCTCGTTGTTTTTAAGAGATCCTTTCTTACCTTTTCACTAGCTACACCAGCATCTTCAAGTTCTGAAACTCTGTCTTCACTTTCACTTAAACGGTTTTGCAAGCTTGTGATTGAGATTTTAATTTCCTCTGTATCTCTTTGACTCTGTTTCATGCGATCTATTTCTTTCTTGTATTGCTCATTCAAATAATCCGTCATTTTTCTGTTCGCCTCTATTTTTTTTTTTAATCAATGTCTTCTTTAGAAGCAGTTATAAATTCTTTTACTGCAGTGTTTTCTTCAGATTGGGTTTCCTTCCTATGTTTCTGTAGTTGCTTCTTTTCTTCAGATGCTATGAGTTCTGAGAATTCTTTTTTTATTTCAGAAAAGAATTGCGCTCTGAGTTCACCTATAACTTTCTGCTGTTGCTTATTTACTCTCAACACTATTAATTCATACATTTGTGCCGAGCGAGTGTCCTCTGCACTTGTTCTGGGTGGGCATTGGGTTTCCTCCATATGTTTCTGCATTTGATTCTTTAGTGAAGATGTTATTAATTCAGGGATTTCTTTTTTTTATTTCCAACCTGAGTTCCTCTATACCTTTCTGCAGCTGTTTCTTTATTTCAGAAGCCGTTGACTCATTGCTTTCAGCTGTGTGATTTCCAATTTGTTCTGTGTTGGTGTCCTCTGTACTTGTTATGGGTGGGCTTGGGTTCTGAGGTTGCATTTTTTTCCTTCTCATCATTTTGTGTAGCACTGTCTTCTGACCTTTGTTGTAGATCTTCGTTGTAGTTATATCCTTAGCACGTACTGAAGTTCAGTTGTAGATCTACAAAGTTTGGATTTATCCAGCTTTGCCTGGCTTGGGTCTGGCTGCTGTACTCCTCTCCTTCCTGTTGGTGCCCTTGGGGGTGAACCTGTTATGCCCCTCTGGCAAGATTTCTGCTTCTGGACTACCTGGGTTGTTCTGTCCTCTACGCTCTCTGCAGGGATTGCAGCTGCTGGGTTTCATCACAGGCCTGTGTGCCAGGCCTGAGCTGAGTTTGGAGGGGACAAGGTGGAGTAGGGGGGAGAGGCAGCTCTCCCACACACTCACCAGTCCTGGGGTAGGACTCAATCTGGGGGGTTTCCGGAACATGGCAGAAATTCCTTCTTGGCAGGCGGGGTGGGGGAGGTTCTGCAGAGTGGTTGGGGGCATCCGAAGGCGGTGGAAGAGGGTCTCATCCATGCTGTGCCTGTGCTGGGACCATTAGTAGGTCCCGCCGGTGCAGGGTAATAGGAAACTCTTTCACACACTCACCATACCTGGGCTAGGACTGGGTCTGGGGGTTCCCGGAATGCGGCAGAAAAACGACATTTTCCATTTAAACCATGATAGTAACCAAAGTGTGGAAACGGCTCAAATGTCAATGGAGAGGGCCACGTGTGATGATAATCATACCTGTAATCTTGGCTTTTGGGAAGCTGAGACAGGAGGATCACTGGCAATTTGAGGCCAGTGTAAGCTACACAGTGAGTTCAAGGCAAGCCTGTGGCAGACAGCGAGACCCTCTCTAAAAACGAAACAAATACTCAATGGAGATCTAAATGGACAAACAAAATGTGGAGTATTCAACATAGTGGAATACATGCATTTTTTGTTTTCTGAAAAAAAATTAGTTTTTGAGACAGGGTCTCACCATGTAGTTCAGATTTTTGAATTTAGTATTTAGTGCAGACTGGCCTGGGAGTTGTGGGTATCTTCCTGCTCAGCCTCTTGAGTGCTGGGCTTATAGGTGTGCACCACTAGGCCTGGTCCAGAATGCATGTATTTTTAAATCAAAAGGAATGACATTCTGATATATTGTACAACATTGTCTATCCTTGAAAAATGGTTATGCTATATGAAACAAATCAAATGTAAAAGGACAAATGATATATTATTCTAGTTGCATGAAATTTCTAGAACAGGTAAATTCAGAGATAGGAAGTACATTAGAGGTCACCAGGCATTGGGGAGAAAGAAGAATGAAAAATTATTACTTAAACTACAAGCCAAGCATGGTAGTATATGTCTGTAATCCCAGCACTGAGCCTCCCCTCAGGCAGGAGGATCATGAGTCAAGGCTGATCTGGGCTACATAGAAAGTTCAAGGCCCATATATACTACATAATGAAACCCTGCCTGAAAAAGAAAAAAGACAGGGCTGGGGAGATAGCTCAGTAGAATAAGCACTTGCCTGGCAAGTACAAGGGCCTGAGTTTAATCCCTGGTTCCACAAAAAA
>NW_004524617.1:13314752-13316488 GCF_000260255.1 Octodon degus | reverse complement strand
AAAGATTTTTAAGTTCAATTTCTTCTTTCTTTCCTTTTTTTTTTTTTTTTTTTTTTTTTTTGTTATCAGGGATTGAACTCAGGACCTCACACTTGCCAGGCAGGCACTTATGCTGCTGAGCTATATCCCCAGCCCCAAAGGCCCTTAGTTTTAAATGACTGCTTTCCCCATAGTATGGAGATCCTGGCTTATGTGAAAAACTTTGCATGTTGTTGTTATGTAATTTTTGCCACTGTTCATGTTCAAATCTCCAACATGATGTGCAGAAGAAAATCACAATGATCACTCAGTATGACAGCAGAATAGTACTCTTTTTCTTGGAAATTTCATCGACAGTATGATTCATACGGAACTTCCCTGTTGACATGAATGTTGCATTGGCTCCTAACATTCCTGTATTTCCAGGGTTCGCTGTGTCAGAAGCGCTGCTCTTAAGGGTCTAAGTACCAGCTCATAGTCACAGGTGCCATTTACTGAATTCACTAACATTTTCTCTAGCAATGCCAGGAATTCTCTTCCCTAGCTCTTTGGATACTAATATTTCCTCATTCCTGGGACTTCCTCCCACAACCAGCCCCATTTTAACACAACATAGGCACAGTGTATACTTCTTATGGGGCAGCCAGTCTCTGAACCAGATCCCATTGACATGTGTGTCCCCTCAAATGCGGGCTGTAGTAGTGACTTGCTTCTAATGGACAGAATATGACAGAAACAATGGGGTGCCTCCTATGATGAGGTTATGAAAGAGTGTGACAGAAGGCTGTAACCTAAAGACAAATTGTCTCTGGTGTACCTAGTTTCTTGTCAACGACCCTGGGGAGAGAGGTTCACATGGTAAGGAGTTGAGAGCAGTCTTTGGCCCTCAACCTATGAGAAAAGGAAGCTCTCAGGACCAAAGCTGGCCATCCACCAGCTTGTGAAAAACAGAATCCTGCCAGCAGCTACATGAGAGAACTTAGGAGCCGAGCCTTCCCTCAAAGAGTTCTCAGCTGAGACAAGGCCCAGTCAACACCTTGATAGCAGGGTGTCAGAGACCTGGATTCCTGAGCTACAGAAACCAATGGAAGGAAAAGGAAGGGAAGGGAAGGAAGAGAAGGAGAAAAAAAAGAAGAGAAAAGTAAGATATAATATGTACAGTTACAAATTCCTTATGATGAATATGATCACTACGTATGTCAAAAGTATTCCAGTAAAATTAATTTTAAAATATATCTCTAGTATAAAAATTAAAACAAAACTATTAAAAAAAGAAACAGAGGACATAATGTGGTTGTTTCAAGCTATAATGCTTTAGAATAGTTTCCCATGCAGCAGTAGATAGCTAGTTCAGGGGCGAGTGCCGGCTCACTGATTTTGACAGCTTTTCAAAAGCTCCAGAAGTTTCCTGTTTGGATTTGGCTTAAGAAGCCTGAGTAAGAACTTTCCTGTGGTGCCTGCCTGTTGAGCTGCTTGACCTTGCATTTCCAGGGGAGGCCTCCTGGGGAATTCTGGGGCCCCTCAGTCTGTTGGCCTGTGAAGGGAATGTTTCGCAAGGCTTTTCTTTACACTGTTAAATATACTTTCCTGAATAATGCACATTATTTTTCATTATTAATTTTTAGTTGTAAGACTATTACTGGAACACATGCTCTTTATGCAATAAGCGTGTTATAAATAGAGTCCTCGGGGCTGGAGAGATGGCTCAGTGGTCTAAGGCACCTACTTAGAACAAGCTTGGCAAAGCATCAGGGACC
>NW_004524617.1:13310669-13314652 GCF_000260255.1 Octodon degus | reverse complement strand
CTTTCTTTTCTTTCTTTCTTTCTTTCTTTCTTTCTTTCTTTCTTTCTTTCTTTCTTTCTTTCTTTCTTTCTTCTTTCTTTCTTTTTTTGTGGAACCAGGGATTGAACTCAGACCCTTGTGCTTGCCAAGGAAGCGCTTATTCCACTGAGCTATCTCCCTGGTGCAGTTCAACTTTTCTAAGGCATCTCCACACTGATTTCCATAACGGTTGCACCAGTCTACATTCCCACCAGCAGTGGAGAAGGCTTTCTTTTTCCCCACAGCCTCTCCAACATTTGTTGTTGGGTGATTTCTTCATGATAGCCATTCTTTCTGGGGTGAGATGATATGTCAATGTTGTTTTAATTTGCATTTCGCGGATGACTAATGATGTGGAGTATTTTTTCATATATTTATTTGCTTCTTTAATTTCATCCTCTGAGAAGTGTGTGTTCATTTCATATGCCCATTTCTGGACTGGGTCTTTAAATTTTGGGGCCCTACTGTTTTTTAGTTCTTTATAAATTTTAGAGAGCAGACCTTTGTCTGAGTACCTAATTATCATGATTTTTTCCAAATTTGTGGGTTGTCTTTTCACTTTGTTGGTAATTTCTTTTGACGTGCAAAAACTCAGTAAGTGCAGGTCCCAGTCGTTAATGCTTTCAACTGTTTCCCATGCGATTTGATTTTTGTTCATGAAGTCTTTGCCCACCTCTATGTCTTCAAGAGTTCCTCCTACTTTCCCTTCTGTGAAAATGTTTCCTGGTTTAGGAATTTTTTTTTTTTTTTTGGTCTCTTTGAAGCAGGGTCTCGCAATACAGCTCCGGCTGGCCTTGAACTCACTTTGCAGCTCAAGTTGGCCTTGAATTCACAATAAACCTCCTGTTTCAGCCTCCCTTCTGGTTCAGGTTTAACACAAAAGCTGACCTGAAATCTAGCTATATATCTCATCTTTTTTTTTTTTTTTCCCAGAACTGGGGATTGAACTCAGGCCCTTGTGCTTGCCAGGGAAACACTTATTCTACTGAGCCATCTCCCCAGCCCTTATATATCTCATCTTGAAACCCAAAGATAGTTCATACCACCCCAAATGTAATCTAGGCCTCATGCTTCTTGCCTTGGTAGTAGAGGGATGGCACAATCAGTAGATATCCCATGGATGACCTTATTTTTGTCTTATTCTTGGGAAAAAGCAAACTTTGGTGAAGGATTGGAGAGGTAGAAGGTATAGCATACCCATATCTCAGCCAAGTGAACACATAAAGATAGTTATTTTCTCCTTCGGTGCTAGAGCTTGAACCCCGGACTTTATGCATACTAGGTAAGTGTTTCCCCAGTAAGCTACACCCTCAGCTCACAAAGACACCTGGTTGGTTCTTTTGTGTCAATGATACTCTCAGACTGAAAAGATGGCCCACAAAATGAGAGAAAAGACTTGCAAATCATGTATTGGATGAGGATTTACTATCCAGAATATATAAAGAGTTCCTACAACTCATCACAAGCAAATAACAGATTCTTGACAAGAACCGAAGAGTAAATGCTTATGTATTCCTTCTCCCCACCACTGCTTCTCCAGTACATCTTACATCTTAAAATTTACAAGTAGAGCAAAATAGTACTCAGGGAGACTAAGACAAGAGGATCACAAATTTGAGCCCAGCCTGGACAACTTAGTGACATAGTGAGACCCTACATCAAAATAAAACAATAGAAGGACTGGGGAGGTGCCTTAGTGTGAAAGTCCTGGATTCAGTTCCCCTTACCACCCAAACTGACTGACTGACTGACTGACTAAGAAGAGAGGGAGTTAAATAAGAATTTCTCCAAACAAGGTGTACAAATGGCCACCAAACACATAGAAAGCTGCCCAACATCGTTGGTGTTAGGGAAATGCAAGTCACAAACACAATGAGATACAACTTCATACCCACCCAGATAGCAGGGAAGTTATTTTTTTTAAAAATAGAAAATTCACAATGAGTGTTGGGAAGGATATGGAGGAGCTGGAGGCCTCAGGCATTGCTGGTAGGACTCTAAAGCAGTGTCATACTGTGGAACAGTTTGCTGTCTCTCAAAATGTAAATGTAGCATTGTCAGATAATCTAATGACTCCACTGTTAGACATGTACCGCCCCCAAGAATGGAGAAGAAGGATGCAAAGAGATATTTGTATGCCGATGCTGGCAGCAATATTGCAGTAGCTGTTCAGCCACTTTCTTGTCACTGGGACCCAAATGCACAACTTAGGAGAGCTTCACTTTGGCCCATTTTCAGCCTATGGCCAGCCAGCTCCAAGACACAAACAGCATGGCCGAGGGCCATGGTGGGGAAGCTGCTTACACCATGACAGCGAGGAAGCAAAGAAAGGAGGATAGGGTGGGGGAGATGTGCCCCCCCAGCTCCCGGCTGCAGTGACCTGCTTCTTTGGGCCAGGTCCCACCTCCTAACAGCAAGTCAGCGATAGCACTTCTGTGGCCCAATCCTCTCCCAAGACCCATGTACGAGCACATGAGACCATTGGGAGGCATTTTCCATTTATTTATTTTTATTTTTATTTTTATTTTTTTTTGCGGAACCAGGGATTGAACTCAGGCCCTTGCGCTTGCCAGGGAAGCGCTTATTCTACTGAGCCATCTCCCTGGCTCCTTATTTATTTTTAAATTAACATTATTTTTTATTGACCAATCATTACTGTGTAGATTTAAGGGGTACAATATCTAAACAATGGATAGATACATCATATTTTAACACTGCTTTCTATAATAGTCCATACTCAGATACATATTATCTAAGAGGTTGAAATAGAAAATATGAAGAGGTTAAGTGTAATTCTAGTTGGCAGGGCACATGTGGTCTCACTTAAGCACTGAACAGTAATATAATATTTTAATTATGCATAGCTAAAGCATATAAGAGCTGCCCAACCAATGCTCAGTAAATGACACATTACTGTTTTTTAAAGAAAGCATCTTTATTGTGAACAAGTAAGACAACAATATGTAATTTTTACGCAGTATACACAGGATTATTTCTTTTGGCAGAATAGAGCTATACAGGCAGGACACATATCAAAAATATTTAGAATCACAGCCCATGTTGTCCCAACAAAGTGCTTCTTTAACCAAAGGTCACCTGTCGTTTACTCATCTATTTAGCAGCTATATCAGAAACTGCCCATGTCCCAGTGATATTGAAGGGAGGTGACAGAAGCCTTGCAGTCTCGAAAGTTCTCCGAAAAACCATGAAGGCTGCTTAGGGCAGGGCTGGAAGAGGGAAACCTGATTCAGTCTAGGACATTCAAGAGGACTCAGTCCCATGCTCTGTTCTGTTTCTGTTGTGTTCTAAAGCCACATTGGCCTCTTAGCTGAGCTAAACCATGTTCTTCTTCAAATTTTCATAATTTTACTCTTCAGTTATGCTTTACCTCACCAATGCCATTTTATCCTGTTGTTTCCTTTCTTTGAATTTCAAAACTTATCACACACCACTTCATATCTGGCCACATATTATTTTAGAATTATTTTACCATTATTTTGTTTTTTCAGTGGGTATTTGTATTTATAGCATTTTTCTTCAACTGGATTATAAATTTTTCTGTGGTAGAAATCATATCTTCTAATGCTTTCCATCTTCCCTAATATCTAATGTGATACTGGGCACACAAAAGACATTCAATCAATGCTTGTTAAAGAAGAGAACAAATGAATGAGTAAATGAAGTTGTAGAGCTCAATTACTGCAAGCTGAAGCATAAGATTTGTTTTTCTTGTCTTGGTTTGTTACATGAAATGTGATAGGACTGGTATCACAGTCCTATGGGAGAATGGAGCTGCTGTTTCTGAGACTTAAATTATGCAACTCTGGTGACTTGCTTTTGCAAGGTACATAAGGATTCTGGTGTTGATTGAAAAATGTACCAGCATGTGAATTAAGCAATTAGCTCAATCTATGATGAATATAATCACTATGAAATTCAAACTGTACTAATAAAAATTAAAATTT
>NW_004524617.1:13287806-13300339 GCF_000260255.1 Octodon degus | reverse complement strand
AATAAATAAAAAATAAAAAAAAATTAAAAAAAAATAGAGTCCTCTGTGGCAGCAACCTGATCTAGGCTCCTCTCCTTCCCACTTCTCCTTGCCTTCCATTGTCAATTTGGAGCAAATCTTTCCAGACCTACAACTATATAAATACATATGTTTTTATTTTTATAGAAATGAAACTCTTGTGCTTTATCATACACTTTTTTTTTTTGTTTTTTCGGAACCGGGGATTGAACTCAGGCCCTTGCGCTTGCCAAGCTGAGCTATCTCCCCGGCCTACCATTCACTTTTGTCACTTCTTGCTTTTCTCCACGTGACTATCTCATCCAGTTTTGAAATCTCTGATAATATCTACTGATGGAGTTTGTTTTCAGCAATAAAATTAAAACACATTTTCCTGCTGACGGTCTCTAGGATGTTTCCAGATTATCATCCTGCTACACAATGCTGCCTTGAGCACAGCCTACCTATCTATGCCAGAGTATGTTTCTCTAGGGCAGACGTCTAAGCGAGGAAGTTCTGGGTCATATATTATGTACATTTTTAAGTGGCAGAGATGCCAACAAATTGCCTGCCAAAATGGCAATGTTGTGCCAATTTACACTTCCTGCAGTAATGAAAGTGCCTGCTAGCCCTGAACCTTGCCAGAATGTCATATTTTCCAGTCTGGTGGGTGAAAAATGATTTCTTGTTGTTTTAGTTTGCATTCCCTGGGTGATGCAAATCTTTACACAGGGCTCCTGTGAGAGGAATTTTGTGTGTCTGTGTGGGGCAGGAGGCAGGAACTGGATTCAGGCGTTGGTGCCAACTACTCAGGGAAGTTGTATACCCCTTTTGAGAACATCAGCTGCTCAGTGCTGATAGCACTGGGAGAATTCTTGAGAAATTGAGATCACAAAACCTCTCCCTCTGGAGGGATGACTAGCCACTGGTTTCAGCAGACTCATTAATTCAGAGAGAGTCACTGGGCTTATCTTGCACACAAACAGCTTGCTACTCTGTGAAGCCCAAGGCAAGGACCTCATCAGTGATGGTGAATCTTCTAGAGTTTTCTTTTTTTCCTTTTCTTATTTGGTACCAGAGATCAAACTCAGGACCTTGTGCTTACCAGGCAGGTGCTTATGCTGCTGAGCTATCTCCGTAGTGAACCTTCTAGAGTTTTCAATGAGTAACAAATATCCTACTGTGGCATGGATGCCATAGGTTTGTCACCACTGGCCTAGGGTGTTGGCTTGACTAATTGCCTTTGATATGTGCAAAATAAGTTGGGAATTGAGGTGGAACTCAGGGGTCTTAGGTGAAAGGAAATGGAAGATTGCTGGATGTCTAAACAGGCAGGACTAAGGAGGTCACAGACTCTCATGCGTTAAAGCTGGGGCACCTCACATCAGTGAGGCGAGAGACGTTAGGATTGTATGATGGAGGAAGGATGCTTCCCACCTAGTTGCATGTTGTAGGTTTTCATACTTTGAAGAGTTTTTCATCTCTTGGACTCCTTTCCTCTCAACATAGATAAAGATAGAACAACTTGGTGTGTAGACAGATCATAGGTTACAGTGTTGCAATAGAATTAGGAAAGGAACAGACATGGGCCAAAAAGATCTTTTTCTTGGAGCTAGATGCAGAAACTGAGGAGCCTTTGGGAAGTGTGAGTACATATTATGTTGGAAGGAGGGGAAAATCACATTATTTTAGGAACAAAAATTTGGAAGTATATATATGGAAAACTGGGTCCAAAGAGATGGGCTGATTCATGGGGAAGGAGGTCAAAGGTACCATCCAGCATTCATACGTGCTTACTGACAACACACCTAATTGCTTCTGGGTGATCCCTAAGGTGTGTACAAGAGCAGTGGAGTGAGAAATCAAAGACCTGGCAGAACTCCTGCTGTAGGACTAAAGAGGCCCCTGAAGGAACCATCTGTTAGATTCTTCCCGTAATCTCTGCACTAAAGCCAAGGCGCCAGCATGTTGTCTGAAGTATATGAGGGTGACTCACTCTTCTGGAACGTTTCATCCTTTAATCCTAAACTGAGTGAAACAAGTCTATTAATTCCACAGGCAGTGCTGGGAAACACTGTCAAGCTCCTCCAGCCACAGGCACGGAAATTCCCGGACTCTGTTTCATTGCTTTAGATGAACATACCACAGTGCACTTTCCTCCATCGGTATCTGAGGCCATCTCAGATATGGCTGGAGGCACTCCGGCAGTTCTCTTGACTCACAAGTTCACACGTTTCTCCTGTGTTGGCATCCAGTTGCAAAATTCTTCGGTTGTAGTTGTAATGGAAGTTACTCCGTGGATCTTTGACTGATTAAAGTCTGATGTTACTTGGCCAACATTCCAGACAATGCAGGGACCCTAGACATTCTTCCTATACCTCCTCTTGGCCAACCCACCCTTGTACTCATGTATACTAAGCCTCACATGACATTATCATTATATCCTACTGTCAGGATTTATTTAGAACTGGCTATATACTTACAGTTTCACTTGCTCCTCCTTCCTGTAAACACAAATTTTCATCTGGGATCATTTTCCTTCTGCCCTGTTGACACATTCATTGTAGTATTTTCTTTAAGGAAATTCTACTGGCAATGAATTCCATGAGTCTTGCTTGAAAATACTTTTAGTTCACCTTCATTTTTGAAGGATATTTTTATTGAATATAAAATTTGTGTTAGACACTTAATTTCTCTCTATACTTTATTATATCATTTTATTTTCTCCCAGCTTGTTCCACTGTTCTGTTGGTAAATTAGCTGCCAGTCTTACAGCTCTTTTGAAGGCAATTGCTTTTTTCTGGTATATCTTTTAGTTGAGGTTTATTTTTTTATTTTTTTATATGGAACCGGGGATTGAACTCAGATCCTTGCATTTGCCAGTCAAGTGCTTATCTTACTGAGCCACCTCCCCGGCCCCAGTTGAGGTTTATTTTTTTCCTTTGGTACTGAGGACCTAACTCAGGGCTTTCAGCTTGCTAGACAAGCGTTTGACCTCTGAGCTAAATCCCCAGTCCCTTTCTGTTTTTTTTTTTTTTTTTGGCAGAACTGGGGATTGAACTCAGGCTCTTGCACTTGCCAGGCAAGTGCTTGTTCTACTGAGCTATCTCCCCAGCCCCTTCTAGCCCCTTTCTGGTATATCTTTTAATATTTGTTTCTCTGTCTTTTGTTTTCAACGGTTTAACTATGACATGCCTGGGTGTGGTTTTGTATTTGTGTTTATTTCACTTCAGGTTATTAGTGATTCTTGATCATATGGCTCATGTGTTTCATTAGTTTTAGAACATTGCTAGTTATTATCTTCTCAAATATGGCTTCTGGCCTAGTTGGTCTTCTTTCATCATGGGACTGTGATTACTCTTTTGTTAGATCTATTTATTGTAACTTATGTCCCTTACACTGTTTTCTCTTTTGTTCTTTGTCGTGGATTTTATTTTCCTTCTGGTCTATCCTCTAGTTCATCAATTATATCTTCAGCTGTGTATAACATAGTTGGCCCTCAGCATCCATAGAGAATTGGTTCCAGGACCCTTGAAGAGATATCAAAATCTGTGGGTGCTCAAGTGCTTTATATAAAATGGCATAGTATTGCATGTAACCTATGTACACCCTCCTACATACTTTTAGCCATCTATAAATTACTTATAATACCTATTACAATGAAAATGATGCATGGGGCCAGGGAGATGGCTCAGTGGAATAAGCGCGGCCTGAGTTCAATCCCTGGTTCCACAAAAGAAGGAGAAGAAGAAGAAGAAGAAGAAGAAGAAGAAGAAGAAGAAGAAGAAGAAGAAGAAGAAGAAGAAGAAGGGAAGAAGAAGGAGGAGGAGGAGGAGAAGATACATGTAAGTGGTTGGTAAATTGTATTGTTTCAGGAATAATAATAAGACAAAGCTTATGGATATTCAGTATACTTTTTTGCACAAATATTTTTAATCTGTGGTTGGATGAGCCTGAGACTTCAGAATGTGCCAATACAGAGGTCTGATTGTATGCTGTTAAATCCATCAATAAAGTTATTACTTTCAGTCCCTGTATTATTTTTATTCTAGATTCTCACTTGATTCTTTCCATAGTTTCTATTTTTTTGCTAAAATCATAAATCTTTTACTTCTTTGAACATATTAATCATAGTTATTTTAAAATTGAAACCTGATAACTTCATTATCTGTATCTCCTATGGTTATACTTTGATTGCCTAGTTTTCTTTTATTTCTCATGTATTCTTGAAGCAGACTTTACTGAGTATAGATTGCACGGCTGGTTGTTATTTTATCTCAGCTCTTTGATCTTTCCACTTCCTTTTGGTCTCCTTTATTTTTGTGGCAAAGTCCACCATCAGCTCCTTTCATCTTTGTAGGTAATAGAGCTTTCTTTCACAAATGCTTTCACGTTCTTATTTTTGAAGGTTTCTTCTGAGATTTCAGTACAATGTACCAGGCTTGGGGAGAGTTGGGGTGAGAAGGATGGGAAAGCCCGATGATTGGGCACTAAGTCATAGTTTGGAGTAAGAAGCTATTGTGCCCTGGGGGTGATGACAGGCGATAACAGACTGTACATTTCACCAAGCTAGAAGAAAGGATTTTCAATAATTTTACCACAAAGAAATGAGAACTGTTTGAAGACATAGAAATGTTTACCATGATTGGAACATTACACTGTATATATCAAAAGGCCATGTGTACTACATAAATGTGTGCAATTTTATGTGTCAATTAAAAAAAGAAAAATATGTGTTACATGTGAATTTTTTTTCAATAAAATGTTCTTGGGATACATTAGACACTTGCAACCTATAGATTCATATCTTTTTTTTTTTCAGAGCCAGGGATTCTACTCATGCCCTTGTGCTTTTATCTTAGCTATATCACTTCAAAGAAGCATCTCTCTCTAATTTACTGTTTTCCCTCTAGAATTCCAGTTAAGCATCCACTACACTTCTCATCTCACTTCTTGTGTTAACTGCTCTTTGGTATTATGCTTTTGTCTGTCTGCTAAATTCTGCATAATGTCTTCAGAACTGTCCTCCAGTGGGCTCACTCTTTATCTCTGTGTTGCCTGCCATTAAACCTCTCCATGGAATTTTCAATTTTGCTTACCTAGAATTTTTTGTTTCAACAATTTCTGTTTTGTTCTTTTCCAAACACTTTCAGTCACCTTTCTTTCTTTCTTTTTCTTTTTTTTTGCGGAACCGGGGATTGAACTCAGGCCCTTGCGCTTGCCAGGGAAGCGCTTATTCCACTGAGCAGTCTCCCTGGCCCCCTTTCTTTCTAATATAATAAACATTTTATTGTAGAACAGCTTTAGAATTACAGAAAAGTTGCAAAGACAGACCAGAGAGTTCTGCATATCCTGCCTTCAGCCCAGCCCACTGCTAGCATCTTGCATTAATGCAGCATGTTATTTTGCAGGCAGTGCACATACCAATAGTACTGACGGAACTGGCTCCTTCCTTCAGATTTCATTGCTCCCCGGTGTCTTCTCTCTATTCCAGGGTCCGCTCCAGGATTCCCATGACATGAGTTGTCATATCTACTCACCTTCCCTGGACTGTGACTGTTTCTCAGACTTCTTTTTGGTGATCTTGACTGTTGTGAGAAGCACTGGTCATGAGTTTTGTAGAATATTCCTCAAACCAGGGCATTTTTCTGATGGTTAGATTTAGGTTGTATGTTTTGGGGAAGAAGACCACAGAGGTGAAATGCTTCCTGCCACATCATGTCTGGGGTGCATGCCATCAATGTGACTGATTGCTGAGAACAACAACCTTGAGCACCTGGCTGACCCCCACTTCTGGGGTGGGGCGTTAAGCTCCAACTCCTTGAGTGGGGGCATTTACATCATCTAAATTATGTGAGATGCTTCTGTGTGGGAGATTTGGCTCTTCTCCCTTATTTATTTATTTTCTATTATGTAGATACATATGGATTCAAGAATATTTATTTTACAATTTGTGTGTGTATTCGTGTGTGTGTGTGTGTGTGTGTGTGTGTGTGTGTTACTGGGGATTGAACCCAAGGCCTTCATACTACTTTATATCATCATCCATTTTTGATTTTGACAGAGCCTCACCAGGTTGCCCAGACTGGACTCAAACTTGCAATCCTTCTGCCTCAGCCTCCCAGAGTGCTGGGATGACAGGTCTGTCACCACACCTAACTTATTTTCTAGTTTAACATATAACTCAATACTATATTATCTATTTTTTCCTTTCCCCAAATTGTCCCAGCTTTGAGTGGTAGCAACCATGGGTTGTCCCCTGTGTCCCTTTGACATATTTTTGTCATTGCTGTTTTGGGGACAATTCCTTTACTTTCTGGCACTTCAAGGTACTTCATGTTCATCTTGTGTTTTTGGTGTGTCAGTCCTAGAATCAACCATTTCTCTAAGGTTCCTATAATTGGAGAATGATAGAAACGAAGAAGGCCCACTTTTTATTTGACTTTTTGCAGACTCCTTTTTTCTTTGTTTGAGATAGGGTCTCACCCAGAGACCTAAGGTCAAAAATAAATAATTAATTAATTATTAATTATTATTACCCAGAATGCTCCTGCCTCATCAGCTTCCCAGAGTGCTGGGATTACAGGCATGAGCCACTGTTCCTAGATTTTCTTTTTCAAGAAATTATGTTTTTTTTTCCTTTAAATAAGTAAGCATTTTTTTTTTTTTGCTCCGAATGCCTTCAAGGCATGACTGGCTGGCTTGTGTTGTGGGGATCGAACCACAGCAACCTGAGCCTGACTGCTTTGTTGAAGCAGCCACTTAAAGAACTGAGCTAAGGGGCAGGCCCCCAGCATTTTTTTTTTCAATTTGTAGGTCTCAACCTTTTTAAAAAAAATCTTGTTTTGAGATAGGGTCTTGCTAGGCACTTCAGGATGGTCTTGAGCTCTCTTTGTAGCCCAGGCTGGTCTCGGACTCCCAAGGATCCTCCTGCCTCAGCCTCCCAGTGCTGGGATTACAGGCATGCACTACCATGCCCGGCCTCATATGTCTCAGTCTTTGCCAGTCTCTTTCTGCAGCCTGTTGTTTCTGTTGGCCCTCATGATGCCTTGTTCTCCTCTCTGTGTGCTCATTTTGTACTTTATACTGGTCACTACTTGAAACTTTTGGAGAGTCACCGAGGATGAAGTTGCTTTCCTCCAAGCATGCTCTGCATTTGCTGTTTGTTCTTGGGTGATTCCTAACCTGGGACTACTTTAAATCAGCCATACAACTCTCACTTCCCTGCAGTACCCAGACAAGGCGAACCTGAGCTGACAATGCCTGCAGAGGTCGGCTTCATGCTCACAAGGTTGGACTTTGCTCTCTCTCTTTTTCTTTCTTTGCTCTGAACATCACCAGGGCAGTGCAACCCCAACTTAACATGGAGAAGGTCTCCTGATTTTTGACCTTAGGCAAGCCCTGGCAAATTCTATGGCCAAATTTCCTCCATTAAGCTACTTACCACTGGGCTGGGGATGTAGATCAGTGTCACAGTGCCTGCCTGGCAAGTACAAGGTCCTGAGTTCGATTCCCAGTACCAAAAAAAAAGGCTGCTAACTACTGAGGCACAAATGTTCCTTATTAGCCAATTTTCTTTCCTGGTTTAAATTTTTTTATTTTTTTCCATAATCTTATTGAAAAACAAATAGCAATGAGACAGTTTCAAATCAAATTGGTAGGACAGTTTCAATAATTAACACATTGCATACTCTCTTCCTAGTGGTTATTTGCTGTACAAGATGCGGTCATGATATCCTATTTACAAACACTATTAGAACAAATTCCTCTATTCATTAAGAGAATGTAACTATATATCTATCCTAACCATTCTGAATACACAGACACAAAATGGACATTCATCTGTATCCCCTTTTTTGTTTAGTTCCGTCATTTGAATATTATTGGTGTGTGAACTCAGCAAAATATTCTAAAAGAGTCCACTAGTTCATAAATTATTAGCCAATTGACTTCAGGTTAAGTGGTTTTGTGTTTTAAAACCCTGGTTCTTTCTATAGTCTCCTGTTTCTCTTGAATTTTGGCCTGGTGTTCACTTATGTCTTGTTTAGATTTTTAATGCTTTTAAGATGTAAACCTTTCTCAGGACATATGAGAACTTGTACTGTAACGTCATGTACCTTGGTAGTGTCCCAAATTTTCTGATCAAGAAGATTATGGGGCCAAAGAGGAAAGTGATCGATGACGTAGAGTGTGCCTAAGGAGAGTCACATGGGGAGAAGACACTCTCAGGCTTTCACAGAGAGCACATTGGCCAAGCAATGGCCGTGACTCATCCACATGGCTGCACTGATGAAGGTTCTACAATCTGAGGTACAGGATCTCAGGACAAATCCTGAGGGCATTTCACTGACCTTCTCGGACCAAAAAGCTACAACTCTTGTTGCATAGGTCCTGCTTTACCTTGGTCTTAACCATCCAGTAGAAAAGTATGAAGTCGAAATATAAGAAATAAAGCCATGCTGTTAAGTTGAGCTGTGGGGGACTCAGGTCAATAATTTCTGACATTGCCAGTTAAATATAAGACCCAATGCTATTATAGGCTACTGGACTCTTTTAGAATATTTTGCTGAGTTTACACACCTATAATATTCAATAACGGAACTTAGAAAAAATGGGGTATACCGATGAATGTCCATTTTGTATCTGTGTATTCAAAGAGGTTGGGATAGATATATAGTTGCATTCTCTTAATGAATAGAATGATTTGTTCTAATGGTGTTTGTAAATAGGATCACAAGTCCGCATCTTGTACAGCAATTAACCACTAAGAAGAATATATGCAGTGTATTATTTGTTGAAACTGTCCTTCCAATTTGATTTGAAACTGTCTCATTGCTATCTGTTTGGCAATAAAACTTTGAAAAAATAAAAAAAAACATAAAAAAAAAGATGTAAACCTTTTTTTAAAGACAGGGTTTACGATGTAGGCTGTCCTTGAACTCACTGTATTAGCCCAGGCTGGCCTTAAACTCATGGCGATCTTCATGAACTCATGGTCACCGTCCTGGCAGGTTTAAACTTTTTATATCCCCTATGTAACTATTTTTAGTGGGATAGTTGGACTGAATAATACAATCCACCATTCCTAGATACAGCATTTTCAATGCAGGGGTGATATCTTTCTTTAATTCTGAAATATTCTCAGATTATCTCCTTAAATATTGCTGCCCTCTAATTCTTTCTAGCTTCTCTTTCTGGAATGTTCATTATAGCTCAGTCTCCTAAATCATGAATTTACTGTTTATCTCAATATGTTGAACATTTACTTGTTTGTCTCATTATTTTTGACATTTGTCAGTTTGTTTTCATTTCCCATCCTATTTTTCCCTGTGCTATAATGCAAGGACCTCCGTGTCCCATGATCCCTTCTACATAGGTCTGGCTAGTGAAGGATTTTGGGAAAGGCTTGGTGGTGGAGAACTAAAATGCAGTACAGTATACCTTTTCCTCTGTCTCGTTTTGGGCAGTGTCTCTGGGGGTGACAGTGTTGCCTCTGTTCCTCCAGTTCCTGTCAGACAGTTTCCCAGGCCCCAGCTCTTGCTGCTGTGGTTCTAGTTCTTATCACAAGGCTATAAATCCTGGGTGCTGGTGATTCAGCCTCCTTCCACCGTCCCTTCAGCTACAAGGGTGACAGCAGCTTCTTGTTATATTTAATTTCTGGAATATCTCACTGTCTCCTCTTGACTTCTTGGTTCCTCTATAAACTGGCTAATAATCTCATGCATAAAGTTCCATCTGTTGGAAATTCCTAGAGACATGTTTCTTTCGATGACTGAATCCTGACTTATGATATGCTATCTGAAAATGGTCTCTGTGACTTTAAAAGAATTTCCAAGAGTTTCGTCTGTACTTGGCTCATAAACATTTGTTTGTTGATTTTTAAATGTACCTATTTTAAAATCCTTTCCAGATTGCTCTATTATTCTTCTTTTCTTTGACAAGACTCCTTGTACATATTAGGTTTGTTGTCTTTTTTTACATGTTGGACTTTACTGTGGCCTTCACGATTCTGTCCTTTTTGATGAGTACTCATCTTATGTGGATGCTGTTTTTCTCTTTTATGTTCACTTTCCCTGGAAAATGGCTTCCTGATCGCTTGGTCCCAGTGTCCTGAGGACAAAAAAAAAAGCCACTCATGGTCCTATCACAGTGTTAAATCAGACGCTTTCATGAAATATGTGCCCGGTGGCTGCTGTGCAAATATTTCTGTTTTTCTCCTGCGGTCACAGGCAGGAAGTGTGTCTAGCTGCACTGCCTGCAGGCAGGGAGAGACTTTGCAGCCTCTAAACACAGTTGGCGCAGCAGGAGCTCGGGGCGTCAGTTTCCCCACTGTGGCCGGAGTGCAGTGGCTCCTGCCTCCTTGGCTGGGGCTGACATTCCAGACTTTACTGTCTGTGTCAGGTCCTAGGCTTTGCAGGTCCGTGAGCTAAGCGCCCACCTGCTGTGATGAGTTTCTACTTAGTTTCTAGTCCATGATTTAAAAAAATTATGTCCCTGAATATTCTCTGGAACAGTCTCTCATTTTTTCATTTTCACAGTTTTGAACAGAGTGCTTGTTATCTGAAAATGTTCTTAATTTGCCCTGAAAGGATGATATTAATGAATATAGAATTGAAAGCTTAAAGATATTTTCCCTGTTTACAGATATTTACTCTGTTATCTTTTTGCATCCATAAAAATGAAAATATTCTATTATGGAGAATTTAAATTGTACAGAAAAGTAGAGGGAATAATGAACCTGGGGGTCTCTCACTTGACTTTAGTAATTTATCAATGCCCTTGCACCCATCTTGCTGATGGGAGAGCTCACATCAATCCCACTCTCAGTTTCTTTAGGTCTTTTTGTTCTGATTGCTTTAGGGTAGCTCTTCAGGCTTTTTTTTTTTTTTTTAAATTTTACCAAACTATCTAGATAGGGGTTTTAAAAAAATCCTGGATAGCTCTCAGTGGCCTCTGTCTATCTAAGAACTTGTGTTTTGGTTCAGTTCTGGGAATTTCTTGACCATTAGTTTTTCAAATACTACTTCAATTATCTCTTTCTGGAAATCCTTTTAGAGGAATCTGGTAACTACGGAATCTTTTCTACTTGTGTCTTTGCAATTTTCTTCATTCTTCTCATTCCTTTATCTCTTTGTGCTGTGTTCTGGGAAAATTTCTCAAAGTAACTTTGCAGCTTCCTAATTTATCATTCAGCTGCATATAATCTGCTATTCACTGATACTTTTTTGTTCCTAAGCTTTTTATATCTTATGATTATAGTGCTTGATTGTGTACTTTTCTCCTCTAGGGAAATTCTTCTGGGTGAATCCTGAGTGGAGATGGTAGAGGAGTTGGCCACACAGGTGGCTGCAGTTTGAGTCCTGGTGGTCCAGGGCTGAAGGCCACCATCTTTCTTGGGGGAGGCTCTTGGTTATAACTGATAGAACCCACCAGCTACTTTCAACAGAAAAAAAAAAATTATTTCTAATTCTCATGCAGGAATGGGATCAAATCCTTACAGGGCACAACTACATTATACACCTTGATTACCATTTGTACATACAGTATCCCTACCTTTCCTGAAATTCTTAGTGCCTCTTTGCCATTGGTATTCAACCAGTCCTCCCAACTAGAAATGACCATTTCCCCTGATTTCTATCACTGGTTAGCTTTCCTATCTTAGACATTATATTCATGAAATTATGCCATATATATGAGATTCCTCCTTGTTGCTGTGTATAGAAGTTGTCTTTTTGGTTTTTTGTTTTGTTTAGTTTTTTGTTTTTTTTTGGCAGAACCGGGGATCGAACTTAGGCCCTTGTACTTGCCAGGGAAGGGCTTATTCCACTGAGCCAGTTTTAGAAGTTGTCTTTTTATGTTTCAGTGTAGCATTCTGGTCGGATAGATAGATTGCAATTTATATATCCACTATCCTGTTGATAGACATTTGGATTCCCTCAACTCTCTCAGTTTTTAGATATGCTGGATAAAGCCCTATAAACATTCTTGTTTATGCCTTTTGGTATACACATGCATTTACTCCCCATGTGTACAAACCTAGAAAGAGATTGTTAGGTCATAGAGTAGGAATATGTTTAGATTTAGTAAATATGGTCAGTTTTCCCACGGTGGTCACACCAAGTTGCATTTTCATCAGCTGAATATAAGGGTCTCAGTTGCTTCACATCCTTGCCAAAATTTAATATTATGTGTCTTTCTTTTTAGTCATTCTGGTAGGTTTGTAGTGGTGTCCCATGTTTTAAATTTGCATTTCTTTGAAGAGTGGTGATTTTTTTTTCCTTCTTGAGACAAAGTCTCACTATGCAGTTCAGGCTGGCCTTAAGCTCACTTTGTAGCCCAGGCTGGTCTCAAACTCCCAATGATCCTCTGGCCTCTGCCTCCTGAGTGCCAGGATGACAGGTGTGTGCCACCATGCCCAGTCCCTTCTCCCAAAGTCTTGTCAGTATGGTAGAAGCAGTAACATGTGACTTCTTTTTTTTAAAATTTATTTTTATTTTATTTTAATTTTTTTAATAGATTGCAAATTGAAAATAAAT
>NW_004524617.1:13274240-13286245 GCF_000260255.1 Octodon degus | reverse complement strand
TTTTTTTTTTTTTTTTTTTTTTTTTTTTTTTTTTTTTTTACAGCCATTTCTTTGAAATCTACCCTGTATACCCAGATGGAATCATGACCCGTAGGATGCAAGAGAAGTCCATTTGTAGAGTGTGCTGATGGAAATATTTTGCTGCTGTACACAGAATAACTGAAAGACTATTATTGTATACCTCTAATTCTCCTGTGTTTAATTGTTTGCCCTATTTGGTGGGTTCTTTCCATTCCCATTCATGGGGCTATGATCAGTTTGCTCCCTCTCTAGAACATCATTTAGTAGTCTCTGTAAGCTTGGCTTTCTCATCATGAAATTCTTTAGTTGTTCTTTGTCATGGAAGTATTTCACTTCTCCATTATACTTGAGAGAGAGTTTTGCAGGGTACATCAGTCTGGTTGGAATGTGTTTTCTTGCAAGACTTGAAGTACTTTGTTCCATGCTCTTTTTTTTTTTTTCAAAACCAAGGATTGAACTCAGGTCCTTGCACTTGCCAGGGAAGCGCTTATTCCACTGAGCCATCTCCCCAGCCCCTCCATGCTCTTCTTGACTTGATGGTTTGTGAAGAGAAATCTACTGTTAACATGTGACTTCTGAGACTAGATCATACAAGGTATTACTCAGTGTTTTGAGACACTTTTGGGGCTTCAAGCTTCCATTTAAGAAATTAAAGTAAGCAGAAGTTATCATTTTGTGAGAAAGCCCAAAATAATTTATATGAGGACACCAAGTGGAGAGACCCTGAGTCTACAGGAGAAGACAAAGAGTCCCAGTCAGCCTCCAGCTGCACCAGCCCCCCACATGTCCAACTCCAACCACCATTTTACTGCAACTGCACAAAACCTCCTAGTGAAGACAGGCACTCCGAGGCTTGATTTCTGTGAGTGTTGCCAGGCTTGATTGCCAGAGTGTTGGGCTGAAAGGCCACGTGTCGCCTGCTGGTTCCCATGGCTCCCTTTTCCATCAGTCTGACTTCAGACTGCCCGGTGGGTGACCCCTAGGCGTGCTGTGATCATAAGCAAGCGAAGCAGGGAAAACAAGTTCTCTGGTTTCCAAAGGAAAATGGCCTCACCAAGGAAGGGTGTTTCAAAGGTACTAGGAAGCCAGGGACCTTGACAGATTTCCCTGGTGATGTGTTGTGAGAAGCGTGGTACAAACATCATTTTGGATGCCCACAGAATAACATATGTGATGTCTTTACATAATTTACCAATTCTTAATGGATAAATCTGGATTATTTTCAGTTTTAAAACAATTTAGTGGGGCTGGGGAGATGGCTTAGTGGAGTAAGCGCTTCCCTGCCAAGCGCAAGGGCCTGAGTTCAATCCCCGGTTCCGCAAAAACAAAAACAAAACAAAACAAAAAACAATTTAGATAAAATAACACTGTGATGTTATTATATATGTTGGGTCAGAAATTTTGCTTTGGAGATCATAATCCTGAAGAAATACCTTCCTGTCAAGTTTATCATACAAATGTACTTTTGCCTTATTAGGTATAACTACTGCAAACTGGAAATAATTCAAGCATGCAACACCATGGAATAACTAATTTGTGATATAGTAACAGACCTTTAAGATTTCCCGAGATATTGTTTTTATTCTTGGTGATGCTGGGGATTGAACCCACGGCTTTTTCATTGAACTACAACTCCCATTCTTTTTGCATTTTTTATTTTCAGAAAAGGTGTCACCAAGTCACTAACTTGCCCAGGCTGGGCTCCAGCTTTCGATCCTCCTGCCTCATCCTGCCAGAGTTCTGGCATTACAGGCTTGTGCCACTACGACCGGCAACTGAGATATTATTAATCCCAAATTCCAGGCAACATGGTCCTTGTCTGTTTATATTCTGTCCACTTACCTCGACAGATATGCTCACTGAGACCCCGTAATTTCCATGATAGACTATTGTAGTAAAAATAGTGGCTGTGTGCTTAAGTACACTAATGCTTGGAAAATAGTCTCAACATATTTTATGAAAAAAACATGAATCTAAGTATACTGCTTAAAACAATGTAAAATTGGTCTTTGCACAGCACAAAGGGTCTTAAGAAAGGTTCTTTCCACTTTTGCTTGGTAAAATAGTTCAGAAAAAGAAAGGAAACGCTGTTCTCGTTCAAGCATGCTTATATAACGTGGTGGCATGCAAAGAGCTTGCCCAATAGGTGGCAGTACTGGATAAGAGCAGATGGCCTCCACCAGGCTGCTTCAGGCAGTGGTTCTCAAACTCTGGTGGTGTCACAAGGACCTGGTGTCACACGACTTGCTGGGGTCTACCCTCCACATTTCTGACTTAGTGTCTTAGCCTGGTAGTGCTGCTATAACAAAATACAAATATCTGACGCTGGGCAATTTATAAAGGAGAGAACTTTATTTTCATAGTTCTGGAATACAGGTTGGGAAATCCAAGACCAAAATGCCAGCAAGTTCAGTGTCCAGTGGGGGTTCCATTGCTGGCATCTTCTCATGGCAGCATCCTCAGGTGGCAGAAAGCGGGCTGTGTGTGTTTCTAAACTAGCTCTCCCCTCTCTATAGTGCACTAATCCTAATCACCTTCTGCAGGCTCTGCCTTTTACTGCTACCATAAAGGAGGGCTCAGTTTCAAAGTGAATTTTTTTTTTTTTTTGGTGGAACCAGGGATTGAACTCAGGCTCTTGTGCTTGCCAGGGAAGCACTTATTCCACTAAGCCATCTCTCTGGCCCCTTCAAAGTGAATTTTAAGTGGAGACTGTACATTGAAACCAGAGCAGTAGGTTTTGGGTGGGGCCTGAGAAGCAATTCTCTCTCTTCTCTTCTCTTCTCTTCTTTCTTCTCCTCCTCTCCCTCCCTCCCTTCCTTTCTTCTTTCCTTCCTTCCTTCCTTCGTCCCCCCCCCTCTCCTTTATTCCTTCTTCCTCTTCCTCTCTTGGGGGGTATGGTGAAGGTTGAGCCCAGGCCTTTGCACCGAACTACACCCTCAACCTTTTTATTTTTAAATTTATTAAAATTTTGAAACAGACTGGGCTGTTGCCCAGGTGAAACTGATCCACCTTCCATTTGAAGGGAGCAGATGGCAGAGTGGCCGCAGTGCTTGCTGGAGGCACCCGAGGACCGCACAAGGGGGCCCAGCATGGCCCTTTCTTTCCTTTTCTCTTTCTGGCTGGTCCCAGCTACAGTGCCCTTCGTGTGCTTTGGGAACCAAATGTGGCTGCAAGCATCTTGTGTCCTTTGGACTGTGCCTTCCCTCCTTGCTGTGAATGGTGAGCTTATCCTGAATTTAAGCCTTTGGATCAGCCCACTTCTGGGCTTCGTACAGCTTGCGTTCTAAGCACTGAATAAAGACTTGCCATCCATGCATAGAAATTCATGCAAAATTTAGCACTGGAGCTTTTAAAGAACAGTTTCCTTTTTGATTCCTCATTATTTATGGTTTATTTTCTTTTATTAAAGGGAATAAAAATAGGAAACAAAACATTAGAAATGGTGCAGAATTTCACTAAACAGAATGATCAGACTTCACCAATGGTTGTTATACTGCACATTGTTGCCTTTAAGCTAGTTGTTCAGATTAGCAGATACAAGCATGCAAAAAGGGCCAAAAATAATTAAAAGGAAGGAAAAAATTAAGCATTAGCTGTAGTGTAGCTGGACTTTTGTTCACTGAATAACTTGAACTCAGTTTGGTCATGTATTCATGAGTGACCAGGATCAGGACCTTATACCTGTTTGTGCCTCATGCAATAATAGTTTGCTGGTAAACAGATGTGAAAAAACCATGCATTTAAAAGACAAAAATAAAGAAAGTTCTCCTCAGACTTTGAACCTCCCCACCCTATCTGTGCTCTTTCTGTGGAGCTTGACCTTCCTTCCTGCATCAGTAGGATGAAGGGCTAGGTACACTGCTACGTAGGTGTGCCCAAGGACAGACTACGGCAGCCCTGACCTTTCTACCATATCCCTGATGCTTACCTCTCCTGTGCTAAATACTTACATCTGTTGCTTTTGCTTGTTGTCTCCAGTTGCTATTTCTAGCCTCCTGTGAGCCCACCTGATCATGTTCGGTCCCCATCTTTCTACCAAAATTACCCCAGAGGAGAGATCAACAGAGGAGAGTCCCACATTTCCCTCATAAGCTGTGTTACCCTGTCAGCAAATCTTGGCTCTATCTTCACACCATAAACTGAATTCTACCATCGGCCTTGGCCTTCTTCTTGACCCTGCATGCCGCCACGCTAGTCCAAGCTGCCATCGCCTCTCAGCACTCTCAACTGGTTGCTTGACTTCTGCCCTTGCCCTCCTGCAGTCGTTTCTCAACACAACAGCCAGCAATCTTGTTAAACATACATCTGCTCATGTCATGGCTTTGCTCAAACCCTCCCCTCCGGTTGGTTCAGAGCAGCACCTAAGTCCCTATTGAAACCTACAAGGCCCCACGTGGCCTGCACCCCAGGGTTGTGATCTCTTCTAGCAGTGTGTCTGGCACACTTTTACCTCAAGGCCTTGCACTAGCTTCTCACTTCCTGGGTCCTTTTTCCTGGATATTTATTTGCACAGTTTGCTCTCTGACTTTCTGAAGACATTTTTTTTCCTCAGGCGCCACCTTCTCAGTAGACAAAGCACATTACCACCATCCTGTGGGTGAGCCTCTATCGATTAGTCAAAGGCTGCAAGGACAAAATGACTGAGGTCTCCTGAAGAAGAAGGCATCCTGCCGCAGACTTTCTTCAGACTGGAGCTGCAGCATCAGCTCTTTCCTTGGGTCTCCAGCCTGCTGGCCTGGCCTGTTGATCTCAAATTTGCCAACCTCCACAATTGTGTGGGGCAATTCCTTGACTTAATCTCTCTCTCTTGCTCTCCTTTCCTCCTTTTTCCCTGTTTCACTGGAGAACTCTGAGGAATATAGATTTTGGTTCCTTGGCCAACTTACTTAGAATTTCAATCCTTATGCTCTGGTATTAGGAAATAGGTCTGTCAGAGTGGGCTGGGGTCTGAGGGATTCACTATAAATCACACATTTGCAAGTCAGGCTCCTAATGAATATTTACTGAACACCCATTATACACTTGACAGAGAACAAAAGCATCTTTGTTCAAAGTATTTTGCTGGTCCCTTCCTATGTACTAGACTCAAAGGTGACTGAAACCAGGCCCATGACCTCACTGAGTTTTCATTCCAGTCAGGAAGAAAAGACCTTATACTTAACAACCTGGCTAATTAATAGCCAAAGACAGCAGTAGTATTGGAGTCATCTTGACAAAACAAGCACAGCGCCCATTTCTCTGTAGAGCCATGAGTTCAGAATCTATGGCATGGGGTATGCAGATGTCAGGGGGTAGTCATCTGGGCAGGATGACAGTGACCTGGGGAGGTATTATGGTTTATGTCTAGTTGCTACCCCAAAGCCTTGTGTCATTATGTGGTGGACTTCTAGAGTATGTGATTAATTAGTGATCCAGTACTGGGATTATGGGTGAAAATGCTGCTGGGATTATTGGCATGAGTGCTACACCCCTCCTGGGGCAGACAGCCTGAATGCAACATAAGGGAGACAGAATTGCTGTCGTTGCCATTGTTGCTGCTACTCTTCCCTTTTGCTCTTTTTGTTTTGCTGTTTTCCTGTGTTCCGCTGCCATGTGCGGCTGCCCACAGCCATGTGCTGCTCTGCCTTGGAGCCAGCTTAGTATGGACTGAAACCTCCACTAACTGTGAGCTAAATAAACCTTTCCTTCCTTCATTTTGGGTGTTGGGTATTTTGTTGCAGCAATGAGAGAAAAGTAACTAAGACAGGAGGAGACACCCATGAGAGGATCTGAGCCAGGCCTACCTTACCCAGGGCAGCTGGCGAGCCTAGTTATGTGGAGGGAACTTTTCTTCTGAGAACTCTGAACTAATACAAAAGGCAGCTGCAGGGGCTGGGGAGATGGCTCAGTAGGATAAGTGCTTGACTGGCAAATGCAAGGATCTGAGTTCAATCCCTGGTTCTGAAAAAAAAAAAAAAAAAAAAGACAGCTGCAGCCAAGCTGAAGGTATTTAGATCCAAAGCCTGGAAGTGCTGGGTCCAGCTTGGTCCATACTTTGTCCCTTTTTTAGTCCTGGGGGTCTTGACAGTGCACAGGACTCATCTGACAGGCCCTGATGACAACAGAGGGATCACATCTGGTTCTACATTCAGGCTGGTGGGTTGTTTTCTCTACTAACCACTGCTCACATCACCATAAAATCTCTCTTCTTTCACTTTTAAACACAAGGCTGCCTACTCATTTGCAAGATGCCAGGACTTGCTTTCCTCCAATAAGATCCAATCTTTCTTTCTTTTTTTTTTCTTTCTTTCTTTCTTTTCTTTTTCTCTCTTTTTTTTTTTTTTTTTTTTTTTTTTTTTTTGCGGAACCAAGGATTGAACTCAGGTCCTTGCGCTTGTCAGGGAAGCACTTATTCCACCAAGCCATCACCCCAGCCCCTAGATCCAATCTTTCAAAATACAAGCTTTCAAAATAAGCTTATCCACCCACCCATCCATCCATCCATCCATCCATCCACTCATCCATCCATCTATCCATCCATTCATTTTTGTGGTGTTAGGGATGGATCCCAGGACCTTGCTAGGCAAGCATTGTACTACAGAGTTACACCCCCTGCTAGCAAGCATATTTATAACACACACCCTTCCCCACCCTGTTTTGGGAGCTATCTTCCTTAAAGTGGCTGAAGTGATAGATGACAGAGCCCAAACAGCCAAGTTTATCTTCTCACAGAACGTTGTCCTCTCTGTCTCTCTCTCTGTCTCTCTCTCTCTCTCTCTCTCTCTCTCTCTCTCTCTCTCTCTCTCTCATACCCCAGGTCTTCTCACTTCTCCCTTCCTTGGTAGTTCCTGATGTGGTCTTCTGTAGGTTTTCTTCAGCCTTTCTCATGATAACAGAAGACATCACTAAGTGCTTGCTGTGAATTGGCCTTCTGTGTGTTACCCCTGCTCCAAGACTGGTAATGTTTCAGAATTTGGCTCCAAAAGGAAAAATACAAAATCCCTCTTTTTCCACAAGGATAAAGCTTAGGGTTAAGATTCACATGGCATATACTTTCAAAATAACGTTTCTATGGAGCTAGAATTCTCACAACAACCATTCACTCATTCAGTGCAATAAATATTCACAGACCTGTGAAACCTTCACAATAGTCAACTTTATTTTAATTTTATTTTTTTAATAGTCAACTTTAGAACATTAGAATCATACTTAAAAGGACCCCATATTTTTTGTGGCAGTAGAAATGCAGCCCGCAGCTCCACACATGTTAAGCAAGGACTCTACTACTGAGTTACATTACCTGCTCCTTTTTTTTTTTGGCAGAACAGGGGATTGAACTCAGGCCCTTGCACTTCCAGGGAAGCGTTTATTACACTGAGCCATCTCCCCGGCCCCCTGCTCCTTTTTAGAATGCTTTATTTTGAGATAGGATCTCATTGAGTTGCCCAGGCTGGCCTCAAACTTGTGATCCTTCTGTTTTAGCTTCCTGACTAGCTGAGATTACAGGGCTGTACCATCAGGCTAGATTTGAAAAGAAACCCAGTATCCTTTAGCTAGAACCTCCTCGGCTGCTTCCTCATCCTTTCTAGCCCTCAGCAGTCCCTAATCTACTTCCTGTCTGCATAGTTCGCCTATTCTGGACAGTTCACATCAGTAGAATCATACATTATTTGACCTTTGTTTCTGGTCTCTTGCATAGCACAAGGCTGTTAAGGTTCATCCATATGGTAGCACACATCAGCACTTCCTTTTTACAGCCAAATAATATTCCACTACAAGGCTATATCACATTCTGTTTATCTACCCATCCACTAACAGCTGTTTGGGTTGTTTCACACTTTGGTTATTATGAATATTGCCGTGGTGAGCATTCATGTGCAAATTTTTGTATGAATATGTGGTTTCAACTCAGGGCATATATTTCAATCCTTTAAAGGGATAGCTCTCCAAAATGAACTCTGAACAATCCTGTGTTTGCAGACAGACTAAAGGCAAAGTCACTTATTGCTTGTTTCCTGGCTCTGAGAATTGTTGTCCAACAAGAGCTACCTGCGTTGCCCGTTGGCTGCCAGGCTGACAGAAGGTGTACATCTTACCATGTGGGGTCACCAGCTCAGTCTTTTGCAGTTTTCCATCCAACTTCCTACCGTTTTCACTAAAACTGGACAAAATGATTCAGAATTAGGTATAAAGCACTGATAAGCACACAGCTCAACAAATATTTGCAAAATACTGGAATGAATAAAGGATTGGTGTGGTTGGGGCTCTATCTCTCAGGGCTTTCTTTTTTTTTCCCCCTCACTCTCTTTTGAGACAGTATCCCGCTATGCAGCTCAGGCTGACCTTGAGCTCACTTTGTAGTCCAGGCTGGTCTCAAATTTGCAATGATCCTCCCGCCTCAGCCTCCTCACTGCTGGGATCATAGGCATGCATCACCAGAACAAACTAGGCTTCTCTTTCAGGTACTAAAGTAGTTGTTAGGTTGTTGTTCAGCAAAGCACAATTGTAAGTTATCTGTTGCCTTGCAAAAGGAAAAAGAATTGCAAAAAAAAAAAAAAAAATTAAAATGCCAGTTTTGGATTGGGAATTGAGACACTTGAGAGTTTGTAGATTGGCCAGTAGCCAATCTCTCAGATTGACTTTGGTAAGCTACCCACTTTGGGGGACCTCTGTCATCTAGTTTTCAGTAAAATAAGAGTGGATTAGTAGTTCTTAACTATTTGGGGGTTTGCAAACTCCTTTGTAAAGTAGATGGAAAAAGTCGGTTCTCTCTCCTCAGTAATATACATCTGCACCCAAATACGTATATAATTTTCCTAGTCTCTCTATCATCCTTCCTCATATCCCCAAATTAAGACTCTAATGTGATGCCCCAGGCTGGGGAGATTGCTCGGTAGAATAAGCGCTTCCTTGGCAAGCATGAGATCCTGAGTTCAATCCCCAGTACTGCAAAAAACATTGTTTTTCACTAAATTATTTTAAAAATGAAATAAAATTATACTTTCCTAAGTAAGAACTAAAAATAAAAAAATAAAAAAAATAGTGTCATGCCCCAAACTGTTGCCTCTGGTTTGGAATGATGGCAATTTTAGAAAATACAATGTCTGATTTAGGGAAAATCTGAAGGCTGGAGAGTCATTCTCAGAGCCCTCAAATTGTATGACCTCAGAAAACTGTTAAGACAGTCTATCCTAATTATAATGTTTTAAGATTAAACTATGAAATCTATTTCCCTACAGTGAGCCAAGTTGCAGTGGTTGGCTCTTGGAGGTAATTGTTGCATAAGAAAAGAGTGTGCAGTGTAGTCTCAAGTGGTAACCCTGTAAACAGCTAGCTTGCCTAGCATTCCTGAAAACTCATGATTAATTTACTTTTAGGAGAGAAGGCTTCAGAACCAAAACAAATGAGAGACTGGATCCCAACTCGTGGACTTCCCCGTTCTACACGCATCCCTCCCAACCGCCGCCACCATCCCACCAGTATCCTCAGTGCTCCAAACTCAACCTCGAGCCACTGTGGGCTCCCTTCCAGGTTCATAGCCCCAGTACTGCCCAAGAGCCTATGGTGTCCCCACCCACTGGGCCCCCAGATACTGCCATATTGGTCTGGGAAATGAATTGCTGCAGATAAACCAATCAGGCTGGGTCGATGGTGGCATTTAGGTGCTCACAGGGTGCATTTGGTTCTGTGGATCACACTCCTTGAAAGCTAGCAGGAGTCACTTCTGAGGGCTGGCAGGAGAAGCTAGCCAACTTCCACCAACTTCCGGAAGAGCGAGTTCATGCACTGGATAAATCTAACCCTTGTGTTTGGAACACAAACCAGCAGATGGAAACGAAAGTTCTTCTCTTTGATTCTGGCGGTGAAGACAAGAAAACAAAATAACTCCAGAGAAATAAATGCCTGTGACTGGAGCAGTTTCTCGGTAATAGGTACTAATCAGGGCAACATTAGATTGGAATCATGTGGAATTCAAAAGAAATGTACATTACATTCATTGGGAGCCATATGACTTCATCACAGCTAATGTTATTACAATGAATATAAAAGGAATTAATGATTCACCATCTAGTTACTTTCCACCCTTCCCCCAACACCTTTTCTTCAGCTTTAACAAACTGGTCTGGAGCCAACTGCGACATCAGTTTAGTAATGACTTTAAGCACCATTTACGCTGCTATCATGGCAATTTAAATTGTCACTTTCTATTAAAAGGTCTACCTCAGAATGGTTTTAAGTGAAAGCGTTCCACACTGACAGTGCAATTAAACAAGAAAAAAACTCCTTTCTTGGGATGTCAGTGCAAACGCATTTTAAATAGTGGTTCAGCAGTGCCTTGCTAATTTAAACTACAGTATTGCTTTCTATTAAAGAATAGAAACTGATTTGGACTTTTTCCCCTCCTTGTACTATGTGACAGTTTGAATTGGCACTGTGTCCCAGTCAAAGCCCTGATGTGCCAATGGGGTCCCTGAACCTAAAGAGTACCCCTCTCAAGGCAGGCATTAAACAGAAATAATTTCCCCGAGTAATGGGGCAGCATCACCTTTCACAGCATTTGCTTTTAAAAGTGCCCTTTCCTGATCCAGTGGGCCTTTTCCTTATTGTGGTCCGCTTGCTCATTGGGAGACAACCGTGAGCTGCCAGCAAGCTGCTCTATGGAGATGACAACTTCCTGATTCCGAAATGCACAATCAAACCTGGAGAAAATTTAGTGTGGAGAGGAATTCTGAGAACAGGTGTGTGAGTCTTTGTCTCCCTCAGATTTCTAACTCTAGATCTGGAAGTGGTTTCTGTCTTTCCCCAACCATGTCCTCAATGCCACCGAGGAAGGACACTTCAGGCACTTTAGTCTTTGAATACATTTGAACACATAAACGATAGCAGAGCACAAATGTTGAATGCGCCAGTATGAAATAACATGCTTTATCCACCTCATTTGTCTTCTGGACTCCTGTAGCCCCGATAGTCCATAATTCCCAGGCATTTGGCTTAGATAGATTCCAGCTATCAGCGAGAATAACACAATTACATTCTTAGGTGTTGGTGCCTTAAATTAGAAGTTGAAGAATATTTGAACAGCAGGAATAGCTGGCATTTTATTTTAATGGTCTTGAAGTGTTTCCAGCCTCCCTGACAGAACCTTATGTCATGAGCAATAGCCTTGTTCGGAGGCACATTAGGCTCAGTGGCAGCAAACGAAGCGTAACATTTAAGTTGCTTCTGTTACATTCTCAATTGATATCGTTATTGCGCTGAAGGACACCGAGACAGCATTTTGAGAAAAGTGTCCCGATGATGGGTATCGAGATGCAATTTTTTATGTCTACACAATTACATTTCTAACTTCACCATATTCTACACTTGACTGCCAGGGAAAAGATGATCGATGTAAACTCAGTCTTCACAAGAATAATACATAAGCCACTGAGATCGAAACTCATTTTATTTTACAAATTAGGCAAACTTTCTTTCAGTTCTATTTTCATCTTCTTCGTCTCTGTTAATATAACAGACATTTGTATTTAACCCTGGGGCATCTGGAATCAGAAAGAACAGCCTGCTGACTTGGGGATTGATGGGGATCAGGAAAGGGTCACCTCAAAAAGAAGTATTACTTCTTAAAAGGTGGAGGGAAGAAGAGAGACCCAGAGAAACTTTCTGTGGAATGAAACACGTGGAAAGTGGCAAAATGAGTAAAGCTCCGGAGAGGGACATAGAAAGAGGTGCACGTGAGGAACATGGGCGGGTTTCCTTTCTCTTTTTGTTCTTTCAGATTAAAGCAACAGAAATTTATTCAGTTGCTGTCAAGATGTAGGCAGGCCTTCAGGCCCTGGAGGAGATTCTTCCCTGCCTGTCCCTGGCAACTAGCATGTCCAACAGCCCTTGGCTGCCCTGGGCCTGCAGCGCAGCCCTCCCGTTGCGGCTGTTGTCTGCACATGCCACCCTCCCTCTGCCTGCGATTTTTTGTGTATCCTCTCCTCCCCTCCCCTCCCCTCCCCTCC
>NW_004524617.1:13271624-13273513 GCF_000260255.1 Octodon degus | reverse complement strand
ACTGGCTGTCTTGTGTTGTGGGGATCGAACCACAGCAACCTGAGCCTGACTGCTTTGTTGAAGCAGCCACTTAAAGAACTGAGCTAAGGGGCAGGCCCCCGAGTTGTAGCTTTTGAGTCTGATAAGGTCAATGAAATTCCCTCAGGATTTATCCTGAGATCATGTACCTCAGATTGTAGAACTTTTGTCAGTGTCAGCCATGTGAATGAGTCACGGCCATTGCTTGGCCAGTGTGCTCTCTATGAAAGCCTGAGAGAAAGTTTTCTCTCCCTGCAACTCTCCTTAGGCACACTCTACATCATCGATCACTTATCTTTTTCTTATAAGGCTACCAGTCAGATTAGACCTGCCCATATATCTTCCCAAGATATATGACTTTGTGTTAACGAATTGTGTCTGCTCTGCAAAAACAATCTTCAGAGAAAGTCATATGCTGGGGTTTTGAGTAGACATGATGTTTTGGGAGACAAATTAGAATTGTTCATATCTCTTTGATGAATGTTATCAGTGTCTTTTAACCTGCTGTCCAGTTCAATGAGAATCTTACTACTTTTGACAGTTGTTTCTCTAGAATTTTAGTTTTATGGGTTTGATGCATGTGCCTTTTATGTCTTCATCCATATTGTTGATAAAAATAATTAACAAATGTGTTGATTAGGTCAACGCCAACTCAGGATATACCACTTTTGATCTCACCCCAGGTTAAAGTTCTGTATTCGACCAATCGCCTGTATCTGCCATCATTGAATTATAAATCTCCCTTTTGTCCAACAGGATGTTAAACACCCACTGAAACAAAGATGCACAAAATCCACAGCAGTTTCCTAATTGATCAATCCAGAAATGTTTTTTTTCCCAAGCCACAATAAGATGTCATCTTGCAACTGTGAGGCTGACTATAAAAAGCACAAAAGGAAAATAAGTGTTGGCAGAGATGTGCAGAAATTGGAACTCCTGTGCATTGCTAGTGGGAATGTAAGATGGTACAGGCTCTGAGGAAGACATTCTCCTGGTGGTTTTGTGGAAGGTTAAAAGTAGAATGATGTAACCCAGAAAATCTGCTCGAGGTGCGAATATTTTTTCCAAAAGAATTAAAAGCAGGGACTTAAACAGATATTTGTGCACC
The DNA here is from genome assembly GCF_000260255.1 of Octodon degus. Taxonomy (NCBI): domain Eukaryota; kingdom Metazoa; phylum Chordata; class Mammalia; order Rodentia; family Octodontidae; genus Octodon; species Octodon degus. The sequence continues at coordinate 13,272,387 of NW_004524617.1, read as the reverse complement.
AATATTCACAGCGGCATTACTTATTACTCACATTAGCCACGAAGATAGATACAAGCCAGTGGCCCATTGATAGATAAATGCATAAATAAAATGTGGTATATTCATGCAATGGGGATATGATTCAGACATAAAAATGAATGAAATTTAGATATACACTACAGAATGGAGAAAACAGGTAAACATGCTTAGCAAATTAAACTAGACACAGAAGAAAAATATGACTTTTATATGAGGTACTTAGAATAACCTAGAATAGGCATGTTCATTGAGGCAGAAAGTGGAAGAGAAATTATTAGAGGTTAAAGGGAGCGGTAGCTGGAATAATTTTCTTCTAAAGATAGGATCTTGCTATGTAGTTCAGGCTGCCCTCAAACTTGTGGTGGTCCTGTTGCCTCAGCCCGTGAAGTACTGGAGCTACAGGTGTGCACCACATCTGGATGAAGTCTTTATTTAGTGGGTGCAGTGTTTTTGTTAGAGATGAAGAAAACGTTTCGAAAACAGTGATGATGGTTACATGGCATCATGAATGTATTCAAGGCCACCAAATTGTTATTGTTCAATAACAATTGTTATTGTTCAATAACAATTGTTATTGTGGTTAAAGTGATGATTATTATTTTGCATTGATTTGATTACAGGAAAAAATAAGTAGAAAACAATAAATGGCCAATAAACATTTTTTAAAATTCATTTTATTGAGAAACACATAGCAATGAGATAGTTTCAAAACAGTAGAACAGTTACAATAGTTAATACATTGCAT
>NW_004524617.1:13250650-13271524 GCF_000260255.1 Octodon degus | reverse complement strand
TTTTTTCTTTGCAGTACCAGGTATTGAACTCAGGACCCTGCACTTGCCAGGCAGGTGCTTATTCTACTGAGCTATCTCCCCGGCCCTACATTGCATATTGTTGTCTTCCCAGTAGTTATTCATAGTACAAGATGCAGACATGATATCCTGTCACCCTTTCACCCAAAGAGATGCTTTCTCCCAAAGAGAGAAAATTAGCTGATGTGATTTCAGACACGTATTTTGGGACCCTAGAATTTAAGAACGCTTTGAGAAAGTCAAAGGTAAGTGCTTTGTAGGTTCCTCAGGCTAAGAGAGCAAAGTTGGCTGTGGAGGCCGGGTACCAAGGCAGTGGAAGAACTCGTGTTTGAATCCAGTCTCCTCCAATTTCTTGGTAGACATAAACTCCATCAATCCATACGAAACCTAGTAAGATCTTAATTGCTACTGACGTTAACCCCTAGCAATCAACTGTTTACTAATTCACACTGCAATTGTGCTGGGGGTCAATACCGAGCTCGTCTATTTGTGTTTTCCACAACTCACGCCATTCAACAACTCAAAGTGAGGCTCGCAATACTGATTCAACAGTCTGTGCTTTGGGAAGTTCAAGGTGGGTTTTGATGTCTCTTGTCTTTCTTACCTGACTGTAAAGAGCATTCAGAAACATATGCAAAATGGCTGCCTGCTTTATTACTCAAAGTACAATAGCTCCTTAGTAAAATGGCATCGGAGTTTGGATACTGAAAAAACACACAGGCAAAAGGTGATGTGATAATGGAGACAGAGATAGGGAGCTGCGGCTGAAGGCTACCAACAGCCCCTGCACCCGGTGCCCACAGGCAGGACAGGCTCTCCCCCGAAGCTCGAGTTGGAGCATGATTTCCGACTCTGAGCCTCCAGAACCACGAGAGAGGAAGTCTCTGTGTTTTCAGCCACCCAGTTTGGAGAGTTTGGTTATGGCAGTTGTAGGAAACGAGTACAATGGGCATTTGGGCTGCTTCCACGGGAGACTCAGATTTAATAGTGTGCATACAATATAGCGTGTACGAAATGCTACCACTGGTTTGGTCAGGTTTATTATGGCAATGAATTCACACACCACATTCGTAAAGTGGGTTCAATCTTTCTCAGTTTTCAATTTCAAATCCAGAGAAGCTAGCAAGGGACCAAGCCAGGATTTAAACTTCGGTCTTCAACAAACCAGAATTCCAAGTTAGTAGCTCAGAGTGGAAGAGATAGCCAAGAAAGATTTGGCAGTGACAGTAGCTAGTGGTTAATGATTATTTTTTTATGAGCCAGGCACGGAGCTAAGCACTTTTCCCATACGAGGCAGTCACTGTAGTTGATCGCAACACATCTTCTTTTCCCCCTTGCTAAGAGAAACCCAGCCTACCAGGGTTGCAATGACGTCAGCAGAAAATTACATTCCCAGCTTTATTGCAGCCGGAGGTGGTCAAGCGTCACGTTCTGGACAGTACAGTCTATGTAGAAGTTGCTGTGGCTTTCTGACATGGCAGCTGTAGCTAGTAGCACCCCTGATAGTCTCACTCCCCTTCCCTGGTGTAAGATGTTGTGAGGACGAACTGCCCATTCAGGGACTATGTTGTTTGGTTTCCCTTGCATCCACTATGACCTGCCAATAAAATGTGGACAAAAATATGATTAATTCTAGACCGGATCCATAACCGTCAGACACAACTCCCCACACTCCTATTCTTCCTCTTCCTGCTGGCTGGGGCTATTCATGCCTCGTGGGACCCTGGAAGCCCCGGCCCTAAATCAACTCCCGTAGGATGCACTGAGAAGAGCTGTACCCCACTCGCTCCCCTTACTCTCTGTCACCCACTGTCCCCAGCCTTGGAAGAGTGAGAACTAAACTAAACTTCCTTTTGTGTTACTCCACCAGTGAGCAGATCTTGTTTCTTATGGTGTTCGGTCCAGACTTAAGCATTCTGCAAAGTTTTATTTTTATTTTTTAGAGCATAAAAAATAGTAAAAAAACCCCTTAGAAATGACACAGAATTTCACTAAACAAAATAATAGGAATTTAATAATGGTTGTTATATCACATAATGGTATTTTCAAATTAGTTGTTTAGATTACCAGATATAAGCATGCACAATTGGTTAAAAAAGTTATAAGAAATTAAAAAGGAGAAGAAAAAATTTTTCAGCATTAACTGCTCTTTTCACTAGATCAGCAGAAATCACCAGTACAATTATCAAAGTTATTCTGTATATATACATAAATATAACTTTTTCCCTTTTTTTTTTCTTTTCTCTTTTTTGAGACAGGGTCTCACTATGCAGCTCACTTGGTAGCCCAGGTGGTCTTGAACTTGAGGCAACCCTCCTGCCTCAGGCTACTGAGTGCTGGGATTACAGGAAGGCACACCATGCCTGGCTCCCTAGTTGTTTTCTTCACTTGGGCACCACCCCTCCTTCCTTTTCCCTTTTAGGAATGAAAGCATCATGGCTGAGGCTGCAGCAGCTATGCTGGCGTCATGAGAGACAGATTGTAGGAGCTATAAATACCTCAGCTTTGAAATCTTTGAGTCCCTTAAGCAAGGCTCTTGACTTTGGGCTCCTTGGTGAGTGAGAAAACATTTCTTGGTGCTATAGTTTATATCTAGATGTTACGGTTTATATCTGGACGTTCCCCAAAGCCTGTGTGTTCACAGGTGAGATTTCTGAAGTGACTGGATTATGGGGGCGTGACACTCATCACTGGATCAGTCCTTATGGGCTTATAGCTGGCTGCAAAGTTGGGAGCTGAAGCCTGGTGGGAAGGAGTGGGTCACTGTGGGTGTGGCCTGGAAGAGTATCTCCCTCCTCTTCCCTTGATCCTTTGCTTCTTCCTGTCTGCCCTGCCCCTCTGCCCTACCACCCTGCCTTGGAGCCAGTCGAGAATAAACTGAACCTCTGCAAACTGTGAGCCAAAACAAACCTTTTGTCCTTTAACCTATGGGGATGAATATTTTGTCCCAGCAATGAGAAAGTGACTAAGACAGCTGGTCTTTAGGAACTTTTTAGTCAGGAATCCTGTTGCTCGCAACCAAGCATAATTCCTAATATGTTCCGTTGTTTTAAGTAAATCTCATCATACTCTTCACGGGCAAGTACAGTTAACATTCATATTTTCTTTTGTCAAAATGACAAAAAATTATTTTGTTGAAAATCACACAGCTAATTAAGAGGAAGAAACAGATTTGAATCATGAGTTTACAAAGCTATATTGTTTTTTGTGTGTGTGATCCTGAAGATTGAACCTAAGACTTTCTTACTGAACTACATTCCTAGCCCTTTTAAAAGTTCTAAAGTTTAATTAAAATTTTTTTTGGTTGTTTGAGACAGTATCTCATTATGTAGCCAAGGCTGGCCTTGACCTTACTATGTAACCTGGGTTGGCTTTGAACTCTTGGCGATCCTCCTGCCTCAGCCTCCCAAGTGCTGGGATTACAGGCATGTGCCACCCTGCCTGACTAAAATTTTTATTTTGAGATAGGGCTTGCTAAATTGTCCAAGCTGAACCTGAATTTATAGACCTCTTTCCTGAAGCTCCCAGAGCACTGGAATTAAAAGCATTTGCCACCATACCCCTGTCCATATTACTTTTTTCTAGTTTGTGTTTTCTCTAAATATGCTTATTGTGCTATCTTGCATGACATCATTCCATAAAAATTAAAACTCAGCATCTAAATTAAACCACTTACTTTACAATTTTTTTTTTTATCAGTGCACTTTTGCAGCACATAGTAATAACATTCCTGTGGGAGCTGGTCCATGTGCATAACACATCTTCATTCTTTTTTCATCCCCTTTCCCCCTTCCTCTCTTGGTCCCATTCTCATTTGCCAAAGATTGATGTCTGCATTTCCTATCTTCTGTTATCTATCTTTTAGGCTTTTTTAAATTTATACTTTGGGTTTCTCATATAAGAGAGACCACTTACGCTGATGCGTCTGACTTATTTCACCTAACAGTAGGGTCTCAAGCTTCAGCTGTTTTCTTTCAAATGACTCAAGTTTATCCTTCTTTATGGCTGAGTGGTACTCCATTGTGTGCAGAGGTTGCATTTTCTTTACTCATTCATCTGCTGATGGACATGCAGGCTACTTCCAAGATTGATTTATTATGATTTGTGCTGCTGTAAACATGGATATGCATGGATCACCGTACTCTGCTGTCTTTAACTCTTTCGGGAAGATACCTAGGAGGGAAATTCCTGGATGAAAAAGAATTTCTAGCTTTACTTTTTTGGGGCATCTGTGTACTGATCTCCACAGTGGCTGTAACTAGTTTACCTTCCTACCAACAACATGGACAGGATTCCTTTTTTCCCCAAAGGCTCTCCACAATTTGTTATTACTTAATTTCTTTTTTCTTTTCTTTTCTTTTCTTTTTTTTTTTTTTTTTTGCGGAACCGGGGATTGAACTCAGACCCTTGCACTTGCCAGGCAAGTGCTTATTCTACTGAGCCATCTCCCCGGCCCCATGCTTAATTTCTTGATGATAGCCTTTTTTTTTAATGGAGTAAGATGAAATCTCAGTGTTGTTTTAATTTGCATTTTTCTAATGACCAGAGATGGTGAACACTTTTCACGTATCATATTTCTTCTTCTGAGAAGCTAAACCTCTTTTTAAAAAAATTTTATGAGACAAGGTCTCATTATGTAATTTAGTTTGGCCTTGAACTCACTATATAGCTCACGCTGGCCTCAAACTCACAGCAATCACCCTGCCTTGGCCTCCTGAGTGCTAGGATTGCAGATGTGTGCCACTATGCCTGGTTTAAACTGCTTATTTTTAATTTAATACATTGATGGATCTATTTCTTTAGGCTGAAGCACCAGTGTTGGAGCGTAATGCTTCATAAAGCAGTGTAAGAGCAGAAAACCAGGCCACTTCATCAGTGTAATCAGAAGCATGACATTATTCCAGCCTACCATGTTAGCAAGGAAGACTGATCAGGTAACAAAAGGACCCCTTGGGGGCTGAGTCATTTGGTTTTAAAAAATAATTCAAAGGCAACAATTTCAAATAATCCATCATGGTTTCACATTTAATATATGCTTATTCTTTTCTCAATCCAGTTCTTCTTAGAAATAGTGTAGTATGCTTTGATGCTTACAACATGTTTCTCTTCATCTACTTCTCCCTCTATGGCATCCAAATTCTTGTCTTCTTCCCTTGTTTCCTGCCAGAGGATCCTAGTTCTGCATTAGGCATCCCTCTCCAGGAATTCAAGAGCCAGCACCAAGCCTGGGATCTTCTGGGTGGAAACTGGTTGTAAGAGGCAGACAGAGAAGATACCCAAGAGGGCCCAAGACTGAACACATGTTGACAGATAACTCGACTCCTGTAGTGGGTGTTTTTTTGGGGTGTCTGACTATGCAACAAACCAACCCTTTCCTGTCACCAAGCTTTGTCTCTCCAGACTCTCTTACCCACACCCCACTTTTCATGATGGTAGCTCTTTTAGAGACGCTGTTTACGTGCTCATTCCCACATTGCCTGCCACAGGTAATTGTCCAGGGTTGAGCGTTCATTGGCAATCAGAATCTTTTCCCCTGGAAGCTCAGGGTTTCTGTTCTATGCCATTTAAGCTCCGTGTTGGGTATAGGGCAGAAGAACCACAAAAGCTCAGAAATAGCAAGGAGCAAGCAAGTGTGCAGAAAGCTGATCTTTGAAGAATGAAATAATTGTTTAGAGAAAAATGCATTTATGTATGTTGGGGGGCAGGATTCCCCATCTTCCTAACAACAACTTCAATTTGATTTTAGTACCTTTCTATGTTGTGTGGTTTCTACACAGTAACTAATTCTTATTTGACTTAACTTGGTTTCTACACTTGTAACCAGAGCCCTAATTGATAGACATTAGGAGAATGACTTGAGTGACAAATATGTCAGCAATAGCTAATGGGCACAGTGGACATAGTAAGTAAGATCTGACAGTCCTTGTTTTCAAAAGCTGCAATCAAGCCTAATCATTCAGAGAGGGGCTGCCTCAGAAATGGATTTTCCAGCCCTTTCTCTGGGCTCCTTTCCCAGGTATTCGTTCGGCTCTTTACTGAACAAGTAGTTGACGGGTTCCTACAGTGTGCCAGGTAGGCTGTAAGGGGCTGGGGCACAATTGTGAGTGAGAGAAAGTCCTTTCCCCGTGGGGTTTCTGTGTGTGTGTGTGTGTGTGTGTGTGTGTGTGTGTGTGTGTGTGTGTGTACAAGCACATAGTACTGTAACTGCTGGAAAGGAAAGAACTAGGAGCCCGCAATGGAGAAGGGAGAGTCAGGGAAGGTCTTTTCCTAGACCGAGCCGGCTGGATGGGCGAGACACAGCCACGCGAGGCGCCAGCCAAAGAGTGCCACGGGCCAAGGGAACAGCGAGGAGAGGCGCGAGTGAGCCGGCCTGCGGAAGGGCCTGTCGGCCCCCAGCGGCTTCCGCGGGCGGGGTCTCAGCTGGCGAAAGAGCGGGCGGGAGTGGGGCGCCGCCATTGTTGGGGCCTCGGGGCTGCGGCGGTGGAGGCCGCCGGGTTGGGGTCTTGGGAATGTGGATTTTACTCTGCTATCCCCAGGCCGAGAGCGGGAGAGTGGCCTGGAAAGCGCTGTGCAGAAAGATTCGTGGGGCTGCGGGGTGCGAGTGGTTCGAAGGACAATGGCGGCGGCGGGGGCAGCAGCAGGGCGAAGCAGGCAGAGGTGGGGCACTCGGGCCGGCCGAGGCCGTGGCTTAATGAGAGGCCAGGGCTGGGAGCCATTCTCCAGCGGGGGCACCCTGGACGAAGAGCGCTTTGGCAAATCGGGACATTAAACGTTTCCGAGCGCTTTGGCAAATCGAGACATTAAACGTTTCCTCCTGGGGCTCACATTTTGGTGACTTTTCCCGGTGTAGGGTGAGGAAAGAAAAGGAGGGAGGGCCATTGGGACGGGAGGTGGCGGCAAGGCGCCTAGAAGCCTGTTCCCCACTGAGAGCTGAAGCCCTCTTTCGGTTTTTAAAAGATGGTATGGGCTGCCAGTGAGGTTTGCATCTCCGGCGGGTGGGGGGTCCAGGAAGGAGAGAGGGAGGAGGGGAGACGAGAGATTTGCCAAAAGGGACTTTCCCTTGGGTTGTATTCAGAAGGACACCAGCTCTCCATGAAAGGGCGCAGTGGTACAGGGTGGGCCTGGTACAGTGCTGCACAGTGGCCAGTGTGTCGCCTCCACATCATCGCATCACGTGCTGCTTTCAAAGCTTGTCCCTAGTTATGATTTTCACAAGCAGTGCCTCTAGCCCTGGCTACACATTAGAACCGTGTGTGTGTTTGTGTGTGTGTGTGTGTGTGTGTGTGTGACAGAGAGAGAGAGAGAGAGAGAGAGAGAGAGAGAGAGAGAGAGCTTAAAAACAACCACTGCCCAGGCTTCACCCAGACCAATGAATCAAAATCTGGGACTAGGATCCACTTACCAGTATTGTTTTCAGAGCTGTCTTCAGATTGTTCCTTTGTAGAGCTGTGGTGTGAAAATCATGGGTAAAAAGCAATCTAAACACAGCTCGTGACAGTTAATCATGGCCATTTTGGTCAGCTTTTAGCCTTTGAGCAATGATTCAAAACTAAGTAATGCCTTGAACTGAGGAAAGGCCCAATTTGTCTTGATTTTCTTGAGTGCTTTTTCTTACCACAAGGTATTAAATGTATCTATCAGTCACTGCCAGGTTTCATAAGGACATCTCCCTAAAGCAAAACTCTCCAGCTAATTCAGGCCCAAACTACCCACTTGGGCAACCACTTAGTGTATTACTTTTTAGAGGACCGAGTCTACTTGAGCTGGAACCTGTTGCCAACCGTGAAAATGTCCTTGCTTTCCTCCTGCCCTGGGCCAAATGGCAGCTCCTGGCCTGGCTCTGTTTGGAACACACAGAGGGTCGCAAAGCCAGCTGTTTCACACAGCTTGGCTTGGGTCAGGAGCTTGGGAATGGGAACCCTGTGCCGCTCAAGTGAGAGAGTTCCTGATGGAGGAAATGTGAGGAAATAAGTGGTTAAGGGCTCTTGCACCCTGCCTCCCAACTCGGGGAACTTGTTTTCTCTTCATGAAAATGAAAAGCAGAAGACGCTGCTGTTTGTTACAGTTCCCTGAAATAAGATGACAGATCCAACAATGAACATTCAACAGCTGTTTTGGAGCTGGTTCTGGGAATACACAGAAAGCTGCTTTTGGTTTTTCCACAGTTAAAAAGCACAGACTGATTTGCACACGGTTGCAAGTGCAGCCAAAGGAATCTCGCCAAGAAGAGACAATGATGAAAAGAGAGGTTTAATCATCGTGACTGTTGCAATTAGAATTCAGTGTAAACTTAAGAAGATCGCATCACTCTGTAAGAAGGTCAAGGGAGTCTTCAGCAAGTAGACCAAATGCCCTTGCTAAATTTCCTTCCCTACTCAAAAGAATTTATTTCAGCCTTTAGCATATTATTATTTATGATACACAGGGAAATAAAATCTTTTGATAGCTGGTAGAATTTCTCCTATGAGGTCCCAATCCCCCTTTCTTCTGTCTCCCCTCCCCTCCCCTCCCCCTCCTCTTACTTCTTCTTCCTCTCTCTCTCCCCCCCTTCACACCTTAAATTTTCAAAAACCGACCTATTTTGAGCAGAAACAAAGGTTCTAAGTATGAGCAGAACTGCCTGGCATGATATGAAGAAACGAATTCATGTTTTGAACTAGGCAGGGATAGGAAAGGGAAAAGTAAAAGAAAGAGAAAATGGAGTGAGCAATATAGCCAAAGAATATGTATACTGTGTGATATGGCTTATATCTAGATGTCCCCCCAAAACCTCATGTACACACAGGTGGGGCTTCTGGGAGGTGATTGGCTCATGGGGCCTGATACTCATTAGTGGGTTCATTCACTGATGAGTTTATAGCTAAGTGTGCTGTTGGGACCTGAAGCCTGGTGGGAAGGGGTGGGTCATGGGGGCGTGGCCTGCAAGGGCGCATCTCCCTCCTCCTCCTTGATCCCTGTGTGCTTCTTGCTGCCACACCATAGACTGTTTTTCCTCTGCTATGCCCTTCTGCCCTCCCACCTTGCCTTGGAGCCAAAGTACTAGGGACTGAAACCTCTACAAACTGTGAGCCAAAATAAACTTCTCCTCCTGAGAGTCCTGAGTGTTGGGTATTGTGGCACAGTTGGGTATTCTTTTCTTAGAAAGAAACTAAGACACTATGTAAAACTCCAAACTTTAAGAAAGTTCTAAATTCACAAAATGTGTATAGTGGGAGGAAGATTGGGGATCTTGTGCAACAACTGCGAAAGGGTCTAACCTCTGGCAAAAGAAAGAATGAAGAACACATGGTAGGTGACAAATTAGGACAGTGAAGAAGATTGGGGAATTTGCAGGAGTTGTAGGGAGGACTGTGGATCCTCACTGTCTGCGACATTTGGGGTTTGAGCCAAATTTAAGTCTCTGAAGGCCAGAGATGCTTCAGCTGAAGTATATTTGCAAAAATTTGGAGGTTTCATTTAAGTTATGTGGCTATGGAGTTGCGAAGTGGTTTTTCATTGAGTCATACATAGAATGATTATCAAGTTTCTGTGAGGCCCATGAATCCTTAATGCACAACTTCCCAATTCTGACTGTATTAGTGTCCCATCTATCAAGTTAGATAACACTTGTCATCTGGCCAGCCACCATCAATCTACCCGTTAACTCAGCAAGCATAATGAGCACTTTCTATGCTTAGGGGTAAACAAATAGGTACAAGACATAGATCAAAATCTGAAGGAACTTAGTCTAATAATGATAACTATAATGGGTTGAATTGTCCACTGCACTCTGCAAAAAACAAAACAAAGCAAAGCAAAACAAAACAACAAGAATAGCAAACATACATGTCCAAGACCCAGCCCTTGGTCTGAGTGTTACCTTCTCTGGAAATACAACCTTTGCGGATATGATTACAGGGGGCAGCAGGATGTAATTTTGGATGACATCATACTAAATTTGGTGTGGGCTGTAAGTTGGATGATTGTATTCTTACAAGAAACAAAAAAGGAGGAGGCACCAAAAAACGATGACCATGTGAAAAATGGAGGCAGAGAAATTTCCACAGCCACAAGCCAAGGCACACCATGGGTTGCCACTGCCACCAGAAGATAGGAGAGGCATGGAACTGGTCTTCCCTCAGAGCCTGCTGATACCTTGCTTTTGGACTCCTGGCCTCCAGGACTGGAGGAGAATAAGTTCGTGTTGCTTCAAGACACTCCATTTGTGGTTATTTGTTATGGCATCTCTAAGGAACCAGTGCAGCAGCTTGTCCTGGAATAGCTAGGCACCAGGTCGGAAGGGGCGCAGCATGGGCATCAAGAGGTGCTTTGACAATTCAGATGGAGTCAAGAGTTGACGAAGTTGGCAGGAGCCTAAGGCAGGAAGCAGTTCAGAGAAGGCTGTATGGTAGTAGCAATGCTTGTGATGGATGGGGACTGGAAGGGGCATGGTTTTGACATTTCGAGATGGTGGTGGAAAGGACTGGTCATGTTTTTCCTGGGAACATGGGTGTGGAGACCAGGGAGCACGGGGACCTCTCAGTGGGAACATGGAGACTCCCCTCACCCAGACTGCCGACTCTCATATTTTCAAGCAGCTTTAGGGGAGTACAACTGATAGGCTCAGAACTGCATGGAACTGTTGTTCACAACTTGATGAGTTTGTACACATGCAGAAACCCATAATGCGTTTGCTGCAATCAGAGCGGCAGATGCTCAATGTCTCCCGAGTTTCTTTTTTCCTTTTGTGGTGAGAACATTTAGTGTGAGATCGACCCTCCTAACAAGTTTTTAAGTGTGCCACACCACATTGCTAACTGTGGGCACTGCACTGCACAGCGAATCTCTAAGCTTCCTCATTGTTTGAAACTTCTACCCACCGGACAACACTCCCTTTTCCCTGTCTCCCAGCTCCAGCACTGTATCTTCAGCATCTGCAAGTCTACTTTATCTTTATTTTGGGGGGTATAATATAGGGGTTTGAACCCAGGACATGTACACTGAGCTACATCCCCCTCTTTTTAATATTTTTAATTTTGGAACAGGGTCTCAAGGTGCTCACTAAGTTGCTAAATGGCCTAGGCTGCCTCAGCCTCTTGGAGTGGCAGGATTACAGGCATGTACCATCATACTTGGTTTAGAAGTCTATTTTAAACAGGGTGTAATAGAAGGGCTGCAAGGACAGCCAACATTTTTACGATAGCCTTTGAAGACTCAGGACATAGGAGAACCTGTACTGTAACATCATGCAACTCAGTTGTGTCCCCAATTTTCTGATCAAGGAGATTATGAGGCCACAGAGCAACATGATCAGTGATGTAGAGTGTGCCTCAGGAGAGTCACATGGAGAGAAAACATTCTCTCAGTCTTTCACAAAGAGCAAATTGGTCAAGCAATGTCCGTGACTCATCCACATGGCTGACACTGACAAAGGATCTGCAAATTGTGGTATAGGGTTACAGGATAAATCCTGAGGGGACTTGACTGACCTTATCAGATACAAAAGTTACATTTCTTGTTATACAGGTCTTGCTTTATCTTGGTCTTAACCATCCAGCAGAAAAGTATAAAAACAAGGTATATAAAGTAAAGCCATATTAATATGCTGAGCTCTGAAAGGCTCTAGTCAACAACTTCTGTGGATAACCCACTACTATTGTGGGCTGCTGGACTGTGTTGGATTGTTATGCTGAATTGACACACCTATAGTATTTAGATGCCAATGGAATACCCATTTCTGACAGGACTAAACAAAAAAAGGGGATACAAAGGAAGGACCATTTTGTATCTGTATATGCAGAATAGTTAGGATAGATATAAAGCTACTTTCGCTTATTTTAATGAGAAGAAAGATTTGTACTAATAGTGTTTGGACAGGATATTCTGTCTGCATCTTGTACTATGGATAACCACTAAGAAGATAACAATGTACAATGTATTAATTATTGAAACTGTCCTATTAATCAGTTTTGAAACTGTCTCATTGATATTTGTTTCTCAATAAAATAAAATTAAAAAGTTTGATACTTAAAAAATAAATTGTAATATAAGAAAAAAAATAAAAGTATTTGGACAGGATATGATGTCTGCATCTTGTACTATGAATAGCTACTACGAAGACAACAATATACAATGTATTAATTATTGAAACTGCCCTACTAATTAGTTTTGAAACTGTCTCATTGCTGTTTCTCAATAATTAATTTAAAAAATAATAAACAGGCTGTAGTGGCACATGCCTGTAATGCTGGCCCTCAGGAGGCTGAGACGGGGCAATCACCCTGAGTTTGAGGCCAGTTTGGGCTACAAAGTGAGTTCAAGGTCAGCCGGGGGGCGGGGAGATGGCTCAGTGGAATAAGCGCTTCCCTGGCAAGCGCAAGGGCCTGAGTTCAAAAAAACAGCCTAAACTACATTTAGGCAGGCGCAGGGGCCGGAAGTTCGATCCTTTGGCCTGCCATGCTGGTCCCACCCCTTGGCGATTGAGAATGGGCGTGGTGGCGTGCGCCTGTAATCCCAGCTTTTGGGAGGCTGTAAACAGGAGGATCACTACGAGTCTGATCTATGCAGTGAGACCCTGTCCACCCTGTCTACCCTGTCCTAAAAACAAAACAAAACAAACAAAAAACCCCAAACCAAATGGAAGTCTATTTTAAATATCTCAGGCTATGCCACACACGGGGTTCCCCTCTCTCCCCAAGACTATATTCCTGCCGAGTGCCAGTCCAGCGTGATTTTGCACACCGTGTTCGCAGTTTATGCCACACTAAATGCTGAGGGGGCGGCGCCAAGCAGAGACAGAAGACCCTGCATTTCTTTGCCCTTGTAGCCCAGAGACCTGTCACACTTGGGGGAACAGTGCGCCCTCTCCTGGTCGCTGCCAGGTAGAGGCTTCTGCTTAGGAGGAGGCAGCGTCAGCCCCGTGTAACTGCTGAGGGCAGGCGGGAAAGAATCCACTCCCGGGAGAAAAGAACTTTGAACCTGTGTTCTCTGCCGACCCCCTGGAGCTTCCCCTGGGCGCAGGGTGAGTGAGGCGGCCCACTGTGTCGCTCGGGCCCAATTCTACGGACACCCGCCCCTGACGCAGGGGGCGGGGCCTAGCCGCACAGGCCCGAAGACTGACCTTGCTCTGCACTTAGTACCTAGCTTTGTCCTCACGAACAGTCTTCTGTATAATGTGTTATTTTCTCCCATTTTCTAGCCAAGAAAAGGGAAGTTCAGAAGTCACATCACTTTTCCAAGGTCATGCAACTAATAGGCAGTGCATCGAGGCAGAACTGACGTTTGGTTTTTTGAGGCAGGGCTCATTATGCCGCCCAGGCTGGTCTCGCCCTCACGCTGAGCCGTCTACCTCAGCCCACAGCGTGCTGGGAATGTAGGTGTGCACAACCACACCTGGTAGGACTGATTTTTAAAAACCTATATAGTGCACATATCATAAAATTCATCCCTTCAATAATTCCATGGCTTTTACTAGGCCACCATGAATTTGTCTGTCTATAAATTTGCCTATTACAGACAGACAGACTCTCACCGCGCGGCCTTCTTTGCCTCTGATTTCTTTCACTTAGTGTGTTTTCAAGGGTCACCTGTGTCATGGTACAAATCAGAACCTCTGTCTTTTTAATGGCAGAATAATATTCCATGGTACGGCTATACTACATTCATACGTTTTTTTGCCCATTAGTGTGATTTTTGATCTCTCTATATAATGAACTTTATAAGAGCTTATAATTAAATGAATCTGATTCTGGCAAAATAAAAGGGTGGTGGAGAGAAGGGGAGAAAAGAATTGAGATGTATCATGCACATGTATCGCTTCCCTACGAAAGTAATCCTCATGTACTGTAAACATGTACTAATAAAAGTTTACAAAAATCTATTCATCAGTTGCTAGACATTTGCCTTTTGGCTATTATATAAGTAATGCTATTTCATGCTCAAATTTTTGTGTGAACATACGTTTTCATTCCTCTTGAGTATGTACCTAGCAGTGGAATTGATGGGTCATATGTTAAGTGGAGGTTTAATTTCTTGAGAATCTCTGAAAGTATTTTCTAAGGGTCGGGGAGATAGCTCAGTAGCATAAGTGCTTGCCTGGCAAGCGCAAGGTCCTGAGTTCAATACCCAGTACCACACACCAAAAAAACCAACCAAAAAAACCCCCAAAGTATTTTCTAAAGCAGCGCCTCAATTTTACATTGCCACTGTCAGTGCAGGAGTGTGCCAGTATCAGGCAAGACTGGCTTTAAAGTTTTTTTTCTGCATCTCTCTTTTGCTCTTAAATATATATTTATTGTCTAACATATATGAGGCACCAACTAGCACTGGGAATTTATGAATTATTTTTTTGGCAGGCTCAGCCCACCCTGGGGGGTGGGGCTGGCGTGGTATATGGTGCCAGGGATCAAACTGCAGTCCCTGCACGCTTGCCTAAGCTTTCCTAACCAGGCGCTTTAGACAGCTGAGCTATCTCGCCGGCCCCTATTTTTATGTTTGAGATCACTCACTATGCTGGTCTTGAGCTCACTAAGTAGCCCAAGCTGGCCTGAAACTCTGGGCGAATCTTCCTGCCTCAGCCTCCCTAATGCTGGGATCACAGGCTTGTGCCACCATGCCTGACAGCACTAATGATTTAAAAATGAAAATAGCTCTGTCTGTATACTGCAGGAATCCTTAGCCCAGGGGAGATTGTGGCATATTTATGTTTGCATAGGTGCATCACCCGGAGGTGTCACTTCTTCCAAAATATGAAAATGAAATGTAAAACTTCATGCTAATAATCTAACATTTTCTTCAGTCAGAATGACATGAATAGCAAATAAAACACTATGACAAAGGAGAGAGGGTGGGGGAATCTGGAAGCAAAGAAGCAGTTTTATATGTTAATTGTTATAATGGCAGCTTCCTTCCTTATTCTGAGCAAGGGAACCCACATCTTCACCTTGCCTCGGGCTCCGCCGCCGGACATGGGCCGGGCTCCGCACCGGGCTGAGTCATGCAGAGAGCCAACGCCACACAACTGCTCATGGAGACAGGGCGAGGGGTTGGGCCTCTGCTCCGTGTAATTTCCCACACTGTGCCTTCTGTGGGCTGGGAAGCCTTTCATGTTGTGAGGACAAGACGGAGCAGTGACTCACAGCTCTCGGATCTGAAATGCTTCTTAACAGCGATAAAGGGTAGCGCTTGATTCAGCAAGAACAGTTAACATCTGTAGTTCTCTTTGAAATTTATAAGTGAGATCTGATTTGGAGTTGAAGACTGTTTTATCCTCAGCTTCAAACACTCAGAAGTCTCAACTGGTCTTGCTCACTGTGACATCATTCGGAGGGTTGTTTTCTCTCTGGAGTCCGTCAATTTTACTGACTAGATAGCCCCTTGAACTCTCAGAAGGTGACAGAGAAAACTAGCCAGAGAGAATAATCACATTTATATTATCTTCTTTAAACCAAGCTACTTTGCTATCATATTATTTTTGTTTCTTTTTAAACTTAAAAAAATGTTTTTTGGTGTTTTGAGACAGGATCTTGCTATGTAGTTCAAACTGGCCTTGAACTCACTGTGTAGTCCTGGTTGGCCTAGGATATGTGGCGATCCTCCTGCCTCAGCCTCTCGAGTGGTGGCATCACAAGCATGCACCAGGAAACCCAGCTTACTTCTCTTTCTTTCTTTCTTTCTTTCTTTCTTTCTTTTTTTTTTTTTTTTTTTTTGTGGAACCAGGGTTGAACTCAGGACTTGACAGGGAAGCAGTTATTCTACTGAGCCATCTCCCTGGCCCCCTATTTTTGTTTCTTGATTCCACTTTTAACATTTGTGGTATAAGAACACTCTTTTTAAATTCTTTTTCTTTTCTTTCTTTTTTTTTTTTGAGACAGGGTCTCGATATGCAAGTTGGGCTGGCCTTGTGCTCACTTTTGTCACCCCAGGCTGGTCGTCTCAAACTTGCAGCAATCCTCCTGTCTCAACCTCCCCAGTGCTGGGATTACAGGTATGCGCCCCCACACCTGGTTAGCGACTCATATTGGGTGGGAGGTGAAGATTTTTACGGAGTGGCTTCCTTTCTTGCCCAGGGTCTCCGAGAAAAAGTTCCTAAAAGACCCAAGATCAGACTCCTCATTGCCATACTTTCTTTGATACTCGCAAAGAGCTATGTTTCGTTTTTAGAGACTATAAAGTCATTTTTATAAATATCATTTGGGAGCAACAAATTTGTATTATTTTGAACTTTTTGCACTTTGAGATATAAACCTCTATCTTTTCTAACTTTTTTTTTAAAGTTTAGTTTGCACAAGCACATTATCATGAACAGTTTTTTAAGACTCTGAAAAAGTTCTTTGTCGGTAATTGCATTAACCATTAGATAAGAAATTCAAGAAAGAAGTGCACTGTTTGCTTAATTCAGCTCTTCCAAGAGCCTCAGGAATATGTGTTTCCATCCCAGAAATGATTAGCGAGGAGGACAATGAACATTTTGAATGGAAGGGTATATAATGAGGAGATTTGAAGTGGGAGAAAATTGCTCCCAAATAGAATAGAATTTTGAACAAGAGAAAAATGGGTCCAGCTATTTATGTGCATTACCAGCTTAAATCATTCAGTTGAGCTCCTTCTGAGTTCTAGCTGGTCTTTCCTAATCTGCTGGACCCTTTTGCTTTCCTGTGCAGCGTTTTCCTGCTAAAAATAAAGGCGTTGCCCAAGAGGGCCTACGAAAAGGTGCTCAGCTCGGTGGGGCAGGAGCAGAATAAAGCTGCTCTCTTTTCCTTTTCTCTCTTTCTGTGTTTTTAAATTTTTTTAAAAATTTGTTTTAATATGGTAAAGAGTTCGCAACACCACATTTACCATCTGAACTGTTTGATGTGTACAGTAGTGTGAGTGTACAGCAGGGTATACTCTCACTGTTGTGCAATAGATCTCCAGAGCCTTTTTGTTTTACAAAGCAGAAGTTCTATATTTACTTAAAACACTAATTCTGTTTGTCCCTCCCTGTGTAGAGACACAGAGGGCAACCACTTTCTACTGTTTCTGTGCTTTTGACTGCTTTCGACACTTCATATGGTGAAATGGCACAGTGTCTGCCCTGTGGTGACAGACTCATTTTGCTTAGCATAGGTCCTTGTCCCTGTGTGACACATAATTTCTCCCACTGTCCTTTCTGTAATCTTATGACAAGGCTGGGGGTGGAGTGGGTCTGGTCTACAGGAGATGTGTTTGCTGAGGCCCTTCCTCTGCAGTGACAGAATGGCCTTCGGAGTCTAGGCTCAGAAGTGGCTCCCAGGAAGTCTAACAGGGGAGGGGGCTAGGGAAAGTCATGCAGGCCAGAGTGGACAGAGGTGCTCACTGCATCCGCAGGAGACATCCTCTTTGGGACATGACTCTGCTGTTTCAAGAACTCCTTGAAAGTTCTGAGGGGTAGAAAAGCTGAAATATTTTTTTTTCCCATTCATTCTTAAATACAAAGGAACTGTTTGCTATCTGCCTGGCAAGGGACAGCTAGTGGGGGCTGCTTAGTCCCTGTAGCCCACCCACACTTTTTGGGGGAATGCTTGGTGCTTGGGAGTGAGTGGATAAAGACCCCTCACTTGGGTTTCGGGGGACTGTTCTGAGGTAGCCCTTCCACAGAACTTCAGGTGGGCTTCTGTGGGGTTAAGCCCTCTTTACCAAAGGAGCGCATCCTACAGCAAACTACCTATGCGCTCACTGTCACCTCAGGAACTACATTTGGAGGAAATGCAGGAAGGGCCCAGCATGTGCATCTGCTCAGAAACGCGGGATGGCAGGAAGGTGTGCTTGAGACGCAGGTGCTCTGAGAGGACAGCAGACACGAAGCAGAAACAGCATGTCCCAAATTTGTCAGAGCAACCAAAATTTTTCCCTTGGTGACCTGTGCAGCTGTCCAAACGCAAAATGCCCTGCCTCAAGTGCACCTGGACCCCTCGGATGAAGGTCCTGCAGGCTTGGCTTAACTGTGCTGGTCCACCGGAGGGTCCAAGAACATCAGAAACAGACCTGCTGGCAGCAAAGCCGTAATGTTCCCAGCTGTACCCAAAGAGCTTTATGGGAAATAAATGATGTCCAGAGAAGGCCACCCTGAGGTCATGTTTGGGACCAGACAGAGAAAAGACCCCTCTTCAGCCAGTTGAATGATTACCCACCCTTCCAGCACTCTTTTACCAGTGATGATTCCAGCCATGTTTTAATCTTCCCACCTATCAAAAATTTAGGCTCCCAACGACATCTTTCTAGCTGCAGCAAGCTAACAGAAGCTAATTTGGTGTGGACTACAGGTGTGCTGCTGGTGGTATTTCTGTGGTAGACATTGCATACGCTTCTTTGTTCATTGTCTTCTGATTCACATCAGAAGAAATGGTGAGAAAAAACCCCAGTGACCACTTTCAAACATTGGCCATTTTTTAAAATGCCCCCCATTATGTTAAAGAAACTGGTTTATGAAACTATTGTTTGTGCAAATTAAACACAGCAGGAAATTGTGGTGAGTGGCATGTTATAAGCAGGTAGCAGTCATCTTCATGTCACTCTAAGCTGAATCCCGGTGCCCAGTAGGGACGTGTACTAAGACGTGGCTTGGTGGCATGAGGGTGTAGCAGGGCTGTATTTGCTAGGACAACAACCACAAATAAAAACTAAGACCCTCAGTAATTGAGACAAAAATATTTAATGCAATATGCTTTTTGTCAGTTTCATATACTTTTACTTTATAAAGAACTCCCGTGGGAAGAAATTTCTGGAGGTTCTCCCAGATGTACACAGCTACATTTTCTGTCATGCTTACGTCAGCAAAGTATGGCACAACCAGATGCAGGTTCTTGTGATCTAGGGGCTTTTGCAATTGCTTCCTTTATAATTATGCCCACAAACATTTGTATGGTAATGCAATATTTTTGAAAAATCAAAATCCATGATGTCCATGTTGAACACAGTATCAAAAAAATTAAAGAAAAATTCAACCCTGCATTTAAAAATCCTCATGGAGTAGCACCTCACTTACTTCATCCTTGTCCCAGCCCTGGGAAGGATAGTGACTACGGAGGACCAGGGACTCCCTCCCCCTCTATACTGAACCTCTCAGGGAAGAAGGCCTGCTCGTTCCTCGCCCCCGGCGGCAGCGAAGGAGCCCAAGGGCACACACGTGGTTAAGGGATAGTTGGTCAGAGGGGCTTGGACTGGACAAGGGTGTACAGCAAGTGCTAGTGCCCTGCCAAGCACATCTCTCCAAAGAGCTGTTCTGTGGAAGCAGCCTAGTTGGGTAACTCTTGGAGATTTTCTGCGTGCGAAATGGAGGCTTGTCTATGAGTCAGAAGCAGCAAAGGATATCACTATAGCAACCTGGGCACCCGGGGCAGCACTGTCACTGGAGAAGAAAGTGCATTATATGTGTGCAAAAATATATCTAGGACAGAACAGAAACTCCCCACGGAGCCAGAAGGCAGGCACATGGAAATTGTGTTTCTGTATAGTCTGTAGGTCGGTGACAGGGGCTGATCTGGAGAGGTACAGAGCAGTGATTGCTGTAAACCTACTGAATAATCTGGCTGGGTGGCTTGTAAAAAACCCGTCTATGTGTATGTATTCGTGGATTAGATGAGAGGGTCAGGTCCCTGCATATGAAAGATTGTGTTCTAGAAACTGTATAATGGCTATGTAGAATCTTTAAAAAATTTTCTAATTTTTAAAAATATTTTTTAGTAATAAAAAGGAAAATAGAGTATCATATTTATGAAATTGTCTATGTAGAATCTCTCATGACAGCCTGGATTTCAGCAAAGTGACAATTTCACATGGTCTCTGAATTGAAAGGTATGAGATCTGAGGCTGGGGTTGTAGCTCAGGGGTAGAGCACTTGCTTAGCATGTTGAAGGCACTGGGTTCCATTCTTAGCACAGAGGTGTGCATGCGCATGCGCATGTGCATACACACACACACACACACACACACACACACACACAATCAAGGTCTTGCTTTTCCTAATGGTGTTCTTACTTGAAAACACTGGGCCAAGTCTCTGTGAAAATAAATTGCTTGTACAATGGGGCCCACAGTAGAAAGTATTCCGTATGAACATTTCCAACAGACAATGGTTGTTGATCCGAATGTGCAGGCAAGGCAGAGGTCCAAGGAGATCAGGCTGTCCAGAAGAACTTTCTGAACCTATGGGAATGTTCTCAATTTATGCTGTTCAAGAGGGTAGTCACTGGCCCTATGCAAGCACTGAAATGTGGCAAGTAAAATTATTTAAATTTAAATGTAAAAAGCCACATGTGGCTACTGGCTATCATACTGACCAGTGCAGCCCTACTTCAGTAGTAGTCACATTTTTGGCTGGTATGAGACACGGGGGGACTTGGTAAAGCTACAGAGGGCCAGGTGACACCCTCTTTCAACAAGCCTGGGATTCTGTGTTCTTTATTAGCTTGCCAGATTTTTCCATAGCCGTATTTCTAAATTTCATGGGAATATTGTGAAAAATGCCAGTTTGTATATATCTGTATACACAGGATAGCTTGAATAACTGTACTGTTGATTTCTACTGGTCTATTGAAAGGAATAGTTAATGCTTAATTTTCTTCTTCTTCTCCTTCTCCTTCTCCTTCTTCTTTTTGGTGGAACCGGGGATTGAACTCAGGCCCTTACACTTGCCAGGGAAGCGCTTATTCTACTGAGCCATCTCCCCATCCCCTTTTTTCTTCTTTTTAAATTCATTTTTTTAAGCTCTTATCACTCATCTCTTTTAAAAAGTTTATGAATCTCCAGTCAAAACCAACAGGGTATGTCAAGTACACCTCTCCTGAAGTGTGATCGCTACACTCCCAAGCAGACCACAGGATGCACACTACCTGGAATGTCCTCAGAAGGCTCTGTCAT
>NW_004524617.1:13243326-13248750 GCF_000260255.1 Octodon degus | reverse complement strand
AGTCATAACAGCTTTCTTATTTTTTTTCTGAGGGATGACAACCTCTTCTCCACTGCTGTCGTCTTCTTCATCGTCTGACATTTCCTCATCATCACTTTCTTCTACCTCCTTTGGGGGAGGTGCCATTTTCTTCGGGTCACCTTGATTTTTACCAGCCTTTGAGAGCTTTACCATGATGGCGGTTTACAGTGGCGGAGTGTGTGGTGAGCAAGTGGTGCAGATAAACCTAGGAGAAACCTAAGCGTTGTAGATGGCGGCCGCGGGTTCTGAAGACTCGGGAGCGCGTACGCCTGGCAGCCAGCTACAGCTAGAGACTGAGGCGAAAGCTAAATTCATTTTTTTTGACCAATTTTGCATGCTTATATCTGGTAATCTGAACAGCTAATTTGAAGACAACAATATGCAATATAACAATCATTGCTGAATTCTTATCATTTTGTTTAGTGAAATTCTGCATTGTTTTTATTTTTATTTTTATTTTTTGTATTTTAGGGAAGGCTTTACAGGGTGTTCAGGGTCTCACCACTTGATCGCACTTGTAGAGATCTGCCTGTTTACAGCCTCCCAAGAGGTGGGATTACAGGCGCGTCCTACCACGCCCAGTCGCCCCGTCTTAATTGCTGTCTCAGCATGCCCTGGGGGTGGGGCAGGCATGGCAGACCAGGAGATCAAATCCCCGGCCCCTGCACCTGCTTGCAGGTGCTTTAATTTGCTGAGCTATTTGACTGGCCTTTTTTTAAAAAATCTTTTTGAGACAGGGCTTCACTATGTAATTCAGGCTGGCCTTGAACTCACAGCTGTCCTCCTGCCTCAGCCTCCCCAGTGCTAGGATTATAGGCATGTACTACCATGCCTAGCTGGTTTTATTATTTTTTTTAACTAGTTTTTATTCTCTTTAAAAAATGACTGTTCTGATTCTGTAGATCTGAAAGTCTATATTTCTAACAGGGTTCCTGGGGACACCAGTGCTGCTGGTCCAAGGACCACACTTTGAGTTGCATGCAGTTAGATGTTGGTTGTACTAACTTCTTTTTCAGGAGATTTTCTGAATAGAGACTGCTAGCCAATTTCAAATGTTTTAGTCAATAAAATTTAAATTGTAGTCAGGAAAGAGGTGTCTGGGACACCTACTACTCAACTTTCTTCTTCTTGTTTGGCCTCAAATCAGACTGGCTACATTTTATCTTCCAACCACAGTTCTCCACATACTTGCTAATTAAAAATGCCAGTAAAACCTTAAATAGGGAGAGGTAGAAATCGAAGGTAAGAGACATCTTGGTCATAATACATGTATTTTGTTCATTGCATTATTTTTCTTTTAAAAATTACTACTTGTTCCAGAAAAAAAGCATGTGTATGCACGCGCGCGCGAGCGTTTGTGTGTGTGTGTGTGTGTGTGGGCGTGTGTGTGTGTGTGTGTGTGTGTGTTGGAGTGGGGGTAGAGAGACAGTCAAGAGGCAAAGTGAAAGTGTCTTTTTAAAAATGGACTGTTGTTGGCCAATCGGCATGACTGGAAAAGCAAAGCTCTGTGTAGCTTATGTTGTACAAGTGGCATTTGCCCTATATTTGCCAGTATTAAACAGTTGTAGGTTTTAGGATATTGAAATATTTCCCTAAAATTAGCACTAAAACCTGACAATAGGCAGAGATTCCTGATTAGTCAATAGAAGGGAAAAGGGGATTTTTAGTGGCCTAGAAATAGTACATTGTCTTAACATGGGCTGACTTTTTAAGTCTAGTCTAAATATTTTAATGGGAAATAATGGATGCCCTCTTTATTTGTACTTATTGGCACATTCCACAATGTGATCCATACAATGGGCAACCGTGCCTTTCTTTTTTTCCCATAATTTCATTGAAAAACAAATAACAATGAGACAGTTTCAAATCAAATCGCTAGGACAGTTTCAATAATTAACACATTGCATACATTCTTCCTAGTGGTTAATTGCTGTACAAGATGCAGACTTGATATCCTATTTACAAACACCATTAGAACAGATCCCTCTATTCATTAAGAGAATGTAACTATATGTCTATCCTAACCACTTTGAATACAAAATGGACATTCATCTGTATATCCTTTTTTTGTTAAGTTCTGTTATTTGAATATTATGGGTGTGTAAACTCAGCAAAATATTCTAAGAGTCCAGTAGTCCATAATAGTATTGGGTCTTCTGCTTCACTGGCAATGTCAGAAATTGTTGACTTGAGTCCCCTAGCTGTGCCTTTCTTAACAATGCTCAAAGACCACAAAACTCCCACTTAGATAGATAAAAGAACCAAGGGCTTTTAGATAAAACCTCTAAAGAGTATATCTGACTGCCAGTCAACAACTACCACCCATTTCAGCGTGAAGAAGCCAGAGCGGTCTTCGCCCATATTTCCCTTCACGGCAGTTCAGGTTACTTCAGAGGGGGGAATATTGCAGGCAGCCGAGTTAGATAAAAATATTATAGGCAGTCAGACAGGGCCAGGCCCTCGAAGGAGACAGCACAGAGGATGAGATGCCTTACAACTGTGGGAGGGGCAGATGCTCCTGCTGTGAAACAGACCTAAAGACCTAAAGGCCAAACAAATGCTAAAGAGTAGCACCTGGGATTGATATTCTAAGTAGGTATCAATCACCTGGAAAGACCCAAGTGAGTCACTAGCCCAACCCCCAACAGAAAGAGACCCTATCCCATATGTAATCCCATTGGTTGACCATAGTTTTGTCCCACCTCCTGCCCACCTAAGCGAGTTCCCATTCTCTCTACCTTAGCCTCACATGGTTTTACACTATAAAAGTCCCTGGAAGAGACAGCTTCCCGGGGAACTACTCGCTCAGGCCCCCCTCCTGTCCCTCTCTTGGACAGGAGCTTTCTTTCCCTCAATAAATATATTCTGCTCATAATAAATAAATAAATAAATAAATAAATAAATAAATGAATGAACCAGCTTTTCCGCCCGCTCCTCCACCCCCCCAAGCGTCGCTCAGGCGGCACCGCACCGTGGTCACCTTGAGCACCATGGTCACCTTGAGCTCCCGGCTCCTGCTAAGCTTGCGCGGCCACCGCCTCCCTCAGCCACCATCGTGATTATCTACTGGGACCTCATCAGCCACGATAAGATGTTCTCGGACATTTACAAGCTCCAGGAGCTCGCGGACCTGCTGTGCCTGGAGGTGGAGGGCAAGATGGGCAGTAGAACAGAGGGTGCCATTGATGACACGCTCATCGGTAGCAATGCCTCCGCTGAAGGCCCAGAGGGCGAAGGCACCGAAAGCACAGCAGTCACCGGTGTAGATATTGTAACGAATTATTACTTGCAGGAAACCAGCTTCACAAAAGAGGCCTACAAGAAGCACATCAAAAATTATATGAAATCAATCAAAGGCAAACTTGAAGAACAAAGACCAGAAAGAGTAAAACCATTTATGACGGGGGCTGCAGAGCAAATCAAGCACATCCTTGCTAATTTCAAAAACTATCAGTTCTTTATTGGTGCAAACATGAATCCAGATGGCAGGGTTGCTCTCCTGGACCACCGTGAGGATGGCGTGACCCATTTATGATTTTCTTTAAGGATGGTTTAGACATGGAAAAATGTTAATGGATTCGATGGTAACCTTGGATCTATCACTTGTCATAACTGGCTGCTGCTTGTCATCTACACAACACCAGGATTTTAGACAAATGGGACTGATGTCATCTTGAACGCTTCATTTATTTTGACCGTGATTTATTTGGAGTGGAGGCATTGTTTTTTAGGGGGAAAAACACGTCATGTAGGTTGTCTAAAAATAAAGTGCATTTAAATGCAAAAAGAAAAAAAAAAGAACCAAAGTTTGCACCATGCATCTCAATTACAATTGGCTACAAACTGCAGTTTCCGGAGAAAGGAGGGTTGTATGTATGTAGCTTAAGGGGAGTTGTCATCACCACCTGTCCAGTCCCATCCGGTCTGGCCCTAGGTAGAAAGTTCATCTGAACACTGTTTTTTTGTACTAGTGATTGAACTCAGGACCTTGCACTTGCCAGGCAGGTGCTTATGCCACTGAGCTATCTCCCCAGCTACCTGAGAACTGTTACACGGGGCGTCTTGACCAGTAGCTCAGGGGCTGCCAGAGCACAGGGATTGTGGAACCATTTCTCACCTTCCCACCCTCCTTGCCATTCCTTGGCCAGCTTGCCCATCTCTTCCTAACCGGCACATGTGGGGGTTATGTGAGACTGTCCTTCTTTTTCTTCCTTATATACTTAGCTACTATGTTGTTGAAGACATATAGGTTTATGACAAAATTACTTCTTTTTCTGAAATAGCACCTTTCAGCTCTTTTTGCTCTCTTTTCTGAGCTGGAAATGGAGCCCAGGGTCTATGCATGCTTGGCAAGCACTACACTACTGAGCTCTACTCTTAGCCCTCTTTAAAAAATCATCATGCAGCTGGGTTTGGTTTTAAAAACTTCATTTCTAGTATTTTCTATCTTTTGATAGGATTAAGTCCATTCACTCAAATGACTGGTAACTTGATTTTATTTTTTCCGTAGTTTGTTTATGCTACTCCATTTCACCCTTACATGTCTTCTTTCCCACATTTCCTTATTTTCGTAGGTTTTATTAAGTTGCTACCCATTCCCTTATTATTTTTTTGCTTTTAGAGACAGGGTCTTGTTCTGTAATTCTGGCTGGTCTTAAACTCACTATGTAGCCCAGGCTGGCCTTAAACTCACTGCGATCCTCCTGCCTCAGCCTCTTGAGTGCTGGGATTACAGGCGTGCACCACCATACCTGGCTCCATTCCATTTTTGTCCTGGCAAATTTGGAAGTTTCAGTCTTTCTCTATTTTTCTGTCTCTGTCTGTTTCTCTCGGATTGAAAAGATTGATTCTAGGGCCTTTGCACTGAACTAAATCTCTAACCTTTCTTTAAAAACTTATTTTCTTTCTTTTTTAAAATTAGGTTTTTAATGACAACTTATTATTATCTGCTACACGTAATTAATTGCATATTTTATTGCCATTATTTGAAAGCAAGGTTCCACCTATTCTTTTACGATGACAGTGTGTTTTAACTTGCACTCCCTACCCTAATAAGGTGACACTGACAGACTTTTATTGCCCCTTCCTCCTTTCCCTAGTTGAGAACTTTAAAATGCTTTCTTTCTACTTCGCCTCTATGCTCCCCATATCCAATGCTTAAAATTTCCAGGAATAATTTAGTTTAGGATTATTAATAAGATAGCTTTTGCAGCAACCTCTTTTAAGAATACAGTACTTATTTAGTTTTGTTATATTCATATATTCATTTATCAATTTATATTAAACCACATACTACATATTTTCATAAATATAATCATTATTTAACTTATACTTTAGTATGTAAGACCTCCATTTTTATTCATCTGGGATTTTTTTGCTTGTTTGTTTTATTTTGCTTTTCTA
>NW_004524617.1:13241305-13243137 GCF_000260255.1 Octodon degus | reverse complement strand
ATATCAGCAAGCTGGTCTCCCTTATGTAGCCCAGGATGGCCTGGAACTCACAGAGTTCCTCCTTCCTCAGCCTCCCGAGTGCTTGAATTATGAGTATGTACTACCACCTTACCCAGGTTCGTCTGCTTTTTCATTAGAATAATTTATTAATTTGTACAAAACAAATCACATGGTTGTTAAAGCAACTGTAAATAACTTACTCTTTCTTACTGGAAGCTTAAGATTATTTTTTTTTCAATTCTGGAGAGTTCAGAATTTTACCAAGGCATGGCTAAGTGTTTATCTGTTAGGTTTTGTCATAGTAATACTGCTAACAAACTACTACATACATCTACTAATCTCTGTTAGGCTTCACTCCAAGCTATGGGTTGGTTCCAGGTTTTATGTTCTCCTGCTTCATTCTTTTGTATTTATAATTATTCCATGTTGAAAGCTTGGTTCCCCAGACAGCAGTGTTCAGAGGGGGAGGCTTTGTTAGATGATTGAATCATGACTGCAAAAGGGAATTATTTTCAGCTGACCTGCACCAGATGAGCAGCACCCCTCCTCCACATGGGCAAGCAGGCCCGCCACCCCAACACAAACAAACGCAGGATGAGGAGCACCCCTCTTCCCTAGGAGCAAGCAGACAACCAGTGCCCCCCACCATGTCAACAAGCAAACCTGAACTGTAGGGTTGGCTGCCCCAGATGAAAGGGCAGATGAAAGGGCAGGACCACTTACCAATTCCAAGCTGCCTCTACATTTTGCTTCTCCATTATAGGAGTGAGACTGCAGAGGTGAAGATGAACTCACCAGTCTGGTCCTGGAGAAGGAAAACAACCAGGGAGGGAAGGAAGAGGTAACCAGATCCATGACTATGGACACTCGGTCCAATAGCCCACTTGAGGCCCCACCCAAAGACCTGTCCAGCAGAGAACAAAGGGCTAATCATGTTCCCCATCTACCAGTGGAGCAAGAACATATCTTGGTACATGCAGTAAACACAGACTGGGTGAGGGACAGATAGAAGGGCCTCAGTTGAAGGCAGGAAAACTTAAAACCCATAAGTGTTAAAGGTAGTCATTAAAATTGTGATTGGCTGGATCTCAAATCTATATATCTTGGAAAGAAACCATTCAATAATCCAAGATTATTTTTGTGGACTCAATCCTTTTCTGATTTTTTTGTTTCGTGTTTTTTTTTTTTTTAGTAAATGCTATCAAGTACTTTATTTTATTTTAAACTACTTCATAGTTCACACAACTATAAAATAAAAGGGTATTAAAAGAAAAAAAACTGCTGCCAGTTAAGTGGCCTTTAAGAAAAATACACACTTTTAGTTAAGTGCTCAATTTGATGGTAAGTCCATCTTTCCTCTCCGAGCATTCTGAATGATGACATGGAAACTGAGGAAAAAAAGAGGTATTTCTAATGAGTCATTTGTAATTAAATGGGGTAGAGAAATAATTTATGATTCTTTTTTAAGCTTCTTTTTTTACATCTTTAGGAGTTTGTTTATTCATGTTGTTTTTCTTTTTTTGTTTTATATACTCTTCTTATATTAATAGAAATTGTCACATTAAAATCATGTACTGAAAAACATACTAATACTTCTACAAGCAACGAACACATACATAACATGCTGGCTAATTTAACACACACATGTTTTGGTTTTTTATTCTTATACTAACTCTATGAAGTGTTTTATGTTTATATACAACATATAAAATGAAATTAATACAATTAACTTTCTTATATAGAACTACTGTAGAGCTTTTTTAGATTAATTCTCTAATAAGTATTAGAATAAGTGAAATAATATGATTTACAAAGATCAATCAGTTGGTTAA
>NW_004524617.1:13220864-13235865 GCF_000260255.1 Octodon degus | reverse complement strand
ATGTGGTGCTGTGGGATTGAACCGCGGTCCCTGTGCTTTGCCAAGCTTGTTCTAAGTAGGTGCTTTAGACCACTGAGCCATCTCACCAGCCCTCTCCTGTGTTTAATTTCTTGCCCTATTTAGTTCGTTGCTTCTGATCTCATTCATGGAGTTCTGATCATTTTGGTCCCTCTCTAGAACATCTTTCAGTAGCCTGTGTAGGGTTGGCTTTGTCATGATGAAATTCTTTAGCTGTTCTTTATCGTGAAAGTATTTCACTTCTCCATCAAACTTGAAACAGAGTTTTTCAGGGTATAGTAGTCTGGGCTGTAATTTGTTTTCATAGAGGACTTGAAGTACTCTGTTCCATGCTCTTCTTGCCTTCATGGTTTGTGAAGAGAAGTCGGCCATAATTCTGACGGGTTTTCCCTTGAATGTGATCTGCTTCTTTTCTCTTGTGGCTTTCAGTAGACTATTCTTGTGCTGAATTTCTGGGATCTTGACTAGTATATGTCTTGGTGTGTTTTTCATTGGCTTAAGGTTACTTGGCATTCTGTATGCTTCAGTGACCTGAATATCAGATTGTTTCCTCATATTTGGGAAGTTTTCTGCTATTACTTCTGCCCATATTTTTTTAATGTCATTTGTATTGACTCCTTCTTTCTCACTGATACCTATTAGTCTCACACTGTTCATTGTTGCATCATTTTGCAGGTGATGGATTATTGTTTCCTGCATCCTCCTTGTTTTTAAGAGATTCTTACCTTTTCACTAGCTGCACCAGCGCCTTCAAGATCTGAAACTCTGTCTTTACTTTCACTTAAACTGTTTTGCAAGCTTGTGATTGAGATTTTAATTTCCTCTATATCTCTTTGACTCTGCTTCATGCGATCTATTTCTTTCCTGTATTGCTCATTCAAAGAATCCATCATTTTTCTAATCTCCTTTTTTTTTTTATCAATGTCTTCTTTAGAAGCAGTTATGAACTGTTTTACTGCATTGTTTTTTTCAGATTAGGTTTCCTCCCTATGTTTCTGTAGTTGTTTCTTTATTTCAGATGCTATGAGTTCTGAGAATTCTTTTTTTATGTTAAAAAGTATTCCGCTCTGAGCTCCTCTGTAACTTTCTGCTGTTGCTTATTTATTATCGACGCTATTAATTCCTACATTTGAGCCAAGCTAGTGTCCTCTGCACTTTTTGTGTGTGGGCATTGGGTTTCCTCCATATGTTTCTGCATTTGATTCTTTATTTCAAATGCTGTTAATTCAGGGAATTGTTTTTTCATTTCCAGTCTGAGTTCCTCTATACCCATTTTCAACTGTTTCTTCATTTCAGAAGCCATTGATTCATTGCTTTCAGCTGTGTGATTCCCAATTTGTTTTGTATTCATGTCCTCTTCCCTTTTCATGGGTGGGCTTCAGGTCTGAGATTGAATTTTCCTCCTTTTCGTTGTCATTTTTGCGTAGCACTGTCTTCTGACCTTTGTTGTAGACCTTTGTTGCAGTTATAACCTTAGTACCTACTGAAATTCTGGTGCATATCTACGAAGTTTGGATTTATCCAGCTGTGCCTGGCTTGGTTCTGGCTGCTGTGCTCAGATCTTTCTTGCTGCCACCCTTGAGAGTGAACCTCTTGTGCCTTCTGGCAAGATGTTCTGCTCCTGGACTAGCTGGGTGGTTCTGTCCTCTACTCTCTCTGCAGGGACTGCAGCTGCAGAGTTTCACCACAGGCCTGTATGGCAGGCCTGAGCTGAGTCTGGAGGGGACAAGGTGGAGTAGAGTGGAGAGGAATCTCTCCTGCACTCTCACTGGGCCTGGGCCAGGGCTGAATCTGGGTGTCCCGAGAATGCAGCAGAAGTTCTCACTCACTCAGTGGGAGTGGGGGCACTGCGGAGCAGTGGTGGGGAGGTCTCAAGGGGATGGAAGAGGGTCTCACCCATGCTGCGCCTGGGCTTGGACGGGACATGTCCCTCCGGCACACTGTAGTTGGAAGCTCTCCTCCACACTCACGGGGCCTGGGCTAGGGCTGGATCCTAGGCAGGGACTTTTTAAAGAGCACTCTGGTTTTATGGGAAATGATACTGAGAATCAAATAGGATCATATCAAATTTAAAAGTTTCTGGGAAAAAATAGTGAAAAGGCAACCTATCAGATATTCCACAGATGTGGTGCAATATCTAGAATGTATTAAAATCTAAAAGAATTTAGACTACCCCCAAATAAGAGGCCCAATCAAAAATGGGCAAGTGAGATGAACAAATACTTCACAGAAGAAGAATTACAAAAGGACAATAAAGACATGAAGAAATGCTCAACATTTCTGGCCTTTAGAGAAATGTGAATTCGAGCAACACTGAGTTTCCATCTTACTCCAGAAAGAATGGTCATCATCAAGAAATCAAATAATAGCAAGTGTTGGGAAAACTGTGAAATGAAATGCTTCTATGCTGTTGGTGAGGATATAAACTAGAATAATTACTATAAAAGTCAATGTGGAGAGTCCTCAAAATATTGAACTAGAAATTCCACTTGATTCAGTTCTTCCCTTTCTATGTATCTTCCTGAAAACATTAAAGACATCATATTACAGTGTTACCTGTATTCCTGTGTTCGTAGCCACACAATTTATAATAGCCAAATCTTGGAAGCAGCCCATATGGTGGTAAACTACGAATGGATAAAGAAAATATAGTAATATTTACACACAATAGAATACTACTCTGCCATAAAGAAAGATAAGTTTGAGTCATTTGTAGGAAAGTGGATGTGCCTTGGAACTATAATATGAAGTGAAATATATCAAGCACAAAACTTAAATATTGCATGGTTTCTCTTATATGAGAAACTAAAAGTATAATAAAGAATAAAGTAAGAGATAGAGTGGTAGGAAGTAGGGAGATAGATATTTCTCAATGGGAAAGGAGATTCAAAGATGGAGAGAGAGGTAAAGAAGGGGAGGGAAAAACAGGATGGGAGGGAAAAGGTATGAAAAAAGGAATTAAGATGTCTTATGTACATGTCTCAACTCCCCAGAGGAAATGTAAAACATCACATACTACTAATGTGTACTAATCAAAAAATAATTTTGTTTATTTATTTATTTTTATTTTTGTAGTTTTTTTTAGGAAAGGATCTACAGGGTGTTCAGGGTCTCACTACTAGATTGGACTCATAGTGATCTGCCTGTTTACAGCATCCCAAGAGCTGGGATTACAGGCACATGCCACCACACCCAGTCTCAAGCGCCGTCTCAGCTCGCCCCAGGGCGAGGGCCGGTATGTCAGGCCTGGGGATTGAACTCCTGGCCCTTCTGCCTGTTTGCAGGTGCTTTAATCCATTGACCTATTTGGCTGGCCCTAAAAAATAATTTTGTTAACCTTAGCTCATGTTTATGGCATGTAAAGTCCATGCTCATTGAAGTTACTAGAACCTTGTACTTGGCATATTTTCATTCTACCTATTTTCACATCCCCTGAATGAAAAGTGGTGTAAAAGAGAATTAGAGAAGGAGAGAGAGTGAGGGAGGGAAGTGGATTAAAAAAGAAATAAGCTGTATGATGTACATGTATCAGCTCAAGATGATTGTGAAATGTTTGTACTACAAACATGTACTAATAAAATGTAAAAAGCTAGATAA
Source organism: Octodon degus (assembly GCF_000260255.1). Classification (NCBI taxonomy): domain Eukaryota; kingdom Metazoa; phylum Chordata; class Mammalia; order Rodentia; family Octodontidae; genus Octodon; species Octodon degus. The sequence goes on along the minus strand of NW_004524617.1, from coordinate 13,232,250 downwards.
TAAAAATTGTAATTATTAACATATGAATCATATAAATGTAATGAGATTCACTGTGATATTTCTGTTGATGCATATATTGTATGCTGATAATGTGTATTTCAGTTACTTTGTCATCACTAGATATAACACTCTACATCCAAAACTCTAAGGAGAGGGGCTGGTGAGATGGCTCAGTGGTCTAAAGCACCTACTTAGAACAAACTTAGCAAAGAAAAAGGACCGTGGTTCAATCCCCCAGCACCACATGCCAACCAGCGCCGCCCCCTGGTGGGCTGAGCTGGCCACACACACACACACACACACACACACACACACACAAATAAATAAAATTAAAAAAAAACTCTAAAGAGGAAAGGTTTATTTTGGTCCACAGTTTGTAGATTATTATTTCAGTCCATAATCACCTGGCTCCAATACAAAGCTACATGCTAGAGAGGAATAGCAGAGGAAGAGCCCTTGACAGGTTACAGTAATCAGAGACCTTAATGAAAGAGTTGAGAAGAGATCAACTCAGGACACATCCCCAGTGACCCACTTTTTCCAACCAACTTTAACAGCAAGTTAGCTATAAGCCCCCATAGTCCAGTCACCTTCCAGATACCCGCCCTATGAATTCATGAGTCTTTGCAGGAATATCTAGATACAAACCATAACATTGTGCTCCTAGCTCTCAAAAGACTCATGCACATTTTTTAAATAAAAGATACTCAGTTTATCCCTAAGAGTTGCCAAAGTCCTAGCAGTTTCAGCATTGCTGAAAAGTTCAAGTCCAAAGTCTACTCTGATATTAAAATCAAATTATTAGCTGACACTCCCATTAATAAGGCAAAGAATTTTGAACATATCAAATATACAATGGCACTGGATAAATTTTCCCATTCCAAAAGGCAGAAATAGTAAAATAGAAAAGAATGGTACCAAAGCTAGAATGAAATCTAGCAGGTCAAACATTAAATCTCATAGTTCCATGTTTATTGATGGCAAGATTCAAACTCCAAAGGGTTTAAATGGCCCCACTCCTATGGGACTGCTGGTGGTTGGTAGCCCTCATGGCTTCTCTCTTGAGCTGCCTTTACTCACTCTTCATGGTTTTCCTCAGACATTCCACATATCTGGGTTTTTCAACACCCCAGGATCTCTACTGCACTGACCTCACCCTCATAGCTTCACCCATTGCTCTCTCAGATGCATACTGCCTGGCCTCCTAGGCATTTTCTGAAATCTGGGTGCAAGCCTTTCTGACCCCACAACTCTTACATGTGCCTAAAACCAGCACTAGGTGGATGATACCAAGGTCTGCTGCAAGCAGGAGGAGTAGCTGGGCCCTTCTGCATCTTGCTGGTGGTTACAGGGTCCTCTAAGTGCTTTGGATTGCTAAGCATGGTAGACTGAATTCTGGAGTTTGAATTCTTATTCCCTAGGCTTTTGCCTTACTGGAACATGATGCCCTGGGGCTCTCTTCTCACATCAAAGTCTTTCATCTTTGCACTTTGAAGCTGCAAGGCACGTTCTTGTGATGTTCTCAGATTATCTTTTCTATTGCTGTGTCCAAAGTATTTGGCTTTTTTTTTTTTTTTTTTTGTGGAACCAGGGATTGAATTCAGGCCCTTGCGCTTGCCAAGGAAGTGCTTATTCTGCTGAGCCATCTAACCGGCCCCATATTTGGCTTTTAAATGCTAACATTTTCAGCAACCAGGTTCTCCTCTGCACCATCCTTTCAGGCTTCAGCTTTACTGGGCCTTCCATTCTGGCCAAACTGAAAACTTTTAAAATCATTCTGCTGGGCCCCTTGCCTTTGATTCTCAAAGTAGAGTTGGCTTAAAGCCCCCAGCAGTAGCCATGCCACCACTTCAGCATTAGACTGGCTTTAAATTTCTTCTGCTAGGTTAGTCTGTTATCTTTAATCTCAATCTCCTGTAATGTCTCAGGACAGGAGCAAAATGCAGACACATTTTTACCAAGCATAACATGTAGCTTGGAATCCAACTGTCAATGCAGCCTTTGTTCCCAACTGAAACCTCTTAATTTTGGTCTTATCAAGCCATGCTCACAGCACTCTGGGGCTGCTTATTCAACTGGTATCTCCAAGTATTACAAAATTCTTCCCACAAGCCAGTTCAAAAGGCTTTTGAACCACTTCTCTGGTACCAACATCCATTTAATTACTTCCTCATTGCTGAGACAGTATACAATACTTACAACTCTAAGGAGGAAAGGCTTATTTTAACTAAGCTTAACTAAGTAACTCAGAAGTTCTACATACTAGGGTATAAAGGACATGCCCTTGTTGCTCTAGGATGCTGTTCAAGAACTTTATAAGTTTAGCTAAGTCCCTCAGCAGGGAGCCAGTGTCCTCACTTTGTAAACATCCCCAGATAAGGGCAAGAGGAGGGCACGGAGATGGTGTGAGTGCTACACCCAGCCAAGGGCAGGTAGCCTGCATACAATATGAAATAGGAAAAGAGGATTGTTTACTCCCTTTTTGCTTTTGTTGCTTTTTATGTCTTTCCACAGCCATAAACTGTTGCCCCTTTGCCATGCCACTCTATCTTGGAGCTAGCTGCCTATGGACTGAAACCTCCACAAAGCTTCCTTAACCTTGGACATCAGGTATTTTTTCTCAACAATGAAAGAAGAGTAACCAAGACATAATTTGGTATCAGAGAAGTGGAGTTGTTGTTGTGACTATACCTGACCATGTGGCTCAAGGGCTTTTCTGAATGACTTGTGGGAAGAGTTTGGAAAGGTTTGGAGATGTTGCTTAAAAGAGTAGAGCTAGAATACCTTAGGCTGTTCTGTAGGAGGTTCTGGTCAGAGCTTAGAAGACCAAAGGCTGATAAAAATCCTCCCAGTAAAGACCAGCTCAGGAGGTTTCTGCCAGAAGAGGGACTGCATTGGTTGTTTGACTCCAGATGATGTGTATTATGGCTTGGCAGAAAGTTTGTCTGCATTTTGCTCCTGTCCAGAGACTTTGCCTGAGACTGCGATTAAGGGTAATGAACTAATTAATCTGGCTGAAGAAATTTCAAGGCAGTTGAATGTTGAGACGGTGGCATAGCTAATGTTGGGGGCCTTTAGCCAGATTTATGTTGAGAATCAAGAACATAGTGCCCAGGAAAATGATTTAAAATGTTGTGAGTTTGGCAAGAAAGGAAGTTCTCCCATCCAAGTACTAAGCAGGCCCAATCCTGCTTAGCTTCTGAGATCAGATGAGGTCAGGTGCATTCAGGATGGTATGGCCATAGCCTTTTTTTTTTTTTTTTTTGCAGTACCAGGGATTGAATTCAGCTTAGTCTACTGAGCTATCTCCCTGGCCCAAGAAAGGAAGTGTTAATAAACCTGTGGACTACAATGATAGAGCTGAGGAGATCTTGATTGCTGAACAGGGAGGAGAATATAAAAGATGGCCTGAGGGCATCACAAGAAGCAGCAAGTCTTTACACTTTGTGGCTTCAAAACTGGAGAAATAAAAGACTTTGCTTTGAGGAGAAAGCCACAGAACACCATGTTCCAGAATGGTGGCAGCATAGAAAAGTTATTTCTTAGAATAGGATTCAGAGTGCCCAGTGATCCAGGCACTCAATCAATCCTTATAGCCAAGAGAGAGGGAAAACTGGCTACTAGGTGCTGGTTCTAGGTGCATACAAAATGCAATAGTTGTGAGGTTAAAAAGGCTTCTACCAGGATTTCAAAAGACTTGGGAGGGCCTGGCGAGATAGGGACTAAAGTGCCCACTCAGGCAAGCTTAGGTAAGCACAAGGACTGTGGTTCAATCCCCAGCACCACATGCTGCACCAGCTCTGCCCCCAGGGTGGGCTGTGCCTGCCAGAGTCTGGGTGTAGTGGCGCATGCCTGTAACCCCAGCGTTGGGGAGGCTGAAAGCAGGAGGATCACCACCTGAACTGCATAGTGAGACCCTGTGACAACCAAATACATTAAAAAAAAAAAGCCTGGGAAGCCAGGCAGTGTGCCTGTGAGAGGGCTGTGTGTGAAACTATAAGCGTAAAGCTAAAGGTGCAGTGGAGACCCCAGAAGTTTGTAGAAGCCAGGAATGTGGATTGTCTGAGGAAACCAGCAAGGAGGGAGGAGAGCAGGGCTCCTCCACCAGAGCAGTCACCGGAAGTGATGAAGAGATGCAGCCATCCAAGCCCTTTGGAGCTCAAAATTGGTTACAGGATGCTTTGGATGTTGCACATGGAACTACAGGGCCTAATGTTTGCCCTGCTGGAGTTTGGGCTTGCTTTGGTCCCAATCCTTTGTGTTCTTCTGTTTGTAACTTTGGGAATGAAAGTGTTTATCTTGTGCTGTTGAATGTCAGAAGTGTTGAACTTTCTTTTCACTTGTACATGTGCTTGAAGCTAAGAGTTTGCCTAGTATCTAGGAGACTTGGGACTTGGACTTTTCAGCCATGCTGAAACTGTCAGGACTTTCACAACTCTTAGAGATGGACTAAATGAGTTTGCATAAAGGGAAGTGCATGAGTCTGGGGTCCAGGGGCAGAATGTTAGTGTTTTAATGTAATGTAAGGCTGTAGACTTAATCCTGAATTTTAGGGATTGTTAAACTTGTGTTACAATGTTCAAGTTGTGAAATGATATGAATAAGCATGTCTTTGTATCTGAAAACCTGTTACAAAATGTCTTTGGTTGCCAAATGGACAAGGGTGAATTACAATGGTTGATACACTGTGTCAATATGAGAAATTTAGAAGTTGAACTAAATGACTCAGCAGCTGGTCAGGGCCCTCACTTCCTGAACATCCTGAGCCTGTGCAAGAGGAGGGCTCAGGTAGCCTGAATGCTACACCCACCCAAGGGTGGCTAGCTTACATACAGTATAAGCGAGGAAGAGGCATGCTTCCCTCCCTCCCTCCCTCCCTTACTTGTTCTTCCTGCTTTTTCTGTCATCCACCACCTTGAACATTTTTTTTTTTGTATTTTAGGAAAGAGTCTACAGGGTGTTCAAGTCTCACTACTTGTGAGTTGATTGGACTTGTAGTGATCTGCCTGTTTACAGCCTCCCAAGAGCTGGGATTACAGGTGCACACCACCAAGTCCAGTCTCAATTGCTGTCACACCCCAGGAGCAGGGCTGGCATGGCAGGCCCAGGGATCAAACCCCTGGACTCTGCACCTGCTTGCAGGTGCTTTAATCCACTGAGCTATTTGGCCAGCCCCTGGACAGTTGCCCCTCAGCCATGCCACCCTAGCCTGGAGCCACCTCCACAAACTCTGAGCTAAATAAATCTTTCCTTCCTTAATTTTGGGTATTGGGTATTTTGTCTTAGCAAGGAGAGAAAAGTAACGAAGACAGCTTGGTCATATCAAGCTGTGCTTACAGCATTCTAGGACTGCTTATTCAGCTGACATCTTGAAATCTCCCCAACCTTTCTTAGAAACCAGTTCAAAAGGCTTCTGGACCACGTGATGAGGTAGAATAATGGCAATGACTGGACTTATTTAGTACCAGAATCCGTCTTAGTTACTTTCTCATTGCTCAGAGGCAGTATGTGGCACCCACAACTCTAATGAGGAGAGGTTTATTTAGCTTGTAGTTTAGCTCCATAGTTGTCCGGCTCCAAGGCAGAGTGGCATGGCAGAGGGACATGGCAGAGAAGAAAGAGCTCATGCCATGGTGGTGGTAAGCAGAGAGAGAGGTCAAGGGAGGAGCAAGGAAGAAACAGACCTGGGCTATTGCTGCAGTGATCTTTCTCTTCCAACCAGACCCCAGCTTCTAACAGCAAGTCAGACACAAGCTCCCATAACCCAATCACTGTCCTAAAGCTCCACCTATTGAGACCAAGAAATAAAGGGACAAAATGCAAGTGCCTGAGTAAACTAAAAGCAAAGTGATATAAGCCTCAGAAAAATGGAGTACAGGATACAAAACTCAATGGAGTGCAAAAGACAAAGGAGGGATGACATCTGTGGATGTCAAGAAATCTGGCAAACAGGATCAATTACATCCTGCACTTTTTGTGTCTGCCCCTTTCATGTGCCAAGACAGTGCATATAAGCTCTGAAATTCAGGTGCTGCCTCGATGTCTTCTTTTTGGAATCCCTCCCAACAAGCAGGAGCTTTCCTTGTGCTCTTTCTAATAAGCTGCACGTGGCTCCATCCCCTGCTGCTGTCCTGTCAGCTTCCTTCTTCAGGCACCCCAGGATAACAGCCCAGGGAGAAAACCTGGTTACACTTCGAACACAGGAAGCTTGGGGGCTGGGGCATCTAGATATATACCACAACAATGTCCATCTGCTCTTCTGTCTTCTGTCCCTGTCCCTGTGCCCCCTCTTTCCCCTCAGCCTCCTTCTTAGTCCCTAAGAGTCCTTTTTCTGCTTTTAGGCTAGCTCCTACTCACAGATTCCTCATATCAGAAAAAACATATGAGAGGTGGTGAACCTTTTATAGCTATCAATGATACGAACAGCCTACTGTGGCATGTGTGCCGTAGGGTTGCCACCACTGACATATGTACTTGCCTTTCTGTTTCTACCTTATTTCACTTAGCATGATAACCTCTACTTCCATCCACTTACCTGCAAAGGACAGGATTTCCTTCTGCTTTATGACCAGCTAATACTCCGTTGTATACATATACTATATTTTCTTTACTTGCTGCATGCCTATCCTATTTGATCTTCCTCCTTCAGGCTGCTGGAAACTCTTTGATGTTCTCTAGTTTTTCTTTTTTTCCCATAATTTTATTGAGAAATAAATAGCAATGAGACAGTTTCAAATCAAATTGGTAGGACAGTTCCAATAATTAACACAATGCATACTGCCTTCTTAGTGGTTATTTGTTTTTTTTTTTTTTTTTTTTGGACAATATAAGTGAATTTATTTATTTGCATAATTTTATTGAGAAACAAATAGCAATCCTAGTGGTTATTTGTTGTACAAGACGCAGACATGATATCCTATTTACAAACACAATTAGAACAAATCCCTCTATTTCTTGAATTAAGAGAATGCAGCTATATATCTATCCTAACCATTTTGAATACACCGATACAAAATGGTCATTTATCTGTATCCCCTTTTCTTGTTTAGTTCCATCATTTAAATGTTATAGGTGTGTGAACTCAGCAAAATATTCCAAAGTAGTCCAGTAGTCCATAATAATATTGGGTGTTCCACTTGACTGGCAATGTAAGAAGTTGTTGACCTGAGTCCCCTACAGTTCAAAATAACAACATGACTTTATTTCTTGTACTTCGCTTTTATACTTTTCTGCTGGATGGTTGAGACCAAAATAAAGCAAGACCTATGTAACAAGAATTGTAGCTTTTGGATCTGATAAGGTCAGTGAAATCCCCTCAGGATTTATCCTGAGACCCTGTACCTCAGATTGTAGATCCTTCATCAGTATCAGCCATGTGGATGAGTCACAGTCATTGCTTGGCCAGTTTGCTGTCTGTCAAAGCCTGAGAGAATGTTTTCTCTCCATGTGACTCTCCTTAGGCACACTCTACATCATCGATCACTTTAGGGACTTAAAGTTTAATATATCAATACTTTATGAAAAATACCTGTTCCATGTTATGCCTAAGATTTTTGATATTCAGACAGATAGTGAGGTTAAGCTCAACAGCCTAGGTTGTATGGTAATAACAATAAGCTTCTCTTCTGGAGCGTTAGCAACCTAAGTTTGCAGACCAAAAATTAGAGAAAAAGGAGGGCTGCAAGGAAAGCCAACATTTTGTCCCTAGCTTTCCAAGGTCAATTAAGACTCAGGACCTATGAGAACCTGTACTGTAACATCATGTAATTCAGTTGTGTCCCAAATTTTCTGACCAAGGAGATTATGGGGCCAAAATTTTTCTTTATCTATTGTAGTAGTACCATGTAAGTATCACCTGTCAGGCAGTAGGGTTTGGGATGAATTAAATCACAGACTTTGTTAGGGAAAGAGAAAACATACAAAGCCAGGGTAGCAGCAAAGATAAAGCATAACTCCCCTTCCTCTTATCATCCACTATGGAAGGATACCAGGGCCCCAGCATCCTCCTGGGTGCATAGTGTGCATCCACGTCCCAATAGAGATACACACACCCTCATTGCTGCCTGTACAGAGAAAGCAACCTCATCAGTGAAGGGTATCAAGATGCCAGGCTGCCAGGAAGTCTGGATTCAGATGCTAGAATTCCATCCCTCAGCCCCTCCAGTATGTTGAGAGGAACTTCTTTATGGGTTCTTCATGTTGCTGTCTGTCTTGTAAGAAGAGGCCTGAGAGAGAGAGAGAGAGAGAGAGAGAGAGAGAGAGAGAGAGAGAGAGTGTGTATTACTGAGGACTGAACCCAGGGCCTCACACATGACAGGCACACTCTACTGATGAGGTTATTCCAAGTGTTGCTTACTTGGACACAGGTCTTACTAAATTGCTCAGGCTGGATTCAAATTTGTAAGCCTCTTGCGTCAGCCTCTGAAGTAGCTGGGATTATTGGTGTGTGATACCAGGCCTAGCTATATTTTGAAGACAGGATCTCACTGTCTTACCCTGGCTGGCCTGGAACCTGTTTGCAATCCTCTTTCCTCAGGATCCTGAGTGGTTGGAATTATAGGCATGTACCACCATGCTGGACCACTGACAGCTTTTATTCTGGACAAACAGTTCAAGGAATTTCATACAGTGAATAGCCTTCAGAGATGGAGAACTGTTTTTCTCAGGTGCTAAGGGAAAATGTGTTTGTTGACCACTATAATTAGAATAATGCCAGTGGGGCATGATGGCACACACCTGTAGTGTTAGCATTTTAAAACCTGAAGATTGAGAATTTGAGGCCAGCCTGGTCTACACAGTGAGACTATGTCTCAAACAAAAGAAAAAAATAACCAAGATAATGTCTCCCTTGAGTTCCCAGCTCAGCAGGTTTGCTTGTAGCCTAAGATTGATTGCACTGTGCAGCATCCACGTGGGCCCACTTCTGTGCCACCTCCATAGGGCTTGAGGTGTGAAGAAACCAGTGCAAATCTGAAGCTCATGCTGCCTGATGTGCTCTGAGGAGTAATGTCCTTTGTCTCTGTCCCACTGTTGTCTCCTGTCAGCACCCATGAAGCTGTGCAGGCTAATTTGTAAATGCCCACTTTGTTGCTCTTGACAAAGCCCATTACAAGTTAGGCATCCTCCATTTAGGTAAAGGGAGCCACTAACCCCATAGCTAAGTTCCCCAACCTGCTCCAGCCCCATCTGACTTGGGGAGCAAGCAACCCAGAATGGGGCTACTCTGAGATAATTTTGCTTATTTAAGTAGAATGATGTTATGGTTTGGAGTTTTGCAAGGAAAACAATACAATACAGGACACATATTGTAAGATTATTTTATAATGAATCACCAAAAGAATCATTTACAATGAGTGCAGGAAATCTGTCCACACACTAAAGACCAAAGACTGCAGCTGAGGCCTGGGTCCTAATATCCTGCATGAATCCACCTGAAGTCCTAGGCCCATGACAATTCCTTCCACAAGTCCAACTGGAGGCCTAGGGCCTGTGACAATGTCTCATGGAGGCCTGTTTCATGAGTCTACACTGAGAAGGCCTACAGGTCAGTGGTGGAAGATAGAAAGTCTATGCCAGTGGGATGAAGGATCATTGCTAGCAGCCTGCAGGATCTGACCTGGAGCCAGGAAGCAAGACTGAAGATAAAAACCAAAGCTCCCCCAAAATATCACAGCCATCTTCAGCAGCAGTGAGGTCCTGAGTTCCTCCAATGATGAGGAAAGCCAAGTTCCCATCAGGAAAACCAGCACGAAGAGCTTTGCCAGGAGGCTGAGCAGTGCACGATCTTCCAGAGCCAGGAAGCAATGCTCAAGATGAGGACCACCCAAATGAACCACAGCCATTCTCAGTGACAACGAGGTCCCAAGCTTCCCCTCTAACAAGAACAACAAAATTCATTAAGGAAACCAGCATGACAAGGTCCTCCAGCAGAATAGCCCAAGAGAACCAGCAGCTTCTAGAAGCTTCCAACAGCTCCAACAGCTTCCCTAACAGCCTACTGACCACTTCTCCAGTTCTGCTTCTTATGTTGCTGGCAACAATCCTCAGGTGGGCCTCCCACACTCAACACCATGCTCGTTCAATTCAGCTAGGTGTAACAAGTTGACCACCAGTTAACAATCCACTAATAATAAATAACAGAGAACTTATGCAGTATTTGATGGCCTTTGATCTCTATATTGAGGGAGTCTTAATCTATGGAAAGCTTATCAAAATATGGAAACAACTTTATAAATGCTATCCTTAGCCCTAGTTCTTCCCTACACCAATCCTCTAACCTTCATTTTAGTAGTTAAGACAATGAATTCTGGAGCCAGACTATCTAGATTCATATTTGACCCTTCTATTAACTAGAATGTATGGCCTTGGACAAATTTTACTGATATCTCCATTTCTTCACATGAAAATGGAGTTACCCACACTAACCAGAGTATTTTGAGTATGCATGCCTTGTGAGCAACTGTTTTCCAAGCTGTTGTGATGATGGTCATTCAATAATTTGCCTCTATGTGCAAATCTGAGCCAACCTCATCACTGCCTGTCATCTTGCTGATGCAACATGTACTGTTGGGAGTGATATTTATAACCTATTACTTCTATTTTCCAGGGAGGAGTTTCCATTAGAATAACTTCTTTTTTTCTGTATTTTAGGGAAGGGTCTACAGGGTGTTCAGGGTCTCACTACTAGATCAGACTCATAGTGATTCTCCTGTTTACAGCCTCCCAAGTGCTGGGAATACAGGCACCTGCCATGATGCCCAGTCTCAGTAGCCATCTCAGCGTGCCCTGTGGGCAAGGCTGGCACAACATTAGAATAACTTCTTGACCTATAGTCCAGGAACACTTCCAGGGGACCCATGAACTTAATATGGCAATAAATATTACCTCTTCATTTTCTCTGACCCCTCACCGAAATGTAGTGTTTCCTAAAGGCCTAAATGTATACACCAAACCACAGTAGTATTAACAGTATCCATGAATTTGTAGTGAATGGAAATTGCAGATGTTTTCAAGTGACATTTCACTTTCTGCAGATACCTTAAAATATCATTTATACTAATTACTACTTCAAAATTAGGCTAGTTATCAGCCCCACTGCTAAATCTTATTTAACACATTAATAAAGAATCATATGGGGGCCTGGCCTTAGCTCAGTTGTTTAAGTGGCTGTTTCCACAAAGCTGTCAGCCTCAGGTTGCTGTAGTTTGATCCCCACAACACTCCAGGAAGCCAAACCACCCCTGAGGGCATTCGGAGCAAAAAAACCAACCAACCAACCAACCAAACAAAAAACCTTATAAAGGGGCTGGGGAAATGGCTCAGTAGAATAAGTGCTTGCCTGGCAAGTGCAAGGGCCTGAGTTCAATCCTCAGTTCCACAAAAAAAA
>NW_004524617.1:13218648-13220764 GCF_000260255.1 Octodon degus | reverse complement strand
CTGGGGCGCGCTGAGACAGCGACTGAGACTGGACGTGGGGGTGCGTGCCTGTAATCCCAGGGTTTGGGAGGCTGAAAACAGGATGATTGCTATGAGTCCAATTTATGTAGTGAGACCTTGTAGGCACTGTACTAAAATTTGTAAGAAAAGAAAAATGCAAAAAAAAAAAAAAAAAACAAATGTTCCCACGGGGCTGGTGAGATGGCTCAGTGGTCTAAAGCACCTACTTAGAACAAGCTAAACTCAAGCAAAGCACAATTTGCGGTTCAATCCCCCAGCACCACATGCCAGCCCGCCCGCCCCCTGGTGGGCTGAGCTGACCACACACTAAATAAATAAATAAATAAAGTAGTTTTAAAAAATAAAAAAATAAAAAAAAACTTAAAAAAAATGTATTCTTATCATAAATATATTTTCTTATACTTTTGAGATTAAGTTGGTAATTAGCTAGTATCACTGTCAACTCTTATTACTCAATGCATTAATAAGCACACATATTTTTATGAGCTGTATGTGGCCATGCATGCCTATAACCCCAGCACTTGGGAGGCTGAAGCAGAATTACCACAAGTTCAAAGATAGCCTTGGTTATAGAGTGAATTTTTTTTTTTTCGGAACCAGGGATTGAACTCAGACCCTTGTGCTTGCCAGGGAAGCACTTACTCCACTGAGCCATCTCCCCAGACCCTTGAAATTTTTATCTTTAAAAGCCCATATTTTCCCGGGCCTGCCATGCTGGCCCCACCCCCAGGGTGCACTGAGATGGCAATTGAGACTGGGCGTGGTGGCGCGCTCCTGTAATCCCAACTCTTGGGAAGCTGTAAACAGGTGGATCACTACGAGTAGGATCTAGTAGTGAGACCTTGAACACCCTGTAGACTTTAACCTTAAAAAATACAAAAAAGCCCATATTTTAATATTATTTACTTAATTTTTTAAAGATAGAATGTAGTTCAGACTAGCTTTAAGCTCTCTTTGTAGCCCAGGCTGGCCTGGAACTCACGATGATGTTCCTGCCTCAGCCTCCCAAGTGCTGGGATTACAGCTGTGCACCACTACCCACACTCATTTTTCATTATAAATGTATTTACTCATACTTTTAGGCTTGTATATGAGTATGACTAGCTTTCTTTGTAATGCAATGCATTTTATTTTATGTAGTTAAAACATTATTTTGATCTGGGGTTGATAGTACACACCTATAATCCAAGTACTCTGGGAAGCTGATGCAGGAGGATTGAAAATTTAAGCCCAGCCTGGACAATTTAGCAGTCTAATAGTCAATGCAGGCAGAATCACGTACTTGTATGTAGTCTGTACCTAGACATTTAGTCTGAATGGATCAAGGCAAAAAATAATAATAAAATTGAGGTAGTGGGGGAGTGTGGCTCAATGTGAAGGCCCTTGGTTCAGTGTCCAGTATCTAAACAATGTCATTTTGAGAAAAGTCCCACCAAATGCCAAAGAGGCCTTTTGGGGCCAGGGGTGAAGAAGCTCTTCACTAGAGCAAAATTGTGACCTTGCCTGGCCCACCCAGTTCTCCCCACTAGGAAAGCCAGACCCTTAGGGGATATCTGCAGTCTGCTAGCTTCGCCTGTGGAAGTCTTTCTAGTACCAGGGTACAGGAATAGGAAAATAGAGCTAAACTATATCACTGAGTGCATGATCACACACAATGAGGAAAATGTACGTCCTGCTGCATGACTCCTGATTTTCTCTTTCACCTGGTTTCAAGCTGTGGCAGAGATGTCACTGAGTAGCTGCCCTTCAATTCCAACACATAGCTAAGTGACAGACCATTATTTTTATCAGTCATGGAGTCTCTGCAGTGACCTGATGAGCCCACTGAGAAAGGCCGATGTCTCACCCTCAGTGAAGCAGCGGAGGGGGTGGTGTGGGAAGGAAGATGGGGTCTGAACCCAGGGGGCTTGGGTTCAAATCTCAGCTCTGACCCTACGCAAAGAACTTAGGCTCCTACCTTGTCTCCTTCTTTATTTTATTTTATTTTATTTTATTTTTCTTTTTTTATTTGTGTGTGTGTGTGTGTGTGTGTGTGTGTGTGGCCAGCTCAGCCCACCAGGGGGCGGGGCTGGCTGGCATGTGGTGCTGGGGGATT
>NW_004524617.1:13200084-13213433 GCF_000260255.1 Octodon degus | reverse complement strand
CCCTAGCCTTCCAAGGTCAATTCAGACTCAGGAAATATGAGAACTTGTATTGTAATGTCATGTAACTCAGTAGTGTTCCAAATTTTCTGACCAAGGAGATTATGGGGCCAAAGAGGAAAGTGATCAATGATGTAGAGTGTGCCTAAGGAGCATCACATGGAGAGAAAACATTCTCTCAGGCTTTCACAGAGAGGACATTGGCCAAGCAATGGCAGTGACTCATCCATATGGCTGACACTGACAAAAGTTCCACAATCTGAGGTACAGGATCTCAGGATAAATCCTGAGGGGATTTCACTGACCTTATCAGACCCAAAAGCTACAGCTCTTGTTGCATAGGTCCTGCTTTACCTTAGTCTTAACCATCCAGCAGAAAAGTATAAGAAGGAAGTATAAGAAGTAAAGCCATGGTGTTATGTTGAGCTGTAGGTGACTCAGGTCTACAATTTCTGACATGGCCAGTCAAGCAGAAGACCTAATAGTATTATGGGCTACTGGACTCTTTTAGAATATTTTGCTGAGTTTACTCACCTATAATATTTAAAGGATGGAACTTAACAAAAAAGGGAATACAGATGAATGTCCATTTTGTATCTGTGTATTCAAAGTTGTTAGGATAGATATATAGTTACATTCTCGTAACGAATAGATTTTTTCTAATAGTGTTTGTAAATAGGATATCAAGTCTGCATCTTGTACATCAATTAATCACTAGGAAGAATGTATGCAATGTGTTAATTATTGAAACTGTCCTACCAATTTTGTTTTGGTTTGTTTTTCTGTATCAGGGATCGAACTCAAGACTTGTGCTTGCTAGGCACGCACTTATTCCACTCAGCTATTTCCCCAGCCCTCCTACATAGCTTTTAATAAAGAAACAGAGAAACCCACAAAGACATAAATAATACTTTGGGATTTTATTTTAAGGGCCAGCATACTACTCTCTCACTATGGCAGTAGTGTCCGATTATTAGTCCTGATAAATATTACTGGACGGTAAAGAACAAAGTCCCACAAATGATAATCTGAGTGAAACAATGTTGCATTTATTTGTCTTTCCAGAAGGGACAGTCACATCACTCAAGCTCAAATTTTGCTATCACCCTCTAGCGCCTGAAAGAACAAGATCAAAATGGAGAAAAGACATCAAATAGGGCAATGCTCTGCACCTCACATCTCTGTCTGGCTAAGGCCTATCATGCATTCTTTGAAATTGTTCACTGAGTAGTTTCCCTTCTTTTAAAATGTAGGCCCTATTCTCAAGGATGTCCAGGATGCTCTCCACAGATTCACTGTCACTCAACTGGCAAATATGACATGTTTTCTTGCAGTTGGCTGAATCATTCTTGAATAGCATTGGTAGACATTACAATATACAGGCAAATACAGCCTAACTAATTGGGTGCCTATATCTTTACTAATCTCTTTCAAAAATGTCTGGCCAAATTTCCTCTTTATTTTTCTGTTATACTAAAAAGCAGAGAAACATACTTGTTTACAGAGAAAAAAATTTTATGTGGATAAATTGCCATGAAAACTGTGAGAGAACATATATATGACACTAAAAAATACATGAATTGCCATGAAAAGTTGTGAGAGAACAAATATTTGATTCTAAAAATACATGAATAGGGGCTGGGGAAGATGGCTCAGTAGAATAAGCGCTTGCCTGGCAAGCGCAAGGGCCTGAGTTCAATCCCCGGTTCTGCCAAAAAAATAAAAAATAAAAATAAAAATACATGAATAACAGCACTGTTTACAATAGCCAAGTGGTGCATATATCTTAAGTGTTAAACAATAGAAGAGTGGGTAAACAGGACATGATATAGAGAGACAAATATTATTGATGCAAAAAGGAACTCAGTACTAATATATATTAAAACATTAATTATCCTTGAAAACATTAGGCACAGTGATAGAGGCCAGACTCAGAACGCACTGTATTCTATTTTTATTTTATTTTATTTTTTTTTTGGTGGAACCGGGGATTGAACTCTGATCCTTGCATTTGCCAGTCAAGCGCTTATCCTACTGAGCCATCTCCCCGGCCCCAGAACAAACTATATTCTGATTCCATTGGTAGGAGATGCTGAGAACAGCCCAGCTCCTGCAGGCCAAAAGCAAATCAGTGGTTGCCAGAGGCAGGTGGCATGGGGGACTACTGAGTGTCTCATGGGTGCAGGGGCTTTTGCTGTAGGGCTGACAATGCTAGGGAAAGAGAGGCGGTGGGTGCTCACCACTGACAATGCGCTCAGTGCCAGAGTTGTACCTGAAAATGGTTCAATCCTTCTTACGTGAATTACACCTCACATGTTAACAAGGAAAGAGTGAGACAGGCCAGAAAAGCTCAAGGGCCTTTGAGTCCCACTGCAAAAAGAAAATGGAGGTGAAGGAGCAGGCACTGCTGAACAATTGAAGAAACAAAGGGAAGGGAAGGGAAGGAAAAGGAGGAAGAGATCTTACTTAACAATCTATGAAGGCTACAGTCATTAGAAAGAGAAGCAAATGAAAGTTACCAAAAGTTTCCTTACTCTTTTGAAAATAACTTAGGGTGTGTGTGTGTGTGTGTGTGTGTGTGTGTGTGTGTGTGTGTCTGTGTGTGGTGCTGGAGGTTGGAGCCAGGCCCTTTGCACTTAGCTACATTCCCCAGCTCCTGATAATGTTTTATTTCAAGCAGGGTCTTGCTACTTTGTTACAGTGCCCCTGCTGGGCCCAAACTTGTGAGTACAGAGCTCACAGGCAGGAGACACAGCACCCTGCACTAACCTACTGTGCTAAAGTATGTAAATGACTCTCTAAGGAGACAGACAAGGCATCAGAGAAGTGCCTTTCCAAGGCCAGTGACAGGGTCTGGAGGAGAAGAGGGTGCGGGGGGAGAGCATTGAGTGCAGGGGAGGCTTGGAAGGCCCGGGGACTGTCACACTGGTGCATCTGGCACCCACTGAGTCCCACAGGAGTGCAGGTCTCTGGTGTCCTCAGTCTCAGCGTGACCTTTCTGTGTTGTGGATTCTTTTGATTTTGCACACTACATGTGCACCAGTTACAATCTATACATTACATACAACCTTTCAATCTGAACACATGTGCACCAACTACGGTGTTCTGAAAGCTGCTTCCCCAAGTTCATGGGTGCATATTCTGTCCAGGAAAACCAGTTTTCAAAAAGCAGGTATTTCCTGTCACGTGGGAAAACATGGATGAACCATGAGCACGTTACACCAAGTGGCACAAGCTTGTATCCAGGTGATGGGCCCTGTCGGGAACCGGCTGCCTTGAATCACCCAGCACATGCAAACTCATGGAGACCAAAGGCAGAATGAGTGCAGGCTGCCAGGGCTGGGTAGCAGGAAGTGCGGAGCTGCTGTTTAGGCAGCTGCAAGATGCAAAGCTCCTAGAGCTGTGCTGAGCCAGCGTATGCAGGGACTGGCCACTACTGAGTGCTGCCCTGCAAGTGGTGACCATAGAGCATCTTGTGGTGCATTTTACAACCAAAATGTACAAGCTGCTCACCTTGCTCAGACATGAGCCAGAAGTGTATTCCTATTGTCATTTCATCGTTCAGAGAAATTGCAAGTCTCCGGGGTTTAAAATGAAGTTAGTGGGCCGGGGAGATAATTCAGCGGTCTAAGTGCCTGCCTGGCAAGTGCAAAGACCTGGGTTAGATTCCTGATACTATATGCAATGCCAGCCCCAGGATCCAGGGCATACCCAGTTGGCCAAGAAAACTGTATGGTGGCACACCCCTGTAATCCCAGCACTGGGGAGGCTGAGACAGGAGGATCACTATGAGTCTGAGCTGTGTAGTGAGACCCTGTGTCAAATAAATAAATAAATAAATAAATAAATAAATAAATATTTTTAAAGATAAAATAAAGTGAACCTAGTTTCAGCACACATTAAAACACTACAGCAAAAGTATGTCAGCAACAATGAAAAGAATGACTTCTGTAAGACAATCACAGTTTGTTAAATGCATTCCCTGTTTCTATGTAAAAATTATGGGATTATGTTTTGGTTTAAAGCTTATGCTTTTTAATGTAAAATACTGATGTAAAATATGAAAACATCAAAAACACCAAAGGTAAAGTAAAAGCTCGGAACAGGTTTAGCTCCATGCTCGAATGTTTTCAAAGCAAGCAAAGCGAGGTAAGACTCAGGACTTTGGGCTGGCTGGTGAGTCTTTGTTGGTGCTACCTTTGAGATGGCATGCTGTGTGGTGACATTGGGGGCTGTGAGCAGTGGGAGAGTCTGCTCTTATCACAGTTGCTGGGCGCCGCCAGTATCTTACCCGGGGAGTCTGCACCTGCCTACGTACCTGCACCTGTTGTTGCATGGCAGGAGGGACCGGGAATCTCTGCAGAGAAGAGCTTTGACTAGGTCTTTGTTGTCCAGAGCCATGCTGACCCAACACAATATCCTGGGGCTTTAGAAGATGCCTTTGGCTAGCAAGGTTGATTACAACATCTTGCTGAGCTGGTAAGGCCCACTGCTGACTGCCTGGACCTTGGAAAGAAAACTGTGGGCTGGGCTGTGGGCGAAGAGTGGTTTGGGGTTGCTGGTGCTGTGGCTTTGGAAGCAACTGACACACCCGGGGCTGGGGCCGCAATGGGGGTACAGGCAGAGGCTGTTTGGGTTGGGCCTGAGGCTGAGTGCTCAAAATGATGGAACCAGGTGGAACCTGGAGTATAGTTAAGGGCATGAGACCACCAGAGTTTGGTAAAATGACTTGCACACCTTGCTGAGAGGATGGCTGTGTTCCAACTAACCCTGCCCTTGGCTGCTGACTTTCTAGGGGCAGAAGCCCACTAGGCTGGGTTCTCTCTGCAGCAAAGGCACCAGTGGAACTACCCAACGTGGAATCTGAAGCATTCATCAAGACCTGGGCTCCCTGCACTGGGCCCACCACATGGATAACCTCCAGGTTAGTGGAGCTGGCTGGGTCCTGGGTCATGAGGGATCCTTGTGAGTGGCTGGCAGGGGGCTGGGCAAGAGGAGGAAGTAAGTTAACGCCTCTGAGATCCATGTTACACTTCTGAGAAAGGCTGGCTGGTTTGGGACCAGGAGCAAGAGGTGGGAGCTTTCGGGAGCTGCGTAATGGTCGTCCAGGGGGACCTGGAAATGAGGAGCTTGGTTGTGAGCTAGAGGAGACTACGACCACTGGAGCTCTTGGATTGACTGCATTTCTGGATACTGAGGACTCCTTTGATACAGAGTTTGTAGTCTGTTTTGCCTTTGCCTCTGCCTTTGGTTCTGCCTTTGCCTCTGCCTGTGGCTCTGCCTTTGCTGCTGCCTCTGCCTCGGCCTCTACCTCTGCCTGTGCCTCTCCCTCTCCCTCTCCCTCTTCTTCTCCCTCTGTCTCTGTCTCTGTCTCTGTCTCAGTCTCCGTCTCCGTCTCTGTCTCTGCCTCTGCCTCTGCTTCTGCCTCTGCCTCTGCCTCTGCTTCTCCCGCTGCTTCTGCCTCTGCCTCTACCTCTGCTTCTGCCTCTGCCTCTGCCTCTGCTTCTCCCGTTGCTTCTGCCTCTATCTCTGCCTCTGCCTCTGCTGCTGCCTCTGCCTCTGCCTCTACCTCTGCCTCTACCTCTCCTGCTGCCTCTGCCTCTGCTTCTGCCTCTCCTGCTGCCTCTGCCTCTCCCGCTGCCTCTGCCTCTGCCTCTCCCGCTGCCTCTGCCTCTGCCACTCCCGCTGCCTCTGCCTCTCCCGCTGCCTCTGCCTCTGCTTCTCCCTCTGCCTCTGCCTCTCCCGCTGCCTCTGCCTCTCCCTCTGCCTCTGCCTCTGCCACTCCCACTGCCTCTGCCTCTCCCGCTGCCTCTGCCTCTCCTGCTGCCTCTGCCTCTCCCACTGCCTCTGTCTCTCCCTCTCCCTGTGCCTCTCCCTCTGCCTCTGCTTCTGCTTCTCCCTCTGCCTCTGCCTCTGCCTCTCCCTCTGCCTCTGCCTCTGCCTCTGCCTCTGCTTCTCCCTCTGCCTCTGCCTCTCCCGCTGTCTCTGCCTCTCCTTCTGCCTGTGCCTCTAGCTTTTCCTTTGCCTTTAGCTTTGAAGAGGGCTGATCCACACTGGTTGGAGTTCTGGAGCCTTGTACCATCTTGTCTGCATGTTTACCTTTGCTTTGGACAGACTCCTGGCATGTGTTGACTGCCTTCCCAGCATCAGTCTTTGATCCAGCTATGACACTACCTGAATGGACACCTGTGGAGACTACTGTAGGACGCTTATGCCTCTTGAGTGTGCGAAACATTGATCGATCTCTCATATCACACCAAAGTGGATCATTGTTCAACATCAGGATGCTTGGATTTGTTTCCCACAGCTGACTGCCAACTTCACTGTCAAACACAAGACCATCCTTAGACACAAGGGCTGAGCAGAATGCCGGTGGTTCTTTACCAGGTGGGACAGACTGGTTATCTTTGGTATATTTATGCACATCAATTTCACAAGGCACAGCTAGGTCACAGGGTCTCTGTTTCCATGTGTCCACATAAGTCTGTGCTGTGATCTTTATGTTATGTTCTGGATTCAATTTCTTTTCTTTTCTTTTTTTGCAGGCAGTTAGTATTCTAGAGGCAGGGTGTGAAGAATGTAGAGATGAATCCTCCTGCAGGCTCAGGGAGGGCCACAAATGCCGCTTAACACACTGTTTCATTGGTGCAGTGTTCATCTTTTGCATGTTAAACAGCAGTCGGTTGGTAGTGCAAGCCACTGCCACAGATGGGTCCAGACAAACTGGTTCTGATGTAGCCAAGATCAGTTTGCTTTCAAGGGTGAGCTTATCTCGCTGGGTCCAGTGAGGGTTGTCTCTTGCAATGGCCTCTACATCACACACCAAAGTCTGCAGTGTTGGACGTAAGAGAACATGCTTACTTCTGGGAGCAGCAGAGCCCACACCCACACACTGCCTGTAGTCTCGAATTTCTGCTATGACACACCCACTATGGAAAATGTTAATCTGAGATGTGTCCAGGACGTCAAGCAGAACAGGTGGTAACTGTTGCGCATCCAAATACTCCAGCAGCTGATCCTCTTGATAGGGCAGGGAAATGGGCTCTGCTAAGGACCCACTCTTGTCATCCAGCATGATAGAATAGCCCTGTTCTCTTGGGTACAGATTGAACACCAAGCATGGCAACGACTCTCTACTCACCAGCTTCTCTAGCAGGTTGACATTGGTTGTGAGTTCGTCGGTGGCCTCGGGCTCTTTGCCGCATTCTTCAACATAAATGTCATAAAGCTTGTCATGGAGAGATTTTTCCTCAGACAATGGGACTCTCCTGGCAGGGGGTCTCTGCTGGGCTCTCGCGATGACCTCCTCTGCTCTGTCTAGGGCTTGCTCTAAGGCTCGCTGGCGCGACATCGTAAGGCACGCGGGCCCTGGAACAAGACAACAATGGCGGAGCCCACGTCACGTGAGGTGGAAGTCCCCTCTGTACGCCTGAGGCCCCTCAAACCTCTACCGCTCTGACTGGGAATGAACAGCCTCCCTCTCACACCACTGTGGTCACCTCGACACCCACCATCAGCCCCAAGAAAGTGCTCTATAGAATTCTTTTGAATATTTGAAAATTCCTGTACCTGTTAGCGGAAAGGCCCTCACATAACGTTGGTCCGCACTGTCAGAGTGGACCTTTCGGCTGTCGGTTGACGCGCATGCGCACTGCATGGGCAGCACGTGACCACCCCCCACCCCCACACAGCATGTGCCTGGCTTCGGGCTTCCGCGCTGTCGTGCGCACCAGCCACTGAGCCTTTACTTCCCGCCCAGTGCATTGAACTCAGGCCCTTGCGCTTGCAAAACAAGCGCTTATTCTACTGAGCTATCTCCCTGACCCCCTAACTTTCATTTTATTTTGAAGAGTAAAAACAAAGGAAGAACAAAAATCAGAAACAAGGTAACAGAAACAGGGTAACGCACAATACATATGTTACAAATTTTCAAAACAAGAGTAGCTGACCAACAATGGTTGATAAATTAGCTATTTTTATGGTCAAATCTGTTACTCAGATTAGGATATAGTTGAGTAAGATTGGAGCACTTGTGCTGGCCGTGTGCATCTCTTTGACATTGGACCTGCAAACTTGCTTTGGTATGCTCTCAAGATTGGACATTTATTTATTTATTTATTTATTTATTTATTTATTTATTTAGGTTGGCTCAGCTAACCCCGGAGGTGGGGGCTGGCACGGCATATGGTGCCCGGATTCAATCCTGGTCCCATGCACCTGCCTAAGCTGACCTAAGTAGGCGCTGTAGACTGCTGAGCTACATCACCACCCCTAGATTGCCTAATTTTGAGAGGAATGCCATTGCCAGCAGCATCATGCACGCTTGCCACTTCTCTGCATGGGAAAGTCAAGAATTGTCCCTTTGGAATCTCTTGTCCTCACCTTAGGGCTGCCTGTGGTAGCATCGCCCATCCAGCACACCTGAAGGAGACAGAGGCAGCAGCTCCTCATCAGAAGACGCCACATACTTGGTGCAAGCATCAGGATTCTCCAGAGAGCATCTGCCGGAGGGTTTTCCTGTCCACGCACACTGGACGTCACCCCCCGTAAAATAAACAGCAGTGCGTCTTCGTTGTATCAGAACACAGGCTTCCATGTCGCACATTGGTGCTTGCGTGTAGCATGCTTCGATCAGCCCTCCCCTGCCCCAGCCTCCTCAGAGCGGCTCTCCAACAGGCTCCCACTGCTCTCAGGAACATCACTTCTTGCTTATCGCCCCTTCCTTTGTGCTTCCGTGTGCATTAAGTGTAGGGCATTTTCTATTGCAAAGCACTCTGTTAGATCACTCTGTTTTCTCTGAATCACAGATCAGGGTGTAAAGAGACACTCGTCTACTTGTTGTGAGATGCTGCAGTGTTGGACTGAGAGAGAGGAGGATGTTTATTCCAGGTGATGGCAGGAAGTTCTCACGATTGGCCTGTGCACTGTACCAGTGGGCCTGGGATGGGTTTGGGGTGCTATCACTGCGGCTTCGACAATTTATGGAAGATGAATTTCCACTCCCTTTGGCACCTTCAAATCTGCTGGGCCCCTTGGACAGGTGTTTGAAAGAATCAGAACTGTTGCACTATGCCCGCAACGCCAGCACTCTGGGAGGCTGAGGCAGGAGGGCGGCAGCTTGGATCCCAGCTGGAACTCTGAAGAAAGCTTGTGTGAAGATTAAAAGTAAAAATGGTGAGTAGGTAGTTTTCTTTAAAGATCCTGGCTGTGGAGGCAGCATGGCGGTCTAAGGGCCTGCCTGGCAAGGGCAAGGACCCAAGTTCAGCCCCCGGCCCAGCATGCTGTGCCTTTCCCCGAACCTCAGGCGGGCAGTGCGGTCCCGAAACCGGGTGTTGTGATGCATGCCTGTAATCCTAGCTCTGGGGAGGCTGATACAGGAGGATCTCTAGAGTCTGAACTGCATAGTGAGACCCTGTATCCAATAAATGGAATAGAATAAAATAAGATAAAAGTGACTGTGTGCAATCCCATCAGCGTAGCTAGTAAAAACAACCCCCACCCAAAAACCCCCTGTAATTCTGTCTAGTAGAGTGATGATGGCACAGTATTCCTAGTTAAGTGTCAGCAATGAGACGATCCAAGATTAACTGGTGAAATTCCACAATTACAAACCATTTTAAACAAATGTTTCTTAACCAAAGGTGACTGTGATTGTTACATGTGGCAGTAGCTAGCGCACATCAGGTTGGACCGAAAGCTCTTTGGCTAGGAGGATCTTCATCAAGACCCTCCTTGAGGACCAAGCAGAATGGCTTTCTCCTGTCAGGCCGGTCCTTGTTGGGCGGTGGACACTTCTGGAGCACCTCGAGGGGCGTGGGAATACCCTGCTTTCTTTTCCTTCAAGCATCCCTCCCTCCCTCTCTCTGCTAGTTTCCTCAGGCCTCAGTATGGGCTAAGTGCATGAACGGGAAAAATAGGTCGCATTTTGCCCTCCACTCCCTTTGTTGCCTTGAAGTCTGCCAGTTTGGAAGGCCACTTAGAGCCCTCAGAGTGTGACCTGTGAGCACAACCCAAATGCTGGCCCTTGGCTGCCATCCCAGGGTAGGTGGCCCTTCGCAGGAGGTCCCTGCTGCCCTGTGTCAGGTGGCCTAGATCTTCCCTCTGGCACTGACTGTGTCTCAGTCTGTATCTCCCAAGGAACACCCCAGTGAGAGGAGGGGATCTGAGAGCGAGTGGTTTGTCTGGGAGCTCCACCCAAGAAGGCCTGGTGAGGCTGCACCAGGGAAGTGAAGGAGACAAAGGGGGCCTGTTCATGAGCAGAGGACAGCTGTGGAGCCCTGATCTGTGCTGGGACTGTGGGCAGCAGTAGAGGGAATGACTCACTTGGTCCTATTCTGGAGGCAGGGAAGCTGGGCCATTCTCTCTCTCTCTCTCTCTCTCTCTCTCTCTCTCTCTCTCTCTCTGCCATTCCAGGTGAATGATTTGCTCACACTTGTGCAGGGGCTCGAGGGTGCCACCAGACAGAGTTGCAAGTGCTCGCAGTAAGGCTCAGTCAGTGTGTGCAGAATGACAAGCCCCTAGAGAGAGGGACAGGGTCCTGACAGCACTTGCTCCAGCTAAGACTGATGACAAGTGGAAGGGGTCCGCCATTCATTCTTGAAGATGTAGCTAATATGCTGTGTGGTGCACCTGTGCTTAGGGAAGAGCAAGATGTGATCCTTCCAGGTGAGATGGGTGAGCTCACAGAAGCTACTGCGCAGCCGTTAGATCTATGTGGCTCCAGATGGAAGGCCTGGCCCCTCCTACTCCTCAGCGGCCACACCCATGGCAGCCTCAGCAGGTGCTACACAGGAGGGAGCCAGTCCTGTGCGTTCACATGGGTGTGTTTCTGCACGCACTAGTTTTTCTCTTAGTGCTTTCACAGTTTACTCCTCCCCTTCAGTGGAGCCTTCTAATTGCCTGGTGTTTGTACAGATGAGTTTTAAAAAATTGCTGAGTACACATGGTCTTTTCAGAACTTTAAACATTGAGTATGCAGGCAGAACATAATGACTCCAGCTGAAGTCCACATCTACAGCAGCTCTGAAGAGACTAGCACACCTGAGAAACTCAGGGTCCTGCTAAAATTTCGTTGTTTTTTTTTTTCAACCCAAAGTGTATCCAGATTTATTAAGGACCCTTTCCATAGACAATCATGGTATTTCAGGCAGGACATGGGCATACAATCTTTAACAGTATACAACAACTTTCAAGCTCCCTTCTTGGATGGACTAACAAAAATCAGAAAGCCACTATAAAATCCAATAAAGTCTTCATTTGAGGCTCTGAAGTAGTTAGGGAAAGCTTAGAGTGAGGGTTGACATGTCACATTTAGCATGTTGTTTAACAACTTTTCACAAGCCGATCCTGACTTAGGAAATGAAAATGGCAGAATTATCAATCTGAAGATTTACAATCTAGAAAAAGGAATCAGTTGCTCTTGTGGGACACCTTCTCAACCTTACTGGCAAGTCTAGATTGTTTGACAAACTGGTGACATCGTTTTTGGGAATCAGATCCCAACGGGTCTCTGGGCTTAAGGGAGTTAAGCCTATGCTGATGGCAGAGGAAAGGACAAAATGAACTGGAGCTGTCCCGTACCACAAGGCATTTATGCCACGGTGGCCACGTGTGTCAACATCAGAGAATCCCTCCTCCTGGGAGCCAAGAGGAAGTCTCTCAAAACCCGCAGGGACAGGTGCCTTCCCCACATCAGTCCAGCTTTGGAGACATTGTACTACTGACATATGCTCCTCCCAAAACAATGATGAAGTATTCTGTGTGCTAACAACATAGCTTAAAAAAAGTAAAATAAAATTCTGCATTTTTATAAAACATGATAAAAAATAGCATTTCAAGCTGTGCAGGCACCAGAAGTACACAGTCATCAAAGGGGCACACACTTCACTTGGCATCTCCAGCACCTTCAGCTCTTTGTGCCTGGTGTGTTTTGGCATCTCCGTTTTCTGCAGGGCTATTCCCATCCTTGCTGGCATCAGCTTTTCCCTTTTTCTCTTTGAGTACCTTCTCTCCCTTCCTTGCAGGGGTCTCTTTAGGCTCGGGCTCTGGCTTTGGAGGAGCTGGTTTAGCAGACAACCTTGCAGATCTTCTCTGTGGTTCATTCTTCACCTTGGGTTCGTCACTTTTAGCATCCCCTTCAGCCTTTCTCTTGGGCATGGTGGCAACAGCGGAGGGATGCAGGTGGTAGACATGAGATGCAGCAGTGCACACTTCTGGGTGGCCCAGGAGTTGTCCTCACTTCTTCACACTGCTCTAAGATTTTCTTAAGAAATAGGAAATTCCATTGAATGCAAAATAATTGATCTAGTTTACAATGAGCTTACTACCTTGTTCTTTATTTGTTGATGTCTACATCTAGGTCTTTACCAGTCTCCTCTATTGTAGTTACTTAGAAGGGCTAGCTGAGTAGTTAGAAGGATAGTGTGGAGACTAGGGAAGTTTAAGATTAATTTGTTTTACTTTGGGTTAATTCATTATTTGCTCTAAGGCCTAATATACTCTGAGCACGTTCCTGCTCTAGTAAAGCGAATCCTAGTGCATGCTGTAGTTCTCTGAGACTGAGTGGCCATCACCTTCTGTACCCTGTTACATCATTTGGTCCTTCTACATCTGTTAAGTTTTGTTTATTGAACCTGAGAGCTTTCTCAGAACCTGGAACTATTGCATTGCATATTAATTATCCTCCTTTTCCACCTTTTCCTTTTCCCAAACCCTGTCTCCTATTTCCTTCCCCTCAATTGTCCATCCTTTTACCATTTTATTGAATAATAAGTTAATTTTTTGTTTTTTTGAGACAGGGTCTCATTGTGAAGTTCAAGATGGACTTGAGCTCACTTTGTATCCCAAGTTGGTCTCTGACTTATGGCAATCCTCTTGCCTTGGCCTCCTGAGTGCTGGGATTACAGGTGTGTGCCACCATGCCCAGCAGATTTTGTTGTTTTATTAAAACTTTCCTTATTCTTCCTGAGGTAAGTAGCCATACCCTATGCCAGGTTCCTCTACTTTTTGTTATTCTTATGAGCTGTTGAGCCTGTCCTGTGCATTGTAGGACGTTTAATAGCATCCTTGGCCTCTAGTCACTATGTACCAGTAGCAGTCACTTGAATTTTATGACAACCAAAAATATCTCCAAGCCTTCCCCAAATGTCAAGGTGGGGGGGCAAAATTGTCCCAGGCTATCAACCACTATCCTGTTGTAATATAGAACCAGGTTTGAAAAGTTAAACAATAATCTCAAAACCACAACATATATATTTTTTTCAAAGTTTTATTGATAAACAGCAATGAGACAGTTTCAAATCAAATCGGTAGTACAGTTTCAACAAATAATACACTGCATATATTCTTCTTAG
>NW_004524617.1:13187347-13198104 GCF_000260255.1 Octodon degus | reverse complement strand
TTTTTTAGTTCTTTATAGATTCTAGAGAGCAGACTCTTGTCTGAGTACTTATTTGTCATGATTTTTTCCAAATTTGTAGGTTGCCTTTTCACTTTGTTGGTAATTTCTTTTGATGTGAACCACAACATATATTTTACACCTCAATTTGTAGCACAGTTTGAATGATACATGTATTTTTAAATTTTGTCTTTATTGTAATACCTGCTATGGTTTGCCGTGAATTATCTTGGTGGTGCTATAAAGCTACCATTGTTGCTAATTACAGAATCCCTGGGCAGAATCCCAGGGAGAGATGGAAACAAAATTATCATCAGATTTTTATATGACATGTATATTTTTAAACTGGTACATATATTTTTATCATATGCCTGATATACAGCCCACACCTATTTTCAAATTTTCTACGTTTGTTCAACTGAAAACCTTTGCTCAGTTAACAGTGTTTAAAATTTATTTTTTTGGGAGATGCAAGATGGCGGCAGCAGCAAAGTCTAGCTCTACCCTCCTGCCTTTTGACTGTCCGACTGGGCAGGTAAACCCCCACCTGGTTTACATCTGAATGTAGTCATAGGAGACAAAGTAATTGAGAAACTGATTACTGATGAGAAGAAGTATTACTTATTTGGGAGAAACCCTGGTTTGTGTGACTTTACCGTTGACCATCAGTCTTGCTCTCAGGTGCATGCTGCTCTGGTTTACCACAAGCATCTGAACAGTCTTCCTGATAGGTCTCAACAGTACACATGGCACATTCTTGGGTCACATTCGGTTGGAACCTCACAAGCCACAGCAAATCTCTATCAACTCCACAGTCTCATTTGGTGCATGCACAAGGGCGTCCACTCAGCGTGAGAAGCCTCAGATGCTGCCATCAGCTGTGAAAGGAGATGAGAAGATGGGTCGAGAAGATGATGAACTCAAGGGTTTGCTGGGGCTTCTGGAGGAAGAAACTGAGCTCAATTCTCACAGAGCTTAACACTGCCCACAACAAGCGAATTTCTACCTTCACTGTTGAGGAGGGAAATCTAGACATTCAGAGACCGAAGAGGAAGCGGAAGAACTCACGGGGGCCTTTCAGTGACGATGATGAAATCATCAGCCCAGAGGACGTGGATCCCTCTGTTGGTCACTTCCAGAACATGGTGCAAATGGCAGTGGTCCCTGTCAAGAAGAAGAGGACGGAAGGTCCTGGCTCCCTGGGCCTGGAGGAGGCAGGGAGCAGGCACATGTAGAACTTTGTTTTCAGTGGAGAACTCTTTGGGGGTCTGCCCCCCATGCATGGTGAAGCGGGCTTCCAACCACATAGCATCCACAGGACAGCACTCATCAGTGGCTTGCCCATGCCATACCCGAACCTCACCCCTGATGTGTACTTGACTCCCGTCATGCCATCAGCTGTGAACATGAACCCCACACCAAACCCTGAAGTCTGTAACCCTGAAGCTATTAATGAACCCATGAAGAAGAAATACACAAAGGCGGCTTGGCAGGCAAGAAGCCCACACTTTCCTTACTGATTTGGTATTTTTGGTCATGGAGAAGGGTGGGAGTGGGTGGGAGTGGGGTGGAAGAGTGAATGGGGGAGCTAATGTACAAGGGTGAAAATCTTTCCATGTGTGCAGTATCATCTCAGAATGTCTCCTGGGGTACTGAGTGTGTGTGTTAAGACTGGGGTGGGCTGAAACATCCCCTGAAGCTATCTTCACAACACTGCTGGTGTAGAGAAAGGTTTTGTAGGTTGTTTTAAGTGCACCGCTCTGGCTCTTTCTTGGGCCTTCCTTGGCTCCTTCGCCCTTTTTTCCTCTCTTTAGTATCAATTTTATGTGATGTCACTTAGCCCAGGCAGAATCCTGAGCTGCGGAGGTAGCAGTAAGGGTTGGGCATCTCACCAGGGTTGGGCATCTGGCACTGTTGTTTACATTTACCATCCTTGTAAATTCCAGGTAGCAAAGGGTTGCAGTGGATCCCACATTGATTGAGAAGGTTTAGCATTTTAAAGATAAGGCTTAAACTGAGAAAAGCTTTTTTGGGTCAGTGGTTTTGAGGTCTAATAGTTAGGCTTTTCTCTTTTGTCCTTTCTGTTGGAATGAAAACATTTTGATTTCCTTGTCTGTGACAAATACAGATGTATAGTTTTTAACTTACAGTATTTGAACTTTACCTTTTTTTTTTTTGTCAAACCTGAGCACTCCACTTGCCTAAGTTTCTCATTTAGTTCCAGAGTACTGCCCTCTACTCTCTAAGGTATTACTCTTCTTTTGTTTTGTTTTGTTTTGTTTTTTGAGACAGGGTCTTGCTATGTAGTACAGACTGACCTTGAATTCAGGGCAATCCTCCTGCCTCAGCCTCCCAAGTGCTAGGATTGTAGGCATTCACCACCATGCCTGGCTTTCAGTGTGTTCTGAAGGAAATTTTTTTTCCAGGATATGGCCAGTTAGGTCAATGGAAATGTAAAAGAAAATATTTTACTTTGCAAGCAACTGACATCTCTCCAGAGGACATTTTTACCTGTTGCTTTGGAGGCTCTTCCTCTCATTTGAAAGCTCTGCTTTCTCAGAGCTCCAAGACTAGATCTGGCTAACAACAGGAGACAGAGGTAGGAAACGTTGATAGGAGCTTTGTACAGAGATTTGTACATTTGTGTAATAGGGCTTTTCATGCTTATTGTGTAGCTTTTTACTTGTAACCTTTATTACATTGTAAATTAAGTGTAAGTTTTGTCAAAAAATTTTATTTTCTTCTGAGAAAGGCCTTTCTATGTAGTTTAGGCTGGCTATGAAGCCTAAACTATGCAGTCCCAGCTGGCCTCAAACTCACAGCAATCCTCCTACCTCAGCTGTGGAGTGTTGGGATTATAGGTGTGTGGCACCAATCCTGGCCTTTAGTTATGTTCCTTGATCTTCATGCAGTATTTACTCTCTTATTGTGCATTCCTTGTACTTTATTTTCTTAGTCAGTGCATCCCTGGACTCTGTTATTTTATTACTTTTCTCTATTTACACTTACACCTTTGACAACTTCTCTTAGTCTCATGGCCTTAGGGCCATCTTTACATTGACTGATTTTTTATTTCCTTAGCCTGGATCTCTCCTCTGAACAACACACTCATAATATCAAACTTCTTATTAAACATCTCCATCTCCTTTTTTTTTTTTGTGGAACCGGGGATTGAACTCAGGCCCTCGCACTTGCCAGGGAAGTGCTTATTCTACTGAGCCATCTCCCCGGCCCCTCCATCTCCTTTTTAAGGATGCTTAAAAAGGAACTTTAAATCTAACATGTTCGAACTGAACTCCTGATCTTGAATCTAGACCTGCTTCTTTGGCTGTGTATTAGTGAGGTGTGAACACAAAATTGGAATCACCATGAGTTATGTGGAATAGTTCACTTAGTCATAGAGACCAGACCCCACACAATCATGGGAGACACTATGGGAAGTAAAGTTGTGGAAGAAGGCAGCTGCAAGATCAGAGGAAAGTCACTAACCAGGTGTATCAGTCAATGCTTACTAGAGAAAGAGGTTAAATGCAAGATATACAAATATATAAGAATTCGCAAGATTGGTTTACAGTGTCCACCTGCGGAGTAAGGTGTGGAAAATTGAAAAAGGGCTGCTTGTGCACTGGAGATCCAAAGGATCCAATCCATGGGAGCTCAGTGCAGTGTTCCATGTGAGTTCACATCAGGAGGCTGAAGGATCTGTGCTGGAGGCCAGGGGATGATGGCCAAGATGAAGGGGAAGACTGGAGATTCTACAAAGTAACAGAAATGAACCTGCTTTC
The DNA here is from genome assembly GCF_000260255.1 of Octodon degus. Classification (NCBI taxonomy): domain Eukaryota; kingdom Metazoa; phylum Chordata; class Mammalia; order Rodentia; family Octodontidae; genus Octodon; species Octodon degus. Next base: position 13,194,322 of record NW_004524617.1, on the reverse strand, counting down.
TTTCTTTCCCTTTTATTTAATTCAGGCTGAAAGCCTATAGGTTGGTGCCACTCAGCCAGGTTGTGTCTTCTATTTTCAGTAAATCCCTTCATCCGCTATGTCATCTGTCTTCAGTAAATCCCTTCATCCACACCTAGAACTATGCCTATCTAATTTACTTGGGTGTTTCTTACTCAAATTGACACAATCAGTTAATTGTCACAGTAAAGAGCTAAGGATAAGCTGTGGAGGGGCTGCTGCCTCTACTTGATTCCACTGGGGGTCAGCAGCACAGGCAGTCAGGAAAAAGAGCAAAGCATGAAGCAAGAGAGAACAAGGCCACCTAGATATAATGACTAACTAGAACCACAAGGCTGTGTCTAGTTCTCACTGCCTCTAGCCCTCATAATGCAGGTAGCTGCAGAAGGAACTGGTGCCCTTTACCATGAAGCTGAACAGACACCTGGGCCAGATTTAGAAAGGTGGAAGAAGGAGATCAAATAAGAGGTGGAGGGACTATAGGCTCTGCTACTGCCTATCCTCCAGCTCCAACCTATTGGGGGAGAAGCTGTTTGTACCTTGAGAACTAGGACAAGGCAACTGCTTCTCATGCATTTGACAGGGCCTCATGAGAAGTGTGCACAGCCCAGGGAGCAGATGTATATAGTGACCTGATCGTTGCTTGAGATAACACAGACGGTTTCCACTTGTTCCCTATGAAGCCACCAAGGTATGCAGTTCTGCTGTACATTAGATATTCTTCTTGTCCCAGATTCTACCCTCCTCCTAAACTCACCATGAAGTTATTCATTTGCTGCTTGTATAAATCAGTGTGCTTCAGGTGCTGGGTGGTTCCTTTCTCCCATTAGGAGAGAGAGCTCCACCTGACCTCAGCTTTTGTATATTGACTTCTGTCTTCTTCATCCTCCACCATCCTTTCTGCAGAGTGTCAAGAGCTGCACTGGACTCATCACCCACCAAGGTAAGCCGACACATCAATGACAATGTGTGTGAGCTTAAGTGGTGCCTGCCACCTGACACTGACCTTCAGGTTGCTGCTTTAACTCTGTCTACCTGATCTCAAGAACATATGACTGGCCAGTCCTAATCCAGAACCATACCATATCTATAAGCATATCAGTCTGTAGTTCAGGGAACAGGTCCAGAGAGCTGGAAATTTTAGGAAGCGCTGTCTAAGCTAAGTTGACACTGTACAAACAAACAAATACATATTTCAGGAAATGACAATATCCATATAGTTATCTAGGCCAAAAGTCTGGGAATCATCCTCTACTTCTTTTCCTCTCTTCTTTCATACATCCAATAATAAATATTTGTGAAATGAAAAATAAACAACCTACAAAGAGAAAACATAAACTAGAAGGGCTTTTGCTGGGGAGCAGTGGGAGGAGACATTGGATAAAGTCAGGGAAATACAAACTTCAGTCATTTCCCCTTGAAGACATGCCATTCCTCTTGACATGCATGTGTTTCCTAGTTGGGGCTAGCAACTGTGGATACAATTCTTAGGGGACTTGTGGTAGATTGACAACTGGTGGTCAACATTAAGCTGAACTGAATCAGCATGTCACTGGATGTGTAGGGCCCACCTGAGGATTGCTTCCAACAAAATAGGAAGGAGAACTGGAGAGGAAGAGGGAGTGCTATTGGTTCTCCTGAAGATCTTGTCATGTTGGCTTTCCTGATATGAACTCAGCTGTTCTCAACATCAAAGGAGCCTTGTTGTCACTGAGAATGGTTGTGGTTCATTTTGGCTAAGCTCTGGTCCTTACTTTGAGCATCTCTTCCTAACTCTAGAGGGGAAGATGGTGCACTGCTCAATGTCTTGGAGAAGCTTTTTGCTCTGGTTTTCCTGATATAGACTTGGTTGTTATCATCATCAGAGGAGCTTGGGACCTCCTTGTCACTGAGGATAGCTGTGGTAATTTTCAAGAGATCTTGGGTTCTTACTTTGAGTACTGCTTCCTGTCTCCAGTGCAGATTCTGCAGCCTGTTGGCACAAATCTTTCATCCTGCTGGCATAAACTTTCTAGCTTCTACCACTGACCTTTGGACCTTCCCAGTACAGATCCATCAAACACACTTGCATGAGACATTGTGGGCTCTTGGCCTCTATTGGACTCATGGGAGGCATTTTCTTGGGTTCTGAGTTTTCAGCTGGACTCATGCAGGACATTACCATGGGACTCAGGCCCTCACTGGATTCTTTGGGTCTCTAGTGTGTGGAAGATTTCCCGCACTCTTTTGTACCTGACTCTTTGAGTGACTATTATAAAATAATCATTTAAATTATATGTTCTGTATTAAGTTATTCACTTGTAAACACTAATTTCAACAGGACTTCTCTTAGCTACCACAGAGTGGTCCCTTAGTGGTGGCAGATGAATGTCCCTTGACTCTCATACCTTTGCCCATCTCACTATTCAGCAGCCTTTAGTAGTGTCATTTGAGAAGCTGGAAGCCACTATACTTTCAAGATGTCAATATGAACAAAAAAGTTTGGTGGTAATCAATAAAGTTTCTTTTTAAAAACATTTAAAAAATTTTATTTATTCAATGTGGGGTCTTTCTACACAGTTCAAACACATAGTGATCTTCCTGTCTCAGCCTCCCTAGCGCTGGGATTACATGAGTGCGCCACCATGCCTGGCACTGTGCACCTGGGGTTCTGGGCCTGCATTGCATGCAGTACCGCTGATCAAACCCAGGTCCTTGTGCTTGCCAGGCAAGTGCTGAGACTGCTGAGCTATCTCCCCAGCCCTCAATAAGGTTTCTAAGTAAAACCTCTGAAGTGTTTCTGGATGTAGAATTTCCTGCTAAATGTTGAGGACTGATTACCCAAGAGCCAAGGTCTGGGGGAAGAACAAAGGTTTTTCAATTTTTTTGTTTTTTTTTGCAATCACTGGCCTTTATTATTTTTATTTTACTTTGTATAGACTTTTCAAAGAAAAAAGGCCTCCTGGCCTCTCTCAGTGTGGACATCCCATAATGCAATGTTACACTGGTAACATGAACCTATGTTGATATATTACCACCCAAAGGCCATAGTTCACTCTTGGTGTGTACCCTCTATGAGTTTGTACAAATGTATAAAGATAGGTATCCACCATTATAACATTGTATTCCATAGCTTCACTGCCCTAAAAATCCTCTTTACTTTGTCTGTCCCTTATTTCCCTTCATCTAATCACCTCTGACAAACACTGATCTTTTTACTGTCTTTCCCCCCCAGAATCTCCTGTAGTTGGAACCACAGAGTATGTAGCATATTCTGACTAGCTTCTTTCACTTAGTAATATACATTTAAGGTTCCCCTGTGTCTTTTCATAGCTGGATAGATCATTTCTTTTTAAGGCTGAATAATATTCCTGTGTTCATGCACTAGAGACTGTCCATTCACTTACTGGATGCTATCTTATTACTTCCACATTTTGGTAATTATAAATAAAGGTGTTAGAAACATCTTTGTTTAGGCTTTCTTGTACGGATATGAGTTTTCAACTTATTTGCGTAAATATTGTACCAACAGTGCAATTGCTGGATAATATTGTAAGAGTTTGTGTCCTATGCTAAGAAGTCAATCAGCAAGCTGCTTTCTTTTCTTTTTTTTTTTTGGTGGAACCAGGGATTGAACTCAGGCCCTTGCACTTGCCAAGGAAGAGCTTATTCTACTGAGCCATCTCCCCGGCCTCAACAAGCTGCTTTCTAAGTGGCTATGGACTTCCACTCATAATTAATGAGAGTTTATGTTATTTCACATATTTTCAAGCACTTAGTGGTATTAGTATTTTGAATATGGGTCACTACAGTGGATATGTAGCAATATCTCTTTGTTGTTTTCATTTATACTTTTTTTTTTTTTTTTTTTGCAGAACCGGAGATTGAACTCAGGCCCTTGCGCTTGCCAGGGAAGTGCTTATTCTATTGAGCCATCTCCCCGGCCCCTATGCTTTCTTGATGATATAGGATATTGAGCATCTTTTTGTATTCTTATTTATCATTTGCATATCTCTTAGAGAGGTGTCTCTTAAGGTCTTGGTTATTGTTTAGCTGCTTTATTTTCTTATTGTTGAGTTTTAAGAGTTTTTATATATTTTGGATAATAGTGCTTTGTCAGAAAAAGTTTAGTCTTCACCATTCTTTTGAACTCTTTGAATGGTATATTGTATGCATTTATTACATATTTCAAACATTAAATAATAAATGCTGAGGGGATTTGACTGACCTTATCAGACTCAAAAGCTACAACTCTTGTTGCATAGGTCTTGCTTTATCTTGGTCTTAACCATCCAGCAGAAAAGTATAAAAATGAAGTACAAGAAGTAAAGCCATGTTGTTATGTTGAGCTGTAGGGGACTCAGGTCAACAATTTCTGACACTGCCAGTCAAGCAGAAGACCCAATACTATTATGGATTACTGGACTCTTAGGATATTTTTGCTGAGTTAACACACCTATAATATTCAAATGATGGAACTAAACAAAAAAGGGGATATATAAAGGAATGTCCATTTTGTATCTGTGTATTCAAAATGGTTAGGATGGATATATAGTTACATTCTCTTAATGAATAGAGAGATTTGTTGTAATAGTGTTTGTAAATAGGATATCATGTCTGCATCTTGTACAGCAAATAACCACTAGTAAGAATGTACGCAGTGTTAATCATTGAAACTGTCCTACCAATTTGATTTGAAACTGTCTCATTGCTATTCATCTGTCAATAAAATTATGGAAAAAATAAATATTAAAATAAAATAAAATATACAGAATAAAAACATTAAATAAAAATAAGATATCTTATTTAAATAGTCTCTTTTCAACTATAAAGATAAACAATTTGGCCAATCACGATTTTTAATTGTGGCAGGTAACTTCCTTATGGTTAGTTAATATCAAAGGCACTTCCTTACTATAAATTTAAACAAGAAGAACACCCTACAAAAATTAAATAAACAAATTTATCTTACAGAATGTTCTAATGGTGGAGGAAAACTGTTCACTCTGAGGTCTTTTGATTGATGAAGTATTGAAAGTGGTTAGGTCATAAAAACAGAACATAAGAACTACTGGTATGTATAAGAAAATGGATTTAATTATCTTGAGGGGAAAATAAATTCACCTCGTAATCCTAAAGTGAGAGAAGTCATTTGACTCCATAAAGCATTCAACCTTGCTCTGTACCAGACAAGCAAGATGAACTCCAAGGAAACCAATTCCACAAAATTTGTGTACCCTTTCTTAATCTGAGGCATATATAATCTGTCATGAGAATTACCACAGTAGAATCAGAGGAGAGCTCATGGCCCAAGTTGACTTTCCCTATATTAAAAAGAGAGGAATAATCAAAGTAAAGACATAGGTTAGGAACTTCATCTGTGATGACAAGAAAAATACGTCTTTGCATCTGTGAGGACTTGAATGTTCAGTTTCAGCTAATTCCAATCATTCCTCATGGGTCACCAGCAGGACCTCCATCTACATAGATGGGGATGGAGGGAGAGGTACAGAGGCCTTCTCCATGACAGAAGGACCAAGTGAGGTTGTAAGGATGGCCTTTGAGTGGGATTTATTCCTAAAAATAAGCCATACTCATTTCAGGGAAAACCAGATATCGCCACAATCAATTTTTTCTTTCAGGATTTCTGGAAAAATTTGAAACTGTATTTCCCAGTGGTTGCCAATGGCAAAGAATGTTCATTTGGTATTTATTTGCCTCTCAACTGTCCATTTGAGAAATCCAAATTAAAACAAGATTGAGATACCATTTCAACCCAGAAAGAATGGCTATCATAAAAAATCAACTAACTACAAATGCTGGAGAGGTTGAGGGGAAAAAGGAGCCCTTCTCCACTGCTGGAGGAAATACAGACTGGTACAACCACTCTGGAAATCAGTGTGGAGACTCCTCAAAAAACTAGGACTGGAAATCCCATTCAATCCAGCTGTTCCCCTTCTGGGAATTTTCCTGAAAGAACTGAAAACATCATGTCATAGTGATATATGTGCACCCATGTTTATAGCAGCACAATTTATCATAGCTAAATCTTGGAAGCAACCGAAATACCCATCACCTGAGGAATGGATGAAAAAGATGTATTTTATACAATGAAGTATTACTCAGCTATAAAGAAAGACAAAATTGAAGGCTTCATAGGTAGGTGGATGCAACTAGACACTATATTCATAAGTGAAATAAAACAGACCCACATGTGTAAATATTATATTGTCTCCCTAGTGTAAGAACCTGAAAGAAGAAATAAAACCTGAAAGATATAACAGATATAGTAAAATGAAAAGAAATGGAATTTAAGGAATATATATATAATGTATATATATATTATATATATAATGGCTGAGGTGATTGTAGTAAGAATTTCTATCAGTTTTTTAAAAAAATAGCAGTTAATGTGTATGATTTTCAACTTGACTAACCGTATGCTGATTTCTGCATCTAAGCAACTACATCAAGGACAGCAATGTGTAATAGAGAAGCTGTGCTTGAATGCCTGTCATCTTGGTCTTCTAATTGTGTACCATTTTTATTTTTTATTTATTTATATTTTGATGGAACCAGGGATTGAACTCAGGCCCTTGCGCTTGCCAGGGAAGTGCTTATCCCACTGAGCCATCTCCCCAGCCCCCTGTGTACCATTTTTAATGTCCTGTCAATTATTATTATACTCTCTTTAAAATAAATTTTTAAGAAAAAGTAAGGGAAGAAAAAAAGAGAGACAATTACAAAAATTTAAGGTTTCTTGAAAGCAAGTGGTAATAATCATGTGTCCAATAATACATAACTATCTGCTAATCTGAGCAACAGATTTTTTTCCATAATTTTATTGATAAACAAATAGCAATGAGACAGTTTCAAATCAAATTGGTAGGACAGTTTCAATAATTAACACATTGCATACATTCCTCCCAGTGATTAATTGCTGTACAAAATGTGGACATGATATCCTATCTACAAACA
>NW_004524617.1:13174690-13187247 GCF_000260255.1 Octodon degus | reverse complement strand
TTGCTGTACAAGATGCGGACATGATATCCTATCTACAAACACCATTAGAACAAATCACTCTATTCATTAAGAGAATGTAACTATATATCTATCCTGAGCAACAGATTTGATGATTAAAAATAGATAATATATCAACCATTGTTAATCAGCTACTCTTGTTTTAAAAAATCTGTAGCATATGTATTGTATGTTTCTGAGTATGTTACCCTGTTGCTGAGTTTTGTTCTTACTTTTGTTTTTACTCTTCAAAAAAAATTAAATTAAGATTTAAAAAAGAAGGTTCATTTGTCCTGTCAGCAGTATTTGTTTGAATGAGAAACAGAAAATAGAATATTGCTTTGTCCATGGCCTGCAGGAGAAGATTCCAGATAAGAAAAAAAAAAAAAAAGGATGGCCAAATGATCCAAAGTCCTGGGCCCTGTAGGTAAGTCAAGAGCCAATATGGAACCAAGGACTGGCTTTGGGGGAGTTGTGGGGGACCTTGGAGGAGCCTGAACTTCCCTAGAGTCAACCACACATAAACCTCACAAGATTTTCCAAACTCGCAGATTAATTTGAGAGGAGCGGCACAGACATCTGGATGCCTGCATTTATCCTCTTGGCATGTAAACACTATAATTTACCAGCTTGGTTTGCAGTTCCCAGCCTCTCTTCGCTTTGTCTGAGAACTACAGAGCATGACCAGGAGTCTCATTGTCTTGTGCCGGGATGGAAGAACAGCAGCAGAACTGTCTTAGAGTTAGTATCTTGGCTCGTGTAAATTGGTTGCATCAATAATCATGCCCATCTGCCACATCAGCCTAATACTCAGTTTTGTGGAAAGCCCAAGGTCATTCTTGGGACTTCATTGGTTGGACAGTTCACTGGGACCCTTCATGCTCTAATAGGTCTAAGGGCCATCTGAACACCAAAGGGACAGGCCTGGAATTTCCAACACACACACAGGTCATCTTGAGGTACTGGCCTTAATAGGTCAGCTAGGCAGCTGTTCACAGAATTTCAGGAACCATGCTTCAAAAATACATCTGCCCTCCTGACTTGGTAGTTGAAATTTTGAGTCATTGTAGAAGTTTTAAACTAGGGGATCCATGGATAGATTTCAGAAGATCTTTTTTTCTTTTTCATTAGTACATATTAATTATGTTGAATATTGGGTTTCATTGTGACACTTTCATACACGCATATAACACACTTTGATCCTATCCAACCTCCCTTCCCCTTTACCCTCACTTATTCCCCCACCCCCCCCATTCCCTTTCTGTTCCCTAGTAGTCTGTCTTTCAGCTCTTTGGGTTTTTGTTATTTTATGAGGGTGAGGGTAAGAGGAGAGAAAGCATAGGGTATCTAAAGAAAGTAAGAAAGAGAACCCTGGTAAGGGCTTAAAAGAGTATTGTGGGGACAGGAGGACATATTGTACCTACCTGACAACATTCTCATGACACGAAGGGAAAATTACTACCTAGGAAGAAGCTACTAAGCATGTGCCACATTGGTGGTAGGACAAACTAAGCCAGCTAGCCAGTCTTAGAGTCTCTGGCAAAGTGGTACCCCTGGGAAACTCAGAAATTGTGCTCAGTAAACCACTGAGTGATTAGGAAATGTATATATTAAATTTGACTGTTTAAGAATAGTCTTTTCCTTCCTAAACTCTGAAGGGCAGATGCCATTTCCCAGATGTTTCCTTTCATAGTTTCTCTACTACTGGGATCCTTCAATGACTGCTGATTAAAGAATGTGGAGGTCAAAGAGCTACAGACCTCACGCTGCGGTGATACACACATACCAAACCTTATAGCAGCACAATTCATAAAGCCAAGGCCTGGAAGCAGCCTGTATGTCCACCAGAAGATGAATGGATAAAGAAAACATGGCATCTATAACTAAATGGAATGGAATACTACTTGGCTATAAAGGACAAATTTGAGACATGTGTAGGAAAATGGATGCATCTGAAAATGTAATGTTGAGTGAAATAAGCCAGACACATAAGCTTAAATACCATATAGTACCTCTCATTTGGGTAAGGCAAAGTACAACAAAAGCATAAAAGAATAAAAACACAATAAAAGATGAATAGAAGGAGACAAGGGGATCACTTGCAATTTTTTTTTTCAGAATCGGGGATTGAACTCAGGCCCTTGCACCTTGCACTTGCCAGGCAAGCGCTTATTCTACTGAACTATCTCCCTGGCCTTGATTTCTTGCAAATGGGAATGGGTTTGAGAAAAGCATGAGTGAGAGGAGAGGAAGAGGGGGAGGGGGAAATAAGTAGAATGAGCATATGTCATGCACAGGAACCTCATAACCTAAAAGCATGTAAACATTATATGTCATAAACATGAAATAAAATCAATAACATCAGCAAGAACAAATATGGGAAACAAAGGGAATTAGGCAGAAGGAAAGGGTAAGGAGATTAAAAATAGAATCAATCTATATTATGTATATGTACCCACTCCCCAAGATGATTGTAAACTGCATGTACTGAGAACATGTACTAATAAAAAAATAAAGAGTGTGGAGGTCAAATGATAGTCCAGTCCATTCAAAGAGGAAAATTCAGGATCAGCACAGGTCCCATTGCTGCTGTCTTCAGTCTGCCCAGTGGACCTAACATAAGGGCTGATGAAAAGCCTCTTGGGATTCATTTTAGAAAGAAATACTCTCTCTGAGTGATCTCTCCAATGAGTGTCCCCAAACCCTGCATACGTGTCTTCCCAACTCACAAATGCTCCTTGCTCTTGGTCTTCTGGATTGTGACATCAGTATTGGCAGTGAGGGGTATGTTGAATTTCATTAATCTGAAAGTTTTTCTCCTAAGTCATAGAAGATGATTTACTGTAAATAAAGACCTCAAGATCATAATAGTAAGGCATCCATGAAGAGGAGCTGTATGTCACAAAATATAGATATATACCTCCCAGGCTACAGATATGTAAACAAGTGCAGGGAGAATAGCCAGAATCATTCTGGCTGATGATGCTTGGGGTCAGCCTTCAAAGCAGTAGTTTGCACCTTTGACTTTTCTTTTCTTTTTCTTTTTTTTCTGTGGAACCGGGGATTGAACTCAGGCCCCTGTGCTTGCCAGGGAAGCGCTTATTCCACTGAGCCATCTCCCCAGCCCCTTGACTTTTCATTAAAGTCACCCAGGGAGATTTTAAAACCAGCAACATGTGGAATCAATCCCAGAAATTTCTTCCTAATTGGTCTGGGATGGTTCCTGGGCACAAGTCACTTTCAAAAGCTTTGAGGGGATTCTAGAAGGATTTTTTTGGCTGGCTCAGGCTGCCTTAAGGGTGGGTCTGGTGAGGCATGGGGAGCTGGGGATCGAACCACGGTCCCCTGCACCTGACTGAGTTTGCCCCAGCAGGCACTTAAACAACTGAGCTAACCAGCAAGCCCCCTTTGAGGGGATTCTAAATGCAATAGAACTGAAAATCAATATGTAAATACCTTAGTGCAGCAATGGAGAACCTTATACAGATAAAGTTTCCAGACAGGAACTCTAATCCCAATTATTTATTGCACAGTGCCAACACTGCAATTAAACATGAACACTGAGGGTTTAGTTTAGAAAAAACAACTGTTTTCTGATGATTGGCTGCAGGGGTGAATTGGCTCATGTCCCAACAGAGGGAGCTTAGTGTGCCCACTGTGGCATGTATGCCATAGGCTTGCTACCATTGTCTTAGTCCCTTCTGTGGCTCTATTTGCCTCTTCTAGACAGAATTTGTCCAATGTCCTTATTTTACAGATGAGAACTCTGAGGTCCACATAGGTTGGATGATTTTCTCTTTTTTTAAAATGTGTTTTCCACAGGGTCTCACTGCGCATTTCTGATTCCTAGTGATCCTCCTGTTTTCAGCCTGCACAGCTCTGAGATTACAGGCATGTGCCACCACACTCAGTCTCGGTGGCAGGCTCAGCAACTCCTAGGGGCAGGGCCAGCATGGCATGTGGTGCTACGGATTGATCTCTGGTCCTTGAGCCTGCCTAAGCAGGCACTTAGTCCACTGACCCTGGATGATGTTCTTAAAAGAACAAAATTAGAATTCACTATTTAAAAAATCACAACTCATAAGCTGCTATGGTTGGGGTGAGTGTCCTCCAGTGGTTCACATGTAAAGATTTAGTTTCCAGGTTAGGAACTAGTGGGAGATCCTTAGATGACTGAGGGTGTGCCCTAAGAGGGACTGTGCTACTTCAGGCTCTCTTGCCTTTTGGCTCATGAAGGGACTGCTCACTTTGACGTATGCTTTTGTTATTGTCATCTACACTTAAGGGAAATTTTGATGAAAGAATATCTCCATGATCTTTATGTATCTCCCCACAGATTGCTCACTAGTTTCAGAGGAAGAGCAATGAAATAATTATACAATGGAGAAACTAGCAACACCTTGACCAGGTGACCAAAGTTACTCCTAACAATGAAGGCAGCATGGACATCAGATAGCTCCAGACATCATACTGTAAAAAGGATATACTATCATCTATGCACCATTCTCATCTGAATCTAAGCAAGAGGGACTATCAGACAGACACAAGACAAGATAAAGGGGGAGGAACAATTTTTCTTCATGAATGTCACTGTCATCAAAGACAAAGGTTATGGAAATGTTCCAGTGTAAAACATTCTGAGAAGATATGACAACTCATACAATACCCAAGCCTACATTCACCACTATACTGAATGGGAAGTCAAAATAGTATGGAAGACATTACTAGGTCAATTGACAAAATAGAAATACAGTATAAATAATAGATTAGATGGAAATATTGTTCTGGCCAGAATGAAGTAACAGGGTCAAGATTTGTCCTACTACTGAAACTGCTAAAGAACCAGATAAAATTTATGAAATAATGGTTCTCAGACATGGATTGGATAGTAGGCTGTCCTGGACCAAGATCCTTAAGAGAAAGGACATAATATGAACTCTACAATTGCTTTAGCCAAATGCCTGGAGAAAGTTTTCAGGCTACAGTGCAGAGAGAAGAAGTTGGAAGAGATACATCAGTCTTTGAATCTGAAGAGGCTAAGGTGGCTAGAATTTGCAGGGTCAAAGACCAGAGAAGAGAATCTTGCTCACAGATTGATCTCTGGATGCCTGCAGAGAGTTTCCTTCAACTCCTCAGCTTAGAACTAACCTGTGCACATGTGTGTGGAAATCAGGAAATGACCTCCTAAAAAGATCAGGCGGAAACATTCTTGATTATCACACAGTATGAAAAATAGTTCATTTTGCCAATAGTCAGAGTGATGAACCCTTGCAATACACAGACATTCGGTAGACTACTCAGAAAAGCAATTAGACCAATAGTGAGTCAAGCTAGCTCCAGACTAAAGGCTGCTTTGTCCTGATTAAGCCTAACAAAGATGAAAAGCAAGCCTTGAAAGAATTAGGCTGTTTTCAAAATGGTCTGATTACCATTACCATTAGGTTAGCATTCTGTAACTTAATTGCACCCAAAAGAAAAGCACAAAATTATTCAGAAAAAATTATAACATATTACAATAATTACTTATGAAGAATTCCAGCATTTAACAACATCCAGTGTTTGGTATCCAGGCCATAATTTGCTGGCTCCTTTTCTAGATCCAACAAAAAAAATTAATCCAAGGATCAAAGGTCCTATTCAACCTAAGAGATATTAGTATACACTTTCCCTGAAATTGTAAGTCCTTTATAGAAATATCTATTGTCTCCACGGCGTCCTAAATAAAAAAGTTGAACATGACAATAAGTGTGTTCAAATTGGAATACATACAGAAAAGAGTTAACATATCATGGCAAATTGCTATCCTCTGAAATCCCTGCTTGAAGGTTAGGTACTGAGTGGTCTCTGGGAACGTGGACTTTGGGGTGATTTCCTACCCTTAACTAAGAATGACTGGGCCTAAATAGTACAAACAGTATGATTTATGTAAAACGTCTGGCTTCCCTTCTGGGAGCCTGGAATTGGAGGCCATGCCAGGCAGAGGCTGCCTACCGATTAGCCTCCATTAATACTGCTTAGCTCTGGGTCGCTAATGAGTGTCATTGCTTGGTGATGTTTCATGCATCTTCTACGTTTATTATTAGAAGGATTAAGGGTGCTCTGTGTACTCCTCTGGAAGGGGAGCTTTGGGAGCTTGCGTCTGGTTTCCTCCTGACTTATTTCTCCCTGTGTGCCTTTTCATTTTGTTGGCTTTGCTTAGTGTCCTTTAGCTATAATAAGCCAGCTGTATGACTATAACTGAGCCCTGTGAGTTTTCTTAGAAAATTGTCAAACCTGGGGGAGGTCTTGGTGATCTGCTAACACAAGCTACACTTTTTTTTTTATCTTGTCTAGTTAATGTCTTTTCCCTCCAGATATAAACCAAAACTTTTAATTATGGAAGTATTTCTGATCACAGTGTCAAACACTGGGTTTAATACAATAAAAGATTTGCAGAATTCTAGACCTGGAGGGTACAAGAAATTGAAAGATAACACATTGCTCAGGGCTCCCCTAGAAGGAATTTACTAGCAAACTGGTCTGAATCAGTAGAAAAATGGCTTCATGATGAAACAATGACTGTTTTTAGCCTGTATATCTGGGGTTGACAGCCTTAATGAGTCAACATAATTTTTGAAAACCACAATCAGACTTGGGGTTCAGTAAATAGGCCATGTCTGGCTTCACTACAATGAACCAATCTTGAACTAGCAAGCTTAGTTTTGCTCAGTCATTCTTTCTGAAAATTTCCAGCTTTGCTTAAGTAAGTCTCATTCTTGCTTTCGGTCTGAGAGTGTCTCCAGAGGAGCTGTACTCCCTTGTACATTTCCTAAATGCCAGTAAATCCTCAATATAATTAGCCCTCCATATCCATGGCTTCTAAATCCGTGGATCCAAGCAATCACAGATCAAAAATATTTGGAAAAAAGACCCGTATCTGTAATGAGCACATACAGACTTTTTCTTGTAATTATTCCCCAAGCAATATAATGTAATAACTATTTGCATGGCATTTGCATTGTACTCAGTATTATAAGAAATCTAGAGATGATTTAAGGTACATGGGAGGTTGTGCATAGGTTCTATGAAAGCGCTGTACCATTTTATATGAGGGATTTGAGCATGAGTAGATTTTTGGCATTACAGGGAGTTCTGGAACACATCTTCCATGGATAATGAGGGAAGAGATGAGTAGACTTTATCATTGTATTTTTTCTTTCACAATTAGTTTAAAGGCTCCATCCCACAGTTTTTCTCTAATCTTGTTGATCAGTAAATTCATCTTACCATTCACCTTCATATAGTCTGTATATAAGGAAATCTTCAGGGATTTGAATCATGTAGATGTCGCTGACCAGAAAAACAATCAAAGAAGGCGACAAGATGGATATACACACATAGCAAAGAAGATGAGAACAGTGATCCAGAACGTATGCAAGAAAGCCTAAAGGTGTTCTTTTCCACAGCTGAAGAGAAACAGCCATTCTCTAAAACCAAAACATGTTTTACCTTTTTTTTTTTTTTTTTGGTGGCCAGCTCAGCCCTCCCTGGGAGTGGGTCTGGAGCAGCATGTGGTGTGGGGATCGAATCCCGGTCCCTGAATGCTTACCTAAGCTTTAGATTGCTGAGCTATCTCGCCGGCCCCAACATGCTTTACCTTTTTATGCCTGTGAATTGGTTGCACATTTCTACTCTTGGAAAATGATTTAAATTACCATTTTACATTTCTGACTCCTAAATAATCCTTAATTTAAAACATCTTTTCCAAAGACAAAACCAAAAAACTAGAATAGCATCTCTGTCTCTGTATCCCTAATGTGCTTGTTTGACAAAGGTCTTGAGCAGGGACCCCTACCTCAACTTTTCATTAGGTTTCTTCTGCTCCCACCCTAACCCCTCACGTACTCGATCTGTAGACTTCATCGTCCCCAACACCCACCTTTGTCCTCCTCCCTCTTTGGAGCTTCACATAGTTTGAGAGCCCAGGAAATAGCAGAAATGTCTTTCCAGAAAATAATGAATTTTAATTTTTAAAATTGTTATTTTTCTGGGGTCTGACTTCTCTTTGAGACAAAAGCAATTTATGATTCTAGTTCAAGCCCATTCCTTTGTGAACTGTTTCTGTTGTTACCTCTCTTCCTATCAGAGACCACAAAGTACTGTACTTTGAAGTCATTTGGGTTTAGTTCAGAGTCCCTCTGGAGTTGTTTATGTAAATACCAGAATAGCAAACTCTCAACTCCCCCATTCTAATCCCTACTCTCCAGGTCTCTAATCTATTTAGGGATCTGTAATGTTACTTTGATTTATTTCTGTTTGCAGAGGTTACAGACAGAAAATGTTTGATTTTATAAAAGCAATAGTTCTCAACTTTCAGTTTGTATCAGAAGCCCTGGAGGGATTGTTAAAATGCGGATACCTGGAACTACCCCTAGCCCTAGGGTTTTTGCTGAATCAGGTTTGGGCCAAGGCCCAAGTATTTGCATTTGCAACTAGTTCTGAAGTGATGCCCCTATTGCTAGTCCTGGAGCCACACTTTGAGAAGTACAGGATGAATGTCCAGTGACACTGTTCTGAGCTTTGTTATAGCAAAGCCCCGCTGACTCTTTGCACTACTGACAATGACCCTCTGGGTAGTTGGCTTCTTCTTCCACCAGAGCAGGTCATGCTATCTCCTGTGTACCACTGACATCTGGGCAGAATATAGAAGAGTGGTTTGACCTAATTATACAATTTGGGGTAGAATATTGCTTTACAAATTGCATTGCCTCTAGGAAAGTTTGTCTTCATTAATAAGATTTAAACCTACTATTGCTGAGAATTATTTTTTGTCATTGGGACAGATATTTATTTTACCCAGCATTTACCATGGGAGACTGAAGCAGTAATGAGGTGCAGTTTCATCCCACCCTAATGGAAAGAGAACTCAAAAAAAGGACTTGACATATCATACTAAAGACCCTGGGCTATTAATACAGCTCAATTTGGAGAATCTACTGCTTGAAAATTGCAGAGCCTTTGACCACACCTGAAAGTGGGTGGAAAGATGTTTTAGGTCAGTTCTCCTGAAGACTCTGTGACCTGAAATGTGGATTAATATGCAAGTGAATTTTTTAAGTAAGTGCTTCCAATGAGACCTTTAAACAGAGTGAGGGAAATTAAACAAGGAAGGGAAGGAAGCCAAGGGTGTGACATCAAGCAAAGACCTGGCCTCAGCCTGGTCCTGCCTCTCAGTTTGTTCCACTTAAGGTCAGGGCTTTCATGCATCTGTATCTGTCACTGGCTCTTTCTGGGCCTTCCAAGCACTTCTGGTAGCCTAAGAGAAATTCCTCCCTAAAAATATCAAGTATGGACCATTAGAAAGAGAAACAGAATCCAGTAGAGGGGCATGTAGAAATGAAAAGGAACACATGGTGGCCTGAGTGAGGTACAGTGTCCACTGCCTGGCAGTGTCAACTGTAGAAGGGAGGAGGTCAATTATAAGGGAGGGTTCAGCGAGAGTGACGCTGGAGACTTCTGGGAGAAAAGCTGCAAACTGCAATGCACATTTAAAGGGACCCAGATCTTAATGACATGTTTCGTGCCCCTTGCTGCTTTCCTCTGGACTATGGAAGGAATCATCTTTAGTTAAAATAAGGTCCTACTTTGTAATGTCATTAAGTTATCACCAGTTGATTAGTAGTCTTAAACACACAATCACCTGTGGTTATGGGGTTATCACTGGGTTGGGTCTGAGAGATTCCTGAAGCTGCAATGAGGTACCCAACCCACCCTTTTGCAGCAGGTTCACTAATTCCTTTTTTTCCCCATAATTTTATTGAGAAACAAATAGCAATGAGACAGTTTCAAATCAAACTGGTAGGACAGTTCAATAATTAACACATTGCATACTCTCTTCCTAGTGGTTATTTGCTGTACAAGATGCAGACATGATATCCTATTTACAAACACCATTAGAACACATCCCTCTATTCATTAAGAGAATGTAACTATACATCTATCCTAATCATCTTGAATACACAGAAAAAAAGGACATTCATCTGTATCCCCTTTTTTTGGTTTAGTTCCATCCTTTGAATATTATAGGTGTGTTAACTCAGCAAAATATTCTAAAAGAGTCCAGTAGTCCATAATAGTATTGGGTCTTCCGCTTCACTGGCAATGTCAGAAATTGTTGACCTGAGTCACCTACAGCTCAACATAACAGCATGGCTTTACTTCGCATACTTCATTTTTATACTTTTCTGTTGGATGGTTAAGACCAAGATAAAGCAAGACCTATGCAACAAGAGTTGTAGCTTTTGAGTCTGATAAGGTCAGTGAAATCCCCTCATGATTTACCCTGAGATCCTGTACCTCAGATTGTAGATCCTTTGTCAGTGTCAGCCATGTGGATGAGTCACGGCCATTGCTTGGCCAATGTACTCTCTGTGAAAGCCTGAGAGAATGTTTTCTCTCCATGCAACTCTCCTTAGGCACACTCTACATCATCGATCACTTTCCTCTTTGGCCCCATAATCTCCTTGATCAGAAAATTTGGGACACTAATGAGTTATGTGATGTTACAGTACAGTTCTCATATGTCCTGAGTCTTAATTGACCTTGGAAGGCTAGGGAAAAAATGTGGGCTTTCCTTGCAGCCCTCCTTTTTCTCTAATTTTGGCCCACAAACTTAGGTTGTTAACCCTCCAGAAGAGAAGCTTATTGTTATTACCATACAACTTAGGCTGTTAAGCTTAACTTCACTATCTGTCTGAATATCAAACATCTTAGGCATAACATGGAACAGCTATTTTTCATCAAGTATTGATATGTTGAACTAGGAGTTTCAATAATTAACACATTGCATACTGTCTTCCTAGTGGTTATTTGTTGTAGAAGATGCAGACATGATATCCTATTTACAAACACTATTAGAACAAATTCCTCTATTCATTGAATTGAGATTATAGCTATATATCTATCCTAACCATTTTGAATACACAGATACAAAATGGTCATTCATCTGTATCCTCTTTTTTTGTTTAGTTCTGTCATTTAAATATTATAGGTGTGTGAACTCAGGAAAATATTCCAAAATAGTCCAGTAGTCCATAATAGTATTGGGTCTTCTGCTTGACTGGCAATGTCAGAAGTTGTTGACCTGAGTCTCCTACAGTTCAACATAACAACATGGCTGTACTTCTTATACTTCATTTTTATATTTTTCTGCTCGATGGTTAAGACCAAGATAAAGCAAGACCTATGTAACAAGAATTGTAGCTTTTGTATTTAATAAGTTCAGTCAAAACCCCTCAGGATTTATCCTGAGACCGTGTACCGCAGTTTGTAGATCCTTTGTCAGTGTCAGTCATCTGGATGAGTCACGGCCATTGCTTGGCCAATGTGCTTTCTATGAAAGCCTGAGAAAATGTTTTTCTCTCCATGTGACTCCCCTTAGGCACACTCTACATCATCAATCACTTTCCCCTTTGGCCCCATAATCTCCTTGATCAGAAAATTTGAGACACAACATCAAGTTACATGATGTTACAGTATACGTTCTCCTATGTCCTGAGTCTTAATTGACCTTGGAAGGCTAGGGCCAAAATGTTGGTTTTCCTTGTGGCCCTCCTTTTTCTCTAATTTTTGGTCTGCAAACTTAGGTTGTTAAGTTCACTAATTCCTGACACAGAAAAAGAACTTTCTGGATGGGTCGGCAAGAGGCATGAGGAGGGTTTCTTAGAGATTCAGGAGGCACTGGAAAGCGAAGTGCAGGCACTCGGAGAAATGAGGTGCATTGCACTTTGGGACTGGGAACATTTAGACTTTGTTTAGGGGGTGGGAAGCTCAGGAAAAAGTGGCATATCCCCAGGAGGGTGCTAGCCCATTCCACAGGCATGGGCGGTTATTTTTATTTTTATTTTTTCACATGTAACCCACTTTATTAACATAAACTGAGAAGCTCTTGAATCCTGTAGCCATTAATAACTCAGACACATAGGAACATGCCAGAGTGAACTGAAAGGCTCTCTTTGTTGCTTGAGAGAGTAAGAGGAGGGCGGAAGAACACCATTACTTATCAAAGGAGGCCCGAGAAGCCCCTGCAGTACCGCAGTCTCACAGTGCCTCTCTTTCTTCCGACTTTCTTCCAATATCTTCCATGATTTGCTCCAGGTCCAGCTCAGTGGAGGCTTCATCTTCAAGGAAGACACTGCCAGGCTCCTGAATCAGCGGCTTATGGGGTCCAGCTCTTTCTTTTCCCTCCAAAGGAAAGGCCCTATGACAAGCTGGTGGGCTTAGGCCCTTCGGCACCATTCTAGCTTCCTTTTCCTCAGACAGGACGATTGCTGAAGTCTTGCTTTGGGGAACTTGAAATCTTTTCTTAGGTCCTGGCTGGTTCAGCCATGGGTTCCCAGGCCTTCCTTCCTTTTCCATCATGGGTACAGTGCACACTGTGGATTCACTGTGCAGACATCGCTTGGTTCCCTTCTTTTTCAGGATCTTGTCTTGTCATCTGACATGCCTTTCAGTTTGGGGTTTTTGGTCTTTATCTTGGCTGACTTGGGACCAGGCAAAGTTGGGTCTTTTTTCTCTTTCTC
>NW_004524617.1:13173568-13174285 GCF_000260255.1 Octodon degus | reverse complement strand
CAGGTCTCCTCAGGAATATCACAGCAATTATAATCCAAGTCTGTATTCTGGTGACAGAACCAATTATCTGGGAGAACCGAGGGGTCAATGTTCCTACACAGCTGCCTCCATTTTCTACAGTTTTGAGAGGAACACTGAACCCAGACTACACAATGACCAAAACCATGTCACTTTCTTTTTTTTGTCTGATCCCTGGTCTGAGAATAATTTCACAACATGTCCTTTAATTGGTCTCTCTGTCTGTGCTCATGTCCATCTTTGGGTGTCTCCATTTTTTCACCTTGAGCCTCCTTCTTTCTTTTGCTTAAGTACTCTCTGTCAACTTTCTTCTCAGAGGGTGCAGGAACTGCCTGGCCTGGCCCAGATGCACTCACCTCTGGGGTAACTTCATCTTCCAGAGACAATGAAATCTCTGGTGTGTGAGGTACCTTCACCTTCTCTCCACTGGCATTATCATCATTAGTAGCAGAAGTAATGATTCCCGGTTCTTTGCCTGACTGGATGCACACTGTTGGCTTTATGCAGGATGTCTCGAAGCACTCCTTGAGGGACTTGCGTAGCACAGTCTGGACAATCTCCTCAAATTCTGAATCAGTAAGAATTAATTTTTCCTTTTTAATCTTCTCTGCTGGCTTGCTGCCTTGAGCCTTTCTTTTCTTCTCATGGCCAAGGCTTGGACTATTCTCAGTGGTTACTTTCTGCTTCTTCTCTACCCTG
>NW_004524617.1:13162752-13173468 GCF_000260255.1 Octodon degus | reverse complement strand
CTTCTCTACCCTGGACTTCGGTTGGCTTGGCTTGGTCTCAGCCTCTGGGGAGCCAACCCCTGGAGCCTCCATGGGTAAATCAGGGCTATGAGGCATCATGCTATGCAATTTTTGTATAGGTGGGGGCAAAAGTTTTCTTTGGTCCCTTTCCACATTCTTTCTTCTGTGGTGCTGCCATCATGCAGCTCAGAAATGACATGTGCTTTGCCTTCTGGGGTGAAGAGGACCTAAAGGTGAGGAACAGCACGAGCTTGTTGCAGCGATTCTGCAAACACCAACCTCGATCTACTTGGGTGGTTATTTTTAAATGTTTAACCATTCTTTGATTCTCTCAGCTTACTCCTTACTTTTCGCAGCCTTGCTTTCTTAATTGAGCCAGTTTATGGTCTGTTAGTGGTGGATCACCTCTGCTGAGGCCTGGAAGTTGCAGTCTTCTTAAAAAGTATACTTTTTGGCCATGACTTCCTTGCCTCCTGCCTGCCCATCTTCTATTGCTTCTGTTCTCCTTCAGGGGAATCATTATGAAGTCAGGGCAAGGCATGGTGTGCGGCCAGCCCTGCACCACTCCTCAGCATCATCACCTGAAGAGACAGGGCCATAGCTGGGAGCCCAAAGCCTAAGCTCGGAAAGCAGAAAAGGAGGGGCCAAGTGGGTGACTCAGGAGCAGACAGGTGACAGATCCCTTTTTCTCCAAGTATAATTTTTAAAAAGTCACCTTTAAAGAGAGTAAGGGAAAGGTAATGTATGGGTTACACTTGGAGTTTAAATGTCACACCGGATGTGAGAGGCACTTTCAAGAGAAGACACCTTCATACCTTGGACTTGTAAAGACCAGATGGTTATCAAAATGGTGATGGCACAAAGCACTGATGCTGTGAGCCAGATGAACGGATAATGAACGATCTTTCCAGAAAAATGTAGGCCAAGAGTCATATCCAGCTTTTATACCTGACAAAACTAAAATTATAGCTAAGGTTATCATCTTTTCTTAGCAATTTATTTTGACTGTAATTTGGTATTAGACAGTGTTATATACTTAGTAACATTAGTCAGCCTTATTAAAATGGATCTAATGACACAATTTTTTTCTTTTAAAATATTGCACTTTTTTACTCTTTTCAAAATGTAAGATGACTAAACAGGAGGTAATTTATCTACAGGAATTTCTTTAAATAAGGTAAAATAGTGAGATTTAATATACATGAAATTTTAATCAGTAAATATTAAAGTTATATCTATAGTGAAGTCTGCTATTTGTTCTTATGGTTATGTATCTATACTGTGCTTCTATATACCCCACTTAAAATACACACAAAATTTTAGTGTTTATATATAAAATATGTAGAAACATATATATATATATATATATATATAATTTTATTTTTCCGAGTGTCAAGTATAACTCCAATTTTCTTTTTTCTTTCTTTTTTTTTTCTTTTTTAGCAGACCCGTTGACTGAACTGAGGCCCTTGCATTTGCCAGGGAAGCGCTTATTCTACTAAGCCATCTCCCCAGCCCTAACTCCAATTTTCAAAGCTATATTTGGTAGTTGTTGTGAAACTATGCATTGCATGGATTGATTTAGGCACCATAGTGTTGTGGATAGTGAAAAAGGGTTTTGCCTTCAGTTTTTCTCCTTGGAAGCCTTTCTAAGTGGAAACACGAATCTACTTTGCCACTTCGGCAGATATGGTATAGTGAATGTAACTGAGTCTTTAAATCATGATGTTTGCTTAGTTCACTTGAACTATAACAAACTACCATAGATTGGGTAGCTTATAAACTATAGAAATATCTTTTTAACAGCTCTGGAGGATGGGAAGTTCAGTGTGGCACATTCAGTATCTGACAAGGGCTTCCTTAATAGGAGATAGCACCTCTTGTTTTCGCTTTCATGGCAGCAGAGGAAGGGAGCTTTCTGGGATGTGTTTAACAGAGATAATAATCCATTCATTACGGCTCCATCCTTATGACCCCAAAGGCCTTCCTAGTACATCACATTTGGGGCTTGCATTTCAACATAAGAATTTTGGGGAGGCTCAAACATTTAGCTCAGAGTAACGCTAATCTTGTTCTGCTTCGGGATCTTAATCATGAGTGTTGTTTTTGTTATAGTTCATGAGTATGAATACATTTTGGATCTGAACCTTTTCTTGGGATTTTCCTCTTTCCATTGTTCCGAGGGTCTGCTAATTGAGGTTCTAATGGGCTGTAAGCCTCACCTAAATAAGTGTTTTCCTTTGGTAAGAACTAGAGGCAGGTTGTTTATCAAAACTGTCTTATTAATCAGCTTTGAAAATGTCTCATTCATATTTTTTCAATAAAATTAAAATAAAAAAGAACTAGAGATAGGGGAGGAGTGATTCCTGAAGTCCTTGCTCAAGCATCTGCAATTTTTCATAGAAATGTTAGGAAGCCCAAAAGCTTCTATGTAGCATTTTAATCTAAGGGGAAAGATAAAAGCTTATTGTCTGAGACACCACACCCCACACACTAAGATGCACCTCTTGCTAACATGTCATTTACATGTGTCCTTCCCCAAGGCCACTGCTAACTGGATGGAGGAGGAGGCAACAGCTGCCCATTTGCCCCTCAGAGGTCTATAGGGAGATGTTCTGCTGCTCCAGGGCTTTTGGCTTGTTCACTTCCCCAGTACAGAGTCTGACAATGTCTCTCTGCCTTCAAATTGCATCTTACATTCAACTCCTCCACCTCCCTGCCCTGCATGTATAACAGAATCAAGGCTAATCAAATGACGTAAAATGAAATTGAATAAACTGAGATTACCTGCTTTTCAATCACATTTAGTTTTACAGAAATGACAAGGTTACTATTTATTTATTTATTTATTGTATTTTTTTAGGGAAGGGTCTACAGGGTGTTCAGGGTCTCACTACTACATTGGACTCGTAGTGATCCGCCTGTTTACAGCCTCCCAAGAGCTGGGATTATATGCATGCTCTCGTCACTCCACAATGCCCAGTCTCAATTGCTATTTCAGTGCGCCCCGGGGGGATTGAAACCAGCCCTTATGCCTGCTTGCAGGAGCTTTAATCCACTGAGCTATTTGGCTGGCCCAATGGTTACTATTTATGCAATGCTCGCTGCATACTGGGTGCTGTCATGCCTTAATCCTTGGAGTCCACCATAGTCTTAATTTTGTAGATGAAGAAATAGAGACCCAGAATGGTCTTAAAACTTGTCAAAGCTCATAGAACCAGAGCAAACGCAAGCAGATCAAATAATCATGCTTAGTTTCAAAATCAGAGTTCCTTCCACAGTATTATTCATATTAGGTTTGCTCAGCATCCCCAAAGACATTGTACCTCTCACTAGTATATTCCTGAGACTTAAGATCTTGGATCTAAAGCATTTAATAAAATCAAATTAAAGTTGTTAGATGTTCTATGAAAAATTGCATGTAGCCCCCACTCCTGGGTTTGAATCATATTATACCAAAACCTAACCCCAAGGTCTTGGTACTAAGAGGTGGAAACTTGGGGTGATTAGTTTATAAGGACTCAAACCTTATCAATGGTATTGGTGCCCTTAGAAAAGAGGCCTGAGGGAGTTTATCTGCATCATCTGCCATGTAAAGATGGAGCTACAAGGCACAATCTAAGGGGAATGCTTCTTGCTAGACATTAAATTAGTTGGCAACTTGATTTTGGATCTTGTAGCTTCCAGAACTGTGAGAAATCTATTTTCGTTGTTCATAAATTACCTAGTCTAAGGTATTTCATTGGAGTAGCATGAACAGGCTAAGACACCAGTGCTGCTATTTAAAAATTACCACAAAGGTAGTGACTGCAAACAGAGTACATTGATTACTTACAGTTCTGGAAGTTAGAGCCTGAAATAGATCTCAATTTTGAGTCAAAAAATAACCATAACCAAAACCAAAACCAACAAAACTAAGGTTATGACAAGGCTAAAATTTTCTGGAGGCTTTAAGGGAAATCTGTTTCCTCATATTTTTCAGCATCTGCATTCCTTGACTCATGATCTTTTCCTCCATTTTCAGGTGAGATCAGGCATATTCAGGGTGGTACGACCATAGACTCTTTCTCTATTTCCAAAGCCAGCAGCATGACATTTTCTTTTTTTTTTATGAGCAGAATATTTATTGAAAGAAAGAAAGCTCCTGTCCCAAGAGAGGGACAGGAGGTGGGGGCCGAGTGGGTAGTTCCCCCCTTAACATGACATTTTCAAGTCTCTACTCCTCTCCCCTCCATCCCTCTCTCCTTCATCTTTTCCTTATAAGGATCATTGTGATTATATTGGACCTACCCAGAGAATCAGGGATAACACTCCTACCCAAAGCCCCCTAATTTAGTTATGCCTAAAAAGTCCTCTGTGCTCTGGAAGATCACATATTCACAGGTTCTGAGGATTAGGATGCAGACATCTTTGAGGATTGTTATTATATCTACCACAAAATTCTAATTATATAGGAGACACTGCAGTATTCTCTGGATAAGCAGTAGTGAGCAAAAATTGTACTTTCTGTTCTCCTAGAAACTTACAGTCTGAAGAATGTCACCATTCTATAACAATCTTAACCTGTCCTCTTGCTCCCAAAGATTTTCAATTAAATGTGTGCTGTGGCTTACATCTAGATGTCCCCCTAAAGCCCCATATACTCATAGTTAGGGCTTTTGGGAGTGACTGGATCATAGATGTGATACTGGATCATGGGTGTGCGATATGGGATTAGTCTACTGATCAGTTTAGCATAGTTCTGGGTGTGGATGATGATTGCATTGAATAGGGAAGCCTCACTAGGTGTGGGTGGCACCAACCAATAGGCTTGTAGTCTGGATGGAATAAAAAGGGAAAGAAGGAAGTCACACTACTTCCTGCCTGTTGTGCCACAAACTGTTCCCTCTTTGCCATGCCCTCTGGTATGCTGCCCTGCCTTGCAGCTAGCTGACTACGGGCTGAAACCTCTATAATGTATGAGCCAGAATAAACCTGTAACCTGTGAATGTCCAGTATTTTGTCCCAGCAATGAGACAGAGACTAAGACAATACAATACCAAGACCAGGAGTCACTG
This sequence comes from Octodon degus, assembly GCF_000260255.1. Lineage (NCBI taxonomy): Eukaryota > Metazoa > Chordata > Mammalia > Rodentia > Octodontidae > Octodon > Octodon degus. The sequence continues at coordinate 13,168,411 of NW_004524617.1, read as the reverse complement.
GACCTCTTAAACTAGAGACTAAGCAACAAATTCAGTTCTTCTTTGTTGTTATTTTCAACTATAATCAATTGATTACCAAGGTCTGTTCAGTCTACCTGAGACCTAGCTCAAGCATGCTATTAAGAACTTCACTAATATTGAACTCATCTGTTATCAGTGGGGCCCTGCAATTCCTTCCTAACCCTTCTAACCCTGCTCCAGTCTATTGTCCTCACTATGTATAAAGTGAGTGTTATAAAAGGTTACCCTTCTTCTTGAAATTGCTCCTTAGTTCTCCACTATTCCTAGGGGAAGAAAAGGTTTCTGAGACCATCTACTACTTCCAAGGCAAAAAAGGAAGAAAGTTGGGAAGCAATCACTAAAAACATATTATAAAGCTACCATGACTAAGACTTAGTATTGGCACAAAGCTAGATCAATAGATCAATGAGGAAGAATCTAGAGATAGGGCCTCACATACATGGTCAACTAAGACAAATCAATTGAGCAGGCTGGAACATTTGGGTATCAGTAGGCACACACACAGACAGAAACACCAAAGAACCTTGACTCATACCTTACATCTTATACAAAGATGAATTCAAAATGGACCATAACTGAAAAGTAGAGTTTAATATTATACAACTACTAAAAAAAAAAGAAAAAATATCTTGTGACCTTGGGTTAGTCAAAGGTTTCTTACATCTGATACCAAAAACACAATCCAGGAAAAACTCAAATAATAAAGTTGGGGGCAGTGGCACATACCTTTAAGCACAGCACTTGGGAGGCTGAGGCAGGAGGATCATGACTTTGAGGCCCCCCTGGGCTAAATAATGAGATCCTGTTTCAAACACACACACACACACACACACACACACACACACACACACACACACACACACTAAATTAAAAAGTAAAAAGTAAAAAGTACAAGGAAAAGAATTAAGGGTTATTGAAAAGGGGGATTTTAAGGGGCTGGGGAGATGGCTCAGTAGAATAATTGCTTGCCTGGCAAGCTCAAGGGCCTGAGTTCAATCCCTGGTTCCGCCAAAAAAAGGGGGGGATGTTAATGTTTAATTGTTTGATCAATTTTACATACTTATACCTGGCAATCTGAGCAACAAATCTGATAATAACAATATGTAATATACCAACAATTGTTAATTTTTATTCTAGTTTTGAAATTCTGTACCACTTATATTGTTTTATGCTGCTTGTTTCTTTGTTCCTGTTATTTGTTTTATTTTACCTTTTTAAAATAAAAAAATAAAACAAGCTGGATTTTTTTTTTCAGAACTGGGGATTGAACTCAGGTCCTTGCGCAAGCTGGATTTTATCAAAGTTAAATTCCTCTCTTCAGAACTTTATTAAGAAAATGAAAAATAGGTACAGACAAAGAGAAAATATTTGTAAGCAGGTATCCCCTAAAAGATTTAAAGTAGAATCATGTAACTCAATTGTGTCCCAAATTTTCTGATCAAGGAATTTAGCCCTAGGCTAAAGAAGAAAGTGATCGATGATGTAGAGTGTGCCTAAGGAGAGTCACATGGAGAAAAAACATGCTCTCAGGCTTTCACAGAGTGAAAATTGGTCAAGCAATGGCCGTGACTCATCCACAAGACTGACACTGACAAAGGACTACAAACTGTGGTACAGGGTTTCAGGGTAAATCCTGAGGGGATATGACTGAACTTGGCAGCTACAAAAGTTACATTTCTTGTTATATAGGTCTTGCTTTATCTTGGTCTTAACCATCCAGCAGAAAAGTATAAAAACGAAGTATAATTTTGCTGAGTTTACACACCTATAATATTCAAATAATGGAACTTAACAAAAAAAAGATATACAGATGAATGTCCATTTTGTATCTGTGTTTTTAAAGTGGTTGGGATAGATATATAGTTACATTCTGTTAATGAATAGAGTGATTTGTTCTAATGGTGTTTGTAAATAGGATCTCAAGTCCGCATCTTGTACAGCAATTAACCACTAAGAAGAATGTATACAGTGTGTTAATTATTGAAACTGTCCTACCTATTTGATTTGAAACTGTCTCATTGCTATTTGTTTATCTATAAAACTATGGCCAAAAAAACCCAAAAACACGAAGTATAAAAAGTAAAGCCATATTAATATACTGAGCTGTAAAAGGCTCAAGTCAACAACTTCTGACATTGCCAGTCTTACAGAAAACCCACTACTATTATGGACTACAGACTACATTGGAATAGTTTGCTGAATTCATGCACCTATATGTAAATGACAACAGAATACCCTTCTCTGACAAAAATAAACAAAAAAGGATACAAGTGAAGGATCATTTTGTATCTGTATATTCAAAACAGTTACGATAGAAATACAGCTACATTCTCGTAATTCAATGAATAAAAAGATTTGTTCTAGTAATGTTTGTGGGCAGGATATCATGTCTGCTTCTTGTACAGTGAATAACCACTAAGACAACAATGTGCAATGTATTAAGTTTTGAAACTATCCTACTATTTGCTTTTGAAACTGTCTCATTGCTATTTGTTTCTCAATAATATTATTAAAAAATAAAATAAAATGCAATTTGTGAAAATCAAAAGTTAAACAAAGAAAAAAAATAAAGTAGCATAGCCCAATAAAAAAAAGGCAGGGTTTTTTTTTTTAGTGCTAGGAATCAAATCCTTGGACATGTTAGGAGAGTGCTCTACCTTTAAGCTACATCAGCACTCTGAGGCAATATACTTGAATGGACATGTCACCAAACATGTGTAGGTACAAAATAAACTCATATAAAGATTTCAGCAGTATTAGTTCTTAGATAAATTCAAATTAAAACCATAGTGAGATATTCTAGGCACTTACTAAAATTGTTATAACAAAATAAGCTTAATAATACCAATGCAAACAAGGATGTGGAGCAACTGTAATTTGCAATATTGCTGCTGAGAATACAAAATGGTACAAGCACTTTAGAAAACAGGTTGGAAGTTTCTTATACAGCTAAACACAGGGCTCGGGAGATAGCATGGCAGCATAAGTGCCTGCCTGGCAATTGCAAGGTCCCAAGTTTGATCTCCTGTACTATAGGCCACACTGGCCCGGCCCCTAGGGATTGCTGAACTGTCCACCAATACCAGGTAAGGTGGTGCACGCCTGTAATCCAGTACTAGGGGGCACTGAGACAAGAAGATTACTATAAATCCAAACTGCATAGCGAGACATTGTATCAAAAAAGTTAAAAGTAAAATTAAAAATGCTAAACATAAACATTACATGTGTTTCAATATTGTCCCTCCTGAATATTCACGCAGAAATGAAAAATTACATTGAATAAAATATTATTTGTAGACCCAGTTCTACCCCAGGCCCCATGAGTGTGTGGGACAGCTTTTGGCAATCCTGCGCCGGTGGGACCTACTGGTCCCAGCCCAGGCGCAGCATGGGTGAGACCCTCTTCCACTCCCTTGCTACGCCCCCCAACACTCCACAGCACCTCCCCCACCCCGCCTACCGGGTAGGAATTTCTGCTCCATTTTGGGAACCCCCAGACCCAGTCCTAGCCCAGGCCTGGTGAGTGTGTGGGAGAGCTTCCAACTACCCTGTGCCTGCGGGACCTACTGGTTCCAGCCCAGGAACAGCATGGGTGAGACCCTCTTCCACGCCCTTGGGATGCCCCCCACCACTCCGCAGCACCTCCCATACCCCGTTCGCTGAGTAGGAATCTCTGCCCCGTACTGGGAACCCTCAGACCAGTCCTAGACGAGGCTAAGTGAGAGTGTGGGAGAGCTTCCAGCTACCCTGCGCCAGTGGGACCTACTGGTCTCAGCCCAGGCACAGCTTGGGTGACACCCTCTTTCACCCTCTTGGGATGCACCCATCACTCCGTAGTACCCCCTCACTGCCCACAGAGTAGGAATTTCTGTCGCGTTCTGGGAACCCCCAGATCCAGTCCTAGTCCAGGCCCGGTGAGTGTGTGAGAGAGCTGCCTCTCTGCCCTACTCCACCTTGTCCCCCCAGACTCAGCTCAGGCCTGGCATACAGGCCTGGGGTGAAACCCTTCAGCTGCAATCCCTGAAGAGAGTGTAGGGGACAGAACCACCCAGCTAGTCCAGGAGCCAGAGGGGCACAACAGGTTCACCCCCAAGGGGAGCAACAGGAAGGAACTGAGCACAGCAGCCAGACCCAAGCCAGGCACAGCTGGATAAATCCAAACTTTGTAGATCTATACCTGAACTTCAGTAGGTGCTAAGGCTATAACTGCAACACAGATCTACAACAAAGGTCAGAAGACAGTGCTACACAAAACGACAATAAGAAGGAGCAAAATGCAATCTCAGACCACAAACCCACCCATAACAAGTGCAGAGGACACTAACACAGAACAAATTGGGAATCACACAGCTGAAAGCAATGAATCAACGGCTTCTGAAATAAAGATACAGCTGCCAAAAGGTAGAGGAACTCAGATTGGAAATGAAAAAAGAAATCCCTGAATTAACATCTGCAGTAAAGAATCAAATGCAGAAACATATGGACAAAACCCAATGCCCACCCAGAACAAGTGCAGAGGACACTAGCTCAGCGCAAATGTATGAATTAATAGCGTCGATAGTAAATAAGCAACAGCAGAAAGTCATCGAGGAACTCAGAGCAGAATTCTTTTCTACTAGCTCAGCTCAAATGTACAAATTAATAGCGTCGATAGTAAATAAGCAACAGCAGAAAGTTATAGAGGAACTCAGAGAGGAATTCTTTTCTGAAATAAAGAATTCTCAGAACTCATAGCATCTGAAGTAAAGAATCAACTACAGAAACATAGGGAGGAAACTCAATCTGAAAAAAACACTGCAGTAAAAGAATTAATAACTGTTTCTAAAGAAGACATTGATAAAAAATAGAGGAGATAAGAAAAATGACGGATTCCTTGAATGAGCAATACAGGAAAGAAATAGATCTCATGAAGCGGAGTCAAAGAGATATAGAGGAAATTAAAATCTCAATCACAAGTTTGCAAAACAGTTTAAGTGAAAGTAAAGACAGAATATCAGATCTTGAAGACGCTGGTGCATTTAGTAAAAAGGTAACAAAGGATCTCTTAAAAACAACTAGGATGCAGGAAAAAATAATCCATCACCTGCAAGAGGATGGAAAGATGAACAATGTGAGATTAATAAGCATCAATGAGAAAGAACGAGTCAATAAAAAGGACATTAAAAATATGGGCAGAAGTAATAGCAGAAAACTTCCGAAATACGAGGAAATAATCTGATATCCAGGTAACTGAAGCATACAGAACGTCAAGTAACCTCAACCCAATGAAAAACACACCGAGACATATCATAGTCAAGATCCCAGAAATTCAGCACAACAATAATATACTGAAAGCCACTAGAGAAAAGAAGCAGATTACATTCAAAGGAAATCCCATCAGAATTATGGCCAATTTTTCTTCACAAAACATGCAGGCAAGTAGAGCATGGACCAGAGTACTTCAAGTCCTCTATGAAAACAAATTCCAGCGCAGACTACTATACCCTGCAAAACTCTGTTTCAAGTTTGATGGAGAAGTGAAATACTTTCATGACAAAGAACAGCTAAAGAATTTCATGATGACAAAGCCAACCCTACACAGGCTACTGAAAGATGTTCTAGAGAGGGACCAAAATGATCAGAACTCCACGAATGAGAT
>NW_004524617.1:13152134-13162652 GCF_000260255.1 Octodon degus | reverse complement strand
AAGATCTATACATTAAAGCAGAGACACTAAATCTCCTGGAAGAGAAAGTAGGAGGAACTCTTGAAGACATAGGGGTAGGCAAAGAGTTCATGAACAGAAATCAAATTGCACGGGAAACAGTTGAAAGAATTAACAACTGGAATCTGCTCTTACTGAAAAGTTTTTTCACGTCAAAAGAAACTACCAACAAAGTGAAAAGGCAACCCACAAATTTGGAAAAATTTATGACAAATAAGTACTCAGACAAAGGTCTGCTCTCTAGAGTTTATAAAGAACTAAAAAACACTAGGGCCCCAAAATTTAATGACACAATCCAGAAATGAGCATCTGAGATGAACACATGCTTCTCAGAGGATTAAATTGAAGAAGTAAATAAATATATGAAAAAATGCTCCACATCACTAGACATCCGTGAAATGCAAATTAAAACCACATTGAAAAAAAAACACATTGAGATATCATCTAACCCCAGAAAGAATGGCTATCATAAAGAAATCACCCAACAACAAATGCTGGAGAGGCTGTGGGGAAAAAGGAAGCCTTCTCCACTGCTGGTGGGAATGTAGACTGGTGCAACCGTTATGGAAATCAATGTGGAGACTCCTTAGAATAGGTGGACTGGAAATCCCATTTAAACCAGCTGTTCCTCTACTGGAAATTTTCCCAGAGGATCTGAAAACATCGTATCACAGGGATATATGTGTGCCTATGTTTATAGCAGCACAACTTGTGATAGCCAAATCTTGGAAACAACCATGATGCCCATCACCTGAGGAATGGTTGTAAAAGATGTGGTTTTTTACACAATTGATTATTATTCAGCTATAAAGAATGATAAACTTGAAGCCTTTATATTGAAGTGGATGCCACTTGAACATATACTCATAAGTGAAATAAACCAGACACACATGTGTAAATATTGTATAGTTTCCCTAGTATAAGAACTCAAAAGAAGAGATACAAATAGAAAAGTATAATACAAGTAAAAGGAAAACAGGATCTCGAGGACTTACTAATCAAGAGAGGGAAAGGAGAAGAGCTAGGAAACATGACAATGTCAAGGCATACAGTTATACATAGAAGATAGGCAAGGCAATGATCCTGAGAATCTCCAGAAGATTTTTTAATCTAGGAGTTAATTGGAAAGATTCTCACCTGACTAACTATATATACTGATACCTGTGAACTAAGCAACTGCACTGCAGGTGGTAATCTGTAATAGTAGTTTCATGTTTGGAGTGCCTGTCATTCTGGTCTTCTGAATACGGGCTGCTTGTCATGACATGCCAGTTGCTGCTGTGCTGTCTCTTGGGTAGATGATCATTCAAAAAGAAGGGGGTGGTGAATGAAGGCAAGAGATAGGAAAAGGTATATTGTGGGACTGTCCTGCTTCAAGGTTGTATATGGTGAGATTTTTGGACTTATGTGTAAACATAAGAAGTATATAATTCTTTATGCCTATTTTTAAAAATATATTCTAATTTTTAAAAGTTTTTTCATCACATTTTATAGGCACTTAAATTTCAATATATCAATACTTGATGAAAAATACCTGTTCCATGTTATGCCTAAGATATTTGATATTCAGACAGATAGTGAGGTTAAGCTTAACAGCCTAGGTTGTATGGTAATAACAATAAGCTTGTCTTCTAGATGGTTAACAACCTAAGTTTGTAGACCAAAATTAGAGAAAAAGGAGGGCCGCAAGGAAAGCCAACATTTTGGCCCTAGCCTTCCAAAGTCAATTTAGACTCAGGAGATATGAGATCTTGTACTGTAACGTCATGTAACTCAGTAGTGTCCCAAATTTTCTGATCAAGGAGATTATGGGTCCAAAGAGGAAAGTGATCAATGATGTGGAGTGTGCCTAAGGAGTGTCACATGGAGAGAAAATATCCTCTCAGGCTTTCACAGAGAGCACACTGGCCAAGCAGTGGCCGTGACTCATCCACATGGCTGACACTGACAAAGGTTCTACAATCTGAGGTACAGGATGCCAGGATAAATCCTGAGTGGATTTCACTGACCTTCTCAGACCCAAAAGCTACAACTCTTGTTGCATAGGTCCTGCTTTAGCTTGGTCTTAACCACCCAGCAGAAAAGTATAAAAACGAAATATAAGAAGTAAAGCCATGCTATTATGTTGAGCTGTAGGTGACGCAGGTCAACAGTTTCTGACATTGCCCGTCAAGTGGATGACCCAATACTATTATGGGCTACTGGACTCTTTTAGAATATTTTGCTGAGTTTACATACCTATAATATTCAAATAATGGAACTTAACAAAAACAGGGTATACAGATGAATGTCCATTTTGTATCTGTGTATTCAAAGTGGTTAGGATAGATATATAGTTACATTCTCTTAATGAATAGAGGGATTTGTTCTAATGGTGTTTGTAAATAGTATGTCATGTCTGCATTTTGTACAGTAATTAACCACTAGGAAGAATGTATGCAATGTGTTAATTATTGAAGCTTTCCTACCAATTTGATTTGAAAATGAAAAGCTATCCCTGCAAGTAGGGGGAAGTGGACTAGGAGGAGTGCTCAGGGAAGAGGTGAAGCTGGGACTCGATGGACACTTACCTTGTTTTGTATCTTCACCTCACTGGAAAGATGCCCACTGACAGCTTCAACAGGCAATCCCTGCTGAAGAGAATTGAAAACGTGAGATAAGTAAGGAAAAAACAGTCTCTGTAACATGTTGCAACTTTGATTCCTCCACTGGCCAAGTACAGTTATACACAGGTCTTAGCATTTAATCAAATGGGAAAGAATTTACCTCCTTAGAATTTGGAATTTCGCATCTGATAAGTAATTTTTTTACAAAAATGTAATATTTGTAGTTTATAAAATACTTTCAGGTTAACCTGAAGTTTGTCTATTGATTTTTGTCAAAAAGAAACAAGTCTGTAATGTGAAAAATTTACTGTCAACACTTTAAAATACTTGCCTTCTGGAATTTGCACCGTTTTAACTTGACCAGCTCTTTAAATGTTTTTCTCCTTCAAAAATTATAATTGAGTACAATTCCTAGCCATAATTTTTTAGACACTACTTTGCACATTCATATCTATTCAATTATCATCCCCTCTGAGTATAAATGTAACCCAAGTCAGCTTCCAAGACTGCATTTTTCTCTTTGAAATTGGGTCTTTTTGTTGTACTTTTTAATCTTCACTTTTCTTTACCCTAAAAGGAACTTTAGAACTCTTAGAAATGAAATTTACCAAGACCTTCCACTAGCCTGTACAATATGAGATGACTTATTTTCTTAAATTTGAGAGAAATGGACATATATTAAAGACATATGCAAAATAAAAAAGGGGGATACAAATGAACGACCATTTTGTATCTGTATATTCAAAATAGTTAGGAGAGATATACAGCTACCTTCTCTTAATTCAATGAATAGAAAGTATGTTCTAATAGTGTTTGTGAACAGGGTATCATGTCTGCATCTTGTACAATGAATAACCACTAAGACAACAATATGCCATGTATTAATTATTAAAACTGTCCTACTAACCAGAAAAAAAAGAAGTAAAGCCATGGTGTTATGTTGAGCTGTAGGGGACTCAGGTCAACAATTTCTGATATTGCCAGTGAAGTGGAAGACCCAATACTATTATGGACCTCTGAACTCTTTTAGAATATTTTGCTGAGTTTACACACCTATAATATTCAAATGATGGAACTTAACAAAAAAAGGGGATACAGATGAATGTCCATTTTGTATCTGTGTATTCAAAGTGGTTAGGATAGATATATAGTTACATTCTCTTAATGAATAGAGTGATTTGTTCTAATTCTGTTTGTAAATAGGATATCAAGTCCACATCTTGTACAGCAATTAATCACTAGGAAGAATGTATGCAATGTGTTAATTATTGAAACTGTCCTACCAATTTGTTTCTCAATAAAATTAAGGAAAAAAATAAAAATAAAATATTATTTGTGAATGATTTCAGTAATTTTGCTGATATTTGCCTAAAACTTGGAAGAATCTAAATGTCCTTCAGCTGATCAATGGATAAATAGACTGGTTCATTTATACAATGCAATACTATTCAGCAATGAAAAGGAAGAGATTGCTAATACACACAAGAACATGGATAAATCTTAAATGTAGGTTTCTAAAGGAAGCCAGTTGCAAAAGCTATATTGGTTATGACTCCATTTATATGACTTATTCACCTGCCTTTTGGAAACAAATCTTTAGATACAGAAAACAGATCAGCAGTTAACAGGGATCTTGGTGGAGAGAGGCATTGCATGACAGATTTTTTTTTGCATGAGGAAATAATTCTATAATTTCATTATAGTGCTGATTGCCCAAATGTACATATTTCTAAACCCTCCCAGGACTGTACACTGAGAAAGATGAAAATAAGGTTATAGGTAATTTTTAAAAGTTAGATACCTCACATAGTAATTATTTTGTGGTAAGAGCATTTCACATCCACTTTGTTTGCACTAAGTCCCCACATCAAATGCAATCATTTTGTAATGCAAACATGGACAAATAAAAAGTGAGCAAAACAGATGTTAAATATCATAGCTATTAATTATTGATAGGAACAAAAATAAAATATCACTAAAGAAAACTTACTGTAAAAACCATCTCAAACTGTATATAATAAATGCATACAATTTTAAGATTATCTTATACCCTAATTGGCTATAGAAAAAAAACCAGTACACTATGAGAAAATAATGTCAATTATTTTCCAATTAAACAAATTGTTTTATTCCTCTAGAAAAACCTTAGCTGGGCTGAGGTTTCATAGCATGCACATTTCTGCTAAGCTGCTAACAAGGAGGGTTGCAGTTGGAGTTCTCAGAATCAGCCATTGTGTTGACCAGCATGCTTGGAAATATCAAAGGATGGAGTGCACATAGATTCATATTTTTAAAAAATCATTTTGTGGGATGACCAGGTAATTAACAGCTTAAATGAAGGAGATGGCTGACCCAAGGTAGGTTCTGCCAGGCAACTAAAACATGCTGCAACATGCATCAATGTGCCTGCACAGGATCCATCCCTCCTGTGTAGCACCTGCTGAGGCTGCCATGGGTGTGGCCGCTGAGGAGTAGGAGGGGCCAGGCCTTCCATCTGGAGCCCCATAGATCTAACGGCTGCGCAGTAGCTTCTATGAGCTCACCCATCTCACCTGGAAGGATCACATCTTGCTCTTCCCTAAGCACAGGTGCACCACACAGCATATTAGCTGCATCTTCAAGAATGAATGGCGGACCCCTTCCACTTGTCATCAGTCTTAGCTGGAGCAAGTGCTGTCAGGACCCTGTCCCTCTCTCTAGGGGCTTGTCATTCTGCACACACTGACTGAGCCTTACTGCGAGCACTTGCAACTCTGTCTGGTGGCACCCTCGAGCCCCTGCACAAGTGTGAGCAAATCATTCACCTGGAATGGCAGAGAGAGAGAGAGAGAGAGAGAGAGAGAGAGAGAGAGAGAGAGAATGGCCCAGCTTCCCTGCCTCCAGAATAGGACCAAGTGAGTCATTCCCTCTACTGCTGCCCACAGTCCCAGCACAGATCAGGGCTCCACAGCTGTCCTCTGCTCATGAACAGGCCCCCTTTGTCTCCTTCACTTCCCTGGTGCAGCCTCACCAGGCCTTCTTGGGTGGAGCTCCCAGACAAACCACTCGCTCTCAGATCCCCTCCTCTCACTGGGGTGTTCCTTGGGAGATACAGACTGAGACACAGTCAGTGCCAGAGGGAAGATCTAGGCCACCTGACACAGGGCAGCAGGGACCTCCTGCGAAGGGCCACCTACCCTGGGATGGCAGCCAAGGGCCAGCATTTGGGTTGTGCTCACAGGTCACACTCTGAGGGCTCTAAGTGGCCTTCCAAACTGGCAGACTTCAAGGCAACAAAGGGAGTGGAGGGCAAAATGCGACCTATTTTTCCCGTTCATGCACTTAGCCCATACTGAGGCCTGAGGAAACTAGCAGAGAGAGGGAGGGAGGGATGCTTGAAGGAAAAGAAAGCAGGGTATTCCCACGCCCCTCGAGGTGCTCCAGAAGTGTCCACCGCCCAACAAGGACCGGCCTGACGGGAGAAAGCCATTGTGCTTGGTCCTCAAGGAGGGTCTTGATGAAGATCCTCCTAGCCAAAGAGCTTTCGGTCCAACCTGATGTGCGCTAGCTACTGCCACATGTAACAATCACAGTCACCTTTGGTTAAGAAACATTTGTTTAAAATGGTTTGTAATTGTGGAATTTCACCAGTTAATCTTGGATCGTCTCATTGCTGACACTTAACTAGGAATACTGTGCCATCATCACTCTGCTAGACAGAAATATTACAGGGGGTTTTTGGGTGGGGGTTGTTTTTACTAGCTACGCTGATGGGATTGCACACAGTCACTTTTATCTTATTTTATTCTATTCTATTTATTGGATACAGGGTCTCACTATGCAGTTCAGACTCTAGAGATCCTCCTGTATCAGCCTCCCCAGAGCTAGGATTACAGGCATGCATCACAACACCCGGTTTCGGGACCGCACTGCCCGCCTGAGGTTCGGGGAAAGGCACAGCATGCTGGGCCGGGGGCTGAACTTGGGTCCTTGCCCTTGCCAGGCAGGCCCTTAGACCGCCATGCTGCCTCCACAGCCAGGATCTTTAAAGAAAACTACCTACTCACCATTTTTACTTTTAATCTTCACACAAGCTTTCTTCAGAGTTCCAGCTGGGATCCAAGCTGCCGCCCTCCTGCCTCAGCCTCCCAGAGTGCTGGCGTTGTGGGCATAGTGCAACAGTTCTGATTCTTTCAAACACCTGTCCAAGGGGCCCAGCAGATTTGAAGGTGCCAAAGGGAGTGGAAATTCATCTTCCATAAATTGTCGAAGCCGCAGTGATAGCACCCCAAACCCATCCCAGGCCCACTGGTACAGTGCACAGGCCAATCGTGAGAACTTCCTGCCATCACCTGGAATAAACATCCTCCTTTCTCTCAGTCCAACACTGCAGCATCTCACAACAAGTAGACGAGTGTCTCTTTACACCCTGATCTGTGATTCAGAGAAAACAGAGTGATCTAACAGAGTGCTTTGCAATAGAAAATGCCCTACACTTAATGCACACGGAAGCACAAAGGAAGGGGCGATAAGCAAGAAGTGATGTTCCTGAGAGCAGTGGGAGCCTGTTGGAGAGCCGCTCTGAGGAGGTTGGGGCAGGGGAGGGCTGATCGAAGCATGCTACACGCAAGCACCAATGTGCGACATGGAAGCCTGTGTTCTGATACAACGAAGACGCACTGCTGTTTATTTTACGGGGGGTGACGTCCAGTGTGCGTGGACAGGAAAACCCTCCGGCAGATGCTCTCTGGAGAATCCTGATGCTTGCACCAAGTATGTGGCGTCTTCTGATGAGGAGCTGCTGCCTCTGTCTCCTTCAGGTGTGCTGGATGGGCGATGCTACCACAGGCAGCCCTAAGGTGAGGACAAGAGATTCCAAAGGGACAATTCTTGACTTTCCCATGCAGAGAAGTGGCAAGCGTGCATGATGCTGCTGGCAATGGCATTCCTCTCAAAATTAGGCAATCTAGGGGTGGTGATGTAGCTCAGCAGTCTACAGCGCCTACTTAGGTCAGCTTAGGCAGGCGCAGGGGGCCGAGGTTGGATTGGGGCACCATATGCCATGCCAGCCCCCGCCTCCGGGGTTAGCTGAGCTGGCCAAAAAAAAATTAAAAAATTTAAAAACATTATGTAATGTTGACAGCATATGAAAGCAAGTTTGCGAGTTCAATGTAAAAGAGACGCACACGGTCAGCATAAGTGCTCCAATCTTACATAACTATATCCGTTAATCTGAGTAACAGGTTTGACCATAAAAGGAGATAATTTATCAAGCATTGTTAGGTATTTTTGTTTTGAAAATTTGTAACAGATGTATTGTTGTATGGTATCATATTTGTGTTACCTTGAGACATGCTGTAACTTTTTTATGGCAGAACTGGCGAATGAACTCAAGCCATTGCGCTTGCCATGCAAGCGCTTATTCTACTGAGCTGTCTCTGTGACCTTGTGTTGATCTTTGTTCTTGCTTTTGTTTTTACTCTTTAAAATAAAATGAACGTTTAAAAAAAAAAAGTGCTGGCTGCACTGGGCCGGAAGTAAAGGCTCAGTGGCTGGTGCGCACGACAGCGAGGAAGCCCGAAGCCAGGCACATGCTGTGTGTGGGGGTGGGGGGTGGTCACGTGCTGCCCATGCAGTGCGCATGCGCGTCAACCGACAGCCGAAAGGTCCACTCTGACAGTGCGGACCAACGTTATGTGAGGGCCTTTCCGCTAACAGGTACAGGAATTTTCAAATATTCAAAAGAATTCTATAGAGCGCTTTCTTGGGGCTGATGGTGGGTGTCGCGGTGACCACAGTGGTGTGAGAGGGAGGCTGTTCATTCCCAGTCAGAGCGGTAGAGGTTTGAGGGGCCTCAGCGTACAGAGGGGACTTCCACCTCACGTGACGTTCCGCCGCCATTGTTGTCTTGTTCCAGGGCCCGCGTGCCTTACGATGTCGCGCCAGCGAGCCTTAGCGCAAGCCCTAGACAGAGCAGAGGAGGTCATGGCGAGAGCCCAGCAGAGACCCCCTGCCAGGAGAGTCCCACTGTCTGAGGAAAAATCTCTCCATGACAAGCTTTATGACATTTATGTTGAAGAATGCGGCAAAGAGCCCGAGGCCACCGACGAACTCACAACCAATGTCAACCTGCTAGAGAAGCTGGTGAGTAGAGAGTCGTTGCCATGCTTGGTGTTCAATCTGTACCCAAGAGAACAGGGCTATTCTATCATGCTGGATGACAAGAGTGGGTCCTTAGCAGAGCCCATTTCCCTGCCCTATCAAGAGGATCAGCTGCTGGAGTATTTGGATGCGCAACAGTTACCACCTGTTCTGCTTGACGTCCTGGACACATCTCAGATTAACATTTTCCATAGTGGGTGTGTCATAGCAGAAATTCGAGACTACAGGCAGTGTGTGGGTGTGGGCTCTGCTGCTCCCAGAAGTAAGCATGTTCTCTTACGTCCAACACTGCAGACTTTGGTGTGTGGTGTAGAGGCCATTGTAAGAGACAGCCCTTCATCCACCCAGCAAGAGAAGCCCACTTGTGAGAGGCAACTGACTTTGCCTATGTCAGAACCAGTGTTTCTGGATCCCTCTGTGGCAGTAGCCTGCACTGACAACAGACTGCTATTTACCATGCACAAGATGAACACTGCACCAATGCAACAGTGTTTCAAGAGGCATTTGCAGCCAAACCTGAGCCTGTTGCATGAATTGTCTCAATGTTCTCCTCCACCTGACTTCCGAGTACTGACTATTTGCAAAAAAATGGAAAGGAATATGGGTCAAGAATATAACCTTAGGATCACATCACAGAATTATGTAGACACATGGAAACAGAGACGCTGTGACCTGACTGTGCCTTCTGAAATTGATGTGGAAAAGTATGCCAAGGGAAAAGAGGGTCCCTTACCTGGTGATGTGCCACGGCATTGCTGGCCACCTCTTGTGATGGAATATGATAGTTTGTTTGAATATGAACCTGAGGTTCAGCCATGGGAAACAGACCCAAGCATTGTGTTGACAAATGATGATCCACTTTGGTGTGATATGGTAGATCCACCAAAATTTTCCACACTCATGAGTTTTAAGCCTCCTGCACAGGTCTACACATGTGACCATTCTGGTGGTCTCATGGCTGCGTTAAAGACTGATGCTGGGAGGGCAGTCAGCCCATGTCAGGAGTCTGTTCAGAGCACAGCTCAAGGTGCAGGCAAGATGGCCTCCAGTGCCTCATCCAGTGTCAGTCAACCCTCTCCAGGGGCAAAGCCACAGCAGCCTGCAACCTCAGTGTCAAAGAAGTCCTCAGTATCTGGAAAGGAAGTGAGCCCAGAAGTTCTACAGGTCTCACTTGCCTCCAGCTCTGGACTGTGTTCATCAGTTCAAGATTCCTCCGTGCTACAGTTCAGCAGCTCTCAGATGTTCCCAACTCTTCTTCCTAGTCCCAAGGCAGACAGCATTTCTCAGGAGAGTCCCCTGGATGTCAGAGGAGTTAGGTCACCTCCTCCTTCTGCTCAGCTTCTTGCTAGCAGCTCTGAAGGAACCCTTGTGACCCAGAACCCAGCCAGCTCCACTAGCCTGGATGTCGTCAGTGAGGTGGGCCCTGTGCAGGGAGCCCCAGGTTTGGTGAGTGGTTCAGAGCCCACACAGGACAGTTCCACTGGTTCCTTTCCTAATGGGAAAATGTTGCTCCGAGACTTTGTGAACCTAGATGTGGATTCCAGTGCATGGTTGGGTGGGACACAGCAACCTGCTGACAGTGGTGTTTTATATAATACTCGTGATCTTGTGTCCTTGCTTTTAAGCCAGCTTCCATCTGGTTCTACTATGTGGTACCCTCAGTTACAGTCCCAGGAGCTCGAGCTCCAGCTCCAGCCCCAGCCCCAAACCCAGCCCCAGCCCCAATTCCCAACCCAGCCCCAATTCCCAACCC